>NC_135721.1:18030680-18761064 GCF_964656455.1 Halichoerus grypus | reverse complement strand
GCTCTGCAGGGAGCCTGCTTCTCCCCCTTTCTCTGCCTGCCATTCCCCCTGCTTGTGCTCTCTCTCTCGGGGTCAAATAAATGGATAAAATCTTGGGCACCCGGGTGGCTCAGTTGTTAAGGTCATGATCCTGGGGTCCTGGGATAGAGCCCCGCATCAGGCTCCCTGCTCAGCGGGAAGCCTGTTTCTCCCTCTCCCACTCCCCCTGCTTGTGTTCCTGCTCTCGCTATCTCTCTGTCAAATAAATAAATAAAATCTTTAAAAAAAAAAAAGGATAAAATCTTAAAAAAAAAAAAAACAACCCTCAAATATATCTAACTCCAAATTCATTTTCTTTGTTCTTTCTGCCTCACAGAGTTGCTATTCCTGGCAAATCTGTTGTTCTCAAAACCAAGATGGTACTGAATTAATATTCTAGACAAAAATATAAAAAACAGGGTGCCTGGGTGGCTCAGCTGGTTGGGTGACTGCCTTCGGCTCAGGTCATGATCCTGGAGTCCCGGGATCGAGTCCCGCATCGGGCTCCCTGCTCGGCAGGGAGTCTGCTTCTCCCTCTGACCCTCCTCCCTCTCATGCTCTCTCTCATTCTCTCTCTCGCAAATAAATAAAATCTTAAAAATATATATATATATAAAAAACAACAATCTGAAGACACTGGAGACTGACCAAAAACAGAGAGAAACAAGAATGTAGTCAACCCTTGGAAAAAGAGAATAACATTGGTATAAGTTTTCAGTTTTTATGGACTTTTGTCTAAGGGCAGGCCTCCATCAGAGCTAAAGGTGAGGGCTCAAACCCAGAAACATGAAGTTTTACAGAATTCAAGAATTAGAAGACAGGGGCACCTGGCTCGTCAATCAGAAGAGCATGCGAGGGGCGCCTGGGTGGCTCAGTCGTTAAGTGTCTGCCTTCAGCTCAGGTCATGGTCCCAGCGTCCTGGGATCGAGCCAGGGTCCTGGGATCGAGCCAGGGTCCTGGGATCGAGCCCCACATCGGGCTCCCTGCTCCACGGGAAGCCTGCTTCTCCCTCTCCCACTCCCTCTGCTTGTGTTCCCTCTCTCGCTGTGTCTCTCTCGGTCAAATAACTAAAATCTTAAAAAAAAAAAAAAAAGAAAAAAAAGAGCATGCGACTCTTGATCTCAGGGTTGTGAGTTTGAGCCCCAGTGTAGAGATTACTAAAAAAGATAAACTTAAAAAAAAAAAAAAAAAAAAAAGATTTAGAAGACAGAGTTCAGGGCAACCATAGGAGCTGGAAAGTCAAAGGAGAAATACCTGAAATGAGAAAGCCGTAGAGGAGATGCCACCAATTTTACAAATTAACTGACCAAATCTCTGGCAGATCCTTGAACTATGTATGTACAAGGCAAACTCCTTTGGAAAACAGTTTGGCAGTTTCATAAAAAAGTCAAATTCACTTACTATATAACCCAGTCATTCTACAACTAGAAACCCAAGAGAAATGAAAGCATATGTCCATGTAAAGACATGTACATGACTGTTCCTAACAGCTTTATTTGTAATAGCCAAAAAATGCAAAGAACCCAAATTTAAACTAGGGTATACAGCACTCAGCAAAAAAAAAAAAAAAATGAAGTACTGATACATGCCACAACATGAATTGTAAAATAATTATGGTGAGTGAAAGAAGCCAGACAAAAGGAATACATGCTGTAAGATTACATTTGTATAAAATTTTTTAAATGCTAAACAAAAGTGTAGTGACAGCAAGGAAATCAGTGATTGCCTTGAGGGTTGGCAAGGAGGGAAGGATGACAAGAGGGACACAAGAAGGAAACTTTGGGAATACTGAATATGTTCATTCTCTTGATTGTGCTGATGGTTTCATGTGTGCATACATCAAAAATTTTCAAACTGTACACTTCAAATATATGCAGTTTATTGCATATGTTATACCTTAATAAAGCTGTTTAGAAAAAAATTACCATAGTTTTTAAGAACACAACAGAGTTAAAAGTGCTTCAGGACAAACTTTATAACTTTGTTATATAGAAAACGTAATCAATTGCCTATGATTCCACCTTAAAAAGCTAGAAAATGAATAGCAAACACAAAGTTAGTAGAATGAATGGAAATAATAAAGAGCAGAAATGAAATAGGAAACATAGAAAAAATATTAAGCACAAGCCATTTCTCAATGCAACTAACTACCCAAATACAAACTTCAAAATGCCACCATATTACTGTTACCTCCATAAAAGAAAGTGGCTGTGGTTCCAACCATTCTCTCGATGTCTTGGGCTTGTTAAGCTTGTCAGTTACCCGATCATCACTGTCTAAATTTCTCATTGTGGTCACAAAAAAACAGAGCCCCTAGAAAAACTAAAAAAGTTTAGCTTATTCAGTAATGAGAATTCACAATCCTACTTTCTCTTCTGTTTAACAATCAATCCTTGCGACCACGAACGCGGGTGGAACCGATTCTGAATTAGTAGCCACCCACACTTTCCGTAACAAGAGGGTTCACCATCGTTTCTGATGAGGTCTTCAGAACCAGCCTCTTCTAAGCAGGGCAGATTCTCTCTGGACTGACCCTAGCGTCGCCCCGGAATTCAAGCTTCCCAAGTCCTTCTGCAACACAGCCCATTCGAGACGGCGTGGCAATTGCCAGCCAGGCCTCTAGGGGTCGCACTGCCGCAATTTTCTGACTCGGGAGAACGGCAACTTTCTGGCTACCGACGCCAACACAGGGGGCTTAGAAGAAAGGGAGGGCTGCTTAGAGAAGGAGGGGCTTTCACAAAAATTTGCGTGTCCTCGAACTCTAGGAGGCCCAAAGCAACCCCGAACGAACACACACACACGCACACAACGCACACACACACACACGTTTTCTGAGGGGGAACTTGCGCCCAACACACACACACACACACACACACACACACACACACGTTTTCTGAGGGGGAACTTGCGCCCGCGCCCGTTACACACCCACAGCACCCACCACCCCGTCCCTTCCCTCCCATCTTGTCAACAAGATTAGCGCGTGCTCCGCCCGGCCTGGCAGGAAAGCTGCAGACCGCCACAGGTACCTCAGCTCCCTTCCCAAGACTGGCTGGGCCTTGGGCTCCCTGCAGCACGCGAGGGGCCCGGCCCCTCGGCCCACGGCCCCGCAGTGGTCGGCTGCCACCGGAGAGTGCGGCCCCGTCAGCTCGGGCCCGTCGCCTCGGAATGACAGAACGTTCCAGTCTAGTGTCTCCTTGACGCAGCCCCCAACAACCCCTGCGCCGCGACAGACGACGAGTCAGAATTCTACCAGCCGACACTGCGTCGGTGAGCCCCGCGCAACTTTGTTCCCGAGCCCAGTCCCGCGGAGAAGTAACCTGAGCGCCTAGGGTGCGGGCGCTGGTGGGCGGGTCGTGGTTAGCGAACCAAACCTCAGCGCTTCTCGGTGACGGGCAGATGTTTCAGCCAATAGCTAGGCAAGTCGCCTTTCCGCCCCGCCTTCCCCCGCGTCCGTTGACGGGCGGCTGCTCCGCGAGCCCTCCCTTGGCCCAGCGAAGCGCTCCTTCCCCGAGTGTCCTGTTCCTTCTGCTCCCGTCTGGGCCATCGCCCTCCTCCAAGCCCTCTGTGAGCCTTCCCAGCCAACACGACCCCCCTCCCTCGCCTCCAGTCCCTCTTCAGGGAACCGCCCCCCCCGTGGGCTAAACCACTGCGCAGGGAGTGGCCGGAAAGGGCGCCTGCCTTAAGGACGAGTGTTTGTGGAGGTTGTCCTTATGAGGACGGCCCAAGAAAACGTGGGGAAAAGCCCGCTTTAAATGCACTAAAGGTGTATTTAGTCCTCTGTATCAGTGCCCGTAGTTCACGCTGATGCGGGGCGGGGGGGGAATAAGGACCAGCTGATCTCATTTACCCTTGTTTACTTAGATCAGTGGCTCTGCATCCCGCAGGTGTTTGGGTTTTGGTTTATAATCTCAGGTGATTCTGATGCGAACCATTGGTATAACTTGAAAATTGTGAGCAGTGATTTTCCAAATTCAATAACCTCCTGTGTGAACTGTGATTTTCTATAATTCTATTTTCCTCTTTGAGTATTGGTGGATATTAGATGATGGACCACCATTTTCACTACTTCCAAAGTGCACGCGCTGAAAACTATCCAAAGTGTCTTAGGGAAATTTGTATTCGCGGGCCTTTTTGAAGCTAGCCAGAGTGAATCGTTTCAACTGTAGTTCCCCTTTTCAGAGCTGAGGGAGCATGAGCCATTTGCAGAACTTACTGTTAGATACCCTCCTGGGAACAAAGCATGTGGACAGTGCAGCCCTCATCAAACTCCAAGAACGAAGCTTGTGCGTAGCATCACCAGGATTTAATGTAAGGAAAAGCAAGTTTGGGCATAAGCATTTTAACAAACTTTTTCTTTAACAAACATTTTACAAACATTTTCAAACTTTTTCATAGTAAATATTTTACGTTTCTGGGCTATATGGCCTGGGTCACAACTACACAGCTACTATGCAGTTTTAGTGGGAAAACGGGCATAGACAATACATAAAAGAATGGGTGTGACTATGTTCCAACAAATCTTTATTTATGAACACTGAAATGTGAATTTCATGCAATTTTTACATACCACAAAATATTATTCTATTGTTTTTCCCAATGACTTAAAAATGTAAAATCTATTCTTAGCTTGCAGGACTACAAAAACAGACAGTGGGTCAAATTTGGCCAGCCTGCCATAGTTTGCCCACTCCTACTCTATTTAACTTCTGCAGATAATGCCTGGTGATGTCCGAACACTTGTGAATGGATTCGCCAAGAACCCTTTGCAAACCAGAAGAGAAGGATTGTATTTCAAGGAAAAGGACTACAAATGTATCCGGGCAGATGACTATTCTCTTTATGCTAAGAATGTGAGTGTTCAAGATTTGAAGACAGCTAGGTAAAAAACCTTAAGAAAAGAATTTTATTAGAATTTGCTGTGTCCCTCCTGATCCCATTTATAAAACAATCTAAGCCCATTACTACAGTGGCAATATCTGAGACACCAGTCTAATGCTAAGAAGACATATGTAAAAGAAAGTACAGAGAGCCTAGTTGAGAAACATTCATTCCAGAATCTATCAACTGAAATTTGCCTGAAGTATCTCTTTTAACTACTCCATACTGTACACCCTCCTCCTTTTAAAAAAGAAAAAAAAAAAAAAAGATAACATTCTTTTGCTTAAAACCTCTCTTGGCTCTCTGTTGCTTATAAGGAAATAAGGAGATGAAATTCACATTTACTGGATGCCCTATCTTATGGGGTAAGCACACTTCATCTGCCTTATAAAGTAAATAGCCTCATTTTACTGGACCGAGGAAACTGAGAGTTCACAAGGTTAAATAACTCTCCCTTAGTCATGCAGCAGAAAATGAAGGTTCTGGGATTCAAGCCCAAAGCTGTCCAATTCCAAAATGTATTACCTTCTCATTTTTTAAAAAGATTTTATTTATTTATTTGAGAGAGAGAGACACAGAGATAGTGAGAGAGAGCATGAGTAGGGAGGAGAAGGAGAAGCAGACTCCTGCTGGACTCCCACTGAGCAGGGAGCCTGACACAGGGCTCGATCCCAGGACTCTGGGATCATGACCTGAGCTCAAGGCAGACACTTCATGGACTGAGTCATCCAGGAGCCACCCAGGTGCCCCTATTAAATCAGTCGTTCTCAATGGGGTAGGGGTATATTACAATCAGTTGGGGAACTTTTTCAAAATACACATGCTGTTATTACAAGTCTGAAATTTTTTGAGCAAAGACAACTAAATTAGTGGAAAAGAGTGAAGAGTCCAGAACTAGATATGAGTGTATGGAAGTAAAGAAATGGCACAAATTATGGCTGGAGTGTAACTGCTAGTCCTGTGACTAGAACCAAAAGAAGGACATTCTGTTTTACTCTTATCCAGGAAAACACTGGTGTGGTTGTTGTGAAGACCCGTCTGTATCTTCTGGTGGCAACTTACACTGAAGGCATGTATCCTAGTGTTTGTGTGGAAGCCACAGAGAAGCTGGGTAAGTTTGTCTCCCCATGCCTGTCTTTGTTCCCTATGGTAGTCAGACCTTCTGACTGCCAGTAACTGAGAGCCAATACAAACCACCTAGGGCAGAAGGGAGGAATTTATTAAAAGGATACTGGGGTTACTTATAGATTCACTGGAACAAGGGAGTGCAACTGAGCCACAGTGAAAATGGACTCCAGGGACAGGAATACTGCTAGAATGCTTCTCTAGTCTCTGTTTCTAAGAGGGTCAGCTTTGTTCTGTCCCATTGCAAAGCCTCCATTCCTGGCTGGTATCATGGCCAAGTCTCACATCCTGCCTCTTAGTTTCTTTGTTTTTTTTTTTTTTTTTACTTTTTAAAGATTTTATTTATTTGACAGAGAGAGACACAGCGAGAGAGGGAACACAAGCAGGGGGAGTGGGAGAGGGAGAAGCAGGCTTCCCGTGGAGCAGGGAGCCCGATGTGGGGCTCGATCCCAGGACCCTGGGATCATGACCTGAGCCGAAGGCAGACGCTTAACGACTGAGCCACCCAGGCGCCCCTCTTAATTTCTTTTAAGACCCTGATTTGGGGGCGCCTGGGTGGCTCAGTCGTTAAGCATCGGCTTAAGGTCATGATCCCAGGGTCCTGGAATCGAGCCCCGTGTCGGGCACCCTGCTCAGCAAGAAGCCCGCTTCTGCCTCTCCCACTCGCCTGCTTGTTCCCTCTCTTGCTGTCTCTCTCCCCCGGTCAAATAAATAAATAAAATCTTAAGAAAAAAAAAAAGACCCTGATCTGACAAGCCTTGGGTCATATGGTTTACCCCTTTATCAGTCAGTTATTGAGGGGCTAGGGGTGAGGAAGCAGCAGGGTAAAAAAAACAAAAAAAACAAAAAAAAAACAGAAATATAGCTGCTGGGGAGTCACCCTATGTAAAGGACCCTTTACAGGAAAAGAAATTACTGAGCCTGGCAGCTACCTTTTTGGGGTCTACTGCATTCCCCTTCCATGTCTTTATGTTTTTTAATGAAGATCTAATGTAGGACTAAATGGGAAATTATATCTATGAAAGTTGAGTTTAATGAACGATAAATTATGTTTGTGTTTAGATTTTTTAATGTAAACTTAAATTCCTAAAAAAAAGAAAAAATTGCTGGAGTTGCTTAAACACTCCTTTGAGAGAGTAGAAGCCTCTACTTCTACTACTGAGGAAAGCATCTGTTCTTTCATTCTTTCAACACATATTCAGTGATGATCTACCACGTGTGCTATACTATCCTAATAAGCAAGAAAATCAAAACTGTAAACAGATATAGTCTCTACCTTCCATTCCTCTATACATGCTGTCCTGTCTGCCCGAAATAGTGTCTCTTTCTGTCCCTGCCCTTTCACATCCAGTTATCAAATTCTTTTTTTTTTTTAAGATTTTATTTATTTATTTGAGAGAGAGAGAGAGATCATGAGCAGGGG
The DNA here is from genome assembly GCF_964656455.1 of Halichoerus grypus. Lineage (NCBI taxonomy): Eukaryota > Metazoa > Chordata > Mammalia > Carnivora > Phocidae > Halichoerus > Halichoerus grypus. The sequence continues at coordinate 18,753,617 of NC_135721.1, read as the reverse complement.
GGAAAGATAGAAGGAGAAGCAGACTCCCCGCTGAGCAGGGAGCCTGATGAGGGATTCGATCCCAGGACCCTGAGATCACGACCTGAGCCGAAAGCAAATGCTTAATCGACTGAGCCACTCAGGAGCCCCTAGTTGTCAAATTCTCAATCATCACTGAAGACACAAGGGAGATCTTGAGCTCCTCTCCACTATGCTACGTATTTTATGCATACCTTTATTATTAGAGTTCTTTTTTATTATTAGAGCCACCAGAGTTCTTTGTTTACCTGGATTGTGAGCCCCTAGAAGATAAGAATTGTGTCTTAATCTCCTATCTCCAGTACCTAAGACAGTGTCTTCTGTTGAGTAGGCAATTAATACATGTTTGATGAACAAACAAATGAGTGACCTCTGCCTAGCAGAATCAGGGAAGGCTCCAGAGAAATGAATCTTAAAAAATTAACTGAGAAATTAAGTACAGAAAAAATACACACATACACACACAAATGTATGTATGCACAGACCTTCCCAGTTGTTACAGTTTCCTGTCATGGAGTGTCATAAACCATGCTACGTAGCTGGCAATGAGGTATTCTAAGAGTAACCAGGATGGAGCCTGGACAGGACACAACTTTGAAGCATCTGATAGGAGTGAATTCCAATCCAGGAGAAATAGGCAATTGCAATACCAAGGACCTTTTCTGAGCAGGTGTCAAAATTTGAGGGAGGTTCGGTTCCAGTAGACTAGGGCTGGAGCAGGAAGACAAAATGGAGACCTGTAGAGTGGGGCTAATTATCTAATTAAAGGTATACAGAAAATGAGGCTAGGAAAATGGGCAATTAGGCTGTCAAGAGGCCAGGTTCTATCCTATCAGCTAGGGCCCAGGGCTAATTCCCCTAGTCTCCTGTGGAGACCAGGGAAGTTGCCTGACCACTGTAAAGTAGATTCTGTGGCTGGCAGTAAAGGTTGAGATTCTTGTTTAGGACCACAAAAGACTCCAAAGAATGTGTACTAGTTTGAAGGAGATAGCTGGACTCCTGCTACTAAAATCCCACTGTTCGAAGAAGGGCTAGGCTAATCTTGGAAGTGGCTGGATTCTCATGAGGGATGTTTGAGGCTGAAACCTACTCAGGAGCCAGTTACTTGTCTCATTACTTCTGTTTCCTTCACTTGTTTTTCTCATAATTATATTTTTCTCTGTCAAAAAATTCTACATGATAATTACAGAAAATTTGGGAAATAAAGAATTTTGACTATTTAAAAATGTTTTATTATGAAAGATTCTAGGAGAGGGGTGCCTGGGTGGCTCAGGCGTTGAGTGTCTGCGTTCGGCTCAGGTCATGACCTCAGGGTCCTGGGATCAAGCCCCGCATCAGGCTCCATGCTCCACGGGAAGCCTGCTTCTCCCTCTCCCACTTCCCCTGCTTGTGTTCCCTCTCTCACTGTGTCTCTCTCTGTCAAATAAATAAATAAAATCTTTAAAAAAAAAATTCTAGGAGATATATATATCTTTGAGAGCAGGGACTGGGTCTTAACTATCCAGTCATCCTTGTATCTCCAGTATCTAGCATGTGGTAGTCACTCCCAAAGTCTGTGGAATAAATATAATGAAGCATGTTGTGGTGATAATTTGTTGCTCACAGATAATAACCATGTTCTGTTTCCTTTCAGGAGAATATCTAAGAAGAAAAGGAAATTAAGTCATCAGAGGACTATGAAAGACAGCTTTTATTATTTTAGGAAATAGATCCTAAAGAAAAAGTCATGCCTTATTTTGTGGGTGAAAACACTAGGAAGAAGATACTAAAAAGGAAGAATGAGTTAAGGGAGGAATTTTTCTTATTTCAAGAGATCCTCTTCTTTAATTGGAATTCTTTGATAAGCTTTACTTGGTTTTTTTGTTTGTTTTTTTAAATGTTGGCCATTGACATGAGTGTGACCAACCTGATCACTGCCCAGGGCATATCTGTTGAAAGACTCCTCCATGAGTGTCTTGCACTCCCATGCATCTTGCTGGGTATGCCAAGAATGCAAGGCTCTAACAACTCTTCATCCAGACCATTTCTCAGGGTGATTTTGCAGAAAGCAACCTTGAACAACGAAGTAATGCCTCCCTTCAGAACAAAGAGCAAACTTTCTTACTTCTTGCTATAAAAGAGGTAAGTTCCCTGAACTCAGAGCTGTAATGCAGCTCACTACATGTGTGACATCCATCTGGTCCACATCACCCCTGTAGGCCTTGGGGAGAAGGGCAACACAAAGGCCACACTTTGGGCCACTAGTCAAGGTATTTATTGGACATTCCACACTCCCCACCATCTGCAGACATCTGATTTGTTGAACATTGGGAAGACCTTTCAAAAGTCAACTCAAAAGAATTTTTTAAGAATCAACTCAAGAAGATTTTTGACTTTATCTCCTTGACTTCCTCCTAGTCCACACAACTTAGTATGGTTAATGAATGCAACCTTCTCCAGAAAAGGTTCATCTCCTCTTGGTCACCTCCTGCGGGATGATCAGGACAATAAGGGTGGGGAGCTATAGAACCTATTTTGAAAATTCAGGATTCCACCCTGATCATTTCTGGGCATGATACATCTTTCTTTCCCTTAGCGGCAACTCCAGGCCAACCTGGTTGGTACACTCTCAGGTGTCACTGAAAAGGGAACACTTTACACCACCGTCATCAAGTCTTAGACCTCTTGCAATTCTTGACATTATCAAGCAGCAAGGTATAATTTTCTGAATTCCAAAAACATGCTATCTGGGGCTTTCCATGTAGATCTGCCTATAGATTTTGGCGTCAGTCCTCATGCAAATGGTTTCTCCTTGTAAATAAGCACATTGACATCTAGACTTTATAACTTAGTCATGTGGATTATATACTCACTCTCCACATGCTGTCAAGCTGGGTTTTGAGCCTCTAAGGCAGAAGATCTGACTCTAAAGTAATCTCTAAAGTGCTATAGGCCATCATGAAGCCTCTTGCCTGCTCACCAGCTGGTCAGCCAGCCTTTCCTGGACACATACCCACTGCACTGCTGGGAGCCTCATGGGGCCCTTTTTATAAACCTCCTCAAGGCAAATGCCCCACTGTCTGGAGCCCTCCTATGCACATCTGTCCAGTTACTTCCTGTAATTCTCATCACAAAGTTCCAACTATATCCAGCTATTCAGAGAGACCCACAAAAGTGACCCTTTGATGGTAGCCACAGAATTCCTGCAGAGTTGCCCAGGGACCAGATGATCTTCTGAAACATCAGGGGTCTCCAAATGAGGGAGATTTGTGTCCTGGTGGTCCACAAAGACTTTAGAACAGGCACACAGGTGCGAATGGATTGAAGTGATTGATTTTTTTCCCAGATCTTCAATTTCCATATGTACTTGCCTAAAGCTGCTGAGACTGAGGAGTCCTGTCAGCTTTGCTTCCCACCTCCCCTCCCCAAGCTTCCTTCCCCCAGGATACAAAAGAAAGGTGTACTTTCATCCAGCCCCAATCTTACTGCGATGCTTGGCTTGGAGTGCAAAACCTGTGGTGTGTGAGGAAAGGAAAACTCTTAAATATTTTTTAATGTTTTAAAATCCATCCTCTGTTGTCAAAAATTACATCATATATGAAGGAGAGATCCATGAGAATAAAGTAAAAGGAGCATTAGTGAGAAATAGTGAAAATCTTTATATCATTTGTCTTGGAGAGGAAGGGTCTATGTCTTATCTATCTATATTTCTTAAAATTCAGAAGCAAAATGATTGTCATAGGACATGTATTAACATGATTTTTTTTTAAGATTTTATTTATTTATTTGACAGAGAGAGACACAGTGAGAGAGGGAACACAAGCAGGGGATGTGGGAGAGGGAGAAGCAGGTCCCCCGCCGAGTAGGGAGCCCGATGCGGGGCTCAATCCCAGGACCCTGGGATCATGACCTGAGCCAAAGGCAGATGCTTAACAACTGAGCCACCCAGGCGCCCCTGTATTAACATGATTACTTGGATTGAAAAATGAGAAACCTTCTCTGATAGGAAGTAATTTTATTTGGCTGATTATTTAACAATGAGGACTGGCTTTGCCAATAAGAATGTCACAGATGTTTTTCATAATTAAGTCTGCAGCTTCCAGATGTTAATGAAAATATATTTGAAGTATATGATAAGGTAGAAGGACTTGATTTTTAAAAATTGTCTTAGCAAAAGTGTACTGAAATTAACATTTTTACTTTCTGAATTCTTTGTGAGTATATCAATTTATTTTTTTTTTTCTTTTTTTTTTTTTTTTTTTTAAAGATTTTATTTATTTATTTATTTGAGAGAGAGAATGAGAGAGAGAGAGCACATGAGAGGGGGGAGAGTCAGAGGGAGAAGCAGACTCCCTGCTCAGCAGGGAGTCCGATGCGGGACTCGATCCTGGGACTCCAGGATCATGACCTGAGCCGAAGGCAGTCGCCCAACCAACTGAGCCACCCAGGCACCCGTGAGTATATCAATTTAAACAAGGTGTCTCTAAGTGAAAAAATAGCAGATATAATTGATAATCATTTGATAAATCTTCACGAAGCTTTGTTAGTATGATCCCAGAAGCTAAGACCCTAACGACACTTACGGCTGGATAACAAATCCTTAACAGGTTGAGTGATTCCCAAGTCTTTGCTTTCAACAAAACTGAAGAAAGACCTAATTAAGTTGCCAGCTAATAGATCATTGAAAATAATTTTTTTTAAGATTTTTTTTTTTTTAAGATTTTATTTATTTATTTGAGACAGAGAGAATGAGAGAGAGAGAGAGAGCACATGAGAGGGGGGAGGGTCAGAGGGAGAAGCAGGCTCCCTGCCGAGCAGGGAGCCCGATGCGGGACTCGATCCAGGGACTCCAGGATCATGACCTGAGCCGAAGGCAGTCGCTTAACCAACTGAGCCACCCAGGCGCCCAAGATTTTATTTATTTATTTGAGAGAGAGAGAGAGATAGCGAGAGAGAGAGCACAAGCTTCAGGGAGAGGGAGAAGCAGGCTTCTCGTGGAGCAGGGAGCCCGATGCGGGGCTCAATCCCAGGACCCTGAGATCATGACCTAAGCTGAAGGCAGACGCTTAACTGACTCAGCCACCCAGGCACCCTGAAAATAATTTTTGATGATAGATCATTATATAGTTTTTAATCATATAACACAGAGGTATTCAGAGAATTGGCTGACATTCCTATAATGAAATTTTTCTTTCCCCATCTAATTTATGCAAATTAGGTTCCTCAGAGCTTGTCTATAAAAATGAAAAATAGGAAGAGAATTAATGTTGATTCCAGTCTCATTCTAGCAATGAGGAATATTCATCCACAGACATAATTACTTGGAAAAATTCAACCCCACCAATGGTCATTAAGAGCTATCTTTCCAATAAAATCTTACTTTTCATGTTCAATAATTATTAATATTTAAAATAAATAATATAAAATATAATATTTTATAATATAATATATAAATTATATATTATAATATATAATTTATATTAAAATAATATAAAATAATATAAAATTCAAAATAATGTTTTGATCAATTGTGGACCAAGAATATTGTAATGATAATAAAATCCAGATGAAACTGAACATTTAGAGCCCTGTGGTCACAGGAAATAACTTTTTAAATTAGAGTCAGTTTTTGTACACATTTTTGTTCCAGATAAGAATGATCAATAAAGGGCGCCTGGGTGGCTCAGTCGGTTGAGCGACTGCCTTCGGCTCAGGTCATGATCCTGGAGTCCCTGGATCGAGTCCCGCATCGGGCTCCCGGCTCGGCGGGGAGTCTGCTTCTCCCTCTGACCCTCCCCCCTCTCATGCTGTTTCTCGCTCGCTCGCTCTCTAATAAATAAATAAATAAAATCTGGGCGCCTGGGTGGCTCAGTCGTTAAGCGTCTGCCTTCGGCTCAGGTCATGATCTCAGGGTCCTGGGATCGAGCCTCACATCGGGCTCCCCGCTCGGCGGGAAGCCTGCTTCTCCCTCTCCCACTCCCCCTGCTTGTGTTCCCTCTCTCGCTGTGTCTCTCTCTGTCAAGGAAATAAATAAAATCTTTAAAAAAAAAATAAATAAATAAATAAATAAATAAATAAATAAATAAATAAATAAAATCTTTAAAAAAAAAAAAAGAATGATCAATAAAGCATAAAATACAGCAGTATATAATTTTATGAGAAAAATAGAATGACAATATGAGTACTAGAAGAAAAATAACATTTAAAAACTTCCAACTGTTAAAGAACTGTTTTGCACATTTTTAGTGGATGATTATAAATATCAAATTGCTCTGAAATCTAGATTCTACTTGATACATTTAAAAGCCTGATATAGGGGCGCCTGGGTGGCTCAGTCGTTAAGTGTCTGCCTTCGGCTCAGGTCATGATCCCAGGGTCCTGGGATCGAGCCCTGCGTCGGGCTCCCTGCTCCGCAGGAAGCCTGCTTCTCCCTCTCGCACTCCCCCTGCTTGTGTTCCCTCTCTCACTGTGTCTCTGTCAAATAAATAAATAAAATCTTAAAAAAAAAAAAAAAAAAGCCTGATATAGGGGCACCTGGGTGGCTCAGTTGGTTAAGCGACTGCCTTCGGCTCAGGTCGCAATCCTGGGGTCCTGGGATCAAGTCCCACATCCGGCTCCCTCTGCTCTGTAGGAAGCCTGCTTTTCCCTCTGCCTGCCACTCCCCCTGCTTGTGCTCGCTCTCTCTCTGAAATAAATAAAATTTAAAAAAATAATAAAATCTTAAAAAAAAAAAAAGCCTGATATAAGGAAAATGCCCTTCAGTCCTTCTGCTGGGTCCCTCACAGGCAGTGGAGGAGACACTCTTGTTCCATTTATCTTATACAAAGAGGGATCAGAGTAGCCCAGACATCTGTCCTGACTGCTGTCTGTCCCAGGAGCTCCCTAGACTCTTGGCTCAGGACAACCCTTTGGAGCAGTTCTGACCCTGAACCCTCTCTGTCTGCTGGATTGAGTCGCACAAACCGAGCCCTGATCAAGGCTCCCGGAGCTTTGAAACTCTGGAGGGCTCCTCACACTTCTGTGACCCAGGCCCAACATGACCCTTGGCTTGTCTCTCATTACACCCTCAGTGCACTAGATAGTTTATCTTTCCAAAGCTAACCCTATACCTTCCCTCTCCTGTGCCTTTGCTGGCTTGGGTTATTCTAACTTGGATTGTCGCCACAGGAGGTGTACAAGAGGGGTGACAGTGCTCATCCCTCCCAGCACTGGGGATGTGGGCACAGCTGCCATTCAGTTGACCAGACTGTTCTGAGCCATCTCCCTGGTGACCACGAGCCCCAAGAAGAAAATTGAGATGGCCTAGAAGCTGGGTGCCATAGCAGGTTTGATTATAAGGAAGACTTCTCTGAGGAGTTGCTGAAGGCCATGCAGGGCATGGATGTACATGTTTCTGCAGGGAGACATTTGAAGGAAAAGCCAAACTGATCTTACTCCCTGGCTCAACCCTTTGTCCCTTGTTCTACTTCCTCCTCTTTTCTCTCTTGTATTAGTTACCTATTATTGCATAACAAACTGCCCCAAAACTTCATGGCCTAAAACAGCAAACATTAATTTTTTTTTTAAAGATTTTATTTATTTATTTGACAGAGAGAGCACAAGCAGGGGGAGTGGCAGGCAGAGGGAGAGGGAGAAGCAGGCTCCCTGAGGAGCAGGGAGCCTGATGAGGGGTTGATCCCAGGACCCTGGGATCATGACCTGAGCTGAAGGCAGTCCCTTAACCAACTGAGCCACCCAGGCACCCCACAGCAAACATTTATTATCTCCCAGTTTCTATGGGCCAGGAACCAGGGAGCAATTTAGTTGAGTCTTCCAGCTAGGGTCTTAGGGTCTCAGAAGGCTACAGTCATCTTGAGGCTAGACTGGGGGACACTCTGCTTCCAGGCTCACTCATGTGGCTCTTGGCAGGCCTCAGGTCTTTGTTAAGTCTTAACCAGAGACATCACTTCCTTGACATAAGTTTCTCCATAGGGCAGCCCAAAACATGGCAGTCAGGCAGTTCTGCTGATCTCACCAGGGGTCATTAATGTGGCTATAGTAAGCTGACCATCTGGGCCCACTTGGTCCAGGGGACCTCAATTGACACAGCTTGTCACTATTCCATAAAGTCTCATTCTCTAGTAGAGTAGCTCAACCTTCTTCACATGATGGCAAAAAAGTTCTCAGCAAAAGAGGGCAAGTTCAACAAGTAAACACTTGCATTGTTCCCTTGGAGAAAGCAAGTCACATGGTCAAACCCAAAGTCAGAGCAAAAGGGAACTACATACAGTACGGAGGGGTGTGGTTACAGGGAGATATGGTTCGTTGAGACCATCAGTGTAGCAATCTACCTCATTTTTTTCCTTAATTTTAAATATTTCATTTCTTGGGGCGCCTGGGTGGCTCAGTTGGTTAAGCGACTGCCTTCGGCTCAGGTCATGATCCTGGAGTCCCTGGATCGAGTCCCGCATCGGGCTCCCTGCTCGGCAGGGAGCCTGCTTCTCCCTCTGACCCTCCCCCATCTCATGTGCTCTCTCTCTCTGTCTCAAATAAATAAATAAAATCTTTAAAAAAAAATAAATAAATAAATAAAAATAAATATTTCATTTCTTTCACATAGCTCTATGTATAAAGTGCTTAAAAGTTCTTTTCCTTTTTTATTTTGTTCCCTGCTTCCCATGACATCATCCTCTCCCGGGTAACCTAAAATAATATATAAAAATAACTATATAGAATATAGAATAAAAAGATTCTATATCTTTACCCATGCTCATATGACTATATGAGTATGAGGGATCGGGCTAGGATTGCCTTTTGCCCTAAGCAAAGTATTAACATCAAGGCACTTGAGTCCCTAGAGGAATGCCACTCTGCCTGTTTCATATATCATATGATTATGGTCATATACACATGACCATATACATGTGTATAGAGCCAAGTATATGCATATAGGGATGATTTGTCATTGTTTTAACAAAATGTTATTTTCATTTAATAAATGTGTCACAGAGATCCATCTGTGTCAACTGATGTAACTCTAAGGCACTTTTCAAATGGATGCATGGTATTTATCATTTATCCAGGCATTCCCCTAGTAATGGGATTTATTTTGTTTCTAGATTTCTGTCACTATGATCAATGCTGCAAGGAACATTTCCATTCATACATCCTTACATATTGGCGTTTATTTCTATAGAACAAACACTTGAGAAACAAGCACTATGTTGTCACTGTTATCATTGTTACAATACTTTCTGACAACTGGTAATATACTTACTACTATTTTTCATATATTTCTTGGCCATTTGATATAGATGGCAAGAGGAGGGCCAGTGGCTGGCAGGCATTTTTGTAAAACAGAGGCTTTATAAAAATATATTATTTGGGGGCATGTGCATGGCTCAGTCGGTTAAGCATCTGCCTTCAGCTCAGGTCATGATCTCAGGGCCCTGGGATGGAGCCCTGAGCCCCCCGTGTCAGGCTTCCTGTCCAGCAGCGAGTCTGCTTCTCCCTCTCATTCAGCACCACCCCCTCCACGGCTTGTGTGCTCCCTCGCTCTCTCTAAAATAAATAAAATCTTTTAAAAAATTAAAAAATAAAAATATATAATTTGGATTACCTTCTTGCAAGAGGTGTACTCAGCAGAGGGATGCAGATAAAGAGATAAAGGGGATTTTGCAGTTAATAGGAGAGACTGTTATGCAAGGCAGCCTGCCATAGTAGAAAGAGCCCTGGACCAGTGATGGAGTTTTGGAACGTAGGTGAGGTTTGGTGGGGTTGATGTAGGAAAGAATGTTAGGGTTCAAGGCTGATGGCCAAAAAAGAATTCTTGAGACATCTTTTGTGCAAAAAGGTGGTTTTATTAAAGCACGGGGACAGGACCCATGGGTAGAAAGAGCTGCACCAGGGTCATGAGGAGTGGCCCGTTACATACTTTCAGGTTGGGAGGGGGTTAGGGATAGCGTCTCTAAGGAATTTGGAAGCAAGGTTGCCACCACCTTAAGGGGGCTAGCTATTTTTGGGAAAAGGTCATTTATTACCATCTAATAAAATCTTAGTCATGAGGCCCTTCAGATGTGTATCGGTGGGCCATATGCTTTGGGGGGGGTTGCCAACCAGTATTTTGGGGGGCTTAGAGATAAAGGAAATTTCTTCTTCTTTTTTTTTTTTTAAGATTTTATTTGACAGAGAGAGAGAGTGCAAGCACGGGGAGCAGTAGAGGGAGAGGGAGAAGCAGGCTCTCGGCTGAGCAGGGAGCCCGATGCAGGGCTTGATCCCTAGACCCTGGGATCATGACCTGAGCCCAAGGCAGACGCCCAACGAGTGAGCCACCCAGGCGTCCCGAGATAAAGGAAATTTCTTAAAAATGAATTTTTATATGTTAAAGTAGATTCACAGGATCCTGGAGGGGAGGGGTTGGGCTAGGATTGCCTTTTGCTCTTAGCAAAGTATTAACACTGAGGCAGTTGAGTCCCTAGAGGAATGTCTCTCTGCCAGTTTCAAGGACTTGTCAGTGGGCTGTAGGTGGTAAGGAAATTTAATCATTTTTCTTCTGCCTTTGTTTCCCACATCAGGGTGAGGTCTGGAGCTGACAGCCAAGAAAGAATTCTTGAGACTTCTTTGGTGCAAAATGGTGGTTTTATTAAAGCACAGGGACAGTGCCTGTGGGCAGAAAGAGCTGCTGCCCCGGAGTTGTGAGGGGTGGCTGATTATATACTTGGGAGTTGGGGGAGGTAAGGAAAAGGGAGGTTTTCAAAAGAACTTTCATATGCTAAAGAGGACCTAACAAGATATCAGAGGCCTTGCCATTGTCAAGTTAAGGTTGTTTTCCCCTCTAGCAAGGCATTGACATTAAGATAGTCGGGAGATTCCTGGAGGAATGTCACACAGATCCAACCCAGGAGTGGTGGGGGTGTAGAGGTTTTAGGGTGTCAGCTTGTGCTTTGTCCTCAGCTAACCTGCTGCTCCCTCATCACCAGGACCCAGGAGATGTGAATTTGGATTCTTGACTCGGCACTCACTAGCTATGTGCCCCTTTAAATCAAATTAATCTTTCTACATCTCAGTTCCTTTTCAGTAAAGTGTTATGAAGACCAAATGAGAATGCATGTGAAGAGGTGGTAAATTATAAGGTACTACAAAAACATGTTACTCATCTTGTTTTGTACAAGCACACATTTGTGTGTATTCTTCTAACCCAGTGCTGCTTAACGGGGCGGGGGGGGGTGGTGAGGGGGCAATTTTGCCCCTCCAGGGGATGCCTGGAGGCATTTTTTATTGTCATGACTGGATGAGGGTGCTAGTGCTGTCTAGTGGGTGGAGACCAGGAATGATGTTAAACACTGCACAATGATGCACAGGGCAGTCTTTCAGAACAAAGAATTATCTAATCCAAAGTGTCAATAGTGGGGTACCTGGGTGGCTCATTGGTTAAGCATCTGCCTTGGGCTCATGATCTCAGGGTCCTGGGATCAATCCCCACATCGGGCTCCCCGCTCAGCGGGGAGTCTGCTTCTCCCTCTGTTGCTGCCCCTCCCCCCTGCTCACGCTCTTTGAATAAATGAAAATCTTTAAAAATTAAAAAAAATTTAAAAAACCCCAAAGTGTCAACAGTGCCAAATTTGAGAAACCCTGATGTAGCCTATTCATACAGGTTTAACCAGTCAAAATTGCCTCACTGGGCAGCATCTTCCACGTGCTGCTTCCTCAACCCCACGAGGAAGAGCAGAAGTGGTAAGGATTCCAGGACAGTTTTTACCTTCCCGCTTTCACCTATTGCTCCTCTCTTTTCTCTCAGCAGCACCCTGCTTGCCCACCCATACCAGCCTTACAGCCTCAATGAGTTAAAAGCCTGGCCGGAAAATGGACCAATTGCCGGTCAAGAGCTCAAGTCTAGGGGCGCCTGGGTGGCTCAGTCGTTAAGCGTCTGCCTTCCGCTCAGGTCATGATCCCGGGTTTCTGGGATCGAGCCCCGCATCGGGGTCTCCCTGCTCAAGCAGGAAGCCTGCTTCTCCCTCTCCCACTCCCCCTGCTTGTGTTCCCTCTCTTGCTGTGTCTCTGTCAAATAAATGAATAAAATCTCTAGTTCCCTAGAGAGAGGAAGTTCTCTCTTCTCGCAGTGAGGGCTGGAACATCTGCCAACCCGAACAAAGATTAGTTTCCCAGGCTAAAAAAAAAAAAAAAAAAAAAAAAAAGAACCTGATTCGCTGTCACTAACTTTGCGTCTTAAAGGGGGTAAGGAGGAAAAGGAAGTGGAGCGTAGGTTCGGGTCAGACCCAGCCCTGGCCGTCCTTCGTGCTCGCAGCTGAGGCCATCTTGGGCTTCGGGGTTCTCCTCCAGGGACCCGAGGCGGGGAGCAGCGGAGAGCGGGGCCCCAGTAAGTCTCCAGGAACTCACAACCGGGCCTGTGGGGGGTTCCAACTCAGAGGGAGCGCAGCTCCACCGCTGCACCCCAGCCGGGACGGTGTCCCCACTTCCCCCGATCCTAACTTGTGTTCTCTGCGAGGGATCCGTCTGGAGGCTGAAGGGACCTCGCGGGAAGGAGGGCGGGGCGCGGCGGGGGTCAGACCTCGTGGAGACCGAAAGGGAAGCTACTGGCCGGCAGGGGGCGCTGCGCTCCGCAAAGGGCCTCGGGCTCCCTCCCTTGCTTCTACAGTGTCCTCAGAGAACATGTTAGCTGTGCACTTCGACAAGCCGGGAGGACCAGAAAACCTTTACTTGACGGAGGTGGCCAAGCCCAGCCCAGGAGAGGGTGAAGTCCTCCTGAAGGTGGCGGCCAGCGCCCTGAACCGGGCCGACTTACTCCAGGTACCCAGGGGTCAGGCAGTGGCTGGGGCAGGGTGGGACTCCAGGGCCTTCGATAAACATTCACCAGACCGATGAAGGAATGACCTAGGGCACTGCCTGTAACTTTCATCAAGATGTGTCTGCAGAATGTGTGCTGGGGGTTCTAAACAATATACAGGGATATTTACAAAGCAGCATCTACCCTGTGTTAATCCATCATCTGCTCAGGCTTCCAGATAAGGAGATGGGAACTACCATTTGTTCAGGGGGTTGTGTATTAGGCCTTGCTCTATCTCATTTACTTCTCAGTCAACCCCTGCTTACCATTCGCACTACCCAGATAAAGAAAGAGTCAGGGGTTAAGCAATGCGCCCAAGGCCACAACACTAGTAATCGGGGCAGCTGTAATTCAAATCCAGGGCTTTGTAGATCCAAAGTCTGCATTCTTTCCACACTGAGGCTCCCGGAGCTGGCAGGGGAGTGACTGTACTCTAGGAATCTTCTTTTTTTCTGCTGTTTGAAACGCTAAACTGAGCCAGCTGCATTGATTGGGGTAACTGAGAAGTGAGTGCCAGAATCACCTGGGGCACTTTTTCTTAAAGATTTTATTTTTATTTATTCATTTATTTGAGAGAGAGAGCGTACACAAGGGGAGCAGGAGAGGGAGAGGCAGTCCAACCAACTGAGCCACCCAGGCGCCCCTGGGGCACTTTTTGAAAATAAACATGACCAGGGGCGCCTGGGTGGCTCAGTCGTTAAGCGTCTGCCTTCGGCTCAGGTCATGACCTCAGGGTCCTGGGATCGAGCCCCGCATCGAGCCCCGCATCGGGCTCCCTGCTCCGCAGGAAGCCTGCTTCTCCCGCTTCCACTCCCCCTGCTTGTGTTCCCTCTCTAGCTGTCTCTCTCTGTCAAATAAATAAAATCTTTAGAAAAATAAATAAATAAATAAACATGACCAGAACCCAGGCATGTGTACTTTGAAAAAGCTCCTCAGATGGTTCTAGGGCACAGTCTTGGTTCAGCCCCTCTGCTCTGAAGCCTCCAGTCAGAGGTTCTGAGGATTGCAATGAGTCCAAAGCCTGGCACTTAATATATGAGAACTATCATTAAGGAGTCCATGGTTTTGTTCCTAGTCCTGCTACTGATTTACTTTGTGACTTCAGACAAGGCGTTTCCCTGTGCTGGTCTCAGTTTCTCCATTTGTAAAACAAAACGTTTAGATAAAGTAAATAGCTAAGGACCCTACCAGTTACCTTATTTGAATTACTTCTCCTGTCTTTTCCTGACTTACAAAACCTGACATTATCCCAATTTTTCTGAGAAAAAGAGGGACTATTGTAAGGGGGCCAGGGATGGTGACACACATTTCTGATCAAGCTCACCACTTAGTGCACCCGTCTTTCTGCAGAGACAAGGCCAGTATGCCCCACCCCCAGGGGCCAGCAGCATTTTGGGCCTGGAAGCATCTGGACACATAGCAGAGCTGGGGCCTGCCTGCCGGGGGCACTGGAAGATTGGGGACCCAGCCATGGTTCTGCTGCCCGGCGGGGGACAGGCTCAGTATGTCACTGTCCCTGAAGAGTTCCTCATGCCCATCCCAGCAGGACTGACCCTGTCCCAGGCTGCAGCCATCCCGGAGGCCTGGCTTACCGCCTTCCAGCTGTTACATCTCTTGGGTGAGGAGGCCCCCCATGCTCACTGCATACAGTGTGGTTCAGTTACTTCATGACTCAGCCACCTCAAAACCCAGCAGTCCTCTGGCGCAGCTTTGGCCTGGCCGCTGAGCCACACCCAACCCCAGCGCCTCGCCCTAATGTACTACCAATAGTATCAGGTCCTCCTCACACCATGTTAGCAATGGCCTGATGTGGAGGCTGAAAATCATGGTTAGCAGTTGGAAAGCCTGGAAAGCACTGGATAGAAGACCTGTGTGTATCTTCACACTGTAGACCCACCAGTAGTCCCAGCAGCTCAAAGTCCTGCTGAGCTTCTCTTTGCGAGCCCTAGTGCAGTAGAAGGGACCAGTCAATCAACTTTTATTCCTCCTCAATCCCCCTGAAGCCAGCTAAGAGCTAATGGGGGGGGGGGGGGACCTAAAAAGACCAGGTCCCTGCTGTCAGGGAGTACAGTAAACCTGGGAAAACAAGGCATGTACAGGAATTAGACAACCCTAGAGTTCAGAAGATGGCCTTGTCTCTACAACAGAAACTCAAGATGGGGGGGGGGCAGTGCCTGGGTGGCTCAGTCGGTTAAGCATCTGCCTTTGGCTCGGGTCATGATCCCCGGGTCCTGGGATCGAGCCCTGCACCCTGCATCAGGCTCCCTGCTCAGTGGGGAGTCGGCTTCTCCCTCTACCCCTCCCTCCCACTTGTGCTCTCTGCAAATGAATAAATAAAATCTTTAAAAAAAAAAAACTCAAAATGGGAACAATTAGTTTGGGCACAGGTGGTCAGAGAGGGCTTTCTGGAAGAGAAGGACTTGAAGGGTGGGTAAAGTTGAGATGTGACAGAAGGCAGGCCAAGGTGGCTTAAGAGAGTGTCAAGGTGAAATCAGCTGTTCCACTCAGAGTGAAGGATGATGATGATCATCTGTGAAAGATGAGACTGGGACTGGGTTTTAGTGGCCTTGAATGGCACGTTGCCTGGACTTGATGCAAAAACCAAGTGAGAACCACTTTATATTTTGAGGAGAAAGTGACATAATGAAAGCTCCATTTTAGGAAGAGGAGCCTGGTGGTTGTGTGTGGTGCCTGGATCATTGAGACCAGTTGGAGACCAGTTTCAGACTGAAGAGGAACTGGCTTCAGGTGGTGACTGACAGTGGGAATGATAGTTAATTCTTATTAAGGTATATGTCAGAGATGTGCATCTCGGGATTATTTCATAAGTAAAAGAGATTATGGATGTGACTGCTAACAACTGTTTCAAAAGGTTGTTTCCCACTCTGACAAGAGGCAGTAAAACAAAAAAGAGCTGTCCTGTTCTCTTAAGAGAGCAAGAGATTTGGCATTTTGTGGTCCGGGGCCAGGTGCATATGGTAGAATATGCCTGCATGCGGAATGTGTAGCACTTGCAAAGTAAAGACAAGGGTTCCTGTACTTTGTGCCGCAGGAAACGTTCAGGCTGGAGACTTTGTGCTAATCCATGCAGGATCAAGTGGTGTGGGCACAGCTGCCATCCAACTCACCCGGATGGCTGGAGCTATTCCTCTAGTCACAGCTGGCTCCCAGCACAAGCTTCAGATGGCAGAAAAGCTTGGAGCAGCTGCAGGATTCAATTACAAAGAAGAGGATTTTTCTGAAGCAACACTGAAATTCACCAAAGGTAAACAATAGCTCCTGCAGCCCAACAGGAATTTCGGAGATGATTCAGTCAAATCCTCACCAGCCTGAAGTTTGCCAGTGCTCTGGATCTGGTTTGCCTCTGCTAAATGCACAGCAGCTGCCCAGCCAAATTCTAGCACCCTGGCGTTTGATCTCTGGAGACAGGCAGGCAGTGTTTAGGACTAAAATGTTTCTGTGTGTGTTCTTGTAAGTGATAACATTAGACACTTTTTAGAAACCGGATGAATCACAGAGAGTTGGACTAGAATTATCCAGGAGCCATTCTTCCAAGTCACTCTGGAATGAGTTAATAGGAGCTTAGTGTGGTCATAGTAGGGTCAGGATGGTAGCTCTCTAAATGGGTGAGCCTCTGTATTCCAAAGCCAAATCTGTGTATTTTTGGCTCATCCCTTTCCATTTTTCCACAGGAGTTAAAAAGGAGACATGAAACCAAAGCTTGTAAAACTACAATTCAGGGGCGCCTGGGTGGCTCAGTCATTAAGCGTCTGCCTTCGGCTCAGGTCATGATCCCAGGGTCCTGGGATCGAGCCCCACATCAGGCTCCCTGCTCCGCGGGAAGCCTGCTTCTCCCTCTCCACTCCCCCAGCTTGTGTTCCCTCTCTCGCTGTGTCTCTCTCTGTCAAAAAATAAATAAAATCTTTAAAAAAAAAAAACTACGATTCAGATAACCCAGTGCAGACACTATAATTTAGATGCGAATGCGCCTGCCCAGTAGACTGGGTGGCTCTCCCCTGTTGTTCTCATTCGTGCCTGGGTGCCAGTGGGTTCTGTACTTAACGCAGGGATCAAGAGAGATACCAGGTCATGGTGTTGCCCCATTTCCCTCTTGCTGTGGCTAGGAATCATAAAAGATGAACTACAGCACACATGTATGATAGAGTTCAGCTACCTAAACTCCATCTACAACAGTGTTTCTTTTTTTTTTTTAAGGTTTTTTATTTATTTATTTGAGAGAGAATGAGAGAGCACATGAGAGGGGGGAGGGTCAGAGGGAGAAGCAGACTCCCTGCCGAGCAGGGAGCCCGATGCAGGACTCTATCCAGGGACTCCAGGATCAAGACCCGAACCGAAGGCAGTCGCTTAACCGACTGAGCCACCCAGGCGCCCTACAACAGTGTTTCCATGAGCGGTGTTTCTAGTTCCAACCTATAGATTTACCACTTGCACCTATATATATACCCATATATTCACAAATATACCGTGGAATCACTTTGCACAAAGCCTTCTGTGTCTGATGAGCTTTACAAATCTGTGTTTCATGTGAAAGGTGCTGGAGTCAACCTTATTCTAGACTGCATAGGTGGATCCTACTGGGAGAAAAACGTCAGCTGCCTGGCTCTTGACGGTCGCTGGATTCTCTATGGTCTGATGGGAGGAACTGACGTCAGTGGACCTCTATTTTCAAAGCTACTTTTTAAACGAGGAAGTCTCATCACCACTCTGCTGAGATCTAGGGACAAAAAGGTGAATGATGAGTGAAAAGAAAACATGTGATGTAATTATTACCCACAAAAGTGTGGTGCATTTACGTAGCTCCAAGAAAGGAAGACCTGACACATCATATGTTAGAGAGCCTATGTAGAAACCTGCTCCCCCCCCCATGGATAAATAAGTAGCCATTTTCACAGAACTCAATTAGTAAGTGGTCAACAGAAGTCTCAACATCTTGGAAAGAAGGTAGCTAACACTTCACATACAAACTTTCTAACAGAATGAACAAAGCATTGACAATACTAGGAAATATATTTTTCATAGTGCCAAGATGTTGTCTTTCAAAGGCTGAACTCTTCTCTGTTATAAGAAAGGTGAATAAGGTTAGTTAAGGCTCTACCTTCAACAGATTGTTACTGAATCTGTTTGTGGTACTCTAGCAGGTGCCAGACTGGAGAATGTTTCCCAACCTAGGGTTTCACACCTGTGCGGTAGCAGAGCTTAACATCCCTTTTGAACTGAGCCTATGGAAGTCCTGTCTGTGGCTGCCGCCTGCTTTAAGCCCTGTTGTCAGTACCACTAATATTTTAGTACAGGATTCAGTCTTTTCTCTGGTACAGAAGAGAGGTTATACATTTGGGGGCGTGCACATACGTGCTGGTAGGGAAGGGGTTAGGTACCCCATGTGTGCATTTTCAGATGGCGTCTACATTTCAGAGAGCACAAAGGCTAATAATTAGCAAGATGGGGAGCGGCAAGGTGAAGTCTCCGTCTAGACTGATGATCTCCTTTTATCTTAAGTACAAGCAAAGGCTGGTGGAGGCTTTCACAAAACAAATCCTGCCCAACTTCTCCACGGAGAGCCCCCAACGTCTACTCCCGGTGTTGGACAGAGTCTACCCCGTGGCTGCAATTCAAGAGGCCCATGCATACATGGAGAGCAACAGGAACGTGGGTAAAATCGTCCTGGAACTACCGCAATGAAGGAGAAGGCTTTCCTAGGACAAAATGGATAAAAGTCCATAGTACGCAGGAAAGAGATCGCGTGTTACTCCGGGCCACCCTGTAACCCACTGGCCCTCCCCTAGCCTCGCCTACTGATCCGTGTAAAGCCGATCTGAGAAAATAAAGAGTAGATTCGAAGGGTTGCCCTCTCACTGTGGCGGCCCCAGACCGCGGACTGAGGCCGCCAGGGCGGGAGTGGGGTGGGTGTCGCGACCGCCGCCATCGTAGGGATTACAGCAAACGCCCGAACAGTGGGCGCTCAACTCGGGCTGCTCCAGAGCCGAGGGTTCCGGGTACGGGAACAGCGTCGGCCACCACACGACGTGCCACAACTCCCTTAGCTCCCCTCTGCGCAGCACCAGAGGCCCGGGCCCACCCATCAGCGCCTCAGCTCCCGCGACGCGCACCTCGAAGAGGCCAGGCTCCGCCCTCTCCCGCAACTCACCTGGGCGCAGCCCCACCTCGTCCGGCTCTCCTAGGCCCGCCCCCCCTGTCCAGCTTCCTTTGCTCAGGGCCGCCCGACAGGAACACCGCCCCTTCTTAAGCCCAGGTCCCGCCCTTTCCGGTGCGCAGCTCATAAAAGTGTCTCGAATGCTCACCTTTCATCGTTCCGGCCTGTTTTTCGTCTCATGTTTGTTTTGCCCCGGAGTCTTTTCGAAAGGGGGTATTACGTCAGCACGTCTGGGCGTGAGACGGCGATAATCCGGCGTTGTAAAGCTTCCGGCGGAGGTTGGATGTTGATGTCCTGGCCTTGACGCGGTGTTGCGGTCCGGTAGAGCGAGCTCCGGAGGTGTCCGGAGGAATTCCAGTGTTTGCTGCGGTAACCTTATCAGCCCGCCAAGATGGCGATGCAAGCGGCCAAGAGGGCGAACGTGAGTATCGGGGCCTTCTGCGGAAGAGGGGGGGACCTCCCTCCTGGACTTTCTTAACGGTGTGGAGCTGTGTATTTTGCCCCTCTTGGGTTCCCCAGGCCACAGTAGCCCAGAATTTACTGTGTTATCACTTGGAGTTCCATCCTGGCCCCATCGTTACGGATATGCTTCTTGAGCCACAGTTCCGCCTCCACCCCTTTTGAGAGTTCCCTCGATCTCTTATTCTGGCGTCAGTGATAGTGTTGGCCCTACAGTCTTTGTTGTTTGATCTGCACCTAGGACTTGGCGACAGGATCTTCTCCGCCCTAAAGTCAGTAGCACAGACGAGTCCCCAATAAGTAACCTAATACTTGACAGGCAGCCAGAGCCTGGGATTCTCCTCAAGTCACGGGGCTTTTTGGGTCCTTCATTAATGTCTTAATATTTTTGAACACCTATGTACCAGAATTGAGAGATAGGAAATAATTCAGAAGTTAAATTTACTGAATACCTACTGTGTGCCTGACACTAGTGTACGTATTGGGGATACAACAGTGAATAAAACAAAAAGCCCTTCTGTTTACATTCTAATGTTAGAGAATGGGGTATTATAGAAACCTAAGAAAAAGAGGTTAGGTCAACTGTAAGGCAGAGAGATATAGGTTGATGAAGACAGAAAATTGGACATGGTGAGATGCAGAATTTTGGTCACCTTGATGATCATTCAGTGGATGAAAACTTGGTTGCAGTGGGATGAAAAGAGGATGGAAGTTAAGAAAATTGAGACAGCTCTTTCCACAAGTTTTCATGTAAATAGGGAGTACAGAGATTGGATGATAGTTGACTTTTTCCTCCTTTAAGATGTGTGGTATAAGGTGTATTTGTATGTCAGTGAGAATGATCTGATAAAGTGTGAGAAATTGATGATGTGGGAGAAGGATGAGGTAAGTTCAGGAGCGAAGGTTTGGAGTAGACAATAATGAGAGGGAGAGGGGGTGGATATGGATGAATTTAGATTGTTGGGTTTAGTGACATGAATATAAGGTACTTACCATTCGGTCATATATACTTTCTTCAATAAGCAAGAGGCAAGATCAACTCCTGGGATAGGCAGGGAAAAGGTTACAGCCCAACTCAGATGGTGGAGGGAGTGGTGGTGGTAAGGTTTAAGAAGAGAAAGTGTGATACAGTGTCTTACAGAGTGAGAAAGCAGATTAATGAGAGAAGTGTATTATAATTGGAAGTGTTGATTGTCTATTTGAACTCAGTTTGAAATCTTAAATCTAAAACTTTATTGTACTTACTTGTTGACTATTTGTCAGCACTACTAGTTTGAGGGGAGGGATTAAGTATCCTCTTTTTCCTTTTATACAACACTTAGCTTAATGCCTTAAAAAGCTGAGAGTTTAATAGTTATTGAGCAAAATAATATCCAGTATGTAATTGAATATGTTAATAAGAACACAGGAGTGAACTCTAGATGGGAGATACATATTTGAGTCATCAACTTACTGTGGAAACCATGTGTGTGGTTAAGAGATGAAAGAGGGTATAGAATTAAGGAGAGTATACAAAGGGTCAAAAAGGAGTCTAAAAGTAAAACTCTGTAGAAGAGGATATTTTAATGGCAAGAGTGAGAAGAACTAGCCAGAGAGGTAGGAGCAAGCCAAGGAAATAAAGTGTCAAGAATAGTCAACAGTGTCAGAAGCCTCAGAAGTTAAGTGTGATGATAATTGAATACCGCAGTTAAAAGGTCTTAATGTCAGGTGCCTGGGTGACTCAGTCGGTTAAGTGTCCAACTCTTGGTTTCAGCTCAGGTCTTGATCTCCAGCCCCATGTTGGGCTCCGTGCTCAGCACAGAGACGGCTTGAGATTCTCTCCCTCTGCCCCTTGCCACCCCTTTTATAAGATTTGTTAAATCTTTTTATTATAAGATTTTTTTTCTTTTTTTTTTTTTTAGATTTTATTTATTTATTTGAGAGAGAGAATGAGAGAGAGAGAGAGAGCACATGAGAGGGGGGAGGGTCAGAGAGAGAAGCAGACTCCCTGCTGAGCAGGGAGCCCTATGTGGGACTCGATTCCAGGACTCCAGATCATGACCTGAGCTGAAGGCAGTCGCTCAACCAACTGAGCCACCCAGGCGCCCAATTTTTTTTTCTTTTTTAAAGATTTTTATTTATTTGTTTGACAAAGAGACACAGCGAGAGAGGGAACACAAGCAGGGGGAGTGGGAGAGGGAGAAGCAGGCTTCCCGCTGAGCAGGGAGCCCGATGCAGGGCTCGATGAGGGGCTGGATCCCAGGACCCTGGGATCATGACCTGAGCCGAAGGCAGACACTTAACGACCGAGCCACCCAGGCACCCTTTTTATAAGATTTTTTTTAAAAAGGTCTTAGCATAAAAGTATTTTCATCAGTGCTGGGGTGGAAGCTGGGTTGTGGTAGGTTGATGAGTGTCAGTGAAGTAAAGAATATGAGGTAAGTGAGTATAGACTATCTTTCCAGATGCTTTACTGAAAGAAAAGAGAAAAGCAAAATAGGATAGTAAGTAGAGAGCTGATAAGTTCAGGGAAGGCAGAAACCTTGCTTTTTCCCTTCACTGTGTAATCCTAATACCTAGCCTGATAGGTGCATGAAGAAGGTGCTCAGTAAATATTTCTTGAATGAAGGAAGAGGGATACAAATGACTATTTTGTTTTGCATGACAATTGTCAGGACTAAAGCTGCTCACCTAAGGAATAGAAGCCAATGATGAAGGAAAGACTATAAATTCAAGAGAGAGAAGATATTGTTGATTCAACAGGTTCTTGAAAAGACCAGATAAGAGTCATCAATAGGAGTTTTATTGTCTAGGAAACAGGAACACTTCCCTTTGTTCTTTCCCATATATGTCTGAGGCATTGAGGACTTTTAAATGAGGTTGGAGATCCTTGTTTAACTGCAGTGACTGGAAGCCTGGGTTTTATAGTAGCCCCTTACTAGTTACTACTAATAGTCCTCCTCGTGCCCAGTTTCTTTTCTGAAAAGGATGTCATTTTCAGGAACATCAGATTATAATTTTTTTAAATAATTCTTATTCTTGCCTATTATGTGGGGTTTTTTTGTTTGTTTTTACTGTGAGAATTTATTATGAGAATTTTTTTTCTCATAATGGTAGTGGTAGCACTCCTGCCCTGATTACAATAATAGTATATATTTCTCATTTTAGATTCGACTTCCACCTGAAGTAAATCGGATTTTGTATATAAGAAATTTGCCATACAAAATCACAGCTGAAGAAATGTATGATATATTTGGGAAATATGGACCTATTCGTCAAATCCGAGTGTGAGTCTTACTGAGACTTTTGAAATGTCGTTTCAAGAAAATGATTGTATAATCTCAGCATTATAGCTGACAGCAAGGCCTAACCAAAAGCCTAGAGACTAAATGGATTGAAATCTGGGAGATGAGATTTTTTTTTTTTTTGTACAGAAAAAAATGAGACCTTCCTGATCTAGCTCAGTGAGAGCCAAGAATAATAGTTGTGAAATTAGAGAAGGCATGAAGTAGTAATGAATGGTTTGAAGGGAATGGGTGGGAAGAGAAAGAACATTTATTGCATGACTGTTATTTGTAAAGTCAGATAACATACTGTGTTTTTTATATGCATTAACTCTAATTTTCTCTCCTATCTCCTTTACTGACTCCAGAATTCCTGAATAAACTGAGTAAGGAGGTATAAAAGTAACTGAGAAAAATGATTTTTTTCCCAACTACAGCTTTCTATTGAAGATTTATTTTTTATTATTATTTTTCCTATTGAAGATTTAAAAGTATATGGGAGAATAATTGCAACACAAGTTCAGGTTTTAATTAAATCTAAAAATTGGGGTTCATATCTTCAGATGATATTTATTAAACATCTACAAAATGCCATTTTTGTAATAGGTGCTTTTATTTGTATCACCAACACTACAACCCTATGTGGAGGTGATAATTGGGTTTTGTTTTGTTTTGTTTAAAGATTTATTTATTTGAGAGCGCGAGCGAGCGTGGGAAAGGAAAGGCGTAGGGAGAGAGAATCCTCAGACTCCCCGCTGAGCACGGAGCCCAGCATGGGGCTCAGTCCCAAGAACCTGAGATCATGACCTGAACTGAAACCAAGGGTCAGACACTTAACCAATTGAGCTGCCCAGGCGCCCCGATAATTGTGTTTTACAAGTGAGACTACCAAGGTCCAGAGAGTACAAGTACTTTTCTAGCTTCACACAACTATTTAGTGATAAAATCTTCTGATTCTAAATTGAATATTTACACTACCCAGATCCATAGCCAGTGATACTGTAATTAGTATACATGGGCCACTTACCTAAGAGTTCATCTGGATTTTTTTTTTAAGTTTATTATTATTTAATTTATTTATTTATTTATTTATTTTTAATGTTTTATTTATTTATTCATGAGAGTCAGAGAGAGAGAGCGGCAGAGGGAGAAGCAGGCTTCCCGCTGAGCAGGGAGCCTGATGCGGGACTCGATCCCAGGACCCTGGGATCATGACCTGAGCCGAAGGCAGATGCTTAACCATCTGAGCCACCCGGGCGCCCCTATTATTATTATTTTTTAAAGATTTTATTTTATTTATTTGACAGACACACAGCAAGAGGGAACACAAACAGGGGGAGTGGGAGAGGGAGAAGCAGGCTTCCCGCGGAGCAGGGAGCCCGATGTGGGGCCCAATCCCAGGACCCTGGGATCATGACCTGAGCCGAAGGCAGACGCTTAACAACTAAGCCACCCAGGCACCCCTTATTATTTTTTTTTAATTAATCCTTACACCTAACATGGGGGCTCAAACTCACGACCCTGAGTTCAAGAGTCACACACTTCTACTGAGCCAGCCAGGCGCCCCTGAGTGTCTATTTTCTTTCTTTCTTTTTTTTTTTTAAGATGTATTTATTTATTTATTTAGAGAGTGAGAGAGAGCGTGAGCAGAGGGAGGGGGAGAGGGAGAGAGAATCTTAAGCAGACTCTGCACTGAGTACAGAGCCCGATACACGGTTTGATCTCATGACCCTGAGATCATGACCTGATCTGAAACCAGGAGTTGGACGCTTAACTGACTGAGCCACCCAGGCGCCCCTGAATATCTCTTTCTTAATAAATTTTCTTTTATGAACTGAGAGCTGCTTCTTGGCTTTTAGAACTCTTTGAGATCTTGAGGACTCTCCTTTTAAATCATCACTTTCCTTCCAGAAAGTAAACCAAATGCTAGCAATACATCATCATTGGTACTCAAGTGGGGATGGAAATGAAGTGTTACAGACCAGCCATCCTTTTTAGGAAGTCTCAGTCCTTTGAGTATTTGATAAAAGCTTTGGATCCTTGCAACAGAACAATACATGAAACATTTTGCATATGATTTCAGTGGGTACATGAAACCTAGGTTAAGAAACCCTGTTCTAGGGGCGCCTGGGTGGCTCGGTTGGTTAGGCGACTGCCTTCGGCTCAGGTCATGATCCTGGAGTCCCTGGATCGAGTCCTGCATTGGGCTCCCTGCTCGGCGGGGAGTCTGCTTCTCCCTCTGACCCTCCCCCCTCTCATGTGCTCTCTCTCATTCTCTCTCTCTCAAATAAATAAATAAAATCTAAAAAAAAAAAAGAAACTCTGTTCTAAACATAAAAGAATGGTATACAGAAGATCCCCTGACTTGGAGACCAGGAGATAGGATTCTGCTTCAGGCCCTGCAACCGTAGACAGGTTGTCTAGCTTCTTGGTTTTCTGTTCTCTCACTTGTAAGATAATCTAGATAGACTGTGCCTTTCAGCTTTTAACATGGAGGCAGCATGATAAATTTACTGAATTGGTTGTAAGACCTGAGTTCAAATACTAGCTGGACATTGATTAGTCATGTACAACTGGGCAAAATATTTAATCCCTCTGAGCTTCAGTTACTTATGAAACACAATCTTCCTAACCTACTGTCTTAAAAGAATTTTTTTAAATTATTAACTATAATGTATTATTTGTTCCAGGGGTACAGGTCTGTGATTCATCAGTCTTACCCAATACACAGTGCTTACCACAACACATACCCTCCCCAGTGTCCATCACCTAGCCACCCCATCCCTCCCACCCCCCTCCACTTCAGCTTAAAAGAATTTTAATAAGGATCTAATTAGATCATGCCTGTGAAAGCACTTTGTCATGGAGTATTTCCTTCCCAGTGTGCATTAGCCACCCCTCTTCTCTGCTCCCACAGCACCTTCTACTTTTAATACATGATTTTGCTGTTGTCTGTGTACTTGTCTCTCCTGCCAGCCTGTGAGCTACTCCAGGACAGGCATCATACCGTCTTTTTATTGTGGGTTGATAGTTGTTGTGCCTGATACATGTTAAACACCCCAGGTATATAAGTAAATGAATAATACAGAAATTGGTTGTGATTGACTTCTGAAAGTGTTAACAAAATTTATTGATAGTACACAATTAAGAGATGCTTACATCAGTGAAGTTAGAGAGTGTTTCAGAAAGCCAAGGTAGATAATCAAGCAGTGGCATCTTTAGAAGGGTGCGGAGTAGCGCAGGGCCTTTGTACTCTGGTCCCTCCATTTGGAATGGTTTTCACCCAGCTCATCTCCTGTCCAGCTCCTCATTCTTCAGGTCTCCACATCAGTGTCACCTTTTCAAAGAGGTTTATCCTGACCACCCTAGAGTTAAGTCATCCTTGTCCTCCCAGTAATCCCTGTCACCGCTGTCTACTTCCTTTATAATATTTCTCATCTGTATTTATCTGTCTTTCTCCCACTTGGATAAAGTCCTTGAAGGGAGGGATGATGCTTGTCTTTTTCACTATTCTATTTCCAGTGCCTCTCATACAGAAAGAACACAATATATATTTATTGAATAAATTCACAAAAGCATGAATTTGGGTCTAAATTATAGATTGAGAAACACGTTATTTTGTTCCCTAGCTGTGATCATGCTTTATCACATATTTGGCACCTAAAACTAGGGTGACCAACCTTCCCAGTTGGCCCAGGACCAAGGGGTTTTCTGGGATGTGGACTTACAGTACTAAAACCTGGACAGTTTTGGGCAAAAGGGATGCATGGTCACCCTTCCTGGCATGTAGCAGACACTTGGTGCTTTGAACTTTTTAAAGCCCTTTCGGGGCGCCTGGGTGGCTCAGTCGTTAAGCGTCTGCCTTCGGCTCAGGTCATGGTCCCAGGGTCCTGGGATCGAGCCCCGCGTCGGGCTCCCTGCTCAGCGGGAAACCTGCTTCCCCCTCTCCCACTCCCCCTGCTTGTGTTCCCTCTCTCGCTGTGTCCCTCTCTGTCAAATAAATAAAATCTTTAAAAAAAAATAAAGCCCTTTCATACCTTTTACTTTTTTTTTTTTTTAAGATTTTATTTATTTATTTGACACAGAGAGAAAGAGACAGCTAGAGAGGGAACACAAGGAGGGGGAGAGGGAGAAGCAGGCTTCTCGCCGAGCAGGGAGCCCAGTGTGGGGTTCGATTGTGACTTGAGCCTAAGGCAGACACCCAATGACTGAGCCACCCAGGCGCCCCTCTTTTTTTAAATTTGTTTAAATTAAAAAAAATTTTTTTTTTCAAGCTAATGCATTCTTGAAAATTAAAAGTCAAAAGTCCAAGAGTTGGGGTGTCTAGCTGGCTGGTAGGAAGAGCACACCGATTCTTGATCGTGGGGTTTGAGCTCCATGTTGGGTGTAGCCATTACTTAAATTAATTAATTAAAAAAAAAAAAGGTCCAGATGTTGTTGGACTCTTCCCAGAGAGTAAGGAATATTATAAAATCCCTCATTGGGCCCATTCAGCCTGACAGCCTGTAAGCATTCAAGGACACCGGCACCCTCCGACCACCCCAGCACTCTGTACCTCTCCCGTCCCCTTTTACATGAAGTGAGCTCTGACCAGGGCCCAACTCTGTAGTCCTGTCCGAGATCAAATTTTAACAGGTACCTCCCCTTCCCATGGCCTGCTACCTTTGCTTGACCCTATGTGGGGACTATGACAGATGGAGAAGCAGCCCACGGTCTTAAACTTTATTCCACAGTTGGCACTGGGTGGCTAGAACACAGATGGAGGGGTCCATCTTTATCACACTGGGAGCATAAGCTGAGTGGGACCTGTGCCCATTGCCCCCACTGACAAGCACATGGCCATCTGCTGCCTGCAGTTTGTTGCTCTTCACACTTCCCTACCTCCCTGCGGAAGGAAGCTGGTGAGGTGAAGAGAGGAGGTGGCAAGGAAAACCTACACAAGCAGCAGCTCCATATCCACGAGCAAGGTCCAGCTTCCACTTCTAGCCACCTTCTACCCTGGCCTGCAGATAACCCCTCCCACAAGCACACTCCCTCCCACCCATGTCTGCCAAAGCTCTGCCCTTTTCCTCGAGCCAAACAGGGCTGCATAATGCATGGGAGTGCATATATTATTAAAAATGAGAGGCGCCTGGGTGGCTCAGTCATTAAGCTCTGCCTTCGGCTCAGGTCGTGGTCCCAGGGTCCTGGGATCGAGCCGCATCGGGCTCCCTGCTCCGCGGAAAGCCTGCTTCTCCCTCTCCCACTCCCCCTGCTTGTGTTCCCTCTTTCGCTGTGTCTCTCTCTGTCAAATAAATAAATGAAATCTTCAAAATAAAAAATAAAAAAAAATGAATGTACAAAAAGTTGGGAGCTGACCGTACCACATTTTAGAGCAGTCCATCTTCTAAGTGGGAGAAACCACATTAACTCTTTACATCCTTTCCTGGCCATAAAGGATACTGTTTTCCTAGATACCATTTATAATTTTGCCATCTTCTTCATAGGGGCTTTCACCACCACCCCCTCTACAGACACAAATAGTTCTTATTTTTATGGATTTGATAAACCTTAGTAAAATACTTCTCAGAAACATTTGTTTCCTACATTGATGGAGACTCTATTGTCTTTAACAATTGAAACTAAAGTTAGAGTTAGGGAGGGGAGCCTGGCTGGCTCAGTTGGTGGAGCACATGACTCTTGATCTTGGGGTTATGAGTTCTAGCCCCACACTGGGTGTAGAGATTACTTAAAAGTTAAATCTTAAAATGAGTGAGGGAGAAAATTAAAATGTTTAGAAACAAGGGACTAGTTACCAGGTAATAGTGTGGTAAATAATTTAAGTATTGGTTCTGTTGCATAAATGTGCAGTAGGAGAAACCTCATTCTTGACATTGCTGATTAATAGCCATCACTCTTAAATACTGTACTTTCCAGCTTAAGACTGAGAATTGGGGGTGCCTGGATGGCTCAGTCAGTTAAGCGTCTGCCTTTGGCTCGGGTCACGATCTCCGGGTCCTGGGATGGAGGCCCAGTTGGGCTGCCTGCTCAGCGGGGAGTCTGTTTCCTCTCCCTCTGCCCCTGTGCACGCACTGCCCCCCAACGCGTGCTCTCTCTCTCAAATAAAATCTTAAAAAAAAAAAAAAAAAAGACTTAGAATTAGTTCTTAGTGTGAGAAGTAGGAAAGACTAGAACAGTGCACATGAAGACTGGGACAAAGCTTCAAGCTAGTTCTTTGCTGCTAGTACTCTGGTAGCTGTAATAGTAGTGTTGACCAAGCAAGTTTAACCTGTAGCTCTTTTACTTAAAACAGAAAACAAAAATTAACCTTAATTCAAGAAATAGTAGGCTTGTCCAGCATACCTATCCATAATGCTTATTTCCTCTAACAGTGTTCAGGTTGATCTCAAAAGACTTAAACTTCAACTCACTGTCTTTAATCATCTGTGGTTAGTGGTTTAAAAGACAGTTCTGTTATTCAAGTATCAGTGCTCAGGTAAATGTGTATTTTTTTTCCACAGTATTTGTTATTTATTTATAAAGAGAAACTATTCCATAGCTCAACAATCATGTATCATAGTTCAGGAACACAGGTCAGTGACAAATTTCCATGGAACTCACCCCAAAGAAATTCTTTACATTCTAAAATCACTTTGCACTCTGAAAGATACCAGCCTTTTTCATCTCCTCAAAATCTCTTATAGAATCGTGATTTCTGTAGAAATCTGCATATCCTTCTTTCTTGGTTTGGCCACAGCAAACTTCTAGAAAGTTGCAACCCCCAGGGAATGCTCCAACAATATGAAATCGCAGATGCTTGGCCAGAAGGCCTCCCATCTGAGGTTTTGTCAAAGCCCTGGAAGTCATGGTAGCTATTCTCCTTAACACCCGACCTCAAACCCAGCGTCCTTCCTAACTCCGGTAAATGTGTATTTTAATTAAGTCTGATTTCACTCTGCAGGGGGAACACACCCGAAACTAGAGGAACAGCTTATGTGGTCTATGAAGACATCTTTGATGCCAAGAACGCATGTGATCACCTTTCAGGATTCAATGTTTGTAACAGATACCTGGTGGTTTTGTACTATAATGCCAACAGGGTAAGTATTAGCCACAGTCCTCATTGCATGGGGAGCCCACGTTAAGAAGTAGTGTACCATGAGGGGAAGAGTATACTGTGAGTTCTTGTCTCGCTAGTGCTATTGGTGAAATTCATTTGACTGCAGATCAGTAACTGTTAACTCTGGTGCTTACCACATTTTAGGCATTTCAGAAGATGGACACAAAAAAGAAGGAAGAGCAGTTGAAGCTTCTCAAGGAGAAATATGGCATCAACACAGATCCACCAAAATAAATGTTCTCTGCATTTTCATTTTAGACTAAAACCCATAAATGATTACCATCACCCTTTTCTTATTTTTAATTAATGCTGAATGTTGTAATTTCTTATTCGAGATTCAAAAGGACCTGCTTGAAACTTTGATACGTGTTAGAATATGTTATGTGAATAAATTTGTAACTTTTTGTAAAACATTTCAGTGTTTTCTCTTAAACTTTCCCTTCTTATTTGATACCAGAAAACAGATCAGCAGTTGAACCATATGAAGAATTGTTTGGTGGTAGGTGGTCAGAGACCAAGCTTCTTAAGAGCAGGGAGCTTGTCATTTATTGAATCTTAACAACTCAGTGAAGGTAGGTATTTGCAGATAAGGAAACCAAAGCTCATTGTGTTGGTTGAATGAATAAAATGTTTACATAAAAAGTTGATGTAACATCAACCAGTCCTAACCACACTAGTACATTTAAATAACACTTGCCCTACAGTTAACAAAACACCTTTGTCGATATGGGTACCCCATCCTTAAAGAGAAGTCAGTTCTAGAAGTGGCCATTTAGATGACAGCACATTGTTAAAATTTCAGAGCATGCTTCTTGGGTAGTGGTGTTGGTTGTTACATGTCTAAGATTGTATTATGCAGTCTTTTCCTTTAGTTAGTAAGTGTCTATGAATATCTTGGACCTTAGCTCATAGTATATCTTTGCCATAAATAGAATATTTAATGCTTATTACAATCATACACTCCCATGGCGTGTAAATAGTATGGTTATTACCACATTCATCATAGCTTGGCAGCTTGGAGGAGATAGTTACAATTTTCTTTTTATAGTTTAGGCATGGGCCAAATGGAAAAACATGAACCAATTGTTTTGTATATAACTATAACCCAAAATCAATTTGAAGGGTACAAGCACTTAATCATTTAAATGGACAAAAAGCATCTATTCTACACTTTTAAATGCATTTAGCTTTGATATCTATACTTTAAGATAATATGCTCTTGGGGTGCCTGGATGGCTCAGTCATTAAACGTCTGCCTTTGGCTCAGGTCATGATCCCAGCTCCTGGGATCGAGCCCTGCATCGGGCTCCCTGCTCAGCAGGAAGCCTGCTTCTCCCTCTCCCACTCCCCCTGCTTGTGTTCCCTCTCTCGCCATCTCTCTCTCTCTGTCAAAAAATAAAATAAAGATAATATGTTCTTTTATACTTCTGGTACTGTCTTCTCAAAGCCTACTATTGAAATTGAAGAAATTATTCCTATTATGTCAGTGCTTTTTGAAAGCACTTTGTAAAAGACTAGAAAGAACCATTTCTAAGAAGGACAGGGAGATGACAAAGGAGCCATAACTTTAATTTTCTTCTGAATGCTTTTATGAATTCCTTATTAATTTGTGTAATGCATGGTATGCCTTTAGGTATTTGCCAACGTAAAAATAATTGTCTAAAAGACTTTCTTGTAAGGGGAAAACAGACTTCGAGCGTGCTTTGTCTAAGTGGCGGACTGGCTTTGCTCTACTGCAGTTTTTTTTTTAAGTTATTAACAAGGGGAAATTGCTTCTATTGACCATTATGGCCAGTCCCATCATTTGGATTAGTACATCTGTTAGCTGAATTTCATGACCTAAGGCTAAGAGTTTTAAAAATTCCAATTGTCTATGGCGCCTCAGTGGCGCAGTCGGCTGGGTGTCCGACTCTTGGTTTCAATTCAGGTCATGATCTCAACGTGAGATTAAGCCACATGCTGGGCTCCACGCTCAATGTAGAGTCTGCTTAAGTTTCCTTTCCTCTCCCTCTGCCCCTTCCCCCTGTACTCTCTCTCAAATAAATAAATCTTGAAAAGAATTTTAAAAATTAAAAATTCCAATTGTGGGGCGCCTGGCTGGCTCAGTCAGTAGAGCATGCAACTCTTGATCTCAGGGTCATAATTTTGAGCCCCACGCTGGGTGTAGAAATTACTTAAAAATAAAATCTTCAAAAATTCCAATTGTTTGGCAATTTTGTGGCCTGTCCCAGTTAAAAGAACTTGAATTCTGTAGATAAATATTGAGCACCTACTCTGTGCCAGGTCTCTGTGTGTGCTAAGATGCTGAGGATATACTTTTAATCAGTCTTCTACACCAAGCATCTAAGAGTATTTTTCACTCTGCTTTTAAGAGTACAAGGGATGATTGTGTTCACGCACATGAATGTGTATGGACGTGTGCCAGAGCGGCTTTACATTCACCTAGATTAAATTTTGAGTTTCTAAGATTTTGTATGAGTAGACTGGACATTTGAAAATGACTGATATGACATAGATCTCATTACCACTCTCCTTAACAACTCGGTGGCTCTCACAGGACAACGTCCAAACTTGTTAGCATACTGTCTCATAATTTTCTGCATCATCTTGTAAGAGCGCCAGTAAAGCAGGGCCTACAAAGCCTAGCATATCCTTTTCAGGTGCTAGTCAGTAGTTATTTGCATTTGTTTGTTTTGGTTCTTTTAGTAGGTGTCTCCCATGACCACCGAGCCTATGAATACTCTACACTAAGATCTTTTTTCAGTTCCACAGTGGACACCTGAAGTGGTCCTTGATGCCATTTTTAACTTTATCCTATTGGTGTCACAGCAGAAAACAAGAGTATGTCTCTTATACAGGCAAAGTTCTGAGAAATTATCGGACCATTTGTGTCACTGAGAAAAGCTGGGAACTAAGACATTCTGAAGGAAAAACCCCAGAAAGGAATGAGTGCAGCACCCTCTGGCTGGTCTGCTCCCACAACAGAAGTGAGACCAGGGATTGGGTGATTAAAAGCAAAGCACCCCCTTTCTCATTTCTTTTCCTCCATCTTAAAGCACTACCTCTTAACTCCTCGATCCTCAGCAGAAGAATACAGCCAGGGCTTCCTGGAGACAAAAAGGGTAGACGAAGCAGCCAAGATGAGGTAGACCCATATCATATGTATGACATTATGTGACATGTATCAGTGAATCTATGCGGGAAAGTACTAACCCACCAGCCTCTCCTCAATCTTAATTCCAAGTCCTCACTGACAGAATAACCCTGACTATGGCTAAGAACTTTCCTCACCTATGTCAAAAGAAAAAATCTCTTAGCCACATTGCCCCAGGCTCCTTTCACAAACACACAACCCACACCAGTAAGTGGGCTGATTATAAAACCTAACTGGGAATTCCCATAAGTTACAGTGAATATAGATGAAAATAAGCAGTGTATACGGAAACAAGTTCAGAATCATACCTTCTCCGAAATAATACCCCAATGTAAGAGCAAAACTAGATGAAACGAAGCAGTAAATACAAAAACAACCTCAGAACCACACATTCTTTCAAAAGTAACTTCCCAGTGTGAGTTAATGTATGGCTCCAAGACCTAACACACCTTCCTTTGTTCAGGCACGGTGTTCTTTTCCCTCTGGGTGAGGGGAACTCGTCCCTCCAAGTCCAAACACAGAGATTGCAAGGTCACATAAGTGCTCAAATCCTATGTTGGATTGCTAGGCTATGGGGTTTGAACACAGTATATTCCTTCAGTCATTCAGAGAATTCTGAGCCTGTGAGGCGAGTGGCAAGTTAATACCTACCTGGCAGGGCTGCTTAGAGGGTTGGTGGCAATTTTATTTAAAAATATATAGAACAAGGCCCAGCATGTACAAAACTCACATCATAGCTATTATGTTTATCATCATTGCTGGCTACTTGGAAGGCTCCTTTCCACTCGTTCCCAAGGGCAACTGGCTTATGTAGTCCTTAAAGCACTTCCTTCCTACAATAAGGATGGACAGGAATTTGTCAAGCACAGAGCCTTTATTTTACATATCATTTCCAAAGAGGACATTGTGTAAGTCAGCAGCCAACAGAATTTCTAAGAGAGAAAGTGACAGCAAAGGTAACTGGCTCAAGTCCCTCTGTGTATACCATGTACATTTCATGTCTGAGCACCTTGTGGGTCTGGCTTAAGTAAGGCAGTGTAGATTGTGCGAACAAGAAATCTGTATCCTGTGGTCAGGAATGGCTACGACATGCATCACGCAAAATGCACAACCTGAAATGTTTTGATCGGCAACCAAAGTTTCCTCAAGCAAAGATGCGCGTGAACGATGATGAACACATACAGAACAACTTGGGCAGAGCATGGATAATGCTGTGGGGCAGTGAGGTTAGCGCACTGATCAAGAGCCCCAAGCAGGAGGAGCCGTCCCAGTGGCAGAGCAGGCTAGGAGGCCGAGCAGCAGCCAACTCCAGCCCCCTCGAGTTCCTTCCTGCCTTCACTCTAAGTTGAGCAGCTCCACGTCAAAGATGAGGGTGGCATTGGGAGGGATGACACCGGGGTGGCCCGTGGCTCCATACGCCACATCGGGGGTGCAGGTCAGCTTCGCCCTCTGCCCCAAGCTCATCTAGCAGGGATGGGGGCAGATGGGGAGAGGAGAAAGAGGACCCAGCTTGATTTAAAAGAAAAAAGTAAGATAACTATGGCATTTTCCCACACCATCCTCAAGGTAACTCTGAAGATCTGAGATGAATTTTCTATGTGGCACACTGTAGTGATGCAGAATTTAGATTCAGTCTCAGACTAGCAGAGGCTTCACTGTGGGGCAATAACTTCTACCAAGTAGTCCCAAATTCATTCATCCAGCAACCACTGCTGGTTATTCAATTAGTGCATGGCCCCAACACTTCGAATTGTTCATAATTGTTCCTCACCCTCCTCCAAAAGAACCGAAAGAGGGTGTAGGGCACGTAAAGTACACACTCGAGGTAACAGGAACACATTAAAGATGTGAAGTAAGGAGGCCACCGCAAGGTGGGGAGGGCTGAGAGACCTCTAACAGAGCATCGTGTGGCTTCAGAGACCAAGGGAGAAGGGCATGAACCAGGGCTCATCACGGCAGTCGTCAAGAACACCTGGCACTGGTGGGACAGGTGAAATTTGAATAAATCGATTTTTAAATTTTGAAGAATCAACTCAAAAATTTGAATGGATCGGTTAATAGTACTGTATCAGTGTTAATGTGTAATTGATCACAAACTCATGTAATTTGATCATTGTACTATGGTTATGTAAAATGTTCACACGTGGGGAAGCTGGGCAAAGAATACATGGGAATTACTTCTGTGATATTTTTGCAAGTCTGAAATTTTTAAGTTAAAAAAAAAAAACAACAAACAAAAAAAACCTTGGCCTCTCCACCCCCCAACTCTCCTGCTGCCTCAGTCCCAGAGAGCTGGTAGCTCACAGGCCTCCGAAGCTAGTTCTGAGCAAGCCTGGAGGGATGTGCTTGGAATGAGAGCCCCCTGTGACTTAAAGGAGTCATGCTGGCAATGAGAGGGATGGGGTGGGGGCACAAAGCCAAGGACGGAATCTGGATGGCGTCCCTGGCAGCAGGGGCAAAGCCGTGGAGGTCTGTGATAGGGCAAGGGCAGCATACTGAGTCCAGGCTCCAACTCCCTGAATCCCCCCTACTGAGGATTCCCATCCTACCTGGGCTGCACCCTCTTCAAAACCCTTGATGACTTCCTGTTTGCCAATTCTGAACTTGAAAGGTTTGTTTCTGTCTCTGGACGAATCGAATTTCTTCCCATTTTGGAGCATTCCTGTGAAAGCAAGAATAGGATGGAGAAGAGCACCGGTCATGAGTTAACTCCCAGGTCTGGGGCCGCATGTCTAAAATAGAATTCCTATTCTGCACAAACCTGCGCCTCTTCCAATCTCCCCACTTGTCCTGTCACCCAAGCAAGAAACCCAGATACTTTGCTCTGCCTTACCCCACATGCATGAAGTCCTACTCATCTCTGCAATCTACCTACTTTCTCCATTTCTATTGCCACCACCCCGTGTCTGCACCATGTCCCCATCATGTCTCACCTGTGTAGGGAACACCCTCTAAATGGTCTTTCCACTCCACTCTCACTCCTCCGTTCCAGCCTCCACACACCTTCCAGAGTGACTGTCTTTTATAAACATATATCTGATCATGTTACTCCCTTGCTTAAAACACGTCAATAGCTCCCGGAGGCAGAATCTAAATGCCTGCACTGCACACAGGCACTTCAAGATCCGGAGACTGCCTGTCTGATAACCCTCTCTCTGCTCTCCCCTACCTTTCCTTCCCCCCATGTCCTATTCAGGTCACACCCTTTTCAAATACCTCTGCGCTTTCCAACCTTTTCTGTGCCACTTCCTCAGCCCGAGGATGTTTCTGCCTCAGGTTGCATCCTTACCTGCTTTTCACAAGGTTCCCCTAACATGCAAAACCCAAAGGCCATATCATCCCTTCCTGCAATGAACTGAGCAAAGTGACCCAGTCAAGGGTGGCCTCCAGACCCCATAAAAAGGGCCTGTTTGGACCCGGAACACCTCAATGTTGTCTCCAGCAGTTTGGAGCATCCCTGAGCCTCCAGATGTAGTTGCCTTGTCATCCCTGATGTACAAATACTGTCTCATTTCTGCTGTCTAAGGCTCAAGAGCTGTTTTTCTGTTTTTAGTTCGTACTGGTGATTGGCTCGAAGATCAGACCTTCTGTAAATGATGCTCTCCCACGATTTCTTCCTGCAGTCCACAGACCACAACAAAAGGCAATTTGAGACCAGAGAAAGATCTGGCCTGTTAGTTCAGAGACTGGATTCTGACTTCATGCTGGCACTAACTCACTGTGTAAAGTTAGGCAAATCACTTCCTTTGTCATGGCCTCAGATTTGCCATGTTTAACATAGGAGGTCTGGACAGGCTTAGTGTCTGAGCATCTGTGACTCCACTTCCTAATTCCTACAAATGTATAAATGTATACGAGGCACAGTCTCATTTTCCTACTTTCTGCGTAGAATGAAATGGACTCTTGCCCTGGGTACGAAATCAGGCAAAGGAGAAAACCCTGTGGCTATACAAATGGATACTAAGGAGATCAGATACAAACTCATGCATACACACAGGTTGCTAAGATATTCAGAGATACCCATGCGTGCTCTTGGGCACTTATGTACACACATTCAGAAGAAAGACCCTAATGGTCAAACAGATGCTAAGAAATTAGATCCATGAATCCACATACATTCACAAAGACACATACTTGGACAAATACACATATGGATATGCACACACACACTCCCTTTGAAGACTGGCTTTCTCATTCCCCAATTTCTTCAGGTTTCATATGACTTAATATACTTCAGGCCATGTACAGTTATCTACTGCTACAAGTTCAGCCAAAACCATGCAGCCCAGAAACAGACCCACATATATATGGTTACCTGATTCAACAAAGGTGTCATGACAATGCAACAGATAAAGGATGATTTTTTTTTAATTAATGTTGCTAGATCAACTGCATATCTTTATGGAGAAAAAATGAACCTAGACCCTTAACTTATGCACACATAAAAATCGATTCCAGATGAATCTCAAACTTAAATATGAAAAATAAAATAATAAAGCTTCTACAAGATAACAAACAAGAATATCTTCATGACCTAGGGACAGACAAAGCTTTCTTAACTGGGGAGACAAACCATAGGAGACTCTTAATCTCAGGAAACAAACTGAGGGTTGCTGGAGTGGAGGGGGGGTGGGAGGGATGGGGTGGCTGGGTGATGGACACGGGAGGGTATGTGCTATGGTGAGCACTGTGAATTGTGTAAGACTGATGAATCACAGACCTGTACTCCCTGAAACAAATAATACATTATATGTTAATAAAAAAATAAATAAAACACAAAAGTGGGGGAAGGAGGACTATGAAAATAATAAATAAATAAATAAGATTCCTGAACTGAACACAAAAGTACTAACTATAAAGGAAAAGACCGATATGTAGAACTTCATTAAAATTAAGAACTTCTAGGGATGCCTGGGTGGCTCAGTTGGTTAAGCGTCTGCCTTCAGCTCAGGTCATGATCTCAGAGTCCCGCATCAGGAGCCTGCTTCTCCCTTTCCCTCTGCTGCTCCCCCTCCTTGTGCTCTCTCTCTGTCCAATAAATAAATAAAATATTAAAAAAAATAATAAAATAGGGATGCCTGGGTGGCTCAGTCGGTTGAGTGTTTGCCTTCGGCTCAGGTCATGATCCCAGAGTCTTGGGATCCAGTGCCACATGGGACTCCCTGATCAGCGGGGAGCCTGCTTCTCCCTCTCCCTCTGCCTGCCGCTCCCCCTGCTTGTGTTCTCTCTCTCTCTCTCTGACAAATAAACAAAACCTTAAAAAAAATAAAGAACTTCTATTCATAAAATGCCATTAAGAGAGTAAAAAGACAAGGCCTGGCATGGGAGGTGATTGGAATCAGTATAACTAACAAAAGACTCATATCTAGAATATATAAAGAATTCCTGGGGCACCTGGGTGGCTCAGTCAGTTAAGCGTCTGACTCCTGATTTCAGCTCAGGTCATGATCTCAAGGTTGTGAGATTGAGCCCCAGGTCAGGCTCTGTGCTGGGCATGAAGCCTGCTTAAGATTCTCTCTCTCCCTCTGCCTCTGTCCCCCCACCCCATGCTCTCTCTCTCTAAAAAAAATAATAAATAATAAATAATAATAATAATTCCCATAATAAGAAAAAGACAGCCAACCCAATTTTTATAATTGGACAAAACTTGAGCAGACTAAAGAGGATATCCAAAAGGCCAGTAAGCACATGAAAAGGTACTCAACTTCATTAGTCATCAGGGCAATGCAAATCAAAAACGACAATGAAATACCACTGGACACCCACCTCAGTGGGCCAAAAACAAAACAAAAACATGATGACGCCAAGTGTTGATGAGGATGCAGGAGAACTGGAACTCTCATACATGGCTGGTGGCAGTGGAAATTGGCATTACTACTTTGGGAAGCTGTTTGACAGTATCTGTTAAAGCTGAGCATTGGTATAAAACCCTATGCCCAAGTAACTCCACTTCTGGGTGTATACCAACCGAAATGTGTACATATGTGCACCAAAAGACACCTACAAGATTGTTCAAAGCAATATTATTCATAATAGCCAAAAACTATCAATAAGCCGAATGTTCATCAATTGTTGAAAAGATAAATTATAGTATATTCATCATACAATGAACTGTATGGGAATAAAAAAGAACAAATCAGGGGTGCCTGGGTGACTCAATCAGTTAAGCATCTGACTCTTGATTTCAGTTCAGGTCATGATCTCAGGGTTGTGGGATCAAGCCCTGAGTCGGGCTCCACGCTCAGCGCAGAGTCTACTTGATATTCTTTCTCTCCCTCTCCCTCTGCCCTTCCCCCCACTCATGTGTGCATTGTCTCTCTCTCTCAAATAAATAAATAAATCTTAAAAAAAAAGAACAAACCACTCTCACAGACATAATCTCACAGACATAATATTGAGTAAAATAAGCCAAACACAAAAGAGTACATATTCTATGATTCCATTTATATGATACTCAATAACAGGCCAAGCCAACTGATGGGGACAAAGGTATGAATGCTGGTTACCTTCAAGGAGATGTAATGACTAGGAGGAGGCATGAAGGAGATGCCTGGGCCTGGGGGTTCTGGAAATGTATGTATTGCTCTGGGTAGTGGTTATATATAAGTGTAATCACTTTGACAAATTTCATTGAGCTGCACATCTTAGATTTATGTTCTCTACTGTGTTTATGTTTAATTAAAAAGTTTACCAAAAAGTCCCATACAGTCTCCTGCTGGGTTTGATGAGACAGTCCCTCCCCAAACCAGAGGCACTCATGGCTGATGTTAGTGTTTATTTTTTTGTTTAATTTTTTATTTATTTTTGAGAGAGAGAGAATGACAGAGAGAGAGAGAATGAGAGGGGTGAGGGTCAGAGAGAGAAGCAGACTCCCTGCTAAGCAGGGAGCCCAATGTGAGACTCGATCCCAGGACTCCAGGATCATGACCTGAGCCGAAGGCAGTCGCTTAACCAACTGAGCCACCCAGGCCCCCCCCGATGTTAGTGTTTAATGCATATCACCTGCTCTCTGTATCTACTATGAAAAGTCTTTGCAAAAGGATCTTGTGGTTTTAGTAACTTGATAAGTACTGCTCTGTCTACAACATGTAGAACAGATAAATCAATTACACAGGTCAGAGGCCCCAGAGGACTCATGGTAATTAGGCCACACCACCGGGAGATAAAACACAGCTCTAGCCCACTGACGTCAGCGACCAGCAACACAGCTGTTGAGAAATACCCACACTGTCTGCCTAGATTTAACCTGGCACTTCGCACTGGCCCAGAGAACTGCTAAAAATGGCCCATCTGAATACGTCCTAGGAATTAAACTGGCCTTGCTGTCTGCTAAGTGGTTGTCACCAAGTTTGCCACATTGGGAAGCAGGTCACAAGGCAGAGCACTCGCCCCTCTGGGAACAAATACCTGCTCGTGATCTTCCTACCAGCAGTCCTCAGGAACTCCATCTAGAATGTTCCTCAGCCCACCTGACCTTCCAAGACAGAGCATCCAGGAGGGATCAGCAGAGATGTGGGGCCCTCCTCCCACTCCCACAGCACCCTGAGACAGGCCCTGCTGTCCCCCCCCCAAACACACTGCATCAGAGCCTCTGGATCACTGGTCTCTCCCACTCCCCAGAGCCCCAAAGAAGGAAGGAATCCTCCCTTTTCATCCGTGTGTCCCCAGTGCCCAGCACAGCATCTACTAACAGTAGGTGAGTCGAATAGTCTATTTTTGAAAAAAGAAAGGAAATGCTGAGGAAGTCAACCTCCTCTTCTCTAATAATATTGTAGGAGGAAAAAGGAGTCTGCAGGGAAGATCAGGGCTCTCAGAGCTTTAAGGAGGGATTTCTAAATATCAGACAGAACCAGGAGGGCCAGGCTCCATGCTGCCCACAACAGAGGGAAGAGAATGGAGGTGCGTGGCTCAGTTAGAGGCTGGCTCCCCAGACGGCTCCTGCTGGTACAAGTGGGGAAGGGGTAACCTTGCAAGCCTCCTTTCCCATACGCACAATGCTGGCTCGGAGAAGTGGGGGGACAGCTGGACAGAGGGAGACTTGGCTGTCTTAGGCTTTGGGCCTGATCCAGGGAGCAGATACCTCTGGAGAGGAGTATCAGAGGAGAGATCTCCCTTGGAAGGGGCAGGTCTGGGTGAAGGCTGAGGGAGCAAAGCCTACCTGTGTAGTGCACCACACACGTCTGTCCCTTCTTGGGAAATGTCCTTCCTGCAAGGAGACATGAGGGCAGTTGAATGAATAAGTTATTGGAAAAAGTCACCTGGGATGTTCAGGTGTGACTGACCCAGAGGTCTGGCCCACATTCCCCTCCACACCATGGAGATGCCCATGGTTCTAGTTCTGGCTGTGTGCCTCGTATGAGCCAGATTAGTCACTTCACCTCTCTTTATTTGATTTGAACTTTATTCCCTTGCATTCCTCAACTCCACTCTCTCCTTGTTATTTTCCTTTCTTTGATTGCTCCTTTTACTTTCCTTCATCCATTCCACAAACATTT
This sequence comes from Halichoerus grypus, assembly GCF_964656455.1. Classification (NCBI taxonomy): domain Eukaryota; kingdom Metazoa; phylum Chordata; class Mammalia; order Carnivora; family Phocidae; genus Halichoerus; species Halichoerus grypus. The sequence goes on along the minus strand of NC_135721.1, from coordinate 18,712,155 downwards.
ATTGACAGCCTACTATGTGCCTGGACCAGATCCCAGAAACACAGAGCAATCTATGAACTCACGGGGAAGTTAGGGAAACAGACACATAAATAAATAACAGATTATAATGCAGGATGATGACTGCAATCAAGGATTAATAAGCATAATCATTCACAAATATTTACAGAATACCTACTCTACGTGAAGCCTGGGCCTGATTTCAGGGACCCGGCAGTAAACCATACAGACAAGATCCCTGCTCCTCTGGAGTTTACATTCTAATGGAGGAAAACAAACAGTAGTCAAACAAACAAGACAATTATAAATTATGATAATTCTCTAAAGGAAAGAAACACAATGACAAGTTAAAGAGAGACACAATGGACAGACCATTTTAGAAAGGGTGGTCCAGGATGGCCTCTCAGAAAAGGTGACATTTGGGCTGAATCTTGAAGGATGAGCAAGATACTGGGAAAAGCACTGCAGGAAGAGGGAGCTGCAAGTGCATAAACCTTGAGGCAGGAAAGGATTGGTGCATTTGCAGAAGAGAAAGAAGGCCCAGTGACTGGAAAGAAGAGAGGGAGAGGGAGACAAGTGGGAAAGAGCCGGATCATGCGGGGCATCGCGGAGGCCACTAGAGGGTTTTAAGCAAGAGAATGACATAATCTGAATTAAGATTTTATAAGATCACTCTGGCTGCTGTGTGTAGGATGGACGATTAGGCGCCTGTTGCCATAATCCAGACAGGAAATCAATTATGGCTTGAACTAATGTGGTGGCAGCAGAGAAGAGAGCAAAATAGATATATTTGGGAAATGGGGCTGACAGGGTACATTAATGGAGTGGAGATGGGGTCCAGGATGAGGGAGAAGGAGAAATCGAGTACAATGCTTGGGTTTTCAGTTTGGGCAATCGGATGGACAGTGGAACTAATTCCAGGTGGGAAAGACTGGGGAGGAGCAGATTTGAGCAGGTGGCAATCTTGAAATGCCTATTAGACATCTGAGTTTATATTGCAAGTAGGCAGATGGAGAGTCTGCACTGGAGGTATAAATCTGGGTGGAATTTAAAGCCACAGGCCTGGATAACAAAGCTCCGGGAGGCTAACAACTGAGCCAACATGTTGAGGACTCTACAGGGAGTCAGGGAAAGCATCAGAGAGGAGATAAGGGTTAAACTGGGTCTTAAAGGATTAATAGTTTGCCAGAGGAAGTAAAGGGAGATAATCTGGGAAGAGCGAACAACACATTCAAATGCCCAGAGTCGAGCACTATTGGGAGCCCTGTCTGGCTCACTGCTGCAACCCCAGGGCCTAGCACATAGTACATGTTCAATAAATATTTGCGGAATGACTGGTGCGTTTAACCACTTTGCAGGCAGCTTGCTGAAGCTAGAGAAAAAGGTGGTGGTGGGGGCAGGGGCTGTAGTAAGAGAGGAGGCTCTCCTATGGAAGGTAGGACTAGGCTAGATTACTGGATTATCTGTCTGGAGAAGGAAAGGGAAGCTCATTAAAACACAAGGCAGGGGGTGGGGTGGGGGGAGCAGAATGAGATGGGAACAGTCAAACATGCATTTTAAAGGGTCCTCAGGCTATGGTGTGGAAACTAGGTGGTGAGTTAGGGAGACCCAATGGAAGGCAGAGAGGTGAGACTGGAGGTGGGGAGACCAGTTTAGAGGATGTGCAGAAATCCAGGTGAGAGATGATGGTGGCCGAAACCAGGGCAGGGGCTAAAGGGATGGAGCCTAGAGATTTTCAGCAGAAGGACCAAGTTCTGTCAGACTTGCTGTGGGGCTCAACCAAGACCCAGTGTCCCCAGTGTTAACAGTACAGTAGCTTGGCCCTTCTGTGCTTTATTGACTCAAGGGTTTAGACTGTTAAAAGCAGAAGGCCAGGGCGCCTGGGTGGCTCAGTTGGTTAAGCGACTGCCTTCAGCTCAGGTCATGATCCTGGAGTCCCGGGATCGAGTCCTGCATCGGGCTCCCTGCTTGGCAGGGAGTCTGCTTCTCCCTCTGACCCTCCCCCCTCTCATGCTCTCTCTCTATCTCATTCTCTCTCAAATGAATAAATAAAATCTTTAAAAAAAAAAAAAAAAAAAAAAAAAAGCAGAAGGCCAAAGCTCTTTCAGGCTTTCTCTAAAAATCTAATCTCCCTCAAGAGAAAATGCCCCTTGTCCTTGGCCAGGGAGGGAGGATAACCAGAGAAAATTCTAAAGGCTACTTTGAGCCAGGGAAGAGAGAAGAGGCCTCCAGCCCCCTGGCAGGACTCAGTGGCAGTGCTCTGGGATGTGCCGAGGTCTCAGGGTGATGCTTCCTGGGACCCAGCAGCAAGGTTCCCAGCGTGGGCAAAGAAACTTGTACTGCCTCGTGATAGGGGTAGGGGCTGGGACCTCTAGGGACCGCTGCCTTTTAACAAGGAGGGTGGCCTGGAACCAAGAGGTCCTCCAATTTCTTAGGACGGGTGGGGGTTGACAGTTATACCTCACATGAAGTTTGTCTGTCAAATTCTGCAGAAATGGGGGCTCTGGACTGGATTAAGTTTCATTTAAAAAATTTAAAAATGGCTATTCCTTGCACATCCAGACCCAGTTATACAAGAGATGCCTGGCTTGGGAAAGTGAGTGGTGCCAGTCCTGGGGGCAGGGAAAAGGGAGTAACAGAGGAGTGCTTGGGAGTGGGGAGGACAAGGAACATGAGTTGTTTTGGACTTGCTGAATTAGGTATCCGTGGGACATCCAGGTAGAGGTCGAGCAGCAGCTGGATAAATGGACCACCTTGAACTCGGGTCGGAGATCTGGGCTGGAGGCTTAAGTTTGGAGGCCATCGGTTTGCAGACGGTAATGAAAGCCATGGGAGTGTACAGGATGGCTGGAGAGGCTGAGTGGGGCGGGGAGGATAAAGCAAGATGCAGAGGCGGCGGAGGGAGCGCTTCTTCCTTCCCAGACTGGCTGGGTCCCCACAACGTCTCACCGCCCAGCCCACAGGGGCCGCCCGACCGGAGGCCCGGAGGGGGGCGCGTTAGAAAAGGTTGCCCCAAGCTGAAGGGATCCCTTCCAGCTCTCCCCAGAGCTCACCTAGCAGGGCAGGGAAGGCAGAGCTAAAGCCGTGCCCTGGGTAATCAGCAGTAGCAGATAACTGAGAGGTTCCAGCCGCGGCAGCGGCGGCCCGAGGCCCCCGGGGCGGTGGCGGGCCGCAGACCCCCACCTCCTGGCCGCCGCCTTCGATCCCCTAGGTGAGCCGGCGCGGAAGGGGATGGTGGAGGATCGTCTGCTAGACCCCCAACAATCCTATCTGGGGTCTCCTCCCGCCGCCCCCATCCTATGCCCGCCCCCGATTCAGCACCCTCCGCGCCACCTCGGAATCAGACCCCCGCCCGCCCGGCTCCGCCCCGGGACCCTTCCTCCTCCCACGGCTCCGCCGCCCGGTACCGTCTCCCGGGGAGATGGTCTCGATCTCCACGCCCATCGCAGTCCCACTGGCCCCGCCTCCGAGGGTCCCCGCTGCTGCCCCGACCCCGGCTCTGCTCCGGCCCTCGCCCCGCTGGCGCTCCGGCTCGCCTCCCCGCCGCCACTGCAGAGCCGGAGGAGGTGCGGCGGGAGTCGGGACCTGCGCGGGGAGGGGCCACGGGGAAGGGGGCGGCGGGGCGGAGCGGCGCGGAAAGGTGGGGTCGACTGGGGCGGGGCCCGGGGGAAGGGACCCTGACGCGGCTGCTCCCGAGCTTGGCCAGGTTAACGGTCATTAACTGGGGAGGATGGTGAGGGAGGCATGAGACACACGCGCATCTATCCGTCCATCCATTTATCCATCGATCTATCCATCCGTTCAACACAGATTTATCTAGCATCTACTCTGTGCTAAGCTCTGGGGAGTCAACCCGGTCCCACAGACTAGGGAAAAGCCGGCAACTAAACCAACACTTTAAATAGATGCGCTCACTGGAGTTCAGAACGTTATGGAAGCACGTGAGAGGTACTTACCCTAGCTCGACTGCCCGGAATGTAGGAGCATTCTGGGGGAGGCACCGGGGTGGGGGTGGGGGGGGTAGTCGGAGGGGGATGGGAGGGAGGGAGGAAACCAGTCATTACCCTACGGCAACCACCCTAAACCCCTCTTCACCATCACGCGTAGTTCTGCCCCACTCACAGGTAGAGTCCCACCTTTCAAGGCAAAGAACTGCGCCCTGCGGATACCATTTAAATTAAGGCAGAATCGCTGTCGCCAAAGAACGAAATTTGTGACGGGTGGGGACGCAGAGAGTTAGTTACAGCGTGGAGTGATTCGTGCTGTGGGATGAATGAGTAAATTGTACCTTGAGCGCCTCTTCACGCCAGACCCTTCACCTCCACCCAAAAGAGTTCCAGGAATTTGGAAAGATACCTGTAGAGGAGATAACATTTGCTTGAAGAATGAATGGAACTTTAATTTTTCCCTCTCTTTTTCTCTCATTTTTCCCTGCAGTGTTCTAAAAATTGACGTGAAAGCAGATTCTGACCAGTGGTACTGGAATATAGGCACGGGGAGAAAAGCCTGAGCAGAGGCATCCAGAGTGGGCCCTAGAGTGTTCTTCCTCCATTCCCCTCCCGCCCCCCGCCCCCACTCTCCCATGTGGTTAGGTCAGATTTCAGGTTATCAGCATCGCTAAAGGAGTACTGGCTGTTTTGTTCAAAAAAGATGATAGTCAACTGTACTATGAGGGTCAGCATCTGAAATTCCCCATGGGCTGCTTCACGGCGTGGCCCAGAGTCTCCCAGGTGTCTAAAGACTAGTGACGCACTAGGTCCTTGGACTATGGCCATGGGGAGGCACTCTTGGGGTAAGTGTAGAACAGGGGTTTGTAACTCGGACAGGTCCCTGGAGCGGCTTCAGTTGAATGCACAATATCTTGTATACGCATAAGAACATTTTTGTATCACATTTTAAAGAAGTCCTCAACACCTTCTCACCCCCTGACCCCTTTCCTCCTCCCCCCAAAAAGTTAAGAAACCGTTTTGACTCTAGGGATCCTGTACTCTTTCTTAGACTAAGAGAATCGAGGAGAAGTGGGGGAAGACTCTACCCTTAAGGGAGAGTGAAAGTGTGGCTGATTTACTGTAGATGGAGTTTCACAGAAACTACTACTCCCAGAGATCTGTGCGGCAAATCCCGAGCTTATTGGTCAGGGGAAGGACCCTCCCCTAACGTGACACAAGCAAAAGCCAATAGGCAGAGGACATTGTGGGGCTCGCCCGCTACCGCTCACCTATCAGAGGCCTGAGAGCCGATGCTTCCGGTATTCGCCCTGGGCTCCGGATCCCGCGGCACCCGGGAGACTTATTTTCTGTGGGCAGTGTTACTAAAGGTATTTTGTCTTTGCTGCTGCCCAGCTTAGCTGGTGTTGGGAGGCCGTCGGTGGGCCAGGAGGGAGGTGGAGAGACCGGCACTTGTTGGGGAGTGGGGAGGAGACCCAGGCGTGCAGAGAAGATGGGGAGAATGGGAGTAGGAGGTACGCGTGCGAAGGACTGGCGGCTGAGGACGAGCGAGGGGTGGGTTTAAAGGTTTGAATATATTCCATGTGACTCCCTAGTGACACTTCTGGGAATATATCCTAAGGAAGCCATCCGAAATGAAGAACATGCTTTATGCATAAAGACCTTTATCACAGCCTTATTTATAATAAGGTAAAGTTGGCTTTAAAACCTTAAAATCAGGCGTCTCAACAGTGAGGAAAAATTATGCGACTTAGTGAATATTAAGTGGCTTCTAAAAATAATTTATAAAATTTAAATGGCACGGAAAAACGGTAATATATAAGTGAAAAATCGTGATACGAAATTATACAGTATGATTGAAAAAAAAAAAAATTAACCAAAACTACATAGAAAAAAGCCCAGAGGGATGTAATCATAATTTTTTTTTTCCTTTGGATGAATGGCTTTTTGTGAATTTACCTTTTTACCTTTCTTGTGTTTTAATTTAAAAAAAAGTGTAAAGAACTTGAAATTATTTTATAGTGGAAACACAATAAACAGAAAAACAAATTGGGGGTTGTGTAGCTCTGTTTAAACCTACTAGGAAGTGGTCCGGTTCGCCTAAGCCCAGAGTTGACTTTAAAGAAGATTAAAACCAGAATTAAATGGCCACAGGCTGAGCACCAGGTCTTGGTTCTGACCATCTCTCCCCTGAACTAAAGAAACAGTGAGCTTTTCTTTCCCTAAAACTCCCTGAAATCTTATAGTCTGAGGGTTGAGAGGCTATTTCAGCCTTTGTCCTCTTGGCTCTGATCTTTCACAGCCAGGCTGTCCACTGCTTTGGCTTTAACTACCTCCATCGTGACAGTGACTCCCAGATCCTTAACCTCTGACTGCCTAAGGTACATTGCTACTCTATAGACATCTTAGATGAAGCAGATCTAATACAAAAATTATCACACACTGCACACCCTTCCTACCTTTGAAGCACACTCTGCCCTATAGATCTCTGATTAATGGTTCAACAATTTCCCAAGCAAAAAATATGCGTGTTGTCCTTAATTCTCCTTTCTTCCTCACCACTCATATCCTACCTGATATCATTATCTATTCCATCTGCCTTAGAAATATCTCTTGAGGGGCACCTGGGTGGCTCAGTCGGTGAAGTGGCTGCCTTCCGCTCCGGTCATGATCCCAGAATCCTGGGATCAAGTCCTGAATTGGGCTCCTTGCTCGATGGGGAGCCTCCTTCTCCCTCTCCTTCTGCTTGTCGCTCCCCCTGCTTGTGCTCGTTCACTCTCTCTCTCTGTCAGATAAATCTTTTTTAAAAAAAAAAGAAATATCTCTTAAATCAGGCCCTCTTTCGCTACTGAAGTAGCTACAAACTTGGCTCTCTTTCTCACTGTGACATTCAAACTATTTCGTGGCCCCTTATTAAACTTATCAGTCTTCTTCTTTCTCAGGTCCATCCTGCACATTATCACATGAATGTGTGCTAGTTCCTCCTAATTCCTCAGCAGGCCCTTTATGATCAGGGAGATAAGGTTGGAAAGGTATATTGATCTCAGAAAATAGAAGGCCTGAAATACCTTGCTAAGACATTTTGAAAAAACTTTTTTAATATACGTAGACTGCAGAGACAAAGTATTTGAGCAGAAGAACAAAATGACCATAGCTGTGATTTTTTAAAGAGATGATTCTGCCCTGGGGCATCTGGGTGGCTCAGTCAGTTGAGCATCTAACTCGTGGTTTCAGCTCAGGTCATGATCTCATGGGTCCTGGGATCAAGCCCCCACGTGGGACTCTGTGTTCAGGGGGAGTCTGCTTGAAGATTCTCTCCCTCTGCCCCTCCCCTAACTCTCCCGCGTGCTCTCTCTCTCTTTCTCTCAAATAAATCTTAAAAAATAAAAAAGATGATTCTGCCCAATCACTTAGAGCATCCAAGCTCTGTGGGAAGGAAGAGACTGGTGTCTGGAGAATTTCTCCTTGATCTGCCCTACTAAAAAGGGAGAGGTGATCAAGACCTGAACTAGCAGTGGAGTACAAAGGTTTGGAACCAATTTTTGTAATTTGTGTTAGATTTTTTAGAAAAATATGCCAAATTTGTTCTTGTTACTAAGGATGAAAATACTAAAATTAATTCTTCTAAAAATCTCAGTAACATAATCATGTTTGTCTTTCTCTTATTTACAGATCCTTACCCTGTGCTATCCCTGGCCATACATACCCTCAATGACATTACACTGACTTGGGTGGCCTAAAGCATATCATATAAATTGCCTTTGATCTAATTTGCCTGTTAGGAATTTTCTCTGCCCAGGAAAATGTATCATGCATTATTTATCAATAAAAGTCTTTAAAAGTGCATAAGTAGATATTAGAGGAAAACATGTATTATCTTATATAACACCAGTGGGTTAGAGATGGCAGTTTTCTTCATTAGTAATAACAGGGGACTTATTCCTCCATTTAGCAAGCCACCGCAGACCCACTTAATCTGACATCATGTGGAAGCATAATTGACCGGTCTTCCTTAGTAAAAGACTCTACAAGCAAGGACAAGGCTAGCAAAGAGGTATGAGAAATAAGTTGCAGATAAGTTAAAAGCAAATCACCAGGCAGTTTGGTAGAGAATACATTTTTTTTTTTAAGGTTTATTTATTTATTTGAGAGAGAGAGCATGAGTGGGAGGACAGAGGGAGAAGGAGAGAGAATCGCAAGCAGACTCCCCGTTGAGTGCAGAGTCTGACATGGGGCTGGATCTCATGACCCCGAGATCACCACCAGAGCCTAAGCCAAGAGTTGGACACTGAACCATGTGTACGACTCAGGCACTGGGTAGAGACTGCATTTCTGTGGATTTAGGGTCTGAAGGCGATTCCTCAAGTTCTGTCTTTGACACATGCTACCTCAGTAAAACAGGGTTGAAAAATATCCATTGGGTTCATTGACATCGATGGCACTGGTGAGTTGGTGAAAGCTATTTCAAAAAGGTGGTAATAGGGTCAATTTGGAGTGGGTTAAGAAGCGAGTGGTGAGAAGGTGCTTGGCTGGTTTGGTTGGTGGAGTGTTCCACTCTTGATCTCGGTGGTGAGTTCAAGCCTCAGGCTGGGTGTAGAGATTACTTTAAAAAAGAAAAGTGGTGAAGGAATGGACACTGCAAGTTCAGACAATTCTTTGATAACTAGTAAGATTGAATGTCACTCTAAAGATGTTTATTAATCATTGTATTATTTTGTAAATTGCCTATTGATATCCTTTGGCCATTTAAAAATTCAGGTGTTTGGTTCAAAAGAGCTTTTTTTTTTTTTTAAGATTTTATTTATTTATTTGAGAGCGCATAAGCGAGAGAGCAGAAGCAGAAGGAACAGCAGAGGGAGAGGGAGAAGCAGGCTTCCTACCGAGCAGGGAGCCCGATACGGGGCTGGATTCCAGGACTCTGGGATCATGACCTGAGCCGAAGGCAGTTGCTTAACCGACTAGCCACCCAGGTGCCCCAGAGCTCTTTATGAAGTATTTTTTACATTTAAATCTTTATTTCCTTCTTTCAATCACAAAAAGTCTATTTGAATACATGCTTATTATAAAACAGTTTTTTCAAAAACACAAATAAAAGAGTCCCATCTTACCTCTTACATCACCCCACTCCATTTTAGTTATCTATCTTGAACAGTTTTGGTGTGTATCATTCCCGATTTTTGTTTGCATCTTTATGTAAATATATACAAATACCCATGTTTGGGTTCTTTTTTTTTTTTCTTCTAAAGGAAGAATATAGATGAAAGAAAACTATTTGAAAACCTTAAAAAGGTGGGCGCCTGGGTGGCTCAGTTGGTTAAGCGACTGCCTTCGGCTCAGGTCATGATCCTGGAGTCCCAGGATCGAGTCCCGCATCGGGCTCCTTGCTCAGCAGGGAGTCTGCTTCTCCCTCTGACCCTCCCCCATCTCATGCTCTCTCTATCTCATTCTCTCTCTCAAATAAATAAATAAAAATCTTTAAAAAAAAAAAAGAAAACCTTAAAAAGGAGATTCTTTTAAGATGTGTTGGATCCTGAATTGCAATAAAAATGATCACTCTGTCAAATAACAGTGTGTTTTGGAATTAGGTTTTGGCATTTAATTTTATAAGATTTTAATCTTTATGCACATTTATGATATTATATACAGTTGTTATATAATGTATTTACAAAAAGGATTTGGGGCAGCCATCTACTGTATTGATCAACTCCATGATGAATCCATGATGAGTTGATTCATTTCAGGCTTTAAGTGCATCTTGCATATTTTATTGGCTCTCCCCAATTCATCATAGCATCATAGCAAGGCTACACCCAAAAATTGTGATTACAGTAACTTAGACACAGGATTAGTAGTCAGAGTGCACATTTTTTGTTTACTTGATTCCTGTTAGTGTCTTGAAACTTTGAACCAAGAACTGCTACCATGAGCATTGCTATTATTTTGCCTAAATTACTGATTTTTAGTATCTTGTTTGTGATCAGGGAAGTTTGAACTAGGGGTGCCCAAAAAATACATTTTGGGTGCATAAATGGCCAAGTGTAAAAACTAGTATTCCACAGAGGCAATCATAAAATGAACCTGTGAGACAAAAGAAAAATCTGAAATTTCATTTCTGTTATTAAGAATTTATTATTAAAACATTATTAAAAAAACACCATTATAGTCATCATTACATTTCAAAGGTTTGAACTTATTTTACAGGAAAAATAATTTCTCAGCAATACTGGTGTTCCTGGATTGTACTTGTGGTCACCAAACTACACACTTTCAGTGCTAAAAAGCCACTTCCTTTCAGCTGCAAGGTATTTTGGGTACCTCATTTTTATTTAACACTTTTTCCTTCATTCTTTTTCATTATTATGTCTGGACTGAAAATGATTTATCAGGAATTTTGGAGATTTTCCACCTCATGAAAACTGGTGACGAGTTCACTGTCTGCCTTTAATTCATTCTCACAACTTGTGAATAATTCCCAGTTAGGATGTTTACTTAAATGACCCATAGCTAAATAGAATTTAAAGACTAAAAGTTAGGGGTGCCTGGCTGGCTCAGTGGGTAGAGCTTGTGACTCTTGATCTTGGGGTTATGAGCTCAAGCCCCTCATCGGATATAGAGATTACTTTTAAAAATCTTAAGAAAAAGGGGGGGTGCCTGGGCATTAAGTGTCTATCTTCAGCTCAGGTCATGATCCCAGGGTCCTGGGTTCGAGCCCCAAATCTGGCTCCATGCTTAGCAGGAAGCCTGCTTCTCCCTCTCCTACTCCCCCTGCTTGTGTTCGCTCTCTCACTGTCTCTCTCTCTTCAAATAAATAAAATCTTTTTAAAAAAATCTTTTTTTTTTTTTTAAAGATTTTATTTATTTGACAGAGAGAGACACAGCAAGAGAGGGAACACAAGCAGGGGGAGTGGGAGAGGGAGAAGCAGGCTTCCTGCGGAGCAGGGAGACCGACGCGGGGCTCGATCCCAGGACCCTGGGATCATGACCTGAGCCGAAGGCAGACGCTTAAGGACTGAGCCACCCAGGCGCCCTTAAACACAGTTCTTAAATATTTTTGTTTAATGAATACTAACATAATGAACAATTTTACCAAGATTAGAATTAGAATTAATTTCTATCACTGTGCTTTATACTTTTATTTAAATTTCATAAACATCGGGGTACCTGGGTGACTCAGTTGGTTAAGTGTCTGACTTGATTTCTGCTCAGGTCCTGATCTCATGGGTCATGGGATAGAGCCCTGTGTTGGGCTCTGCGCTCAGGAGAGAGTCTGCTTGAAGTTCTCTCTCTCTCTCCCTCTCCCTCTGCCCCTCCCCCCACTCATGTGCTCTCTCTGTAAATGAATAAATCTAAAAAAATAAATTTCATAGACATCTGTTGATCAAAAAAATGTTTTTCTTTAAGTTACCTAATGTACTCTTTTTTAATATTTATATTATGCTAGTCTATTTCTCAGTAAGTCAACTGTGTGAAAGTTCTTGTCTTTGTCCTAAAACTAATCTGTCACAGTCATTTATTATTGCAACATTTTATTCCTGCAGCCAATATATATATATATATATATATATATATACACACTCAATGATCTCAAGCTGAGATATATATATATATATATATATATATATCAACTCACTGGTAGAATTTTGAAATAGGATGTACCTGAGGCAATTTTTTGCCTTTTAAATAAAGAATGCTTGTCATGTTTGTCTATATTTGAAAATGAATACTTATCATTTAGATAAGTTAGAATATCCAGCTTATTCTCATTACTGCCTTATTCTCATCTGACCTCATTATCTTAGATATGTGTGGACACACTGTTCAGGGATGCTAGCATTAGGCTGTTCAGTTTTCCAAAGGCTGAAATCCAAGCCAAATAGTAGATTTTGGCTGAATACTAAGGCAAAGCCAACTTTTGGTGCATCTGAACTTGAAGTTCACTAAAGCAACAGTAAACCAGGTTCTGTGCATAAGATGATTCAAGGAAAAATTTTCATACCGTGGCACTGATATAGACTCTACATTATAATAATCACCAGAAATAAAGATGTTTCTCCCCCCTGGAACTACCCCAGGAAGGAAACATTTGATTGTTGCAAAATCCTACATTAGTTTTATAGAATGTTAAAATTATATCATAAAGGGGTGCCTGGGTGGCTCAGTCATTAAGTGTCTGTCTTCGGCTCAGGTCATGATCCCAGGGTCCTGGAATCGAGCCCCACATCGGGCTCCCTGCTCGGCGGGAAGCCTGCTTCTCCCTCTCCCACTCCCCCTGCTTGTGTTCCCTCTCTCCCTGTGTCTCTCTGTGTCAAATAAATAAATAAAATCTTAAAAAAAATTATATAAATATATTGTTTGATTGTCCTCATGATTTAAATGACAGTATGAGTTCTTTAAGAACTGGGACTATGAGTTCTTTAAGACCTGGGAACTTGTGCTAATATGTATGGTTGCTTAACCATTCTTTTTTTTAAATCACAAAAAATGAGAAATGCTAGTGTATGGCTGCATTAGGACTATATGGCCCTGTAGGGGAGGGAAATATCTCTTAATATATATCCCCCATCGTTTTAGTTGTTATTGAAGAGCCTGGATTATTTAACAGACTTAGAAAGAACGTCCAAATACAGTTCAAAGAGGTTTACTGACAGTATCATAAGAGCCTAAAGCAACAAACAAAAATGTGATCACAACACAACCCCTGGCAATACCATGACCCAATTGGAGACTCCTTTTAGGATATAATGGATATGGAGCAATCCATCTGAAAGTACTTGCCAGCACTTAATGAAATGTGCTAGGAACTGACAGGCAAAAAAGTTAAGTCTGGTTTCTACTCGCAAGGACTTTGTGTGTGAGTTGTGAAATTTGAGGTAGTGCATGAAAGAGGGACTGGTAATTGCAGGTAATAAACTGAAGATGTCACACGAGTGCTTTAGACTATAAGGGCTATAGGCGTTAAGAGGAGGAAAGTATCAGCTTTAGCAGGATGATTAAGGAAGACCTCTTGGGGGAGATGGTATTTAAGCTGGGCCTTCACTTCACCTGTCATTTATTATGTGTTTTGAATGGGCCAGCCATTGTAACTGTGAAGACGAATAAACAGAAGTAAGACTGGAGGGATAGGTAGGTCCACACTGGGCAGGGGTTTGAATGCCCAGCTGAGGAATTCAGACTTTATCCTATAGGCCAGTGCTGTCCAGCAGAATTTTCCTCACTGATGGAAATGTTCTTTTCTGCCCTGTATGATATGAGAGCCACTAGCCACATGTAACTGTGGACCACTTTAAAAAGGGCTAGTGCGACTGAGCAACTGGGTTTTTTAAAATTTTAATTAAATTTACAAAACACACGCGGTTCGTAGCTACTGTATTGAACAGCGCAGCTCTAGGCTGTAGGTAACGTCTGCCAGTTTTTTTTTTAATATCTGCCAATTTTTAAGCTGATAAATGATATACTTAAAAGGACATTTTAGGATTGGTTTGGCACAAGATGGACTGAAGAAAGCCAGAGGTAGGGAAACCAAGTAGGAGGAGATTATTGCAGTCATCTAGGTTAGAGGTGCCAGTGATTGATTCAGGAGGGTGCTGGTGGGAATGACAAGGACTGGATTCAGAAACAGTTCTAAGAATTAGTAGGATTTGACGACTAACTGAGAGTACAGGAGAGCAGTCAAATGGAGTCCCGAGTTTTTAGCCTGAGTGAATATGAGAATGGTGATATCCATTAAGGAGCTGCTGTTGAGAGCAAAAAAACCTTTTTTTTTCTCGTATGCACATCCGGTTTGAAATGAGTGTGGGCAGGGCTAATATCAGCCATAATGTGAAGCCTAACAGATAGACGAATAGCACTGCAGCTCAGCAAGGAAGCCAGGAGAAGAGATGGAGGCCTGACAGTAATAAACAGAGATGATAACAACACGAGAGTAGGTGACATTGGAAGGAAGGAAAAGGGAAAACAGTGGTGAGAACTGAGTACCAAACTTTTGGACTCTATCCATATCTAAATAAAAATTGAAAAGCTGAATTCCCACCTACAGGGGAATCATTGGATACAATATGGCATGCCTTGCAGCTACTTAAAAGATTGAGGGAGCTCTATTTTTATTGACTTGGAAAGGTACCCATGATTTAAAATAAATTAGTGAATAATATGTAACATATGATCCTTGTGGTAATTGTCATTTTTTGAAAACCCCTTCCCTAATTTGGGGGCAACTGCCCTTTGTGTGAGTCTTGGTGGGAGGCAGAGTCCCATCACCCTATCACAGAAGCCTTTGTGGGGAGACCCTCTCTCCATCCTGGCAGCTAGAGCAGGGCATGGAAGCTAGGCTTAGCCAGTGGGAGGTTTCCCCCTGGACCCCCATTCGGCATCTTAAGCAATTGCCATCAAAGAAGGGGCAGTGAAGTTAGATTCTCAGGTGCTAATGTGTGGGGGAGAGAGTGATGGCCATGGTTTATTCTGCCTAGCCACATTTGGTTCCTGCTTGTTTTCTGAGTCTGGTTCTCAAGCCGCCTTTTTTTGCTTAAATTAGCCAGAGTGGTCTCTGTTGTTAGTACCCAGGAACTTTGACTTATACCCCCACTTTTTGTTTAAAAGAAAAACAAACTGGGGCACCTGGTTGGCTCAATCGGGTGGGCATCTCCCTTTGGCTTGGGTAATGATCAGGTCCTGGGATCTACCCCTGCATCGGGCACCCTGCTCAGTGGGGGCGTCTCCTTCTCCCTCTAACCCTCCCCCCTGCTCATGCTCTTGCTCACTCTGTCTATCTCAAATGTGAATAAATAAAAAAGTCTTTAAAAATAAATAAAAGGAAAAAAACTTAGCACATAATAAAATTCTTCTTACTTTATTATTATTATTATTATTTATTTTTTTTTTTTTTTTATTTTTTGGTAGGTTTCTTTAATGGTTTCAAAGGCTACACACCAAATCGTTAACAGTGCTTTTATCAAGGATTTGAGATTGGGGAGGGGCGGGTTGGCATAGGGGAGGAAGAAACGTTTCATTTTATTTTAGACATTTCTGGTTTGTCTGAATTTCATTGCAGTGAGCATGTACTACTTTAGTAATTTAAATGCCTGGAAAAAAATTATGAGAAAATGCAAGATAATACTTTCCTAACTTTGCATTATTGTGAAAGATTGTTGCAAGGAGCAAATGATAGGGAATGTGAAAATGGTCTGAAAATTATTAAGTGCTATTTGAATATGAGGAAGTAGGAAGGACAACAGTGACTTTGTTGAGTGTCATTTCACTGTGGAGGTAAAAACCTTCTTGAAGGGAGTTGAGGAAATAAGTGCTAATAAAGTCAGGGATGTGAATATCAATTAATGCAGTTTGGCAGTGAAAGAATAGAAATTAGAGGGCGCCTGGGTGGCTCAGTTGGTTAAGCGACTGCCTTTGGCTCAGGTCATGATCCTGGAGTCCTGGGATCGAGTCCCACATCGGGTTCCCTGCTTAGCAGGGAGTCTGCTTCTCCCTCTGACACTTCCCCCCTCCTGTGCTCTCCCTTTCTCTCTCATTCTCTCTCTCAAATTAAAAAAAAAATCTAAAAAAAAAAAAAAAGAATAGAAATTAGATGGTGAAAGAAGTCTTTCTCAGTTTTGCTTTGTTTTTTTTTTTTAGAGAGAGAGAGAAAATGTGAGTGGTGGGAGATGCAGAGGGAAAGGGAGAGAGAGAGAGAATCCTCAGACTCCCTGCTGAGCTCAGAGCCCAACAACGCGGGGCTCCGTCTCACGACCCCGAGACCATGACCTGAGCCGAAATCAAGATTTGAACGCTCAACCGACTAAGCCACCCAGGCACCCCTCAGTTTTTTAATTTGAACACTTTTTTTCTTTAAAGATTTTATTTATTTGCCAGAGAGAGACACAGCAAGAGAGGGAACACAAGCAGGGGGAGTGGGAGAGGGAGAAGCAGGTTCCCCGCATAGCACGGAGCCCAATGCAGGGCTCCTTCCCAGGACCCTGGGATCATGACCTGAGCCGAAGGCAGACGCTTAACGACTGAGCCACCCAGGCACCCCTAATTTGAAAACGTTTTTAAGTTGAAAGTACCATACCCAATATAGCCTCAATCTATATTCAAGAATTATTAACATTTTGCTACATCTGTTTGATCTCTCTGCATTTCTATATCAAATGTATAGGGTTTCATGGTTTTGTTTTTTGCTAAACCGTTTGAAAGCAAACTGTAGGCATCATGACACTTTACCCCAAATACTTCAGCATCATATTTTAATGGTAAGGACATTCTCCTACATAACCACAATACCATGTTCACACTTAAGAAAATGAATAACTCTACAATATCTTCTAATATCTGTTGCATATTCAAATTTCTCCAATTCTAAAAATATCTTTTTTTTTTTTAATAGAAAATTTTATTTCCTTGGGATACCTGGGTGGCTCAGTCGGTTAAGCGTCTGCCCTCGGCTCAGGTCATAATCCCAGGGTCCTGGGATCGAGCCCCACCTCGGGCTCCTTGCTCAGCAGGGAGCCTGCTTCTCCCTCTGCCTGCTACTCCCCTTGCTTGTGCTCGCTCTCTCTCTCTGACAAATAAATAAATCTTCAAAAAAAATTTTATTTCCTCAATTCAAGAGCCAATCAAAGTTTATATATTGCATTTGCTTGTTATGGCTCAGTAGTGTCTTTTAATCTGTCAAATTCCTTCATCCTTTTATCCCCTTGAAATACTGACCTGTGAAAGGCCTAAGCCAATTGTCTTGTAAAATGTCCTACATTTTGGATTTGTCTGATTATATTCTCCTGGTAAATCTTTCCTTTTTACTGATTTCAGACAACCTGTATCCAAAAGGATGGAGTTGGGAAAAGGAAGACTTCTCAGGACAGGGCTGAATGCGTTGTATCAGGCAATACACCCAGTTCATGGCCTTGTCTGGACTGATGGGCGTCAGGTAGTCCTGACTGATTTACAGCTTCACAGTGGAGAGGCCAGGTTTGGGGACTCCAAGGTCATTGGACAGTTTGAACATGTGTATGGAGTGTCCTGGGCCCCCCCTGCTGTGGCCGACGTGCCCGCCGTGCTTGCCATCCAGCACAAGAAGCATGTCACTGTGTGGCGGCTCTGTCCCAGCACTACGGAGACAAGCAGATGGCTGATGTCGCAGACCTGTGAGATTAGAGAATCACTTCCTGTCCTTCCCCAGGGCTGTGTGTGGCATCCAAAGAGTCCTGTCCTGGCTGTGTTGACGGCACAGGATGTGTCCGTCCTCCCAAGCGTCCATGGTGACGGTCCCCCGGTGAAAGCAGACATCGACACGGGGGGCCTCATTCACTGTGCCTGTTGGACCCAGGATGGCCGGAGGCTGGTGGTGGCAGTTGGCAGCAGCCTGCATTCCTATATTTGGGACAGTGCTCAGAAGACTCTTTGCAGGTGCTCCTTCTACCCGGTGTTTGCTGTGGACAGCTACGTGCGCTCCATGGGAGCCACCGCGGACTCACAGGTCGCTGTGGCGACTGAGCTTCCACTAGCTAAGATTTGTGGCTTAAATGCATCCGAAGCCTTTGATGTTCCTGCTGGTGGGGAAGACACTCGTCTGTGTGCTTCACCGGCTACTGATGAAGCACCCACCGGGGATCAGGGGGCGGTTGCTTCCAAAACACACTTTGAAACCTCAGTTTCTCCCGTTTCTTCTTCCTTTTCAGATTCTCTGGATCTAACTCATATACATTCCAGTACCGCCAAATCTGAGGGTAGTTCTCTTATTCGTCTAAGAAAAAAGGACTACTTGACAGGAACCGGCCTGGATTCTTCACATTTGGTCCTTGTGACCTTTGAGAAAGAGGTCACCCGGACCAGAAAAGTCACCATTCCCGGGATTCTGGCTCCCGATCTAATAGCATTTAATCCTAAAGCACAGGTGCTGGCGGTGGCTTCCAATACGTACCATGTCATTTTTATCTATTCTGTCATTCCATCGTGTGTGCCAAATATCCGGCAGATTCAGTTAGAGAGAAGTGAAAAGCCGAAAGGCATATGCTTCTTGACAGATAAGTTATTACTGATTTTGGTAGGAAAACAAAAATCCACTGATTCAGCATTTCTTCCTTCTTCGAAGACTGATCAGTATATCATTCGTTTGATTGTTAGAGAAGTAACATTGGAAGAAGAGTCTCCAGTAACAGCAAGTGAAAACCAGAGTGGAGGCTCTACTCTCAGTACTCTATTAAATAAAACAGATAGAAAAAAGCTAATTGAAAGTCTTTCCCCAGATTTTTGTCACCCAAACAGAGGGCTCTTAACAGCTAATGGCAGTGGGCAAAGCGGGAGGCCTGGAAAAACCCTTATTAAAGAAATCCAAAGTCCTCCCACCAGTGTCTGTGACGGCCCCGTCGCCCTTGACGCTCTAGATGCTGAGCCCGTTAACCGCTCGGTAACGCTGGCCAGATCCAGCAGCACACCCCACCACACCCCAACTCCCGAACCTCCTGATTGGCCTCCAAGCAAGAACTTACAAAGGGAAAAGGAAATTTCCCGGCTGTCTAAGGAAATGGAAATTTTATCTAGGACCCTGACTGAAGTGCAGCGACGTCTCTCTGAGCTCACAGACGTTCTACAAAAGGAGAAGTCCTCTCCTGGGTATCCACTCTCTCAGGACCCGCCCTATGTGCACGTCGCTTATCAGGTAACTTCTCCTTTGAGGAGCTGCCCGTGTACGTGAAAGCTCCTGCAGCCAGTGGGTACTGACAAGAAGAGCTCATTGATGAGCAAGATGGTGTTGTAGCTGAACTTCATGGGCTGGGCGTGTTACGTTACGGGCGAGTTCTACCTCTAGGTTGGTTGGCTGCCAGCCAGATGGGCACGCATACCAGCGTACGCTGGGATTGTGTCACCTGCATGGTGTAAAATATGAATGATTGTACTCATCCTGGCAATTTATATTTAAAAAAAAAAGAATTCTCCTTATTGTGCTATTTCACTGTGGGAAACTTTTCCTTATGCATTGCAGAGAGAAAGGTTAGGTCAATTTAGAAAGATTTAATGCATGTGCAAATATATCATATTACATGAATGGGATCATAGCTGATCTGTTTTTATCATGAACATTTTCATTCCCCGTTGAACATGGCCCTGCCCCCTGCCATAACTCACTTTAATTCACGGCTTAACGTGGCTCCCTCCATTATTTTAGTTCATACTCCTGTAATCTTACACACTTCTTTGTATACATAGGTCTATAGATGTGGGGGTGGTGGTGTTTTACAAAAATGGGGTCATAGGGTGCACTCTCTGTGCTGAGAGTACACCGTTTATGTAGCTGGGCCCTTGGTGGACATTCACGTTGCCTTTAGCTCTTCACTTCTCTTCAGTCACTCCCAGTCCTGAGTGGTACCCTTATATGTAGCTGTTTGTATTCCTACTTTTATTTCTGTTGGGTTGGTTCCCAGAAGTGGAAGTGCTAATTTGAAGAGTATATATATATATATATATGTTTCTACTTTTCACAGAGTTGCCAGATTGCCTCTCAAAGATTTTTTACTTAATGCATCATCACATACCCCTTCTCAACCTAGGAGACTGTCCTTTTCCTCACAGCCCCACCAGTCTGATAAGTGTGAAGTGCTTTTCACTTTTATTCATTTGTATTTCCTTTACTATTAGTATGTCTTCATGGTTTTTGGCCAATTGAATATGAATTGCCTATTGCTCATTTTTTTCCTATTGAGTTATCAGTTTATTTTTTTTAAGAGTGATTTTATTTTATTTTTATTTATTTATTTTTTTAAGATTTTATTTATTTGACAGAGACAGCGAGAGAGGGAACACAAGCAGGGGGAGCAGGAGAGGGAGAAGCAGGCTTCCCGCAGAGCAGGGAGCCCAATGTAGGGCTCGATCCCAGGACCCTGGGATCATGACCCGAGCCGAAGGCAGATGCTCAACGACTGAGCCACCCAGGCGCCCCGAGTTATCAGTTTATAAGAGGTTTTTATAGATTATAGAAATTAATAGGGGTGCCTGGGTGGCTCAGTCAGTTAAGCGGCTGCCTTCGGTTCAGGTCATGATCCTGGGATCCTGGGATCCTGGGATCAAGCCCCGCATCCGGCTCCCTGCTCATCAGGGGATCTGCTTCTCCCTCCCCCTGCTGTTGTGCTGTTGCTTGCTTTCTCTCTCTCTCTCCCTCTCAAATAAATAAAAATAAAATCTTAAAAAAAAAATACTACTCTTTGACCAACTCAGGATGTAGGTTTTTAAATGAACCAAAGAATAGTTTAAAACTGAATTAAAATTTTTTTATTGTGAAAAATTTCAAACATATTCTTTATTATGAAAAATTGTAAACATAAAGACTACATAATGAAATCCTTTTAATATCTGTCATCTGGATTTAACAGTTGTTAACATTTTGCCATAATTGCTTCTTTTTTTTTTTTAAATTCCTAAAATATTTTAAGTAGGAATGTCATGGTATTTAACCCATAAATATTTTGAGATCTAATCCTTTTGTTGTGTTAAATAATGTAGCCAAAAGCTCCTTATTTACAACTGTTCTAGTTTTTTTTTTCCTTTTAAAGATTTTATTTGTTTATTTGAGAGAGGGAGAGTGAGAGAGAGAGAGAGCACTAGCGGGGCCAGGAGCAGAGGGAGAGGGAGAAGCAGACTCCCAGTTGAGCAAGGAGCCCATGTGGAGCTCAGTCCCAGGACCCTGGGATCACAACCCGAGCCGAAGGCAGATGCCCAACTGACTGAGCCACCCAGGCGCCCCACAGCTGGTTTAGTTATAATGATAGTAAATAGGATTCTAAAAAACTACTTACACATTCTGTTCTTAAGAAATGTTAACTCTGTTGCTTCTGCAATCAGTTTAACAACTTTTATTTTTATATTTGAAGAAATCTTATTATGTAGGTCCTGTTGTTGAAAAAAGAGCCGTACTCCTCTGCAATGGCAAACTAAGGCTCAGTACAGTCCAGCAGACTTTCGGCCTCTCTCTTGTCGAAATGCTCCATGGTAGGTAGAATTCAAGAAATTGGTTCTACCCCACATTCCCTCCCTCTACCATCTATTTTGTAACTTTCATTGATAATAAAGGTGAAGTATACAAACCATTCAGTGATTCACGAGAAAGTTAACAAGAATTGTTCATTGCCTACTGTATACCCAAGTCTATCATAGGTACCGAAACACATGGGAAATAGGGGTTCCGCCCTTGAGGAACTTACAGCCTAGCTGGAAGACCTAAATGTACACAGGAAAAACCTGGAAGAGTTACAAAGCAATATATAACAGCTGCAAAGGAATGACATTAAAACCACATATATACCTATTGCACTAAACATAAAGATCATAGCAGCATTGCAGAATATTTCTTAAAGGAGTTGGTCATTTTAATATGCAGCAAACATGGGATGAGAAGGGTATCCCTAAATGCCAGTGAACTGAGCTGTGCCTACTCTTCAAATGCACAGCGTGGTGGGTTTTTTATGCCTCATTCTTCTAATGGTAGCCACCATGTTGAACATGAGATCTGTTTCTAGCACCAGCATTTTTTTGTTTTGACACATGCATTTGTGATATGATTTCATAATTGTCATCTGTCCTGGGTGGAGTTACTATTCCATTCCGGGTGTACCATATTTCACTTCACCATATTTTCTTTGACCTTCCAGTGGTTTCCAGTTTCAGCAGCATACATAGCACTGATAAAAACCTCTCTGCATATTTTACATGTTGTTCGTGGAAAGTATAGATTTTTCAGAAGTGAAATTACAGGGTCAAAGGTGAGGCACAGTAGATTTGAAAGAACCAGAGAAGGTCCGGGCATGTGTTAAGGCCACTGGCCCTAGGTTACTGCAGAATAAACCATTCAGGATTATCTGGACCATTCTAGTCTAACAGTAGTCAGCTAAGCGTCCTTAGGTGTCTAGAGGTTGGTAATGATCTAAAGAGTAAAGGTTCCTCCAGAGAGTAGCTGTTCCCACCTTCACATAGTTTCTGGAGAAATGCTTAAGAGCGAGTAGATAGGGACACTCCACACACAACCCCTAACACATGTGCGCTATATACACAATCAGATGCATAGCACTGAGTGATAAATGCCTCGCCTGGGTAAAGATGGATGTCCCCTAGCTATGCCTACGTCGTCAATGCCATCAATACCCGCTCCTGCCATATAACGTCACCCTCAGTAGTACTCAGTCCTTCCGTCTCCCCAGTTGTCTGCACGGTCTTAACAATGATCAGTTCAATATTATCAACTACTCTATTCTTACCCTCAAAAAAAAATCTGCCTTCTTTTTCTTCATAGAATAAGATGAGATATCCTAAATTTTCTATGTGTTTATTTCACTTTGCAGACTCGCACTGGATCCTTCTCTGTGCTGATAGCGAAGGCTTCATCCCGTTAACATTCACGGCCACCCAGGAAATAACCATCAGAGATGGCAGCGCAAATGTCTTCACGGACTCTGTCTCAGAGTCTTAATCCTGCTCCTTCTCTTGAAGTCTTGAGAGACCTGACTGTCAAGAGTGTAGACGCCACCGGCTGATCTACCCATTTAGGCAGTATGGCCCGATACCCTTTCAGATGAGGCCATTCAGACAATATTTCTTTTCCACCGTGGACTCTCCTCAGCTGGGATTTGCACAGTCGCTCAGAGGTGAAGCTCCTGCTGTGGTTGGCTCGGCCGCTTTTCCTCCTTGTCCCCCCACCCCACCCCACCCCCCCCCACCCCCACCGCCCTGGGCTGCGGCTCCCTGCTCTCTGGCAGAACTCAGTCTTTGTTAGATGGCTCAAAAAGTGGTTGTTTACGTATTCATGGCTGTGTGGTTTGGTCTAAGGGCAGAATTCCCAGAACAAAACAGTATTCTGGTGCCATATGGATTGTGTTTTATGGTTTCTCTGAGGCTTTCTGTCCCTTACCCAAAACTGTTAAAGCTGTGTTAGAGCAGCACTTAAAAGGTACTTCAGCATTGTTACAGATCATTTCCTTGGCTTAGAGATGAGAGTAAGAGGTACTGGAGAACATACGCTCCGACATATCCTTCTTACCCCAAACCAGCAGGAATCAGCAGAGCTCAAAAGAAGACAAAAAATCGATTGACTTCTGTCCCCAGGGCAGAACAGGAAGTAGTTCTGATGTTGGCTGGACCTGCCAGGATTTAAACCTGACTCTCTTGCTTCCTTAAAAAATTCTGGCCAATTAAGGTCCGAAAAACTAGCCCTGGGCAAATTGCAAATGAAATTTCAAGTGCTTTGACCCCTCTGGACCCCACTGGAACATGTGCTTATGCTAATAGTGCGATGCCAAGCCCAGGTGACATCTAAGGCATGATTTCATGCTGTGGCTACTCCTGATTTTCTCCCTGAAATGCCTTTTTTTTTTTTTTTCTTTTTCCAGTTTTGGGATCATAAAAATATCCTACTTTTCTCCCAGTAGTCAGCTCCCTTAGTTAAATTGTCACTTTCATTTTGATGTTTCTCTTTTCCCTCCATTCAAGTCTTAGAGACCAGCAAAGAGTCTCTGAGAGAAAGTAGTTCAGAAAATTGGAAATTTCACTGAATCTGAGGTAGGTAAAAAGTACCAGCTTATTATAATTATGGGCTGAAGTGCCAACTTAGTAAAGTGGAAAGAGCCCTGAATGCAACCTCAGATGGACACACCACTTCTCAAACAGGATCATAAATTTCAGTGACGGCAGCCTGACAAATTGATGAGTGTGTTTCAGCCAGAGAGGTTCCATTAGCACATAGGCATCTTTTCCCCCCTTTCCTTGAAAATTATCTGGAAAGAAAGGTTTCGTGCCCTTGGGGACTCCTGTCTATCTGTTACCGTTTATGAAGATGGAGCTGGGGTAGGAAAGAGGCAAGGGCCCATTTTGTGGTTCAAATGCATTAGGCGGCTGCTGGAATAATGGAAGTGGAGGCTGCTGGTCTGTCATCAGGTGCCTGAGAGCTGTGGCCGAGGACAGCCTGAGGCCTGGCTCCATTTGCAGAGGAAGTGTCTGGGTGGGATGAAAGCACACTATTAGGACGCCTGGGGGGCCTGGGGACCCCGTAGTAATCTCAGGGCGGGTGCGTCAAGGTTCAGGTTATATCCACCATTTCCCTGGTCACATTCCTGTGAATGAGTCCATAAAGTCCCTAAAGCTTGTTGTGGCCGTTGTGAATGTTTTGATGGTATTTTCTCTGTGATTATTGCTGGCATAAAGAGAAGTTCTTGATTTCATGTTTGTGGACATTGTCTCTGTATTTCTTCTGGTGGACGGTCTGGCACATAAATTATGTATTTCTTTACAACAAATCTGATTCCATGACAACTCTCCTACGAAAGAACGTTTCCTTGGCCCCTGCTATTATTATAGTCATTGGAGCAATAGAAGTTAATCCAGTATTTGCTGGCTTTGGATACAGGGACAGAAGAGCTATAATCTTTTAATTATTGTTTAATGTTCTGTTGAGAATATTTTGCATAAGGAAAGACTTTCTTTACAAATCCCGTTTGGTGCCCAAATTTTTCTAAATTTCGTATGGGTATTTATTATTTGATACACACAATACATATAAAGCATAGGAAGGCTTAATTAAAAAAAATTTTTTTTTTATTTATTAGAGAGCACAAGCAGGGGGAGTAGCGGAGGGAGAGGGAGAAGCAGCGCGGAGGGAGAGGGAGAAGCAGGTTCCCTGCTGAGCAGGGAGCTGGACGCAGGGCTCAATCCCAGGACCCCAGGATCATGACCTGAGCTGAAGGCAGCCGCTTAACTGGCTGAGCCACCCAGGTGCCCAGGAAGGCTTAATAATAAAATGAGCCACCTACCACCTAACTTAAGAACCAGAACATTACTAGAAACCATTCTGGATCCTTCTCTATAGAGATAACTGCACCCCAGAGGTAACTGATCTCTTGATTGTTGTAATGATCATTCATTCCTTTCTCTTTTTACCACAATCACCTATACACATTGGCCTAAACAACATAGTGTTTATTTCCCCTTGTTTTTGAGCTTTATACAATGGTGTTATATTGTATATAGTCCTCTGCAGCTTAATGTTTTTCACTCACTATTGTTTCTAAGAACCATGCTTGTTAGGTGTTTGTTCTATTATTTTCACTGTTTTGAGTTACCATAATATATCCATTTTCCTGCTGTGCACATTTGCACCATTCCCTGGTTTTATTTTTGCAATTATACACAATATTGCCTTGAATATTCTTGTTAAGTATGTCCTGATGCAAGTATTTGAAAAGTCTCACTGGGGTCTTTTTTTTTTTTTTTTTAAAGATTTTATTTATTTTGAGAGAGAGGGAGCCCCGTGTGAACGAGGGAGGTTGCACAAGGAGAGAGAATCTCAAGCAGACTCCATGCTGAGCGTGGAGCCCCATGCAGGGCGGAACTCAGTCTCACAACTTTGAGATCCTGACCTGAGCCAAAATCAAGAGTCAGACGCTTAACTGACTGAGCCACCCATGTCCCCTCTCTGGGGTCTTTGACATAGATGTGGAATTGCTGGAGCACAAGGGGTGTGTAAATTCAAATTATTTTCCCAGGTGGTCACATCAGTCTTCACTCCCAGCAGCGATGTATCAGAGCTCCTATTGTTCTACATGTTCAAGGCTTCTTAACTTAAGACAATGGAGTAGTTTTAAATTGTTTCTCATTGTGATCCTAATTTTTACTTCCAGACCACCAGTGAAATTGAGCATCTTTCATCTGTTTATTGGACATTTGAGTTTTCTCTTTTGCAAAACCCCTGTTTGTTTCTTTTGCCCCAATTTCTATCCGGTTGTCTTTTTCTTCTTGAGTTCTAGGGATTCTTTTTATATTCTAGATGTTGTTACTATGTGTGGCTAATATCTTCACCCATTTTGTGTCTTGTCTTTTCTCTTTAGGGTGTGTTTTGTTGAACAAACTGTTCATTTTAAGGAAGTCACATTTATCTATCTTTCCTTTTATGAAAGGTTTGCCTTTCACATTTCTTTCTTTTTTTTTTTTTTTAAGATTTTATTTATTTGACAGAGAGCAACACAGCAAGAGAAGGAACACAAGCAGAGGGAGTGGGAGAGGGAGAAGCAGGCTTCCCACTGAGCAGGGAGCCCGACGTGGGGCTTGATCCCAGGACCCTCGGATCATGACCCGAGCCGAAGACTTAACAACTGAGCCACCCAGGCACCCCTCACATTTATTTCTTTAATCAACATTCTGTTGGGTACTTGAGGGGAACCCTCTGAGTTTTCTCTCTGTGTAGCTCACTCCTGTTCAATATTCTGTCCTGCAAACTCTAGCCACTTTGGTCTCCCCAAACTCATCTTCTCAGCTGAGAGTCCTCTGGGCTCCAAATGGTTCTCTTCAGTGTCATCTGGAAACTCTCAAGGCAATAAGCTGGGGTAAATCGTAAGCTTCACCTCATTTGTTTCCCATCTTCCAGAGATTCCTCCTTTGTTGCTTCATGTCCAGCATCTTGAAAACTGTGGTTTCATATATTCTCTCCATTTCTTTTTTATTGCTTCAGCTGAGAGGCTAGGTCTGGTCTCTACTATTCCATCATGGCCAAAAGCCAAAGTCTTTCCACAACCTGTTCATTTATTTCTAGGTATTTTATATTTTTTGTTGCTACTGTTTAAAAATTATGTTTTATAACTGTTGCTGGCATATACAAATGTAATTTCTTTTTGTTAATTTTATATCCAATTATCTGGCTATACTCCCTTATTCTAATAATTTATTTGTAGATTTTTTGGGTTTTCTGTGTAGGTAATCGTATTATTTACAAATAATGGCAATTTTGTTTCTTCCTTTCTAATTATTATACTATTACTACACTAGCTAGATCTGCTGATGAAGTGTTGACTAGAAGCAGTGATGGTGGGTATCCTTATTCCTGATTTTAAAGGGACTATATCACCATTAAGAATGATGTTCACTATAGGTTTTTGGTAGATACCCTTTCTCAGGTTTAAAAATTTCCTTTTCCTCTTGGTTTGCTTAGTACTTTTATCATGAAATGGTATTAGCTTTTTATCAAATGATTCTGTATCTATTGAGAACACAATTTTTTTCCTCCTTTAATCTGTTAATGTGGTAAGTTTCATTCGACAGATTTTTCTCGTGTGAAACAAACTTGGCATTCTTAGAATAAACCCAGTGTGTTCATGATGTGCTTATTTTTTAGACATTGCCAGACTCTGTTTACTAATATTTTGTTTCGGATTCTTGCTTCCATGTTCTGTGTTCAAGATTAGCCTGTAAATTTCCTTTCCTTTCACTTTGCTTGTCTGGTTTTGGTATCAAATGTATTCTGGCCCGATATAAATGAGTTGCAGGGTTTGCCCTTTTTCTGTTCCCTAGAAAGGTTTTCATAAGCTATGAAATGATCCTTGATGAAAGTTTGAAAGTAATATCATTTCGATCTCGTGTTTTCTTTGTGGGAATACTTTAAAATATTTATTTCATTCCTTGAATGCTTATGACATCAGTTAGGGTTTCTGTTGTTTACACTCACACACATATACACTCAGTTCTGTTATAATGCTTGTTTTGAAAACACAAATTTGCTCCAACACAGTTACTATATTAAGGAACAATTAGAGTGTAACATGACTTTCCCTGCTGATGCACCAGTTTTGTCCTGAAGAAACAGGTGAACACAGAAATCTGTACCCAGCTGGGCGGAGTCCTGCAGGAGCACGTGAATGGACACACGGACACGTCTCCGACACTTCACAGGCAGCTCTGTCAGTGGCCGTGTGGTGAGGAGACACTCCCAGCCATATCGGGGCTACAATTTTCTGTCCAACTTCTACCATTTGATAATAACCTATAAGCTGCAACCCTTTCTTCCCGTTGCTTAATCCATACTCGGTGTGCATGGGGAGGGCGTGGTAGAGTGAGTGGGGGAGAAAGAAAACTAAGGAGACACCAAGGTTTTGGTTTTGGTGACCTGACAGATGCTGACGTAATTTACTGAAAATGCAGGAAGCAGAACAAATGTGGGGAGGTGATGAGTTCCACTTTACACAGAGGATGTTTTACTGCCTGAAGAACACTCAGATGGCCTTCTGAAGTTCAGCAGAGAGTTCAGGGTTAGAAAGGGAGGTGTAGGGGTGCCTGGGTGGCTCAGTTGGTCGAGTGTCCGACTCCTGATTTCGGCTCAGGTCGTGATCTCAGGGTTGTGGGTTTGAGCCTTCGTCAGGCTCTGCACCGGGCTAGGCGTGGAGCCTGCTTAGGATTCTTTCTCTCTCTCTCTCTGCCCCACTGCCCCCTTCCCCTGCACACACGCTCTCTCTCTCTCTCTTTCTCTCTCTCTCAAAGGAAGGAACAAAAGGTAGCAGAGAGGGAAGGGGCAAGGGAGATGCCTGCTCTTTGTCGATGGGCCCAGGGGTGGGTCCTGGTGGCCAGGAGACATCCTCTTTCTCTGAAACAGGAGGTCTGGCTCTAGAGGGTAGGTGTCGGAAGAGGGTCGGGGACACGACGGGAGGCCCCGCAGGCAAATGTGAGTCGAAGGACCCAGACTAGGAATAATGGGTGGAATTGGCACTAATAATTCCCAAATAGTGGGGATAATACCGTGGGATCGGAGCATAGGGTCAGAGGAGGGGATGTTGGCGTTTGGTTTCCGAGGAGGAACGGTCCTGGGGGCACCAGAGTCTACATCGGCTGTTGCTCTGACGAATGTGTTCAGTACCAGCTACCCCACAGGCTTTGGAGTCAGGCCCACTCAGGTTCAAGGCCGTTGCTGCCACCAGTCGGCCTTAGGCAACTTACTTAATCTCTCTTAGCCTCATCTGAAAATGAGAATAACAGTACCTGCTCCATAGGGCTGCTGTGAGGGAGAAATGGAATAATACATTTTGGGCAGCCCCTCGTCACCTCCTGTCTCCGCGATCTAACCCCTGACACCAGAGGCGGCCCCCTGCAGCTGTATTTGGACAGTATAGCTCGGCTCCTTGAGACTGCACTCTGCGGAAACAGGTAACATAAAATTTGGCACAAGCTTCTGATCCTACCTGCACTGCCCATGTTTCCAAAGCACAGCATGGCAACATGGTAGAAACCTTACGTCACCTCCTGTCTTAGCAGGTGCTGTGTCCCCACAGCCAGTGATTTTCCATTGCTGAGAAACCGGTGTGTGTGTGTGTGTGTGTGTGTGTGCACATGTGCGTGCCATGCACAGCCAGGGGTGAGCAGAGCTTCCTGTCAGCCCGTTCCTAAGTCAGATGGGCAATGAAGAGAAGTGGACCCAGCTCTTTCCCTGATGCCCTGTGACCTCAAGGATCAGATACCCATGTCAGTGGCACAAGGGCGGAGAGTTCAGGTCACACCGTGCACTCTCACTCTGAGGTCAGGTTCCTTCTTGGGCTACGGTGTTCGTGGAGGAAGCAAGATGTTTCATGCTTCGAAGGGTGGGTATATCCCGTCTGAGTGTGAGTCTGAGCTCTGGCAGTCTGAGGTGCGAGTCTGGAACTAAGAGGCAGCCAAAGGTCTAATGAGGAAGTGGAAGGGGGCCTAGCCCTGGGCGGGGGCTCCGGAGAGCTGACCCCATGGCGGGGACAGAGGCAGGGGCCAAGTCTGCACCTCCTGGTCATCTCTTTAGGTGTCTCGTCTTCTCTAGAAGTTGCTGGGGCATCAGGACTCTCACGGGTTCCCCAACCCCTCCGCAGCCCACTGCGGCCTGCTGCCCTGGGCTACTCTAGAGTCTCCACTTCTTATCTCTTCCAAAGGAAAGAAGGAACCCACCTCCCACATGGCCATCTCTGGTCTGAGGAAATGCAGGGTCAGGGTATGTGGTTAGGGAGACACAGCCAGGTGCAGTGACATCAGGCACCCTCCCCCTTCCCTTCTTGGGCGGTGGTTACCCAGGAGGTGGGATGAGAGGGATGGCCACAGTCATATTTTACAGACTCAATAGAAGATAAAGCCTTTTATATATATATATATATATATATATATATATTTTTTTTTTTTTTTTAAATAAACCTCGGTGGATCTTTTTTCCCCAAAGATACAGCCTTTAGAAAACTGTGGTCCCTGTGCCTTTGTAAGATACAATTTCAGAAAAGTATTTCCACAAAAATAACTTTTGTTCCTAAAAATGATTGATGTTTGGTACCTCAATATCAGCCTGTGTCTGATTCCAGAAACTGTTGCCGGCTTATCTGAACAAGCCCAAAGCCTTGAGAAATGCCTCTCGTGTCCAGCTCAGTCTCCTCCCCGCCTGCTGTCCCCATTTGCTCCCTCTGGGGTCTGTTGGTCTCAGTGCCTCTATCTGTGTCTCTCCTGATGTCATCCCCAGCATGTCCATCTGTCCCCACTCTGCCCATTCATGTGGTGTCTTTCAGCCTCTCGGATGTCCACTGGAGCATCAGGAAGAGCAAGAGGTCTGTGCGTCTGTCCTGTTGGGTGAGCAAGTTGTGGGGCTTCCTTTTCCCAGGAACAGTTGCTCTTGGGATGCTTTCTAGGTCACGGTTACCTGGAGCTGGGTGGTCCGGGGCACAGGCCTATCTGACCTGGTCTGTGCTCAACAAGCAAGAAGTGGCAGGCGAGGGTCCCGGAGCCCAGGCCAGTCCCTTCAGGAGGTGTCCCCGAAGACTCCATATCCCAGGGGAAGAGACAGGTCACGTGTAACCTTCGAAGTCGGTGCGCTAAGGACTGAGAAGGAAGAGGGACTCCGGGCCCGGAAGACGGCGGCCCCTGCTGTTCCAGGCCACACAAGGTCAGCCCTCAAGCAAGGCTGTAGCTGGTCCTCCTGCAAAAGGGAAAGAAACCAAAGAGACAGATGAGGGCGGAGGGGGATGGTGTCAGAACGTGGACCCCTATGGACGTGACAGTGGCAGCTCCCCGCCTCCCTAGCAGCTCCTCCCTCCCCCACCCCTAGAATAAAGCTGCAGCCCCTGTTTTTTCGCCAAGTCCATCCAGCAATTCCCCATCTGCGTGTCACTCTGAGTGTGCGTGTGACCTCAGTGTTCCTGGGCCAGAGTCTGAGCCATCCACACCGAGAACGAGGGGCCGATGACAGTGTCACTTCCTGCCAATCCCGTGTGTTCCTCTGTGTGGACGTGTGCTGGTATTGGTGGGTGTGTGAGCATCTCCAAACAGGCGGCCACATGCTCGTGAAAGCTGCCGGCCCAGACGTCCTGACGCTGTGGCGCCAGCGTGGCCTTGGCCTCCGTCCGTGCTGGGCTGGGCACGCAGAAACGAGTAAAACCCAGCCCCAGCTCCAAGATCCCCACAGTCCACTGGGCAAGCCAGCCGGTGGGCCTCTCAGCCCTGTGCAGCGGGATCAGTGCCCTGGAAGCCGGGAGAACAAGGTTCAGGGCACGGCTCAGCACAGCCTGTGGGGGAAAGAGTAGAAGCCCCAGCTTTCGGCTCCCAGGAGGGAGGATGGCGCCATCACAGGAGGAGAAGGCCCACAGGGAAAGAAGATGAGTTCAGTAGTTCGGGGCTCTTTGAAAGTGACTCCATGCTTGTGGGACATCGGGTGGAGACGTGCCAGTGAGAGCCAAACACATGGATCCGGAACTTGAAGGAAGTCCAGGGGGTAGGGGCAGCTTTAGGAGTCACGAGGCACAAGAGGGGCTCGAGATCAAGCAAGTGGACGAGGTGCCTGGCATTATGGAGAGCAAAGGGAGCAGGGCCAAGGAGGGAGCCCTTCCACACCACAGCCAACGGATAATCGAGGAGGGGAGACTGAGAAGGGACGTGCAGAGCAGCTGAAGAAAATCCAGGAGGGGCCACCTGGGTGGCTCAGTCGTTAAGCGTCTGCCTTTGGCTCAGGTTATGATCCCGGGGTCCTGGGATCGAGCCCCGCATCGGGCTCCCTGCTCAGCACGGAGTCTGCTTCTCCCTCTCCCACTCCCCCTGCTTGTGCGTGCTCTCTCTCTCTCTCTCTCTCTCTGACAAATAAATAAATAAAATCTTAAAAAAAAAAGAACGAAAATCCAGGAGCAGGGGCACCCAGGTGGCTCAGTCAGTTTCGGCTCAGGTCATGATCTCAGGGTCATAAGATCAAGCCCCGTGTTGGGTTCCGTGCTCTGCGGGGAGTCTGCTTCTCTTCCTCTCCCTCTGCTTCCCCCCCCGCCACAACTCAGGCTCTCACTCACTCTCTCTCAAAAATAACTAAATAAATCTTTAAAAAAAAGAAAAAACCCAGGAACATATGGCATCACCGAAGAGTGATGAGTCTGTGGGAAGAGCCTGCAGAGGCAGGAGCGTTCGACTGCGTAAATGCCTCAGGGACAACTGCGGACCCGTCAGTCAGTCTCACACCAGGGCACGTTTGTGCATCCCTGGGTGTTGGTACCCTGCTGTGTGTACCCGTGTGCACGGGGTGCCTACCTCTGAAGGCTCTGCCGGCGGGAAGGGTCCTGGCTGGGCACCTTTGGAGTGGGGCCAACCATGAGGATGCACAGACCGGTGAGGATCATGAAGGTGGGCACGGCCCCGATGAGGACCTTGAGGGTCACCACCACCTGCTCCGCCTGCTTGCAGGCTCCTGCCTCATAGCCCGCAAACCTGGAGAAAGAGCATCCCACGCATGCAGCTGAGATCCCACCGGGCCTGGCAGAAGGGGTCCCTGATACCCCACCCCCACACTGCCCTGAAAGTAGGAGTCATTTCCCAGCCAGATCAGCTTAACCATGGTGGAAGAGAGAGTTGAGGGAATGGGCTGGCCAGGGAGCTCCGACAGAACTGAGAATGTGGGGAGCTGGGGCTTCAGGAGGGTTACAGCCCCCAAGAAAGGCCCCTCTCAGTCATGTGCGCGGAGAAAGCTAGGGCAGGTGTCGCCCTATACTCTCTAAAGAGCAGACGAGTGGGTGGCCCCCGGCCCACTAGGGTGGAGAACCCTGCCCTCTTCTTCCCACCCCACTCGTTGCTTGTGCCTCTAGAACAGCCCAACCCTGGGACTCACTCCAGACTGAGAGTGGAGATGCCCAGGGCGCCTGCGCCAGAAAGCTTGGTGAAGAAGACATAGGATGAGTAGAAGATGGTCTCCAGGCCTGGGCCATGCTGGTGCTGCTGCTGGAAGGCATCCACCACATCTGGAAGCATGGACCTGGGGGAGAGGGCTGCAGAATTATCCCTTTTATCCCCTTGACAGCCACCAGCCTGAGAGCTCTCTGGGGACAGAGAGCAAGTCAGAGTCATCCTGGCCCACAGAGAGCCCGGCGACAGCCCCTTCCCCCAACACAGCTGCCCACCATTCCTGCCATCTGGTGCCCTTCCAGGAGCGCTCCAAGGACGGAGCTGGTGGCCTCCATCTCCTGCAGGTGGGACAGCCAGTCCCCAGCACAGGCTGGGCACAAGGGGCCTGGGACAACAGGTGGATGTGAAAGAGGGCACACCCATTAGGAAGGACATGAAGCTCCACATCCCTTTCCCCTCACCCAGCCTACCAGGGCAGCAGCAAGGACACAGCAATGCTCACGCCAGATACAAAGGCCACCACATAGGCCACCGGGGCTGTGGGTACAGCGGCCAACAGGATCGCAAAAGGCACCATCACCTGCCGAGACACATACACCCGCTGATCTTCCACCTGCCCCCGACTTGCTCGTTCATTCCCACACTCACCGGCCTTTACTTATAACCCCTTATAACCCCTTTACTTATAACCCCTGCACCTGGTCCTTTGCTAGGGCCTGAAGACACAGGCAAGTACAGATCAGTCCTGCCAGCCCCCAGGAGGCTCAGGCTCCAAGGTCACCTCCCTGACCCCGCCACCTTCCCTGCAGCCTCCCCCCGCCCCGGGCCTTGCTTCTTGCCTCACTCACACAGATCCCGAAGGCTGATATCTTCTTCCCAAATCGTTGTAGGACCCACTCCCACAGCGGGGTGCTCAGCACAGCCGAGACCTATGAACAGACAGAATCGTCCCAGCCGGCGGGGGCTGTGCTGCCAATGCCTTAACCCATCCAGGTTCCAGAAGCCTTGGCTTTTACCTGGGATGCTCGACCTTGACTTTGCGCCCTGCTTGGAACCAGTGGCTAGGAACTTCATGGCCCCAGCCTCGATCCCACCCTCCGCGGGAGTGCAGGTGACTAAGATCACAGAGGAGTCCAGAATGTTGACCGGAATTCTGGCTACACATGTCAAGAACCACACAGGTCCCCAGCTCAGGTCGCTGAGGGAGCCTGTCTCCACCACCCCAGGACCACTCACCAGGATGGTTAGCACCACGCTCTGGACGTGATCATGGAGCCGGGACGCATGTGTACAGAACAGGACCAGGTAGCTCTGCTCCACCTGAGGAGGCCAACAGGAAGTGGGCATGTATCGGGAATGGCAGGAACTCAGAAGTCAAGGGCAAGGCCTAGGTCGTACGTCTGGCCTCTTCTTTGGGACCTCAAACACCAGTTGCTGCCATCATCAGGCATCATGCAGTCCCCTCCCCGCCAAAGGACACTCAGCCCCGAAACAGGTATAAATACCATTCCTAGTCCTTCCTCCCCCTTTCCCCGCTAGTGGACCTTACTACCCAGATTTTGTCAGCTGCCTAGTGTCTAGGCCTTGACCCTTCCTGGTCCCACAAGCTCTATGTAGGTCTCTCTCCTCCCTGCACCAGACTCTCTGGAACCCATGCCAGCCACCATTTCTCTCTATTTAAGCCTAACTCTGGTTGGTGGAGCCGAGAGGCGGAACCTGAACCTACACAGGGTCAGTATGGCCAGAGCCAAGGCCTAGAGGTACCTGAATGGCTGCTGAGATGAACAGGAAGGAGATCCCCAGCTTCAGGTAGGGCGGGTGCCGGACAGTGAGGCCCAGTCCAGCCAGGAAGCTCAGGCCTTGGCCTGAGGCTGGGGCAGAGGAGTCTGCAACACGGGAAAGTAACACTCGGGCTTGGCAGAGTTCAAAACCAAAACCCAGGCCCAAGAGGAATCCTGTCCCAGCTTCGGCTTCCCACACTCTGACTGCACCCCCTTACCTGGTCGCTCCTTCACCCCGAGGCAGAGCAAACTGGTGCACACGGGGTAAGTCAGAGCAAGCACGGCGGCTGCAATGGAGTAGAGGCGAGTCTGTGGGACAGGACAGAACTGGGGTGGGGGTGATGTCTCCAACCTACGGAAGTGGGGACACCCAGGGCAGGAGTACTTCCCAATAGGGCAGAGGGACCCTCAGCCCAAGTCCAAGGATGCTGGGCGCCTCTCCTCCCAATCAGCAGAGCAGGAGATGGAGATCTCTGGGCCCAGAATGGCCCTTCTGCTGCCCCTATGCGTCCTGCATGACCAGGAGGGCATCTGTGCCACCAGCGGTCGGAGCCCCTCCCCTCTCTTTTTCTCTCTCATTTTTTTAAGGCAAACATTCATTGGTGGCACTTCTGCATGCTAGACCCTGAAGTTACAGGGGTGAATACGTGACTCCTGTCCATCCCCAGTGAGGGGCTTCGAGCGTGGAAGACAGACTCACGAGCAGACAGCTACAGCAGAGTGGGAGGCACGAGGACCCAGATAAAGGGCGAACACAGAAATGGTGCTACCTGTCATCCAGGGGAAGATATATGACTAATAAAATCCGTGTAAAGACATGCATGGGAGTCAGTCACCTGCTCAGGCTGAGGTTGTCTCTGGGGAGGGAAAGAAAGAAGGAGGTGGCCGGGGCCTCACCTGGGTGGGCTCCGCGCAGTTGCACAGGACCCCACATTCAGGAGGGAGCTGTGGTAGGCGTTAATGCTCTGCTCTCACTGTCTTCAATTATGCTTCATCATTTTAACTATGAATCTGTGTTTTGTAAGTGAAGCCAATGGGACCACAGAGCATGAGCTACCTGAGGCTTTGTGCCTTGGCCCACACGAGGCTCCACCTCTAGGGGTGGAGTTCTCAGCCTCCTGCTGCCCATTGCTTTGCACTTCAGGCCAGGCCAACCCAAGGCCACTGTCACCCCCACCTAGAGAGTGACCTTTGGAGACCTGAGTGGGGGCCTAGGCGTACATGGGAGAGTCCATCTGGGAGGGGCAAGGCCACAACCTCCCGGCCCTAGGCCGGCAGCCATGACGGGTCTGAGGGCGCCTGGGTGGGGCCACTCATGCACCTCGACCCAAGCAATCCCTTGGTTAGGGCAGTGGGCCATGGGGACGACAGACTGGCTTCCCTGCTCTCTCTAGAGCCCTGTGTTTTCGTTTCGCACCGCACATGGGCAGAATGGGTCTGCGGATGGATTAGTAGCTGGCCTTGCAGATGGGTCTGGGGATGGATACACAGGACTTCACTATGTGCCTGCCGGGCCATGATGTGGTATTAGTCTCACACCATTGATTCTCAAAGGCTGATGGGGAGGGGGCAGAATCCCCTGGAGGGCTTGTTCAAATATAGACTGCTGGCCCCCTCCCCAAATTTGTAAAGCACCAGTTGCGGGTGGGGCCCGAGTTGGCCTTGCTAACAAGTTTCCGGGTGACGCGGCTCTGCTGCGGCTGTTGCCCAGGGAGCACACTTGGAGAACCACAGCTGTATAATTTTTTTTATAAATCTGAACTATTTTTTAAATGAGCAGACAAAGAAGAATGATGCAGAGAACACCGAGGAGAGGCCCCGCGCCGGAGCTGCGGAGGGGCAGCCTGGGCTGGGTCCGGAAGGGGAGGCCCAGCCATGTGGGAACTCGTTTACAGAGTCATCCCGCCTGGCTGGGAGGCTGATGCGGTGCTGGGGTGACCGGGAGATGTTGGGGATGCAAGGTCCAGAAGATCTGGGGCCCAACACGGGCATCGGCTTTGGTGATGGGTTGGAGTGGGGGTAATGGCTGGCGAGGGAGGAGTAAGTGTTGGCTCCTGGGGTTCTGGCGGACAGTGCTACCCTTTGCTTAAGCGGAAAATAGCTGAACTGGACGGATAACACAGATGCACGTCCCTTAGCTGCTGAAGAGAGATCTGGTTTGCCGGGAGAGGAAGGGGGACTGCTTCCAGGTTTCCCTCGTGCGTGCACACCGGCGGTGAGGCCGGGGTGCGGGGCCCCTATTCAGGGCGGGGTGCGACGGGCCACAGGGGGGGCGTTACCCAGCGCGCCGCAGGGACGCCGGACCCTCTCCCCTGCCCCTGCCTCTGCCCGTCGCCCTTCCCCTCCCCTCTCCCCGCCTGCTGCTCTGCGATCTGTTGCTTCCCGCTGAGAAGGCGCCCGGGCGGAGAAGCGGGGTCGGCGGGACGGAGGACGCGGGGTGGGGGGGGCCCGGCTGGAGGAGCGGGAGGGAGAAGGCGAGCGACGCCCGAGAGGCCGGGCCGCGGGGGCACTCACCGCGTCGGGGGAGACGGCGAGCGGCCCGGCGAGCGCCGCGTCCCCGCACCTGTGCGGCCCGTGGGCGCCCGCCACGATGAGCCCGTGGACGGCGGCTCCCATCAGCGTCCCCGCCATCTCCAGGGTCATCCCTGCGACAGAGCGGCGCCGGGTGACGGGCGCTGGCGGGCCCGGGGGCCGCGGCGTCCCGCCCGACCGCACGCCCGCACTCACGGTACGCCGTGGCCGAGTCCCGCTCCCTCGGGCAGGGGGTCAGGAGCATGGTGAGCGCCGCGTAGGGCACCTGGAAGAACTGCGGACGCCCGGGCCCCGGGCTCAGGCTGGCCCCCCTCGGCCCCCAGTCCCAGCCCCGCCGCCCCAGGCTGGCCCGTCCTGGCTGATGCCCCCAAGGCCAGAGGGCTGAGCAGGGGCGGGCAGTGGGTCCCTCGGGGTCACCTACCCTCTCCCCTCCGCACACCCTTTACAGTGGCCACTGGCCGGCAATGGGGTTCCAGGAGTCCAAGCCCCGGCTCGGGGGTGGGGGTGGGGGTGGGAGCATCGGCTTAGGCTTACCGTGGCCAGGGCCTGGAACAGGCAGTAGAAGCTCGTGTACCAGAGGCCCCGCAGGCTGGTGAAGGGGGGCAGGAACCACAGGAGGAAGTAGGCCACGGTGATGAAGGGCGTGCAGCCCAGCACCCTGTGGAAGCAGAGCGGGCATGGAGCACCAGGACGGGGGACACGAAGGGCAAACCCGAAACAACCACACCCTTCTGGGCCTAAGTCCTCTGCCCCCAGCAGGAGCCCTGGGCTGGGGCTGCCAGGGTGCTCACCATGGAGGAGGAGAGGGAGGGGTGGCTGATGGATGGGTTGGTAGCCTGGGGTGTGGGGCCATTCACTGCAGAACTCGTGGGCACCTGGGGGTTGGCGTTGCCATTCCTGTATCCAGGACCCTTGAGCATCAGCAAGTCCTATCTCCTTTGTGAGGACTTCCAAGACCTCCAGCCCACCCTGGCCACACACAGACCCCTGGATCAGGCCTGGGAGCCTAGGAGGCTTTGTCCAGCCCTGTGCCTCCTGGTGACGGAGAGCCCCCAAGAATGTCTCTGAACTCCTGCATGGCTCAGCCTGACCTAGCCCCACGACATCACCTGTTACCGTCTTGTCCTCTCACCGTGTACAGGGGTTTCCACTAAGAATCAGGGCTGTGACAAACACAGTGGCCTCAGGCCAGGGTTGGAAGCCAGGACCCTGAGGACTATGGGGCTGCTCACCAGGGCATGAGGCGTCCAGACCCTGTCCTCCTGCTTCTGTTGATGAAGTACCCAGCCACAGGGTCGGCAGCTGCCCCAGACACCTTCCCTCCAAATAGGACAAGTGACACCTGGGCAGCAGGGACCTGAAAAGCACAGGTGGAGGATGGTTGAGGCCTGGCGGAGTCAGAGAGGGTGTCTGGGCCTGCCCACCTGCCAGGAGAAAGCGCTGGGAACCTGGCAGGGGGCAGAGCCGCCGTGTAAAGGTCTATGGGGTCTCTTTCCCAGGACACAAATCCAGAAGGCTCTGGGGCACACCTGCGCTAGGGAAGAGAGGGGCAGGGGAGGGCTGACAGCCACATGCTGGCACGTTCCCGTTACCATTCCTGCCCAGTCGCTTTTGGAGAAGGCTTGGGCAGCCTCATCTGTGTAAGAAGGGGGACAGAGGTAGACTTTCCGTTTCACAATGACAATGTTTTATTAACTTTTCTGATTACATAAATGACACACTCATTATAAAAACATTCAAACGGTACAGAAAAATATTGAGCAAAGCTCATCTGAAATCCCCTCATCCTGAGACAAGTGCCAGAGCATTTTGGTGATCACCCTTTCAGGCATTTATTTATGTACATTCATAATTTATAATTTTACATAAATGAGATCATATCAGTGTCATTTAACAAAATCATGGGTACTATACGAGAAATCTTTTTTTCTGCTTACCCTCTCTCCTCCACCATCCCCTGCCATAGGCAACAGTAACAGCCTGTGTATATACTTCTGTAATTTATTTTCTTCATGCTTGTATTTTAATCATGTAGAATCCCATATTTACACATACGCATGTACCTACATATATGGGGCATGTCTTTATTTTGGTAAAATGGGATCACTTTGTATACTCGTCTCTAAAAGCAACTTCTCTCACTTGACAGTGCATCATGGAAATCTCTCCAAGTCAACTGGTATAGATCTAGCTCGTTCTTTTGAATGACTACACAATCGTCCATTATGTGGCTATTACACAATTTATTATCCAACTACTTCTATATTGTTGGGCATTCATATTGTTTCCCCATTTTTCTCATAAACAGCCTGCAATAAACATCCTTAAGGGGGTTGCCCTCAAAGGCATTTGGCTTACTGTCAGTTTGGGGACAGAAGTGCCATCTATCCAGTGAAGTACAGGTTGGGGAGGGAGAGCTGGGTACCAAGGAACATGGGAACAGGGGGCCCTGGGCTGCATCCCACACTCACCTGGGCCACATCAAGCAGGAAGAGTTGCAGGTAAAAGGCGGTGGCGCTGGAGGCCACCTGGTTGGGGATCCCACCAATGCCATAGCACACCTTGGTACAGAATGAGAGTTGACCGGCTCTGCTGTCCTGAGGGGAGACACAGGAGCTAAGCCCCCCGCCTGTGCCCATACACAACAGTTCCCCACATCCTCCTGAGCCTCCGTAAGCATCCTGAGGTCCCTTGAGGTCTTTTCCAGTAACCTCTTAGTCCTCATTTGTCCTAAATCATCTTAAAGGGAAGTGAGACAAAGAGGGAAAAATTAATCCTAAGCCATGACCTCTCAAAGATCCCACATCCCACGGGACAAGTTCTTCCTATTTCCCTCTTAGTGCTTCCTCCTGCAGTCTGTTTTGTTCTCTGAGTCAGCAAGTCAGAGTGAACTGAATAAAGCACTGTATTTCTCGAAGCCTCCCGTGTCAAACAGAATATTCCTGCCAACTTCAAGAGTTGTCTTGATGAGAAAATGAAGCTGAGTGTTATTTGCTCCAGGAGCTGAGTGTTAACTGTTCAGGACTTTGGCCAGTCCTCGAACCACTGGCAGCCTGAAATCAGCTGTGGTGAATTTATACCACAGGAATCAGCAAACACTATAAATCAGAGTTGCTTTATTTTTCTGGAGAGACTGTATACTAGCCCACCACTGAAATAAAGTTCATGACTCCAAATGTGTGTGTGTGTGCGCACACGCGTGCATGTGTGCGTGTGCATGGAGATAGGTATATATCTCATAAGCCCTAAGCAATCCAGTGAACTCCAGACTGGAATATTCGACTGCCTACTCACAGACCCACATGGTTGCCTAACAGGCATTTCAGCTTAGCATGGTCAAAACACAGCTCCTGATTTCCATCCACTGTCTAAACCAACTCCTAACCCTATTGTCCCTAGTGCATTAAATGGCCCCAATGTCCAATGTCCACTCAGCAGCTCGGACCACAAACCTAGGAGTCCTTGATTTCTCTTTCCCAATTTCCCCACCAAATCTATCAGTAGTCCCCTAAGTGGCTTCCCAGCTTCTGCTCTCATTCCCCACTGTCTACTTTCTATCCAGCAGGCAAGGTGATCTTTTCATAACATAAATTTGATTGTGTCTTGTCTCTGCTTAAAACTCTCCCAACAGCTTGCCACTGCAGTTTGAATATGATTCCAAGTCCTTCCCATATAGCCTACAGGAGCCCGCCCTATCAACCCCCACGTCCTTCCCACCTCACTTTGGATTGCTCTCCTCAACCTTGGTAGCTTCCTTGCTATGCCTCAAAATGACCATGCCCGTTGCTGCCTCAGGGCCTTTGCACTTCCTGTTCCTTCTGTCTAGAAGGCTCTTCCTCTGAGTCTTTGCAGAGCTGACGCCTTGCCTTTCAAGCCTGAATGTCATCTCCTCACAGAGGCCTTCCCTGACTACCCGACTCTCTCTAGTGTACCTAATACCTGATATATTCTCATTTATTTCCTGCCTCTCCCCACGAGAATGTAAACTCTCTGAGAGCATGTGCTATAATTTTTATTCACCACCATGTCCCCAGTACCTAGAACCATGTGTCGTATATAGTAGATGCTCAATATGTATTTGTTGAAGAAATAAATGTCATGAAGACACTAGGTAAAAGCCTGTTTCTTCAAAAGATGCTGGGAATCCTTCCTTTTTTTCCCCCCCCTTTGCTTGGGGATGAGAGGGGGAGTGGAGAGGACTATGACTTCACCCATTTTAGTATCTTGCAGGACACCCCAAATGGGCCCTTCTAAAGGGAAGTTCTTGCCAGATAAGGGTTTATCATATCCTTTGCACACTCTTCCTACCCGCAGAAGAAAACCACACACAAGGCAGGATGTCATCTCCTTTTCTGACGTTTGTGTGAACATTATTTCAATTTCCAGAAATTGTTAATAAGAGGCAGAATCCAACATGATAGCGCCACCCCACCCCATGTGCCTCTTGTTTCCCCCTAAACGCGCCTAGTGAGCTTCTGGCACAGAGAAGTCACTTGAAAGATCGAGAAATTCCGGCTGAAACTACTGAGCCTTGCGGATGGCAGTTTCACCTACTTAAATCATAAGCCTTTCACAGTTAACTGAGCACCAGTTTTAGCGCTGGACTAACTTGGATTCAAATTCTGTCGGCCACTTCTAGCCGTGTGATGCAGGGCAAGGTCCGGCACCGGGCCTGAGCTTCGGTTCCTCACATGTAAAGCGGGGTGGAAAATAGACCGCAGAGGTCCTTATGAGAATAAATGCTGGCACTTCTTTCGCAACGTCGGTTTTCCCTCTTGCCATTCATCTCCCCCTGAATTTCTAAATTTCCCTGGGAAACGAGAGTCCCCAGGGGGCCTCCCTATCTCTCTTTCTTGGGGGCCACAAGCCTTTGCTCTGAGGTGTCTGACAGGAAGCTCTGAGTCGACAAAGGGAATCCAGGTGCTGAAGTGAAGCCACAGACAATGGATGCGTTGAGCAGGGAGCAAGCGATGGGTCTTTGTTCAGCACAAAGCTCAGCGGTCCTACCCCCTCTCTCGCATACAGCCACCCTGGCCGGCTTGCGCCGGCCCCATCCACGCAGGGGATGAGGAAGGCCTGAGGACACCGCTGGCTTCCCACCTGCCCTCCACCCTCACTGGGGGGCCTGCTTGCCAGGAAGTCATCTCTGGGGGCAGTCTGCAGGAGAAGCCCGGCGCCAGGCTGTGCGGGGCTGCCTGCGCCCACACCACGTGCCAGGAGACTGGGGAGGGGAGGCAGACCCCCACCGCCCCCCGACACACACACCGGGAAGTCCTACCTGCCCAGGGTGCCCGAGAGCTCTGGGAAGACCTGGACTGTGGCGGGCAAGAGCCCTAATTTGGGAATCAGAAACCCAGAGACTGGCGCTGGTCCTGCCAGCCTCGCTGAATCAATGCAACAAGTTACTTCACTTGTCTAGGACTCAGTTTCCCATCCTGTTCTCTCTGGGGCTCCCGAGTATCTCGGCCTCTCGGCTCTCAACTGTCCAAGTCCACTAGGGGGGCTCGGAAGCCTGAAGGCTGGGGCCCGCGCACCTTCCCGCCGCGTCCCTCGCGCAGCCCCGGCTCCCCGCTCGCCCTCGCCCCGAGCTCACCGAGCTGCGCTCCGAGGTGCGCGCTTCCGGCTGGGGCGGCGGCGCCTCGTCCGCGGGGGCCCGGGGCGCTCCGGGGGACGCGGCCATGGCGCACGGCAGCTCCGCCCGCGGCCCTGCGGCGTTATCGCCCGGCCGGCGTCCCGGCTTCCGCGGGGAGGGCGGCTCCGGGGGCCGAGTGGGCGCGGCGCGGCGAGGGGCGGGCCGCGGGCAACGCGGGGGACGGCGGGGAGCCGCGAAGGGCGCTGTTCCATTTCCCCCAAGAGCCCGAACTCGCCGGGGGGTGGGGGTGGAGGGTAAAGGCCGGTAAGTCGCTTGGGACTTCTGTCCTGGGGGCAGGTCCCCGAGGGAGTGAGAGCCAGCGCCGGTTCGCGCTGAACACCCTGCTAAATCCTCGCAGGTGAAAAACCGCCAGATCCATGTATTTGAAAAACGAAGCTAGAATTGACTTGCTTAGACTATGGCTGAACAGGTTCACAACCTACATTTGATACAAGATGCCTGAAACACACATTGCCCAGCCTCTCGCAGATGAGATGGGTGTAGCCACGTAACTCAGTTCAGCCGGTGAATGAGAGCAGAGCAGCGTACATGCAGTTTGCCAGGAAAGTCCTTCAAAGGGAAGGGGTCACATCGCACACAAAAAGTAACCGAAAATGCACCAAAGACCTAAGTGTAAAGGCTAAAACGATAAAACATCTACTATAAAACATCTCGAAGGGGCGCCTGGGTAGCTCAGTTGTTAAGCATCTGCCTTCGGCTCAGGTCATGATCCCAGAGTCCTGGGATCGAGCCCCACGTCGGGCTCTCAGCTCAGTGGGGAGTCTGTTTCTCCCTCCACCCCTCCCCCTGCTTGTGTTCCCTTTCTCGCTGTCAAATAAATTAAAAAAAAAAATCTTTAAAAAAAGAAAACAGGAGCAAATCTTAATAACCTTGGATTAGACAACTGTTTCTTATGACACAAGTTGGACTATCTAAACGAACAATTTTGTGTTGCAAACCATCCAACAAGTGAAAAGATGACCCACCGAATGGGAGAATTATCTGCAAATCTTAAAGACTGGTACTGGAATATATAAAGAACTCTTACAACTCAACAATAAAAGACAACCCAATTTAAAAATGGGCAAAGGATTTCTATAGGTGATTTCTCCAAAGACAGACAATGAGCACATGAAAAGATGCTTATGTCATTAATACAAAATTACAAAATACACCACTGGATGCCTAGGATTAAAATGGCCAACAGGAACAAGCACTGGGGAGGGTGTGGAGAAGTCACACCTTGCTAGTGGACATGTTAACCGGCGGAGGCACTATGGAACTCTGCCTCTTCAGAAAGTTAAACCTGGAATCACCTTATGACCCAGCAATTCTTCCTAACTATATACCTTAGAAAAAAACATGTTCACACAAAAACTTGAACACAAATGTTCATAGCAACATTATTTATAACCCAAAGTGAAACCCAAATGTCCATCAACTGATGGATAAATGTATATCCATACAATGGACTAGTATTCCACAATAAAAAGAACATGGATGAACTTTGGAAACCTTAAATGAAAAGATGCAAAAACCATATATTGTATGATTCCATTTATATGCAATGTCCAGTATAGGTAAATCTGCAGACAGAATTTAGATTTGTGGTTGCCTAGGACTTTGGGTAGAGAATGAGTACAGGGCTGAACACAGGATGAAAATATTCTAAAGTTAGATTGTAGTGGTGGTTGCACAATCCTGTCTACACTAAAAGCCACCGAATTGTACACTTTAATTGGGTAAATGGTAAGGTGTGTGAATTATATCCCAATAAAGCCGTTTTTCTGTTTTTTAAAAGGAAAGGTGTGTGCTTCT
This sequence comes from Halichoerus grypus, assembly GCF_964656455.1. NCBI lineage: Eukaryota > Metazoa > Chordata > Mammalia > Carnivora > Phocidae > Halichoerus > Halichoerus grypus. The sequence goes on along the minus strand of NC_135721.1, from coordinate 18,667,567 downwards.
TCCCATTGGATGGAATGCAGATGTGACTAGTGCTAGAGCAGCTCTCTTGTGGCCTTGGGTTAAGTGCTGGTATCGGCAGATGAACAACACATGAGTCTGAAGTTTTATGAAGTTGACCTACCAGTTCTGAATTGCTTCCCTCTGGACTTTTGCATGGAAATAAATAAAATTTTGTTTTGTAAGTCACTATTAGTTTAGACTTTTCTGTCACAGCTAAATATAATCCTAAAGTATATACTACCCAGTCTAAATCATTTTCTATGCCTCAATTATTTTTTCTAAATAGAGGTATAATTGACATATAACAGTATACTAGTTTCAGGTGTACAAAGTAATGATTCAGTATTTGTATATACTGCAAATATGCCTCAATTCTTTAACCTACAAAATGGGTACCTCCTGTTTTCTTGATTGCAGCCTTATCAACAGTGGAAGGATAATTAGATAATGCATGTGCTAAATGTTTAAGTCCTTGGAAACTTAAACTCAAGCTGAAGTTTCTTTGGATAATCTACTTTCACATACATCATTTTATAGCATTTTTAGGTCTGGAAGCACTTCATTCCCAATATTTGTACTTTGCTGCATATACTACCACAATTTTAAAATTTTAAAAAGAAGTAAAAAAAGAAACCCTGCATCTTTTTTTTTTGCCCCCCTGCACAAAAATGTAATTAAAAGGCATTTGTCGCTAACAGCTATTATTCTAGTTAAAATGATGCCATGTTCTGAATGTAATTTTTAAAGACAAATACGTTAGACTTCAATAGATAAAACAGCATTACAATAACCAAGAAGCCTGCCTTTTAATTAATATAAAACACTGATTCACTTAAAAAATACCTGAAAGGATGTACACCAAAATGTTATTAGTGGTTATATTATTTGAAAGGTGAAATTGGTGATTTAAAGATCATTCCAGCATTTTACAATTTTCTACAATGAATATGAATTATCTGTGAAAAAAATATTTAAAGCAAATGACAAAGAGCCAAATATTAGTCTATCAAATAAGCCACTTGTATCTGAAGATTTAGTGTGATGAGCAATTTCTTAATTAAATGGTTTGTACTTACAGAAAGAACAAAGAAGTAAACCCTACCAAGGAGTCTTCATGCTAGTTCAACTCAGGACACAAATGGTTTTTAAAAAAACCTACCTCTGAACATGTTCACACAACAACTTGAACACAAATGTTCATAGCAACATTATTTATAACCCAAAGTGAAACCCAAATGTCCATCAACTGATGGATGAATGTATTAAAAATATCACATTTTCACATTTCTGAGGATTAAATGAAAGTAACACTGATTAAAGTACCTGGCAAACAGAAGGCACCTGATAAATGTTAATTCTCAAACTGAATGGCTTTGCCAATGCCAAATAAAAATAACAAATGAACCCAGATGTAACTATTGTATAAGAAACAACTGTAGATTATTTCACAGATCCTTTTAATGAATTATTTCATTCTTAAGACAACAGTTCTTTAACCGTTAGCAAAAGCTTGATTTAAAAATAAGGCACTGAAACAGATGCATAATACCGTATTTTCAACACAATGAAACGTAATGAAGTGTTCTGAATGAGAAAAGTATATAAAATAAGACCAGTTTTACAGCCTACATAATGCATAGTAATTTAACCATTAAATTAGAATCTGTAAAACTAGAAATGTACTTCTTGTATCAGCCTTAACAATGATTTTTCAAGAAACTGACGGGTTTTGAAACAACTACGTAGGTCAAATTGTATCCTACACCTAAAATGTTTATTTTCAAGTTTGCCTTCCCTTGCCTTGCCAAATTCAATTTATATTTTCTAAAGTATGTTTTACATAATCTACACATTTAATTAACAACTTTACAATTTTGAACTTTTAAAGTAGAAATTTTATGATTCTCATTTTGAAAACCTCTGAGAATATTATTCACATTAATGAAGGTATTCACAGTTAGAAAAAATGAAAGTTATTGCTGACAATGGGTCTTTCTCCATAGGAACTTCTCACTGGGGTGTATTCTACATGTACACACAAGAAAACCTCCATGGGCGCCTGGGTGGCTCAGTTGGTTAAGCGACTGCCTTCGGCTCAGGTCATGATCCTGGAGTCCCGGGATCGAGTCCCACATCGGGCTCCCTGCTCAGCAGGGGGTCTGCTTCTCCCTCTGCCCTCTTCCCTCTCGTGCCCTCTGTCTCTCATTCTCTCTCTCTCTCAAATAAATAAATAAAAATCTTTAAAAAAAAAAAAAAAGAAAACCTCCAATGTACCTTCTGGATAAATAATTATAAACTGGAAAATCCACAAAGGAGGTACAAGAAAAATATTTCCAATGAGAAGCCCCTTTATAGAAATATATGGAGAATCACAGAGACTATAATTATGCAAATTAAATTATACAATGCTTCATGATAGGCCTATAGGAAACATTTTCTTACAGACTCTTGAAAAATAATAATAACAATCATCTTTTTATATTTGAAAGTGTTCACTGATTTTTACCATCCCCTCATTTTAAGAATGCCATTATGTTTCACTAGAGAGGGCTCTACTACAGCTGTAAACATAATGACAGTATTTTCTATTATATACCTGTTCATTTCTGAAAGTAAATGACAAAAGGAAAAGATTCTCCTTTGCCCTCCCTCTCTTCCTGATAAAAAGGCTTCTACCATGTGGAAGGCTGGGAGCTAGAAAAGGAAGCAGTCTTAATATGGACCTCCAACAGAAGATGCAGCTTATAATCCAGGTCATCTAGTTATGTGCATTTCCCTTTTATTATTTCTGAGCTTCTAATGAAAATCTCTTTTAAATGTTCCAGCCTCCTCTCAGCCGTGCTTAGAGGAGAAGTAGTATAGGTTTATATCATGATTAATTAAGAGTTAAGGGGAACAGTCTAAGAACCAACTGTGGGAGATAAAGAATAAAACTTAAAAGGTCTAGAAGTCCCATTTCAGTGGAGAGACTTCTTCCATTGTTTGTGGTGAAGCACGCAGGTTTATTTTCTTAGGGTGCAAGTATAATGCAGGATTCCCTGAACACTGGTTCTTCTACTACATACCTAAAAATCACTTGAGACTACAAATGCAGAGATCTGGGACCCATCCCAGATACAATGAATCAGAATGTGTGTGGTGGTTGCCTGGAATAGACATTTTGAAATGCTTCCCAAGTGATTCTAACACTAAGATGTGAGAATCATTGTAAACTGCTTCGTAAGAATGGTTCCTTCAAGAGGTCCGTAAAGTCAAACTATTTTCATAACCAAACTAAGACATTACTTGCTTCCCCCCCCCTTTTCTCATGAATATACAGCAGCACTTACTAGAGGCTACATGATGTGCAATATCACAACAGATTGAATGTGGAAGCAGACATGAGATTCCATCTGTCTTCTTTAAGTCAGACAGTAAAGATAGTTGCAAAAAATGGAATACAATGCCACTTTTCTCACTAAATTTTTTAGAAAATGCTTTTCATTAAAATGTATTTTACATTAACATGTGCTTATTATTTTTAATGAATATTTTATAATTTTTTATTTTCAATATCATATATATTACCCACATACACAAAAGTTCTTGAGACCAGAAAGTTTGAGAACTGCTCTTTCCAGCAGACAGCCAGTGCCCTGTGAACATTACTGCTGATAGGTATGGCTACTTAGTTCCTTGGCACATTCAATGTAAATTTTGCTTTAAATAAGATTCAATAAATAATTTGAAAAAAAAAAAAAAGCTTCTTAAACTTATCTTCAGGCAAGGGAATTCAATCTGACGGTGAAATATAGAAGTCTAACCAGTTCGAATTAAAAGATTAAGATACAAAACATGACTTCCTTGGTGGCATCAGAATGTAACAAATAATCCTTTAATGTGTACCCAGGCTGACTCTGATATATGGAACAGAAAACCATAGTTTATGTGATGCATTTAAAAAATATTAATAGCAATGTGCCAACACAAGCATTAGATTCTAAGTGAATGGTAGCAAATGAAAGGCTTACTCAAAAATGTTAGCTAAAAACAAATCCCTAATTTTCAAAAGAAAAAATAAGGGATGAACTCGGGTTCCTGGACAGAAATTTTTAAAAATTACACTTCTTGAAAATGTCGAAATGTGAATAGGCAGATTAATATTGACATTATACTAAGCTGTACAATTTTATCCTTAAAATACATTTTAGATACTGTGCCAAAATAACATGAGTATATATTGCCATTAGAAAATAAAAATGGAGACCACTTGGAGGTTCAGGCATAGCTGTGGTGAAAGAAGTTCCTTCTAACCTTCTGACTGTATCTCAGATGTAAAATAATTACATTGATGTTTTTTAACCTGTCATGTATAATTTTCTTAATATATTGCTATTTAAAAAATCTGAGACAGCTAACATCTAAACAAACCACTGCTGGTTGGGAATATTTGAATGAATGATGCTGTGAATACATTTGCTAATTTATACCACATTGAGATTCTATATGATCGATTTAATATATCTTATCATTGAATAACTGGTATTTGAAAATAAGTATAGTTTTCTTTCTGAGTAGTCTTTTGGAAAAAGTGCATTGAATATAGTTTCCAGTCATAGTTCACATTCCTAACTTGTACTTATTTAAAAATCTTCTCATCAGGAGGGAGTTAAATAATGCCCGAACTAAAAGTCCAGCGAATCTGACTTCCTTTCCCTCATTTTGGTTTGCATGTTCATTTACAACCATCATTTCTCTGCAAACTTAGTGTATCAAAATCAATGTTATGAAAGTTCTCTAAAAGGTTCAGCGGTTTTTTGGAGTCTCTGAATGACTACAGCATTCTGTAAATCTGCTTCTTCCAATGTGAGTGTTTCATCTAGCAATTTGAGGAAAGGAAGAGCTGTGGCCAGGGAAAAGGGAGGACTTCTTTGAGATCCTTGGTATTTTTCGATGAAGTCTTTGATGTGGCTTATCCTGTAAAATAGCACAAACTATTAATATAATTTTATGAAAACTGGAATTAATGTAAGGTAATAACTTGAAGATACCTATCTAGCTACATTAATACATAGAATAGTCAAATTATGATGACAGAACTGATCATTTGGGCTTTTTAAAGGTTGACCCTGGATAGTAAGGAACTACTATTAATTATCTTCAGTGTGACAAGGGTATTATGGTTACATTTTATTTTTTGTTTTAAATTTAATATATATTATTAGTTTCAGAGGTAGAGTTCAGTGATTCATCAGTCTTATATAATGTTATGGTTACATTTTTATAGAGTACATCTCTTTTAGAGTTATATTGAACTATTTACATAGGAAACTATACGAAGTCTAAGATTTCCTTGGAAACAGTTCAGTGGAACTGAGTGAGGGATCACTGTATCTTCTCTTTTGTTTGAAGTGTGTGTGTATCTGAAAGTTCCTATAACAGAAATTGTATGTATCTATATCTGACTCTGAATGGATCAAATATGGTCACACTAGTAATTACACAGATACAGGCTGCATCTCTTAAATACCAGGTCATGCTGTGTTTCAAACACAATTAGGAAAATTCTTAACTCAGTGTAGGTAGAATTTCAGTTAGTAAAATCAACATTACAATGTGCAATTTTGGAGGTAGCTCAAAGTTATGTTCACCTAAGTATATGTGTATGTATGTAGAAAGAACACATGCAGAGTTCATTACAACTAAGATGCCACTGATTTTTAAGACACATCATTTTATGTGTTGCTAAAAAAATCCAAATTATGACAAAATATTTTAACTTAGAATTTTTAAATTTATTGAAAGCACAATTAACTTAATTTCATGTAAATATTTCTCAAATTAAGCATGTGCTTCTATTAGAATTGTTAAGCCATTCCTAATACTTGAACATTGTTCAGACTCAGATCCTTTGAATCACTTTTGATTTGGTCATAATTTGGTACATATTTTTCTTTTCTTTCTTTTTTTAAAATTTTATTTATTTAAGAGAGAGAGACAGAGAGAGTGAGCATGAGCAGGGGGAGAGGGAGAAGCAGGTTTCTCACTGTGCAGGGAGCCCGATGCGGGGCTCGATCCCAGGACGCTGAGATCATAACCTGAGCCAAAGGCAGATGTTTAACCGACTGAGCCACCCAGGTGCCCCTGGTACATATTTTTCCACATAATACCAGCCCTCTGTATTAACAGGTGTGTTGGTGATAAAGAATTTCTTTAAAAAAGATACTGTCTCGGGGCGCCTGGGTGGCTCAGTCGTTAAGCGTCTGCCTTCGGCTCAGGTCATGATCCCAGGGTCCTGGGATCGAGCCCCACATCGGGCTTCCTGCTCAGTGGGGAGCCTGCTTGTCCCTCTCCCACTCCCCCTGCTTGTGTTCCCTCTCTCGCTGTGTCTCTCTCTGTCAAATAAATAAATCTTTAAAAAAAATAAAAATAAAAAAGATACTGCCTCAGATTTTTTTTGTTCAGCTGACACTTGTTCTGCATGCTTTGAGGTAGATGCCAAGACAAAGATAATTATGTAATGACTGCCATGTAGCCAACCATGGATTTTAGGATAAACCCCCATTTCAGAGAGGCTAAAATGTGAAAAAATGTTTAATTCAGAATTAATGAAATATGCCGTATCACGAAAAGCAGAATTCTCCTAATCAATTCACTAAAATTCATTAATTGCCACTCTATTAAACCTGTGTGAGTTGCCAAAAAAGTCTAGGACACAGTTTCATGTATTATTTGGATACCAAAAGTTGGGATAACGAAAGTCTAAAGCTAATGGCAAATGATATAAATATAAAAAGAAAACAGTAAAGATTAAAGGAACGATGCAGTAAAAATAAAAAATTTCTTTTTTTTTTTAAAAAGATTTCACTTAGGGCGCCTGGGTGGCTCAGTTGTTAAGTGTCTGCCTTTGGCTCAGGTGATGATCCCAGGGTCCTGGGATCGAGTCCCGCATTGGGCTCCCCGCTTGGCCCGATTTAAGAAATAAATAAAATCTTAAAATAAATAAATAAATAAATAAATAAATAAATAAAAGATTTCACTTATCCATTTGACAGAGAGAGAGAGACAGCGAGAGAGGGAACACAAGCAGGGGGAGTGGGAGAGGGAGAAGCAGGCCTCCCACCGAGCAGGGAGCCCGATGCGGGGCTCGATCCCAGGACCCTGAGATCATGACCTGAGCCGAAGGCAGACGCCTAACGACTGAGCCACCCAGGAACCCTGTAGTAAAAATTTTTAAACGTATACTGTGATCTCTATGTTGCCATTAAGAGAATAAAAAAATGCAAATCTAAAAAGCTGTAAGAGGATAAAAATAGTAAGTACACATTAAGCTCAAAAGGAGGCAAAAAAGGACGAATAAAGAATAAAAAGGGGCGCCTGGGTGGTGCAGTCAGTTAAGCGTCCAACTCTCGGTTTCCTGAGTGGGACTTGACGATCAGCGTGGAGTCTGCTTAGAACTGTCTCTCCCTCTGCCCCTTCCCCCAACCCCAGATAAATAAACAAATCTAAAAAAAAAAAGAATAGGGGCGCCTGGGTGGTGCAGTCATTTGGGGACCTGACTCTTGGTTTTGGCTAGGGTCATGATCTCAGAGTCATGAGCTTGAGCCCTGTGTGGGGCTCCATGATCAGCATGGAGTCGGCTTGGGATTCTCTTTCTCCCTTGCACCTGTGCTCACTCTCTCAAAAATGAAATAAATAAACCTTAAAAAAAAAAAAAAGAATATGGCACCTGGGTGGCTCAGTCGGTTAAACATCTGTCTTTGGCTCAGGTTATGATCCCAGGGCCCTGGGATCAAGCCCTGCATCAGGCTCCCTGCTCAGAGGGGAGTCCGCTTCTCCCTCTCCCTCTGCCTGCCGCTCCCCCGGCATGTTGTGTGTGTGAGCGTGCTCTGTCAAATAAATGAAACCTTAAAAAAAAAACAAAAAAAGAATAAAAGACAAGGGGTAACGAGAAAACAAACAGCAAGATGGTAGCCTTAAACCCAACTAGTTCAGGATATTATATATCAATGTAAAAACTGGAATAAAATTCCAATTTAAAAACAAAGCGTGGAGGGTGGTGCCTGGTTAGCTATGTCAGAAGAGCATGCGACTGAGTTTGAGCCCCGCGTTGGGTGTAGAGATTACTAAAAAAAATAAATAAACTAAAAATTAAAAAAAACAAAACAAAACAAAGCCTGGGCCACCTCTGCTGTGGACTGAGGCGAGATGGTGACCATCTCAGGGCTTGGGGAGGCTGCACAGGGCAGCAAGCCAGGTTAGCCAGAGCCCCAGAGTCAGAAGCAGCAGGAAGAAGCTATGGCAGCTGAGCCCAGAGAAGCAGTGGCACCCCTATGGATGGCGGGTTCCTGAGTCTGGACTCGCCCACCTGTCTTGCACAGGGACAGAGCAGAATGATGGCTTCAATCCAGTGGTCCAGATCATTTACGGTGGAAAATTGAGATTTGATTATTTCTGGGCCATTCTGCAGTGTGATGAAAGAAGGGAATGAGGGTTTTTTTGGTTTTTTTTTTATTCCCTAGAGAGAGTGAGCGAGCGAGGGAGTGCATGGGGACAAGAGTGGGGCAGGGGAAGGGCAGAGGGAGAGGAAGAGACAGAATCTCCAGCAGACTCCTCCTCACTGAGCACAGAGCCCTATGTAGGGCTCGACCCCACCACCCAAGATCATGACCTGAGTCAAAATCAAGATTTGGACGCTTAGGGCACCTGGGTGGCTCAGTCATTAAGCATCTGCCTTCGGCTCAGGTCATGATCCCAGGGTCCTGTGATCAAGCCCCTCATAGGGCTCCCTGTTCAGTGGGAAGCCTGCTTCTCCCTCTCCCACTCCCCCTGCTTGTGTTCCCTCTCTCGTTGTCTCTCTCTCTGTCAAATAAATAAAGTCTTAAAAAAAAAAAAAGATTTGGACGCCTAACCAACTGAGCCATGCAGGCGCCCCTGAAGTGAATGAGCTTTTAAACTAACCAGAGATGCTACTGAGTTAAAATGCAGCCAATTATACAATGTGGCATTTTCATAGAGTTCTCAAAGTCACCTCAAAATGACTGACATGAGGAAATGAACTACATCACTGCAATATTTGAGGAACAGCCCAAAAACTATGAAGTTTCCATCTGAGGACCCTGAGTTTATTGCTGATACTCTTAATCAGGATGCAAAGAATTATAGCTGGCAACATCAACAATGGGTTATTCAGGAATTTAAACTTTGGGATAATGAGCTGCAATATGTAGACCAATTTTTTTTTTTAAGATTTTATTTATTTATTTGACAGAGAGAGCACAAGTAGGGGGAGCAGCAGGAAGAGGGAGAGGGAGAGGGAGAAGCAGGCTCCCCACCAAGCGGGGAGCCCGATGCGGGACTCAATCCCAGGACCCTGGGATCATGACCCGAGCTGAAGGCAGACGCCTAACGACTGAGCCACCCAGGCACCCCATTGTAGACCAATTTCTTAGGGAGGATTTGAGAAATAACTGTCTGGAACCAAAGATACTTCGTAATTTTTAACACTACTGGCTATATTGGAGAGAAAAGTCCAGTACACTCTGTGACTGATCAAACTAATACCATATAATAAAAGTGCATCAGCTATTTGAAAGGGATTTTACAGGACTGTGGTCTTTCCAAATAGCCCAATCTACTAAATCAGTTACTTGAGGGGCGCCTGGGTGGCTCAGTTGTTGAGTGTCTGCCTTCGGCTCCGGTCATGATCCCAGGGTCCTGGGATCGAGCCCCGCATTGGGCTCCCTGCTGGGCGGGAAGCCTGCTTCTCCCTCTCCCACTCCCCCTGCTTGTGTTCCCTCTCTCGCTGTGTCTCTCTCTGTCAAATAAATAAATAAAATCTTAAAAAAAAAAAAAAATCAGTTACTTGATTTACAACCAAGTCACAGGTCCCCCTAATTGCCTTTCTCGCAGACATCTATAAAGACATGCTAGAAAACCAATGTGACAACGAGGAGGACATTCTCTCTTTTTAAAAGATTTTATTTTTAAATAATCTCTACACCCAACATGGGGCCGGAACTCACAACCCTGAGATCAAGAGTCGCACGCTCTACCGACTGAGCCAGCCAGCCACCCCAAGGAGGACACTCTTAATAAAGCATTAGAGTTGTGTGAAATCCTAGCTAAAAAAAAAAAAGGACACTTTAAGAAAGGAATATTGGGAGATATACTGAAGATCCCTTCAAAGCAAACACAGCATAGAAAGTGACCCACCAACAAATGTACAGCAGTAACACCATCTGGAAGAAATTGATGGAATCCCTTAATTTCTGAAGAGACTCTAACACAGGAGTTTCAAACTAAAGTGATCACTCCCTTTGCCTGTGGTATAAAACATGTATTGCACTGCTTTTTAAGAACCAACTGTGATGCTCCTTGGGTGCTGCTATTCAGACCAGCAATTTGATTATTTTAAAGCAAAAAGCAATTTGGGGGGAGAAGAAACAGAGAGTCCCATGAAGGAACTTTTGTATATTAACATTTACTCTAATCCCTTAGCATCAGCTCCTCCCTAAAGGGGATATGGGTCAGGATTTGCAGCATTAATGAGTGTAGGTAACTTGTATGTAATGGATATAATGTAACTTAAATTTTAGCTCAGGAAGCAGGAAATGCAACTGTTACTTTAGAGCGCTATGCCACACTCACAGTTATCTTGCTCACTGTAACTGACTAACGCCAAAAGAATGGTTTTGTAATAAAATTATAGATTTATCCTAAAAATTTTTTTAATTTAAAAATTAAAAAAATGAAAACAAAGCCTGATTAATAATCACTTAATAAATACTGTTGGCCAAAGTTTTTTTAAATGCTTCAGTCATTCACGAAAAGAAAAAATCTAGGTGACTATTTGTTACTAAAAATGTTGGAAGTATTTTTCTAGACAAAGAAGTTGAGATTATATTATTTCCCTAAAAAGAAACAACCTTAGATTGGAATAACAAATCCTCTCTTCCATTTCCCACCTGTTTAGTTTGACTTCCTCCCATTTAAAAGGAATTTGGGTCACAGAAGAACATTCTAAGGCACCATTTAAATATATGCTTCTGGGGGCACCTGGGTGGCTCAGTCGTTAAGCGTCTGCCTTCGGCTCAGGTCATGATCCCAGGGTCCTGGGATCGAGCCCCACATCGGGCTCCCCACTCAGCAGGAAGCCTGCTTCTTCCTCTCCCACTCCCCCTGCTTGTGTTCCCTCTCTCGCTCTCTCTCTCTGTCAAATAAATAAATATTTAAAAAATAAATAAATAAATATATGCTTCTGGGGGCGCCTGGGTGGCTCAGTCCTTAAGCATCTGCCTTTGGCTCAGGTCATGGTCCCAGGGTCCTGGGATCGAGTTCCGCATTGGGCTCCCTGCTCAGCGGGAAGCCTGCTTCTCCCTCTCCCACTCCCCCTGCTTGTGTTCCCTCTCTCGCTGTGTCTCTGTCAAATAAATAAATAAAAATTAAAAAAAAAAAAAGATTTTATTTATTTATTTGAGAGAAAGAGGAGAAAGAGGAAAGAGAGAGAAAGGGCACGAGCAGGGATGGGGCAGAGGGAGAGGGAGAAGTGAGGTGGAGCTCAATCCCAGGACCCTGAGATCATAACCTGAGGCAAAGGCAGCCGCTTAACTGACTGAGCCACCCAGGCACCCCAAGTGTTCACCTCTTGATTTCGGCTGGGGTCATGATCTCAGGGCTGTGAGACAGAACCTTGTGTTGGGCTCCACACTCAGGAGGGAGTCTGCTTGAGATTCTCTCTCTTCCTCTCCCTCTGCCCTTCCCCCCCCGAAATAACAAATCTTAAAAGAAATAAAAATTACATAATATTTAGTTACATAGGAAAACCAATCAAATGATAAAAATGATAATCCATAAAACAAATTGAAAGTACTTCATTAATTCTATTGTCGTGATATATTATGTTTAGAGAACTGATAAGATCCTTGGTTAGTTCTTAAAAACTGCCGACTGAACTGAAAAGAAATTTAAACATGAAAAAATTCAGACAAATGATGAAATGGAAGACTCACCTATGAGAAATGTTAAATTTCTGGACAATCCTTTTTCCATTGGCTAACCAGATCTGTACATTAGTGATGGGTTCCAGATTGTTTAGTTGAACAACAGACAAATTATTTTTATTCTCAACTTCAATACTCTTTGCCTTAGAAACAATTTTTGGTGTGGCACTAAGAAAAGCCAGACAACAAAGTCAGATGGCACGTCGTTAGGCAGAGCTTAATCATTGAACAAATACTATAAAACTTCTACATTAAGTATACCTTTTAGGAAGATTTTAGCAAGTCACAGCTGTTTCCTGAATAATAACATAAAGATACTAATATTACTTATGTCCATCATATATGATCAATCTAGGATCCTAATGAAATTATGCATATCCGAGTAATTTGTAAGACTGTATAGTGGTATGTAAGTATATTGTAATTATTTTAATAGTACCTTATAGAACAGACAATTTTATAGGGTTGAAAGATCTATAAATTTTATCTACTACTCCCCAGGTTAAAATTTCTATAAGAAATGATAAGTTCTCAAAAACAAAAACAAACAAACCAAAAAAACACAACAAAGGGGGGGGGTGTGGCTGGCTCAGAAGCTCTTCAGAAGAGCTTGTGACTGGGACTCTTGATCCAAGGATCATTGGTTTGAGCCCTATATTGGGTGTCGAAATTACTTAAATAAATGAATAAATAAAAACTTTTAAAAAATTATAAGTTCTCTACAGAAATTAGTCCTTAGATTACAAAGGGGGGAAAAAAAGGAAGCAAAGTATTTCCTGATCATTCTGAAAGTCACATCTGAATATTTTTGTATGTGTGGATGAATATGCAGATAACTTTACCAATCTTGATAATCTATGAGAATTCATAAAAATGATCACATATCTAACCTCTTTGTATACTGTCATAAAGCGTAGTATTCAATAGGATGAAGACTTCAAAGTTTGACAATTAAAGGCTTTGATAGGGGTATTAATTTTATGATGAATTTTTCATTTTCATTACTGCAAAATTCAGATACTTATTACAGAACACAATGTGGAAGGCGCTGGTAACTACCAAATGGAGCCCTAAATGCAAAGCTAGCATATGTGCTCTGTGCCTTAATGGCAATGCTCAAGTGGTGGGTGCAAGGAGAAAAACTGTTTACCCATCAATTGTGCCTAAGGTCCTCAATAATCCAGGTCCTTTAATTTGGTAAAATCAGAAAAGCCTCCATGACTTTTTAGTGTACTGCCAGCATATGCTAATTTACACTAAGGTAAATAGGACTTAGGAGTCCTCATAAAAGTTAACATGAAAAATCTCATTTCCAATGAGAGAAATGATAAGGTCTATAGAGCTGGTCTATATCATAAAATAAAGACATGCTGAATATTAGTCAAGCCTGTGTGTGGAAAGCACAGATTATGAGCCTACTCACCTTCCCAGTCTGTGACCCTGTCCTGAGAAAGGCTGGAACACAGGTTTCGTTGACATACATACTTCATTTTTTTTGTCTTCAACTTTAACATCCACCTCCTCTTTATCAAAAATTCCCTGTAATTCCAAAGGTAATTCCCTTGGAAGGTAAAGAAACAAAGTGATAAAGCTTCCAATGTTTTTTCTTTCTCTGAAAAACTTATTCTCACTACGCAAATATACTGAAAAATATACAGAAATAAGTGGCATATAATCTTTACAATAAAAAACTAAATGTAATTTTTAAAAGAAGATTTTATTTATTATTTGAGAGAGAGAGAGAGACAGTGAAAGAGAGCACAAGCAGGGAGGAGAGGGAGAAGCCCCAACTTGGGCTTGATCACAGGACCGACTGAGCCATCCAGGTGCCCCTAGATGTAATTTTTTTAAAGATTTTATTTTTAAGTAATCTCTATACCCAAATGGGGTTCAAACACACATCCCTGAGATCAAGAGTCGCAGCCTCAGGACGCCTGGGTGGCTCAGTCAGTTAAGCATCTGCCTTCAGCTCAGGTCATGATCCCAGAGTTCTGGGATCAAGTCCCGCATTGGGCTCCCTGCTCAGTGGGAAGCCTCCTCCTCCCTCTTCCCTCTGCCTGCCGCTCCCCCCTGCTTGTGCTTGCTGTCAAATAAATAAATAAAAATCTTAAAAAAATAATAATAAATACAACTGTAAACACAAGTCAACTTCGAAAGTGACAGTCCTTATTAATCCCACTCTCACTTTAATAAAAAACTGGGGACATCTGACTGGCTCAGTGGGTGGAGCATGTGACTTTTTTTTTTTTTTTTTAAAGTAATCTCTATACCCAACATGGGGCTCCAACTCACAACCTCTTGGGCTCACAACCCCAAGATCAAGAGTCGCATGCTCCACCCACTGAGCCAGCCAGGCATCCCAGCATGGAACTCTTACTGATCTTGGGGTCATGAGTTCAAGCCCCACGTTGGGCCTACAACTTAACTTAAAAACAAAACAAAACAAAAATCCATAAAACTTTGGTGTTGCAACTCCTAGATTTTTCTCTATACATATAGTAAAGCTCCATGTAATTATTTTATTTCTTCCACAGATGGTACTGATCTATACACACTATTCAGTATTCTGCAAACTGCTTTTTAAAAACAGTATACCATAGAAATCTCTCCATGTTAATATACAAATGTCATTCATTTTTCCAAATGCATGCTATTCTGTTATTAAGTAGATAAAATGGTACAAATATATAAAATATCCCTTCTATATTTTTCTTACTGATTTGTGAGAATTGTGTATATATCCATTTGCATTTCCATAGATGTAACAAGTATCCCCAGCCCGGCACTTGTCTTTTGACTGTATATAAGTGTCTTTTGGTATATATAAGTTTTTAATATTTACATAATGAAATTTATCCATATTTTTATATTGCTTCTGGGATTCATGCCAACTATAGTTATATTCAATAAAACAGATTCTTCCAAATGAAACATGCCTAAAATAATCCTTCATCTTTTTTTTTTTCCTTCAAGATTTATTTATTTATTTGACAGAGAGACAGAGAGCGGGAGGGAACACAAGCAGGGGGAGTGGGAGAGGGAGAAACAGGCTTCCCGCTGAGTAGGGAGCCTGATGTGGGGCTCGATCCCAGGACCGTGGGATCATGACCCGATCCAAAGGCAGACGCTTAACGACTGAGCCACCCAGAGCCACCCAGGCGCCCCTCTTCTTTTTTTTTTTTTTTAAAGATTTTATTTATTTGACAGAGAGATAGCGAGAGCAGGAACACAAGCAGGAGGAGTGGGAGAGGGAGAAGCAGGCTTCCCGCCGAGCAGGGAGCCTGATGTGGGGCTCGATCCCAGGACCCTGGGATCATGACCTGAGCCGAAGGCAGATGCTTAACCAACTGAGCCACCCAGGCACCCCCTAAAATAATCCTTCTGTTTACAAAGACTGCTTACCCTTTTTTGATGGAGTTCAGAAACTGCTGACTTGCACCATCAGAGTAACTTCTGAAATCATCATTGACTGTGAATCCATTTTTCCATAATTTTATACTTACATCGACCTGCAAAGCAGTTAAGAAACAAAATGTATTGTTAATAAATGTCCTAGATTAAGAGTCTGAAAAATTTTCCTATTGTATATGTTTTATGTATCATTCCTTTTTTTTTTTAAAGATTTTATTTATTTATTTGACAGAGAGAGACACAGCGAGAGAGGGAACACAAGCAGGGGGAGTGGGAGAGGGAGAAGCAGGCTTCCCCCAGAGCAGGGAGCCCAATGCAGGGCTCGATCCCAGAACCCTGGGATCATGACCTGAGCCGAAGACAGACGCCTAACGACTGAGCCACCCAGACGCCCCTATATCTCAGTTTTTAAAAAGGAATGATACAGGGCGCCTGGGTGGCTCAGTCGTTAAGTGTCTGTCTTTGGCTCGGGTCATGATCTTGGGATCCTGGGATGGAGCCCCACATCGGGCTCCTTGCTCGGCGGGAGCCTGCTTCTCCCTCTCGCACTCCCCGTGCTTGTGTTCCGTCTCTCGCTGTGTCTCTGTCAAATAAATAAATAAAATCTTAAATAAATAAATAAATAAAACAGAAATAATTGACATATAACATTGTATTAGTTTTAGCTGTACAATATAATGATTTCATATATGCATATATTGCAAAATGATTACCACAGTAAGTTTACTCAACATCCATTACCAAACACAACTACAATTATTTTTCAGTTTTACTGAGAAACACGCACATCACTATGTAAGTTTAATGCATACAGCATTATGGTTTGATTTACATATATTGTGAAATGATTACCACAATAGGTTCAGCTCATATCCATTATCTTATATAGATATAATGAAAAGAAAGAAGAAAAAAGAATTTGGAGCGCCTGGGTGGCTCATTCGTTAGGCATCTGCCTTCGGCTCAGGTCATGATCCCAGGGTCCTGGGATTGAGCCCCACATCGGGCTCCCTGCTCTGGGGGAAGCCTGCTTCTCCCTCTTCCACTCCCCCTCATGTTCTCTCTCTGTCAAATAAATAAATAAAATCTTGGGTGCCTGGGTGGCTCAGTCGTTAAGCATCTGCCTTCAGCTTGGGTCATGATCCCAGGGTCCTGGGATCGAGCCCCGCGCGTCAGGCTCCCTGCTCAGCGGGAAGCCTGCTTCTCCCTTTCCGTCTGCCCCTGCTTGTGTTCCCTCTCTTGCTGTGTCTCTCTGTCAAATAAATAAATAAAATCTTTAAAAATAAAAAAATAAAAAAAAATAAAATCTTCAAAAAAAAAAAGAAGAAAAAAGAATTTTCTCCTTGTGATGAGAACTTCAAGGATTTATTCTCTTAACTTTCCTATGTATCATAGAACAGTGTTAACTATAGTCATCACATTGTGCATTATATCCCAAGTACTTATTTATGTAGTAACTGGAAGTTTATGCCATTTGACCACCTTCTGCCAATCCCCCCGACCCTCTGCAAAATTTAATCTTTCTTTTTTTTTTTTTTTATTTAAGATTTTTTATTTATTTATTTGACAGAGAGAGACACAGGGAGAGAGGGAACACAAGCACGGGGAGTGGGAGAGAGAGAAGCAGGCTTCCCGCGGAGCAGGGAGCCTGATGTGGGGCTCGATCCCAGGACCCTGGGATCATGACCTGAGCCGAAGGCAGACGCCCAACGACTGAGCCACCCAGGCGCCCCTAATCTATCATTCTTAAGAGCAAACTTCACATATAAAATATCAAAAAAAATAATGTATATGGGGTCCCTGGCTGGCTCATTCGGAGAGCATGAAACTCCTGATCTTGGGGTTGTGAGTTCGAGCCCCATGTCGGGCCATAGTTTACTTAATTCAGGGTACTTCAGGTTAAACATAGGACTGATTAAAAAGCTGTTTAAGGGGCACCTGGGTGGCTCAGTCAGTTAAGTGGCTGTCTTCAGCTCAGGTCATGATCCCAGGGTGCTGGGATCGAGCCTCACATCGGGCTCCCTGCTCGGTGGGGAGCCTGCTTCTCTCTCTCTCTCCCTCCCTCTGCCTGCCTCTCTGCCTACTTGTGTTCTCTATCAAAAAAATAAATAAAATCTTTAAAAAAGAAGGTATCAGACCAGGGGCGCCTGGGTGGCTCAGCTGAGCATCTGACTTCAGCTCAGGTCATGATCTCAGCATCCTGGGTTGGAGCCCCATGTCAGGCTCCCTACTCAGCAGGAGTCTGTTTGTCTATCCCCAACCACACGTTCTCTCTCTCAAATACATACATAGATACATACATAAATAAATAAAGGAAGGAAGGAAGGAAGGAAGGTAGGTAGCTATCAGACTAGTAGCGCCTCTCCTTTGTCTGTAGCGTTTATTCAATCATTTATTTATTCAATATACGTTTATTGAGTACCTATTAAGTAACAAACATTCCATTATGATGTTAGGGAAAATAATCATAATAATGATAGCATATATTATTAGCACATCTACCTACCTACCTATGTACTTAGTGTGTAACAAATCCTGTTTAAAGCACTTACCCTATTAAATTTATTTACCCCTCCCAAAATCTACACAAGGCAGGTATCATTATCCCTTTATATATAGAAATGGAAACACAGAAGATTGATTAAATTATCCAAAGTCACACAGTAAGTAGGGGGTGGAGCTAGGGCTTGAATGCACACCTTTTTTTTTTTTTAAAGTCATGATCTCCCGATTGTAGGATCAAGCCCTACATTGGGCTCTGTGCTCAGCCTGCTCTAGATTCCTCTCCCTCTCAAATAAATAAAATCTTATCAAAACAAAACAAAACAGGAGGCTCCACGCACAGCATGGAGCCCAACATGCGGTTTGAACTCACAACCCTGAGGTGAAGACCTGAGCAGAATCAAGAGCAGGACACTTAAGCCACTGAGCCACCCAGGCGCCCCTTGAATCTACGCTCTTAACCACTAAACTATACTTCCCTTTTATACCTATAACCAAGTCTCTGTTCTCAGGGTATTCACATAAAAGGTGAGAACAAAACAAACAGGAAAAGAACTAGTCCTTCATAAAGACACTGAGGAAAACAGACGAAACTGAAAAACAGGGGCGCCTGGGTGGCTCAGTTGGTTAACCTCCGATTCTTTTTTTTTTTTTTAAGATTTATTTACTTGAGAGGGAAAGAGCACATGCGTGAGCACAGGATGGGGGTGGGTGGGTAGAGGAAGTCCTAAGCAGACTCCTCATAGAATGTTGAGCCCGACGAGGGGCTCGATCCCACAACATTTCCCCACTTCTGCGCCCCAGATCACAACCCGAGCCAAAACTGACAGTCAGACACTTAATCCACCCAGGCACCCCTAAGTGTTCCGACTCTTGATCTTAGCTCAGGTTTTGATCTCAGGGCTGTGAGTTCAAGCCTCGTGTTGGGCTTCACATGGGGCATGGAGGCTACTTAAAAGAAAAAAGAAAAAGAAAAGAAAAAGAAACTTAAAAACAAAAATCCAAAACTGATAACACACTCATATGAGAGAATATAATGTCTGAAAGGGAGGGAATATTCAGGAAATAAAAGAGCTCTTAGAAACTGCAAATGGAGGGACGCCTGGGTGGCTCAGTCGGTTAAATGTGTCTTTGGCTCAGGTCATGATCCCAGGGTCCTGGGATCGAGTCCTGCACTGGGCTCTAGTCCTGCATGGGGCTCTCCGCTCCGCAGGGAGCCTCCTTCTCCCTCTGCCTCTGTCTCTCTGTCTCTCATGAATAAATAAATAAAATCTTAAAAAAAAAAAAAAACTGAAAATGGAAATTGAATAAATAGACTGAATATAAGGTCAAAGAGAGATCCCAATTAAAAGAGAACAAAATTACAGAGGTGGAAAATAGAAGAAACAATAAAAAATTAAGAGGCTTGGTCCAAGAGGTCCAATATGTAAGTAAAAGCATTCTAGAGAGACTAGCAATGGAGGAGAGCAAAATAAGCAACGTAAGAAAATGTCCTAGAATGGTAAACATGAGTTTCTAGATTGAATGAATGAAAAAGGACCCACCATCAAGGCCCATAAGAACACAGGGTTAAAGATTCTAACAGCGGGACGCCTGGGTGGCTCAGTCGGTTAAGCGTCTGCCTTCGGCTCAGGTCATGATCCCGGGGTCCTGGGATCGAGTCCTGCATCAGGCTCCCTGCTCCGCGGGGAGCCTGCTTCTCCCTCTGCCTCTCTCTCTCTCTCTCTCTCTGTCTCTCATGAATAAATAAATAAAATCTTTAAAAAAAAAAAAAAAAAAAAAAGAAGATTCTAACAGCTTTCAGTGAGTAAAAAGGTGCCACATACAAAGGCTCAAATACCATGGGGCACCTGGGTGGCTCAGTCGGTTAACCACTGACTGTAATTTTCAGCTCAAGTCCTGATCTCAGGGTTCTGAGATGGAGCGCCACATCGGGCTCCCTGCTCAGCGTGGAGTCTGCTTGGGGTTCTTTCTTTCTCTCCCTTGGTCCCCCCACCCTTGCTCGCTCACACACATGCACAAGCACTCTCTCTAATAAATAAATCTTAAAAAACAAAACAAAAAAACCAACAAAGGCTCAGTTACCAGAATGGCATTTATTAATCAAGTGTGAAGGCAGAATAAAGGCAAATTTAGGCTTGCAAGGTTTTAAGCCATCTACTTCCAATGCACTCTCCTCACACACTGTTTTATAAAGCTGTCCCAAGACTGGCTTCATCAAGGACGCTCTTAATAGCAACTAGCATGCCCCCCACCAAATGCAAGCAAAAAATACGGTAATTACTAGTACAGTTTGGCGTCACTGCCTTCATTGCTCCCAAGGCATCACCATCGCTTTTGCAGTATTAGTGCAAAATCAACACAGTGGAAAAGGTAAATAATATCTCACTATTATTATGAAAACAGTTTTGACCTCATGGACCCAAAATATGGTCCTTATTTTGAGAAACACTGGATGAGAAAAAAAGTTACGGACATTTACCTGTTTCTTCTGTTCAGTGGGAGACATGCATTTGGCACCAACCTTCTCAGCTTCCTCAAAAAGGCTGTCAACAAAATATTCACAATTTCTTTGACGATCATCACTAAGAGGTTGGTTGTCAGATCCCGTTTCACAAACCCTACACAAAAAAAGGGAAATTAAGCACTACTATTACTTTTCCAAAAATTTACATGAATTTCTAGTTAAAGGATCCTGAACTGAAATGCTTCCAGTTCCGCAGTTTAGACCCACTTCTAAATTAAGATTCTAGCAGATATGTGACCTTGGAAAGTCATTAACCATTTGGGTCCAGAGCAGGGTTTTCTCAACTTCAGCCTACTGACATTTGGGAAGGGATAATTCTTTGTTGTGTGGGCTGCCCTATGTACTGTAGGATGTTTGGTAGCATCCGTGGCCTTTATCCACTAGATGCCAGTATCATGCATACTCCACCCACCCCCACCTCCAGTGTAATAACCAAAACCATCTCTAGACATTGCCAGATATCCTCTGGGGGCCAAAATCTCACCAGGTTGAACATCACTGGTCCAGGGTATAAAAATGTGTTCTTTGCAAAAAGCTCAAAATAGCTTTACAAGGGGTTACTATGTGCCTTCTGGTAATAAAAATTACTTTTTTAATTTTATTTATTTATTTGAGAGAGAGCACGAGTTGGGGGGAGGGGCAGAAGGGGAGGGAGGAGCAGACTCTGCACTCAGTGGGGAGCCCAAAGTGGGGCTCGTTTCCAGGACCCTGGGATCGTGACCTGAGCTGAAGGCCAACCCTTAACCCACTGAGCCACCCAGGTGCCCCAACAGAAAGCACTCTTGAAACTAAAGGTGATAATGTGTCAGGAACAGTCCTAATCATAATTTTGATTGTTTGCATACTTCTGAATGAGATTTCCCACTGAATATTTTTGATTTGTAGCAGTTTAACACTCTACTATTTTTTTATTTTTATTTATTTATTTTTTTAAAAATATTTTATTTATTTATTTGACAGAGAGAGAGATATCGAGAGAGGGAACACAAGCAGGGGCAGAGGGAGAGGGAGAAGCAGGCTTCCCGCTGAGCAGGGAGCCCGACATGGGGCTCGATCCCAGGACCCTGGGACCATGACCTGAGCCGAAGGCAGACGCTTAACGACTGAGCCACCCAGGAGCCCCTCTACTATTTTTTTAATTGAGGTATAATCAACATGTTAGTTTCAGGTGTACAACATGATTCGATATTTGTATATACTATGAAATGATCACTATAGTAAGTCTAGTTAACATCTATCACCATACAGTTACAGAAATTTTTTTCTTGCAATGAGAACTTTTAAGATGTAATTTTTTAGCAACTTTCCAATATGCAATAGTTTTTTGGTTTTTTTTTAAGATTTTATTTATTTATTTGAGAGAGAGAATGAGATAGAGAGAGCATGAGGGGGGAAGGGTCAGAGGGAGAAGCAGACTCCCTGCTGAGCAGGGAGCCCAATACGGGACTCAATCCCGGGACTCCAGGATTGTGACCAGAGCCGAAGGCAGTCGCTTAACCAACTGAGCCACCCAGGCGCCCCTGCAATAGAATTTTTTTTTTTTTTTAAAGATTTGATTTATTTGACAGAGACACAGTGAGAGAGGGAACACAAGCAGGGGGAGTGGGAGAGGGAGAAGCAGGCTTCCCGCAGAGCAGGGAGCCTGATGTGGGGCTCGATCCCAGGACCCTGGGATCATGACCTGAGCTGAAGGCAGACGCTTAATGACTGAGCCACCCAGGCGCCCCTGCAATAGAATATTTTTAACTATAGTTGCCATGCTATATATTACATCCTCATGACTTATTTTATAATTGAAAGTTTGTACCTTTTGACTCTCTTCATCCATTCTGCCTACCCCCATCTACTGGTTTTTATTTTGCATTTATATTTTATCATCTAAGAAATATTACTGAAGATTTTGACAGAAAAAATGGTTTCTGACCAATCTTTTTGAAAGTCATACAGAAAATTCATACATGTACTGAAATATAACTTCTCAGATCCCATAAATAGTATTTTTACAGCTCTCATACTGTGCCAGGAACTATAATATAGATACTCTTATCCACATTTTTTATAGGAAGGAAAATGAGTCACAGAAAGGTTAAGTTATACGAGGTTAAAGCTAGTAAGTAGCAAAGACAGCATTAGAACGCTGTTCATCTGCCTTCCACATCTATGCACCTATGATATACTATAAAGCTTCTGTTTTTTTTTTTAAAGATTTTATTTATTTGACAGAGAGAGACAGCGAGAGAGAGAACACAAGCCGAGGGAGTGGGAGAGGGAGAAGCAGGCTTCCCACGGAGCAGGGAGCCCGATGCGGGGCTCGATCCCAGGACCCTGGGATCATGACCTGAGCCGAAAGCAAACACTTAACGACTGAGCCACCCAGGCGCCCTATAAAACTTCTCTTAATAGCTCACATTTATTGAGCATTTATTAATATATTTTGGGAACTATTTTAAGTACTTTACATGGGTTAACTCATTCAATCCTCACAATGACCTAAAAAGGCACATATTGTTTTTATCCCATCTAGCACATTAAAAAAAAGCTTAAGCAAAAGAAAAAGGTAAAATAAAAAAAAAAAAAAAAAGAGGGGCGCCTGAGGGCTTAGGGCTTAGTCGGTTAAGTGTCTGCCTTCAGCTCAGGTTGTGACCCTGGGGTTCTGGGATCCACCCACATTGTCTTGCTCCCTGTTCAGCAGGGAGCCTGCTCCTCCCTCTCCCTCTGCACTCCGCCCCACCCCCCACTTAAGCAATTTGCTCAAGATCACAAAGCTATTGGGAGGCAGAGCTGGAAACTGAACCCAGGCTACCAATGCCTGTACTCTTAATCACTGAGCCAGACCAAATAGTCATCGCTATGTTGTTATTAAAATGGAACACTCAGAGCAGTATTTTAATTTAGGTATACTTTTTTTACTCTTCTAGGTAATCTCTGTATATTCTTAAGACGCTTCATATTATCACAAAATATTAATTATGCCTTTCCGAAAGCAATGGAATGATACTTCTTACATAAAAATAGTCACACCCTAAGATGATTTCTCACAATACTAATGATCTTCCCCTCTTTAATCAGTATAGCTATGTAGCAGTAGAGGATATTGTCTAATAAAAGTTCAGGCTTTGGTGTTTGTGTTTAGGCACTGAGTCACACTGACTTTGGGCGAGAAACCCAGCAGCCTCTACGTGATCTGGCTTTTTCATCTGCAAAATGCAGCTACTAGCATCTACCTTGCGTGGCTGCTGCGAATACTGCCGCAAACACAAAAGCCGATGCCCGGTGCACAGTATGTGTCAGTACACATACTGACACACAGTATTTGTTAGGAATCATTGTAACCACTGAATGCTCTCTGGTATTTGCCAGAAAAATTGGACTTTGGCTGCCTCCATCTTTTTTTTTTTTTTTTTTTTTAAGATTTTATTTATTTGAGGGGCGCCTGGGTGGCTCAGTTGTTAAGTGTCTGTCTTCAGCTCAGGTCATGATCCCAGGGTCCTGTGATCGAGCCCCTCATAGGGCTCCCTGCTCAGTGGGAAGCCCGCTTCTCCCTCTCCCACTCCCCCTGCTTGTGTTCCTGCTCTCGCTGTGTCTCTGTCAAATAAATAAAATCTTGGCGAAAAAAAAAAAGATTTCTCTTCAAGAAAATAAAAGCAGATGACAGAGTAGGAGCGGGGGAGGGGCAGAGGGACAAGATGAGGTACAAGTTCCTCCCCACTGAACGAGGAACTGGACACAGGGCTTGATCCCTGGACCCCAAGATCATAACCTGAGCTGAAAGCAGACGCTTAACCAACTGAGCCACCCAGGCGCCCCTGTCTGTCTCCATCTTTACCTCACTTTCTAGTTGGGTTCTTTCCAGATTGCTTCTTGGCTCAGGCAAAAGACCCTGCGGGCAAAGCATCCCCTGATGGGAACTGAAACTATCCCCTCAAGCAATAAGAACTGGCCTGAGCCAGCAAGACTCAGCCCATGATCGACTCTAAGACAATGATCAATTTGACCTTCACTGCCTACCTGTATGCACCCACCCACTTTTTTCCCCCAGTTTCCTTAAATAAACCTGGAAGTATTTCTGGCACTCTGGATACAGTCTGAAATGCTAGTCTGCTGTCTTTCCAGCACTGGCCTCACTGAAATAAATCCCTTTCCTGTTTCACTACCACTTGTTTCTCTGCCTTTGGATTTTGTCAGTGGCTAGTGCCTGACCCTGGTATGTTTGGGACCCCCAGAACCAGGTTCTCTCGCACCCCTGTGTCCTAGCTTTAAGAAAGCAGTTTATACACAATTACTAAGTAAGAAGTCAATAAAGCTGAGCATTCAAAGTAGCTTTAGTCCTTTATCCTATTTGATATGTAAATTCTATTAAGCCTCATTTTGTTAATTCAAGTCATTCAAACATTGAGTACCTACTATATGGTAGGTGATAAGGAGATACAATGATGAGCAAGAAATAGTCTAGGTTTTTAAGACGTTCAGAGTACAGTGTGTGGAGATGATTATAAACAGCTCTATGCCCACGAATTTGATAACTTAGATGAAATGGACCAATTCCTTGAAAGGGACAATCCACCAAAACTTACATTAAAGAGGAACATATACAAAGGCTTGTATCTATCAAGAAACTGAGTCTATAATTAACAATCTTCCAAAACACAGAGCACTAGGCACAAAAGATTTCATTAGTGGGTGGCTCAGTCAGTTAAGCTTAACCGGCCAGAACATCTGCTCAGGTCATGATACCAGGGTCTCGGGATGGAGCCGGGCGTGGGGCTCCCTGCTGAGGAGAGCGTCTCCTCCCCCTCCCTCTGCCTCTCAGCCCCATTTCCCCCACCCCGACCCACACTCACAGTGCGTGTGCATTCTCTCTCAAATAAATAAAATCTTAAAAAAATAAAAAGATTTCACTAGCAAATTCTATCAAACATTTAAGGAAGAAATGATACCAAGTCTCTACAATCTCTTCAAGAAAATAAAAGCAGAAGGAACACTTCTAACTCCCAACTCTTGGTTTTCACTCAGGTCATGATCTCAGGGATCGTGGGATCGAGTCCGACAACAGGCTCTGTGCTCAGCAGAGTCTGCTCAGGATTATCTTTCTCCCTTTGCCCCTTCCCCACTCATATGTGCACAAGCACTCTCTCCCCCCCCCAAAATAAATAAATAAATCTTTAAAAAAAAAATAAAGTAAATAAAACCAGACAAAGATATTTCAAGAAAGGAAAAAAACAGTATTGATGTAGTTTTTGAATGTAGGTGAGAATGTAGAGCCGAAAGCCAAGAAAAAATTCTTGAGACATCTTTGGTGCAAAAATGGTGATTTTATTAAAGCATAGGGAGAGGACCCATGGGCAGAAAGAGCTGCTGCCTCTGGGTTGTGAGGAGTGGCCGATTATATACTTGGGAAGTTGGGGAGGTAAGGAAAAAGGATGCCCCTACTCACCACTCCTCTTCAGTGCCATATTGCAAATCCTAGCTAAGTCAGTAAGACAAGTAAAGGAAATAAAAGGTTTTCAAAAGAACTTTCATTTGCTAAAGAGGACCTATGAGATACTGGAGCCTTACCTTGGTAAAGTTAAGATTGTTTTTCCCTATAATAAAGCAATAACATTAAGCTAATTGAGAGTTTCCTTCTGGAAGTTAGGTTATGGATAAGAATGCTTTTTTTCTTCTAAATCACTAAAACATTTGTAAACTGATGGAGACTCATGGACTGTGATCTCTATTAACCATTTGTTTTTTCCTTCCCTTGGTTTTAGGGCAGCCAGCAGTGCCTGAGGAATGTCACACATATCCCACCTGGGAGTTGGGGGGATTGCGGGGTGTCAGCTTGTACTTTGCCCTCAACTTGCCTTCTGCTTCCTCATCAGTATCTCTCATGAACATAGATGCAAAAATCCTTACTGTAATCAAGTAGGATTTATTCCAGGTATACAAGGCTGATCCAACATGAGAAAATCAATTAATGTAATCCATCATATCAATACACTATAGAAGAAAAATCACGATCATAACAACAGATAAAAAGCATCTGACAACATCCAACACACATTCTTTTTTAAATTTTTTAAATTTTATTCAAATTCAATCAATATATAATGTATTATTAGTTTCAGGTAGAGGTCAGTGATTCATCAGTTGTATATAACACTCAGTGCTCACTACATCACGTGCCCTCCTTAATGCCCATCACCCAGTTACCCCATCCCCCCACTAACCTCCCCTCCAGCAACCCTAGCATCTATCCTAGAGTTAAGAGTCCCTTATGGAAAAAGCTAATATTTTCTGAATTAATTTGGAAATTCTAAATTGCAGTTACAAAGGCACATCTTAAAAACTGTTTTCTTTTTCATTTAGAATTAAAGCTTGGTTTTAACTTCTATCTCAGAACATACTAAGAATTAAACATAGTACAAAATATTGCAATAAGGACCATGTTTTAAGAAATACACTTATACTAAGCATGGGTAGGCTAAATATGGCTAGGTCTGATGTTGTCTCATTCTTGATAAAAACTCTTAGCAAACTAGGAACAGAGAAGAACTCTCTTAACTTGATAAAAACATCTACAGAAAACCTACAGCTAACGTCATACTTTATGACAAGAAACTAGATGCTTTCCCCCTAAGATCAGGAATCAAAGATGCCCCTACTCACCACTCCTCTTCAGTGCCATATTGCAAATCCTAGCTAAGTCAGTAAGACAAGTAAAGGAAATAAAAGGTATTCAGATTGGGAAGGAAGAAATAAAATTCTTTGTCTGCAGATGACATGACTGTCTACACAGAAAATCCCAAATACAACAACAACAAACTTCTGGAACTAATAAGCAATTTTAGCAAGGCTGTAGAATATAAGATTAATATATAAAAGCCAAGTGCTTTCCTATAAACCAGCAATAACAACTGGTACCTGGAATTAAAAACACAACACCTGGCTGGCTCAGATGGAAGAGTATGCAGCTCTTGATCTCAGGGTTGTGAGTTCAAGCCCCATATTGGGTATAGAGATTACTAAAAAAGGAAAAATAAGAGTAATAATAAATAATAAACTTAAATAAATAAAAGTACACCACCATATGCATCAGCAACATCTGTCAAACCCCAAAGAACTGTACAATACACAAAATGGGCCCAAATGTAAACCACAATTAATAATGTATCAATACTGGTTCCAGGGGCGCCTGGGTGGCTCCGTTGGTTAAACGACTGCCTTCGGCTCAGGTCACGATCCAGGAGTTCCGGGATCGAGTCCCACATCGGGCTCCCTGCTCAGCAGGGAGTCTGCTTCTCCCTCTGACCCTCCCCCCTCTCATGTGCTCTCTCTCTCTCATTCTCTCTCTTTCAAATAAATAAATAAATAAAATCTTAAAAAAAAAAAAAAAAGAAAAAAAAAAAAAAAAAAAAATAATGTATCAATACTGGTTCCAAACTGTAATATACTACATAATACAAGATGTTAATAATATAGGAAACTGTGTGTGTGGTGGTGAAGGGGAGGGTGGGGTACAGGAACTGTGTATTTTCTGCTCAATTTTTTTTATAACCTAAAACTACTCTTAAAAATAAAGTTATTATTAATAATAATTTTTTTAAAAAGATTTTATTTATTTGACAGAGAGAGACACAGCGAGAGAAGGAACACAAGCAAAGGGAGTGAGACAGGAAGAAGCAGGCTTCCCGCTGAGCAGGGGGCCCAACATGGGGCTCGATCCCAGGACCCTGGGATCATGACCTAAGCCGAAGGCAGACGCTTAATGACTGAACCACCCAGGCGCCCCAACCATTAGCTATTTAACTGAAAGACCCATAATGAAAACTTACTGTATCTGTCAGTGAAATGCAGTAAAAATAAATACTAAGAAATGCAGTAACAAAGAAATGCAAAGCTTAAATTAACTTACCATTCTTCTTTTATACTTTCGAGATTATCTACTTCTTTCATTCTTTTGCCTTACTGTAAAAGTAAAAATAAACAAAAGCTAAAGTCCTCAAGTATTAAAAATAAGGTCATTCTTATATATGCATTAATAATCTTTAACATAAGCTATTAGGTGTCCCTAAAGTAGCACTGAAAGGGTCTTAAGAACTTACGTGACCAAACTCAAAGCTGTCATTTTCATCTACAGAGTACAACAATAATAAAAAATAAATTTTGGAGTCCAATAATCTTCCAACAAAAGAAATTTTTTTTAGAACTATTTCTTAAGAATAATGATAAAAATCATAGTGTGCCCTTTGGTTTAACAAACAAAAGTGAATGAAACATTCTTACTCTCATTCTTACAATTCCTTGGGGAAGCAAACTGACGAGATGTACAGTGTACAATTCAGTGGCATCAATTACATCCACAATGTTGTCCAATCATTACCACTATCCATTTCCAAGACTCTTTCAACTTCCCAAAAAGAAACTCTGTACCCATTAAACAATAACTCCCTCTTCCTCTCTCTTCCCATGCCTAATAACCCCATTCTACCTTCTGCCTTTATGAATTTGCCTTGTATTTCACATAAATAGAATCATACATTTGTCCTTTTGTGTCTGGCTTATTTCACTTAACATAAATTCATTCCTTTTATGGCTAATATTCCATTGTATATATGTACATTTTGTTTACACATTCATCTGTTTTTTCCCAAGATTTTATTTATTAGAGAGTGCGTGCGTGCACATGCATGAGCAGGAGGGAGGGGCAGGCAGAGGGAGAAGCAGACTCCCTCTGAGCAGGGAACCAGATGTGGGGCTAGATCCCAGGACCCTGGGATCATGACCTGAGCCGAAGGCAGACGTTCAACCGACTGAGCCACCCAGGCGCCCCTACACATCTGGTGATGGACATTTGGACCGTTTACACCTCTGGCTATTGTGAATAATTTTGTATTCCCTCCAGCAATGTACCAGGGTTCTAATTTCTCCACATTCTTGCCAATACTTGTTAGTTTGTTTTATTAAACAATACCCATCCTAATAAAGTGTATCTCATTGTGACTAGTGATGTCGAGCATCTTTTTCATGTGCTTATTGGCCATTTGTCTATCTTCTTTGGAGAAATACCTGTTCAGGTGCTTTGCCCATTTTTGATGTGTTTCGCCTGCTCTTTTTAAGTTGCATTTTTCTTGATTCAGCATTTGCTTCGCTGCTATACACCATGAGCTACTTTCCAGAGTTCTAAGTTGGTTCTAACAGTTTCTGCGTGTTTTTCAACGTTTCTGTGGGAACATGAGCTTGCAACTGCCTATTTTGCCATTTTGCTGATGTGACCATCAATATTAGTTTTTTTAAAGATTTTATTTATTTGAGAGAGAGAGAGCAAGAGAACAAGCAGGGGGGAGGAGACGGGAGCCCAGCGTGGGGCTCAATCCCAGCACCCTGGAATCATGACCTGAGCCTAAGGCAGATGCTTAACCAACTAAGCCACCCAGGCACCCCCTCAACTTTAATTTAAAATTGTTAAATCTCAGATCTATTTGGAACTTATCTTACAGTGATTCCACATGACAGTTGAGTTTACTGAACAGTCCATCCTAAAAAAAATAAAATAAAAGTCCATCTTTTATTATTTCTTTTTTTAGCTCTAAGTGTATGGACTCATGGGGTTTTGTTTTAGTCAATGTTTTGATGTTCCATTTATTTTGATGTTCCATTTCCCAGATTTGTCCAGTGGGAACCCCTTCAGTGTGATGTCCTTTTGATACGTATTCATCATCCTGTGAACACCTTCTTACTTTCTGGAGCAAGAAGATGCTCCAGGATCATTTGTTCTTTCTCTGCCCCAGCCCATGAATCAGACTTTTCTCTGAGAAGCCATAGTTACTTTTTTTTTTTTTTTAACTGTATTTAGAAACCAAGATCTGGGTGTTTGGCATGTTTGTTTTTTCTACTGTGTTGTTGCTTCCAGGACCTCTCAGTGGACAGATGGCTTGGGACTACTTTAAACACTGATTTGTTCGCTTATTTCTTACAATATTTTCTTATAAAGGCAAAACACTGATAGAGAAAGTTTGGGAAAGAGAGAAAATAATCCATACTTTTATTACCCCCAACAATAACTATTTAAACTTTTGCTTCTTCCTGTCCATTTTTTCATACACATTCAAATGCATTGCTAGTATATTAATGATTTTTGTTTCCTGTATTTTTCATTTCTGTGCTTTTTCCATTTGGCTACATAAATTGCTTCATAATTATTTTTAAAGGATACATATTATTCCATCAGGCAGCTATACCATGACTACTGGGAATTTAGTTCCCTTTCAATTTTTCCTAACAAATAACAGCTGTGGTGGGTAAATTCTGTGTATACAGCTTACTTTGCTGTTCCTTTAAATTCCCAAAAATGTGGAAAATCAGGGTGAAAAATATATGAATATTTCTATAACATGTAAATAGTGTATGTCTATATTTAAAAATGTAAGCACATTTGGAGGCACCTGGGTGGCTCAGTTGGTTAAGCGTCTGCCTTTGGCTCAGGTCATGATCCCAGAGTCCTGGGATTGAGCCCTGCATTAGGCTCCCTGCTCAGTGGGGAGCCTGCCTCTTCCTCTGCCTGCTGCTCCCCCTGCTTATGCTCTCTCTCTCTGTCAAATAAATAAATAAAATCTTAAAAAAAAAAAAAAAAAGTAAGCACATTTGAATAGAAGGCAAACCTGCAAAATAATAGCCAGTCTGAATGATCTTAGGGCCTGCTAATGGAGCTGGGCCAATAACCACAGCAATTTGTGTTGAGCACTAATTCCCACTTAGCCTCAGTTTTGCTAGGAATTAAAGTAGGATAGTGGACTCTGCTCTGGAAAATATCCTATCATTGAAAGTTGTTATAGGTACCTCTAGCTTTAATTATGAATTGAATATAAATTGATAGCAAATTTATTTCCTAACCCTTTCGTGAGACAATTGTGAAAAATTCTGAAAGACAAGGAGAAACAGAAAGGCAAGGAAAAAGGAGGAAATGCAATGGGGCTGAGGAGTGAGTGTGGAATATAAAGTGAGGGACAGCAACATCAATGGCATCCCAACATAACTTCAGACTCTGCCCTGTAGCTAGAGAGTAAAGTAGGACTCACTAAAGCCACAGCATCCAAGAGGACGGCATCCAACAATTAAGGCAAATTGGATGTCTCTACTGTATCAAGTTATTTTGTATTTCTAATTCTTAATCCTTCCTGTAATGCTTTTCCAAAATTATTCTCTAAACTTAAAAATGCAAATAGACCATTTCATTCAAAGAATCTTAGTCAATATTAATTATGTGTAAGGCACCTAATTAGGCATTAGATTTACAAAGTAATAAAGCAGACAAGAAGATTTTTTTGTACCAATAATTTACATAGATTATAAAGATTTATATAGATTAAATAGATTATATGTAAACTATATGCTTTAAAAATGCAGCCATGGGGCACCTGGTTGGCTCAGTAGGTTAAGCATCTGCCTTCAGCTCAGGTCATGATCCTGGAGTCCCAGGCTCGAGTCCCATGTCTGGCTCCCCGCTCAGCGGGGAGTCTGCTTCTCCCTCTCCCTCGACCCCTCCCCCTGCTCCTTCTCTCTATGTCTCTCTCTCACTCACTCTCTCAAATAAATAAATAAGTAAAATATTAAAAAATAAATAAAAATGCAGCCATTAAAAATGATTGTTAAATATAAGATACAATATTGTCAATGTTCTTTTGAGTTTGCAATGTTTATTACAGTTATTGGATAAATATAAGCACCATCTTTGGACCGAGGATGGACCTGAGGTCTAAAGGGAAAAAAAAATAAGTGTATATTTTTACTCATTGTATAGAAAAAATCTGAACTAAAACCATTAAGAGGATGTGAGAAGGTAAAGGAGGTAAACATAAGAAAGCTAAGATGGTTATCTATCCTAATAGCAATACAAAAGGCAATGTTCAAAAATAAGGACTCAAAATGTACATGTTGTTTAGAAATATAACTGTAAATAACAGAAAAAACAGCTAAGTTCAAAGTAGTTGTACTTAGGGAAAGGGAATGGGAGCATTTATAGTTTTCTAATACTACTGTCTTTTAAACTACATGTATATATTATTCTAATGTAAAATAATTAAATGTCATTACATCACATGCCCTCCTTAATGTCCATCACCCAGTTACCCTATTCCCCTATCCCCCTCCCCTCCAGCAACCCTCAGTTTGTTTCCTATGATTAAGAGTCTCTTATGGTGGGCGCCTGGGTGGCTTGGTTGGTTGAGCTTCTGCCTTCAGTTCCGGTCTTGATCCCAGAGTCCTGGGATGAGCCCCACATCGGGCTCTCTGCTCAGCGGGGAGCCTGCTTCTCCCTCTCCCTCTGCCTGCTGCTCCCCCTGCTCTCTCTGTGTCAAATAAAAAAATAAAATCTTTAAAAAAAGTCTCTTATGGTTTGTCTCCCTCTCTGATTTCATCTTGTTTTATTTTTTTCCTCTCTTCTCCTATGATCCTGTTTTGTTTCTTAAATTCCACGTATGAGTGAGATCATATGATGATTGTCTTTCTCTGATTTACTTTGAACTTTTAGTTTTGATTTCACTAATTAAACTTTTAAAAACATTTATATATTTACTGAACCTCCCACCACCATGTGCAAGGCACTGGTTTAGAATTAATGAAAGAAGGGTTAATGGGACAGACACAATCTCTTACGGAGTTTGCAGACTAACAAGGAAAAATATACTGAATTACTAATAGCAAACATGGCATAGAATTATGAAGTAAAAACAATCTAAGATAGGGGCGCCTGGGTGGTCAGTCATTAAGTGTCTGCCTTTGGCTCAAGTCATGATCCCAGGGTCCTGGGATCAAACTCCCCATCGGGCTCCCTGCTCAGTGGGGAGCCTGCTTCTCCCTTTCCCACTCCCCCTGCTTGTGTTCCCTCTCTCACTGTCTCTCTCTGTCAAATAAATAAAATCTTTAAAAAAAAAACTAGGGGCGCCTGGGTGGCTCAGTCATTAAACGTCTGCCTTCGGCTCAGGTCATGATCCCAGGGTCCTGGGATCGAGCCCCGCATCGGGCTCCCTGGTCCGCGGGAAGCCTGCTTCTCCCTCTCCCACTTCCCCTGCTTGTGTTCCCTCTCTCGCTGTCTCTCTCTGTCAAATAAATAAAATCTTAAAAAAAACAAAACAAAAACAAAAAACAATCTAAGATGGACATAAAGTCATTATTTTAAAGAGTCATCATTTTAGGTATTTATCCTAAATTAGTATTATGTAATAAACCATGTAAAATCTATTTATATCAGCTGAGTGAACTTCTACAATCATCACAGTCATGTGACACAAATGAACCTAAGTCATGCACTGTACTATAGAGAATAAAAAAAGCCATGTGACAAATGTCTACTTTACCAGCATGAAGCTTGGTATTAGAAAGGACAGATGAATAGAATTTCCTTCATTTTGCTTCAGTTTACTTCCAATTAGTACCACTACCATCTTATATTTGTACTGTGTATCACAGTTTACCAAACACCTTCCCAATTATTATCCCACTTACTCCCAACAACTGCAGTGATAAAATCAGTCAGGAGAGAGACTAGATTGAGCTTTTTGGAACATATCCACTGAAAGGAAAAATCCAGTCAAAATAGATTCAGACTACTAAGAAAAGGAGTTTTTTTGATGTATACATTAGAATTCAAACAGAAAAAAATCTGCATATTACCAATTGTATTTATTTTTGTAAATGCACATGACAGGCTGCATTTTTTTTTTTTAAGATTAAAGTTTTGTATCAAGATATTCCATGGAGTATGCTATCTTTGTGTAGAAGCTGAAGTTTCTCCATAGGGATAAAGCCATTCCTGGCATTAAACACAGGGCAAAGGAACCGATGGATCACATTTCCATGTGGAGTCCTTTTCACCTAGATCTTCTATGGAATGGGAGTAGGACACCAAGCCTCCAAGAGCAAACAAACTATGGTAGGATCAAAATCAAACACTTTAAAAGACAGTTTGTATATTTAAAGAATTCTAGTTTTCTGTTAAATAATAAAAAATGAAAAATTTTGGAAAGTTTCAGCTTATCTTAGTTGCAGAGTAACTGAAAATACTTTTTTGTCTTCTCCTAGACAAACTGTTATTGAGGAAGTTAAATACCCCTAAGGACCAAAGTGATAGTGACAAAAGTAATTTCAATGAAAAAATCCTAGGGGGAATTGGGGCACTTTAGCAGAGGTTGTCAAGGTCACTAAGGGATCCTTTGACACCAAGACATTTTCATTCCAGGGCTGAATTCCAGGACTGAAGTGTTATCTACCTTGCAAAACCCAGCTCAAATACCATTTCCTTTAGAAAACTTTCCACAATTTCTCTGAAAGACTAAATATAAAATTATTAGTAGAGTGAGGAGAGATCAACTATGTACCCTTAGAATGTGCTCTATCTTCACAGCCGTAACTCTAGGCCCAAATATCACCTCTTGGTGGTTTCCTCACTCCATTCTTGTCCCCACTCAAGGGAGTTTCTACACAGGAGTAAGGATGACCTCTCTCTCTCTCTCTCTGTATATATATATATATATATATATATATATATATATATATACACACACATACACTCTACCCCCAACATGGGACTCAAACTCACAACCCTGAGATCAAGAGTCTCACGCTCTACTACTGGGCCAGCCAGATGCCCCCAGGATGACCTTTCTGATTAAGATACAAATTTGAGGGGCGCCTGGGTGGCTCAGTCATTAAGCGTCTGCCTTCGGCTCAGGTCATGATTCCTGGGTCCTTGGATCGAGCCCCGCATCGGGCTCCCTGCTTGGCGGGAAGCCTGCTTCTCCCTCTCCCACTCCCCCTGCTTGTGTTCCCTCTCTCGCTGTGTCTCTGTCAAATAAATAAATAAAATCTTTAAGAAAAAAAAAAAGATACAGGGGCGCCTGGGTGGCTCAGTCGTTAAGCGTCTGCCTTCGGCTCGGGTCATGATCCCTGGGTCCTGGGATTGGGCCCCGCATCGGGCTCCCTGCTCCACAGGAGGCCTGCTTCTCCCTCTCCCACTCCCCCTGCTTGTGTTCCTGCTCTCGCTGTCTCTGTCAAATAAATAAAATCTTTAAAAAAAAAAAAAATAAAATAAATAAAAAGATACAAATTTGAGGGCTCCCTGCTCAGCGGGGAGCCTGCTTCTCCCTTCCCTCTGCCCCTGGGCCTGCTTGTGCTGTGTCAAATAAATAAAAAATAACATCTTAAAAAAAAAGATTCCCTGCTTAAAACATTTCAATGACCATCCAATGCTCTTCAAATAAGGTCCAAATATTCTGGGAAATATTACAGAGAAGTTCACTGTACTGTTATCTCATCACATTTCAGTAGTTTGAAAATTTCACTATAAAGCTTAAAGGTAAAGAAAAAAAAGCCAGTCCCAAATTCTTAACGTTGCTTAAAAGACCTGGCATCATCTCTCTTGCCCCTTTTTGCATTCCACACTAAATCCAACTGCTTTGACCTTTCAGTTCCTTAAATTTCCCTGAACCTCCCTCTGGGGAACCTATTTCCTTTGCCTGGACCTTTCTTCCCTCCTTTGGGCGGGGTCACCTTTAACTAATTCGTATTTACCCATAACATCTTAACTGGAAGATTACTTTCCTAAGAAAACTTTAACTGATTTCCCAAGCTGGTTATCCCCTTGTTACAAGTTCTCACAATATACTATATTCTTCCTTTTTAAGCTTCTGTCTAGGTTTACTGGCATTTGAACTGCAGAAGTCCACTTATATGAAGACTTTTTTCTATAAATACAGATATTTCTAAATATAGTACATTTATAAATGTACTATATATAAATATAAATGTACTATATATACTATATATCTTTATATAATGTATGTAATATACTATGAGCATAGTATATATAATATACTGTAAGTATAGTATATTAATGTATTATATACATAGTATATAGTATATTATAAATGTATTTTCTCTTCCTTATTATGATTTTCTTCATAACATTTTCTTTCCTCTAGTTTATTGTAAGCAAACACCATAATACATATAACATACAAAATACGTGCTAATTGACTTTAAGGCTTTCAGTCAGTAGTAGGCTGTTAAGTTTTTGGGGAATCAGAATTCATACACAGATTTTCCACTGTGTGGGGGCTGGCACCCCTAACACTCCCACCATTGTTCAAGGGTCAACTGATGAGACTTTTGTGATTAGTTGTTTAACCTAATAGCAATGTAAAGTCCTTAAAGGCAAAATCTATAGGGATCAAAAAAAAAAAAAAAAAAAAGAAAAGAAAAAAATAATCTATAGGGGTCACCTTGGTATCATGGGCAATCACCAAACAGTAGGTATTAAAAATTTTGAATAAATTAGGTAATTAACATTAAGCACTGAGTAAAGTATGAATGTGAAGTATTTACCACAGTGTAGGGCTAAGAGTCAGTACTCAACAAATTGGAGTTTCTGTTAATACTGTATTCTGCCTCGTATCATTACTACTTGCGTGCTTAATCACTCTCTCCAACCTGCACACCATTCCTCCTGTTTTTGGATGCCATCAGTGCATAGCACTAACTTCAGCGGTATAGATGCTCAATATTCACTGAATTTAACTGCCTTTAAAATCAATACGCCTTTCTGCATATTTACACAGAAGACATAACAACATCAACTTTTAAGTAGTTTTCCCCATTAAAAACTAAACTGTAATTTAAAAACGTATAAAACACTCCCAAAACACACTTGAGCCATGACTTTGAAACACGGAGGCCGATTTTCACGTGTTCATACAATGTCATACTTTTCAGTTCCACACTGACATCAATAGACTGTCAGTTTCCTCTTTATTTGCCATTATCTCCTGTGATGTACGAGGGAACCGATGTTGGACGCCACCCTAACGTTCCTTATTGCTAACAAGAAATTGCAAGTAAAAAGACGCACATACAAAAAATTAAACATGGAAAACAGCAAACTCGAAACCTACAAAAAGACTGTCGTGGGAGACTACCACCACTACGTGGTGAAGCTACCTGAGAAATGGCCACCCCAAACAAACGTGCTGTATTTCTGCACCGTGCTCCAGCAGCGCACGCCTTTGGAAATGGGGGCATTTTAAGTGCACCTAACTCGAAGTTTCCGAGCGCCCCCAGAACGGCAACCCTCCGCGGTGCTGGCACGGAGCTCGCCACGCAGGACGCAAGCACACGCAGCAGGCCGGAGCCGCGGCTCACCTGAGCTGGCCAGAGTCTGGCCCCGACCGCCGCCGCCAGCGTCGCCGAAACAGCCCGGACCCCGGCCTCACCGAGAGTGCCCCGAGCGCTGCGGCTCCGCCCGACCCAACGACAACCCCCCCGCGCCCCGCCCGGGAAACGCCCGCCCACGCCCGGCGGCGAGCCAACGTCCCAGCCCCTCACCCCGCCGAACGCAGCGCGGCCCCAGCGCACTCACCTCCGGGCACGGCCGCGCTGCCGCCTCCCGGCCTGGTCCTCCGTTCGCTCAGGGGCCGCGGGCGCCACCGCTGCTGTCGGGCTGGAGCCCCTCAGACGGGGAGCACCGCCGCCCCCAGACCCGCTGAGGCTCGCGGGCCGCGCCGCTGGGAACCGGCCCGCCTCCCTGGGCCTCCGCCGCCGGGCGCCGAGCGCGCGCCGAGCACGCTCCGCGCAGCCCCAAGAGCGCGCGCGCGGGGGTGGGGCCGCCGCCGCCGCCTCAGGCCTCGGCTGACGCGCACTAATGGCGGCCGTCTCCTGTCTGCCGCGGGCGCCGCCGCTGGCTGCCTTCTCACCCGGCCCGGAAAATGCTGGGAGCGAGGTGTGGGCTCAACGGAGAACCCAGCGTCTACTTACCTCTCTACCTTTCCAGCCTCTGATTGAGTCCGCGGAGAGATTTCCCTGCATTGTGACAACGCTGAACTTTACCCGAGCCGAGCCCTGTGATTCTGGAAAGCGACGGTTAAAGAAATCCTCCCACCCTTTTGTGCTCCTGAAAGGGTTTACCGCAGGGAACCATCCTTCCCCGTGTAACTCAGATATGACTCACGCGTGCACCCTTGTTTTTACCTATGACAGGTCAGACACAGACCGTCCACATTCCCTTCGGTTTTGCCTCGTAAATGGTAAGGTGAACTGATTGCACTCACTGACCAATCTGGACGAAATACGGGCTACCTTGACTTGACCAAACTTTAGTTAAGCTGCTCTCCTTCCACCAGGCCCCTAAACTTTGACCCACCATCAGCCTGAGCCGGTCTGCGACCCCTTCTTATCCACCACTCCTGAAAAATCGGCTCACCTTCGTGCAAAACACTGATGTGCTGGGTGGTCACTGCCACCTTCCCCCCTTTCCTCCCACTCCCCCACACCCAGTTCTTTCTAGTCTTTGTTCACTTCTCCCTGTGAAAGAAAAGCCCTTTTTTGCCTGACCTTGGATACAGTTGCCGAGCTCCTGGTCAGAGTTCCCCTAGAGGAATAGTCACCCCTCACCCTCCACACCTCACCGCAATAATCCTTTTACCTCTTCCTACCTCCTGAAGCTGCCCTAGTCTAGGTATCTCATATAACTGGGATCATACAATATTTGTCCTTTTGTGTCTGCCCTTACTACACTTAGCATTATGTTTTCAAGGCTCATCCATGTTACGGCAGGTATCAGGATTTATTCTTTTTTATGCTGAAAAATATTCCGTTGTTGTATGTACCCCCTTTTGTTTATCCACTCACCTGCTGATGGACATTTGGATTGTTTCCACTTTTGGCTCTTGTGAACAATGGAGCTGTGAACATCTGTATACAAGTATCTGATTAATCTCTTGCTTTCAATTATTTTGTATATATCTAGATGCAGAATTACTGGATCATATGGCTTATGGTTAACTGTTTGAGGAACTGCCAAACTGATTTCCACAATGAGTACAGCATTTTAATATTCCTTTCAGCAGTGCACAAGCATTCAGGTTTTTCCATACCCTTGACAGCACTTGTTGTTTTCCATTGTTTTGGTGTTTTTACAATAGCCATCCTAACGGGCGTGAAGTGGTTGGTATTCATTGTGGGTTTGATTTTTATTTCCCTAGTGACTAGTGATGTTGAGCATTTTTTTCATGAGCTTTTTTTTTTTTTTTTTAAGATTTTGTTTATTTGAGAGAGGGAGAGAGAGCAGGAGCAGTGAGGGAGGGGCAGAAGGAGAGGGAGAAGCTGACTCCCCACTGGGCAGGGAGCCAGTGGAGGGGCTAGATCCCAGGATCCTGGGATCATGACCCAAGCGGAAGACAGATTCTTAACTGACTGAGCCACCCAGGCACCCTTTTTCCATGTATTTATTGACCATTTGTATATCTTTGGAAAAATGTCTAATCAAGTCCTTTGCCCATTTGTATGTATGTGTGTATGTAAATTTTACACCCAACCTGGGGCTCAAACTCATGACCCTGAGATCAAGAATCCCATGCTCTATCAGCTGAGCCAGTGCCCCAGTCTTTGCCCATTTTTAAATAGGATTGTTTTTTGTAATTGAGTTGTAGTTTTGTGGGATTTTTTTTTTTATTGTCTTCTGGATATTAACTCCTTATCAGAGATATGTTTTGCAAATATTTTCTCCTATTCTGTGGGTTGTTCTTCCGTTCTGTTGATGGTGTCCTTTGATACTCAAAAGTTTTAAATTTTGATAAGGTTCAATTTATTTATTTTTCCTTTTTCCCCTATGCTTTTGCAGTCATATTCAAGAAACCATTGCCCAAATTCAATGTCATGAAGATTTTCCTGTTTTTTTTTTTTTCAAAGACTTTTATAGTTTTAGCTCTTACATTAGGTGTTTGATGCATTTTGAATTAATTTTTGTACATGGTGCAAAATAAGGGTCCAGCTTCATTCTTTTGCATGTGTATATAGTTTTCTCAGAACCATTTTTTGAAAAGACTGTCTATCCTTTTCCCAATTAATGGTCTTGGGATAAATACCACTCAGTTATGGTATAGAATTCTTTTGACATGCTGCTGGATTTGCTTTGCTAGTATTTTGTTGAGGATTTTCGCATCTATATTCATAAGGGATTTTGCTCTGTAGTTCTTTTACTGTGATATCGTTGTCTAGCTTTGGTATCAATATAATGCTGGTCTCATAGAATGAGTTAGGAAGTGTTTCCTCCTCTTCTATTTTTCAGAATATTTTGAGAAGGATTGGTGTCAATTCTGAAGTGTTTGGTAGAATTGTTTAGTAGAACCCGTGAAATCATCTAGTTCTGAGCTTTTCTTTGTCGGGAGGTTTTTGATGACTGATTCAATCTCTTATTGTACATATGTTCAGATTTTCTGTTTCTTCTTGAGTCAGTTTTGGTCATTTGTGTGTTTCTAGAATTTTGTCCATTTTATCGAGATTACCTAATTTGTTGTCATACAATTGTTCATAGTATTTTTTATGATTTTTATTTCTATAAGGTTGGTAATAATGTCCCCACTTTCATTTATGAATTTTTTTTAAAGATTTTATTTATTTATTTATTTAAGAGAGAGAGAGAGAGAGCGAGCATGAGGGGGGTGGTGAGAGGGAGAAGCAGGCTCCCCGCTGAGCAGGGAGCCCAATGTGGGGCTTGATCCCAAAGTCCCGAGATGATGACCTGAGCCGAAGTCAGCAGCCCAACTGACTGAGCCACCCAGGTGCCCACATTTATGATTTTAATAATTGGGTTTTTTTCCCTTTTTTTCTTGGTCAGTCTATCTAAAGTTTTGTTACTCTTTTGAAGGAACCAACTTTCAAGTTAATTGATTCTCTCCATTGTTTTTCTATTTTCTATTTTTTTAAATCTCCACTCGAATCTTTATTATTTCCTTCCTCCTACTAGGTTTTGGGTTTCATTTGCTCTTTAATTCTTTTTTCTGTTAGTTTTCTGTTTGTTTGTTTTTGGGTGCCAAAACCCAGGATTGAATCTGTTGGCTTTTTAGTTATAAGCCACTATAAGCTCCTTAAGGGTACAAACTGAGTCATGTATTTGTTAGATATTCTCCAGAGCACTTTATACAGTAGCTATTACACAGGTACATACTAGGGGGCAGTAAATGCTTCTTGAATTGACATAGAAAAATGATAGGTGACCCTCAGGAATCTGCTCCTGATCCTACATCCCCTTTTCCAGTTGGTATCCCTTCCAACCATCCAGTTCAGGTTACAAATACAGTCATCATCTTTGAGCATTTCCCTTACCTCAAGATGAATATCTAGGCCAGAGCTGTCCAATAGAACTTTTTGAGGTAATGGAATTGTTTCTGCACTGTCTAATATATTAACTACTAGCAACATTTTGCTACTGAATACTTGAAATATAGGTAGTATATCTAAGGAACTAGATTTTTAGTTTTTATTTTTATTTTATTTTATTTTTTAAAGATTTTATTATTTGCCAGAGAGAGAGAGAGTGAGAGTGCAAGCAGGGGAAGTGGCAGGCAGAGGGAGAAGCAGGCTCCCTGCTGAGCAAGGAGCCCGACATGGGACTCAATCCCAGGACCCTGAGATCATGACCCGAGCCGAAGGCAGACGCTTAACCATCTGAGCCACCCAAGTGCCCCTAGATTTTTAGTTTTTAAATTTAAATTTAAATGGCCATATGTGGATAGTAGTTATCATATCGGACAGTACAGAACACTAATGTCACCAATCCTGATTTTGTCCCATGATTCAGTGTTTATTCAAAGTGTCATGCTTCTTAAAAATATAGCCTCTTGGAAGTCACCCTGTGCATACTGGATCAGTATCATCTCTTCCCTGAGGACCTCCTTATAGAGTTGCAGTATCTCACCTGAGCTCCATCGGAAGTAAAATTAGGGGCACCTGATTGGCTCAGTGAGTTGAACATCTGACGCGATTTCAGCTCAGGTCACTATCTCAGGGTTATAAGATCAAGCCCCACGTCAGGCTCTGTGCTCAGCAGGGAGTCTGCCTGAGATTCTCTCCCTCCCCCATTGCCCCTCCCCTGACTCCTGCATACTCCCTTTCTCTCAAATAAATCAATCTTTTTTTTTTTTTAAGATTTTATTTATTTATTTGAGAGAGAGAGCACAAGCAGGGGGAGCAGAGTGGCAGAGGGAGAGAGAGAAGCAGGCTCTCTGCTGAGCAGGGAGGCTGCATTGGGGCTCAATCCCCCCTGGGGTCCTGGGATCATGACCCGAGCCAATGGCAGACACTCAACCGACTGAGCCACCCAGATGCCCCTAAATAAATCAATCTTTTAAAAAAAGTAAAGGGGCGCCTGGGTGGCTCAGACGGTTAAGCATCTGCCTTCAGCTCAGGTCATGATCCCAGGGTCCTGGGATGGAGCCCTACATCGGGCTCCCTGCTGGGCGAGGAGCCTGCTTCTCCCTCTTCCTCTGCTGTTCCCCCTGCTTGTGCTCTCTTGCTCTCTCTGTCAAATAAATAAATAAAATCTTTAATAAATAAATAAATAAATAAATAAAGTAAAATTAAAAAAACAAAATCAAACCTAATTTTATCATTGCTTATCCTTTCTGTTAAGTTTCTATATTCTATATCATTATTTCTGTTTTTATGTTTACTTTCTCCCAGCCTGTGACTTTCCTTGTAAAAAGGTGTCTTAAAAGTGTCCTTCAGGGGTGCCTGGGTGGCTTAGTTGTTGAGTGTCTGCCTTTGGCTCAGGTCATGATCCCAGGGTCTTGCAGGATCATTCGGGGCTCTCTGCTCAGCAGGAGCCTACTTCTCCCTCTACCTGCCACTCCCCCTGTTTGTACTTTCTCTGTCAAATAAATAAATAAAATCTTAAAAAAAAAAACAAACCTTAAAAAAAAGTGTCTTTCAAAGAGCCCAATTTATCAACATCTATAGTTTATGTTTTTGTGTCCGTTGTAAGAAATCTTTTCCTACCCCATAATCACAAAGATTTTCTTTTAGGCTTTATT
Source organism: Halichoerus grypus (assembly GCF_964656455.1). Classification (NCBI taxonomy): domain Eukaryota; kingdom Metazoa; phylum Chordata; class Mammalia; order Carnivora; family Phocidae; genus Halichoerus; species Halichoerus grypus. Next base: position 18,624,308 of record NC_135721.1, on the reverse strand, counting down.
CTAAAAAAACAAAAAATTATAGTTTTAGCCTTGTGTTTAAGTCTATAGTCAATCTAGAGTTAATGGTCAAGGTTTATTATTTTTTTTGCATAGGAATATACAGTCATTCTAGCATCATTTATTGAAAAGTATCCTTTTCCCTGTTAATCACCTTGACCCCTTGACAAAAATCAATTGACCATATGTGTGAGTCTCTTTCTGGACTTTCTATTCATTTCCATTGAGCTGTATGACTATATATTTACACTGCCCTGGTTATTATAACTTAATAGGAAGACTTAAAATGAGGTAGTATAGTTCTCTACTTTTGTTCTTTTCCTGATTGTTTAGGTGACTCTAAGTTCTTTGCATCTCCATGTAAATTTTAGATTCAGTTTCTTAAATTTCTAAAGTGTCTTCTGGGGTTTTTACTGGAATTGACTTGAATCTATTGATTAATTTGGGGATAATTTTCATCCTAACAATATGAATTATCTGGTAAACCTCTCCACTTGTTTAGTTTTTCATCAGCAACACTTTTTAGTTTTCAGTATATAGATTTTCCATATTTTTTATAATATTTATTTAGGGGTGCCTGGGTGGTTCAGTCGTTAAGCGTCTGCCTTCAGCTCAGGTCATGATCCCAGGGTCCTGGGATCAAGCCCCGCATCGGGTTCCCTGCTCAGCGGGAAGCCTGCTTCTCCCTCTCCCACTCCCCATGCTTGTGTTCCCTCTCTTGCTGTGTCTCTCTCTGTCAAATAAATAAATAAAATCTTAAAAAAAAAAAAATTTATTTATACTTGTCAGAGAGAGAGAGAGAGGGAGAGTGGCAGGCAGAGGGAGAAGTGGGCTCCCCGTTGAGCAAGGAGCCCGATTCAGGACTTGATCCCAGGACTCTGGGATCATGACCTGAGCCAAATACAGATGCTTAACCGACTGAGCCACCCAGTTGTCACTACATTTTCCATATATTTTGTTAAATTTATCATTACTATTTCAAACTATGTCCAAATGGTTGTGGTAAGTGTAGAAATAGAAATAATTTTTATAAATTGATCTTCTATTCTATGACTTTGCTAAATTCACCTATTAGTCCTACCAGGGCTTTTTGTTTTGTTTTTTAGATGTTTTAAGATTTCCTATGAGATTACCATGTTTGCGCATAAAGACAGTTGCTTCTTCCTTTCTGAACTGTCTATCTTTGGGGTACCTGGCTGGCTCAGTTGGTGGAGTGTATAACTCTTGATCTTGGGATTGGGTATAGAGATGACTTAAACATAAAAATCTTAAAAAAAAAAAACTATAGGGCACCTGGGTGGCTCAGCCGGTTGGGGGGCTGCCTTCGGCTCAGGTCATGATCCTGGGGTCCTGGGATCGAGTTCTGCATCAGGCTCTCTGCTGGGCCCGTAGTCAGCTTCTCCCTCTACCCTTTCCCTCTGCTCGTGATCTCTCTCTCTCTCTCACTCTCCCTCTCTCTCTCAAATAAATACAATCTTTAAAACAAAACAAAACAAAACTATATATCTTTTAATTATTTTTCTTTACTATTGCTTTGCCTAGGACTCCTAGTACAATGTTGAATAGAAATTATTAGAGCATTCTTGCCATGTTCCTGAAATTCAGAGGAAAGCCATCACCTTTCACCATTTGTTATTGTGTTATCTATAGGACTTTTTAGATGTTCTCTATCAGGTTGAAGTTACCTACTAGTCCTACTTTGAATTTGTCAAATGCTTTTTCTGAATCTAAGACAACCATATGGATTTTCTCCTTTATTATATTGATATGGTGAATTACATTGATTGTTTTAGTTTCAAATGTTTAACCAATTTTGTATTCTTGGGATAAATCTCACTTGGTCATGATTTATCACTTTTTATATATTCGTGGATTTGATTTGTTTGTTGTTAATGTTTTGTTATGAACATTTGTGTTCCCATATATAAAAAGAATAGCTGTTTGTGTTTTCTTTATGTTACTGGTTTCAATATCAGCGTAATGCTGATTTATGTTTCCTCTTCTATATTCTAAAGGAATTGGTGTAAAATTGGTATTGTTTTTCCTTAAATATTAGATAGACTTCACCAGTGATGTTATCTGGGCCTGGTGTATTATTTATGGGAAAGTATTTAATTACATATTTAATTTATTTAACCAGTAATAGAGGTATTCAGGTTATCTTTTTTTTTTTTTTTTTGAGTGAGCTTTAGTAATTTCAGTTCAAGGAATTTGTCTACTTCATCTGTGTTTTGGAACTTATTGGAATAAAGTTGTTCATTATATTTCTTGTCTCTTTAATGTTTATAGCAGAGTTTGGCAAATAGCAGCCCATGGGCCAAATCTACTCTATGATCTCTTTTGTGTATATATGTGAGCAAAGAAAGGTTTTTGCATTTTTTTTTTTAAAGATTTTATTTATTTGACTGAGAGATAGAGAGAGCACAAGTAGGCAGAGTGGCAGGCAGAGGGAGAGGGAGAAGCAGACTCCCCGCTGAGCAGGGAGCCCGATGTGGGACTCCATCCCAGGATGCTGGGATCATGACCTGAGCCGAAGGCAGACGCTTAACAACTGAGCCACCCAGGTGCCCCAGGTTTTGGATTTTTGTTTTTTTTATTTATTTAAAGATTTTATTTATTTATTTGAGAGAGAGAGAGTGAGAGAGAGCCCAAGACAGAGGAGGGTCAGAGGGAGAAGCAGAATCCCTTTTGAGCAGAGAGCCTGGTGCAGGCTCTATCCCAGGACCCTGGGATCATGACCTGAGCCAAAGGCAAATGCCTAACTGACTGAGCCAAACAGGCGCCCCAGTTTTTGCATTTTTTTTTTTTTTTAAAGATTTCATTTATTACTTGACAGAGACACAGTGAGAGAGAGATCACAAGCAGGGGGAGTGGGAGAGGGAGAAGCAGGCCCCCCCGCAGAGCAGGGAGCCGGGACTAGATCCCAGGACCCTGGGATCATGACCTGAGCCGAAGGCAGACTCTTAACAACTGAGCCCCCCAGGCACCCCAGTTTTTGCATTTTTAAACGATTGTTAAAAAGCAATAACCAAAAACGAAACCAAAAAAAGGATATATGTGACCATATGTACCCTGGAAAACCTGAAATATTTATAAACTCATCCTTTATAACAAGAAAGAATTCTGCTGACTCCAACTCTATAAGATCTTGAGTGATGCTTACACGCTCATTCTTGAAATTTGTAATTGATTCTTTTCCCTGCCTACCCCTGTTGATTGGTCTGGCTAGTGCCTTATCTTTTTTCTTTGTACAAGAATCAACTCTTGATTTATTTATTTTATTTATTTATTTTTTTAAGATTTTATTTATTCACTTGACAAAGACACTGCGAGAGAGGGAACACAAGCAGGGGGAGGGGTAGAGGAAGAAGCAGGCTTCCCGTGGAGCAGGGAGCCCGATAAGGGGCTCGATCCCCGGACCCTGGGATCATGACCCGAGCAAGGCAGACACTTAACGACTGAGCCACCCAGGTGCCCCTCAACTTTTGATTTAATTGAATTTCTATATTGTTTCCTATTTTATTGTTTTATGCTTCAATATATATTATGTTCTTCCTTCTGCTTATGTGTAGTATCTTTGAAATTCATGCAAGTTTTTGCATATATCACTAATTAATTCCCCTTTATTGCTGAGTAGTATTCCATGTTGTTGATGTGCCAGTTTGTTTATTCATCTATGATGAACATTCCCCCCATTTTTTTTTTTAGATTTTATTTTATTTTATTATTTTTTTAAGATTTTATTTATTTATTTGACAGAGAGAGACACAGCGAGAGCAGGAACACAAGCAGGGGGAATGGGAGAGGGAGAAGCAGGCTTCCCGCCGAGCAGGGAGCCCGATGTGGGACTCGATCCCAGGACCCTGGGATCATGACCTGAGCCGAAGGCAGACGCTCAACGACTGAGCCACCCAGGCGCCCCTTTTTAGATTTTATTTTTATTTATTTATTTGTCAGCAAGAGAGGGAGAGACAGAGAGCGCGCGCACAAGCAGGGGAGCAGCAGGCAGAGGGAGAAGGAGGCTCCCGGCTGAGCAAGGAACCGGATGAGGGACTTGATCCCAGGCTTCTGGGATCATGATCTGAGCCAAAGGCAGGCCTTTAACCGACTGAGCCACTCAGGCACCCTTCCCCCCCAGTTTTTGGCTATTACAAGTAAAGCTGCAGCAAACTATGGCCTAAGGCTGGAGGGTGGGGTTAAAAAAAAAAAAAAAACAGAACAAAACAAAACTATGGTCTACAGGTTTTTGTGTGGATATAGTTTTCATTTCTTTGGAATACTTAGGATTGCAATTGCTGGATTGTACTGTATTTAGATTTTTAAGAAACTGCCAAAATGTTTTTCAGATTGGGACTGGCTGTACCATTTTGCATTCTTACTAGCAATGTGTGAAATATCCAGTTTTTCTGCCTCATCACCAGCATTTGGTACTGTCACTATTTTTTATTTCAGTTGTTTTAATAGGTATGTACTGATAACTCATTATGTTTTCTTTCTTTTTTTTTTTAAAGATCTTATTTATTTATTTGTCAGAGAGAGAGAGTACAAGCAGGCGGAGTGGCAGGCAGAGGGAGAAGCAGGCTCCCCACTGAGCAAGGAGCCCGATTCAGGACTCAATCCCAGGACCCTGGGATCACGACCTGAGCCAAAGGCAGATGCTTAACTGACTGAGCCACCCAGGTGTCCCTCATTATGGTTCTTGATTTGCATTTCCCTACTACTGATATTGAAATGTTTTCATAAGCTTATTTTCTCTATTCATGTCCTCTTAGATGAAATATATCTTCTGGTCTTTTCCCCATTTTCTTTTTTTTTTAAAGATTATTTATTTATTTATTTGACAGAGAGAGACACAGCAAGAGAGGGGAACACAAGCAGGGGGAGCGGGAGAGGGAGAAGCAGGCTTCCCGCAGAGCAGAGAACCTGATGTGGGGCTCAATCCCAGGACCCTGGGATCATGACTTGAGCCGAAGGCAGACGCTTAACTACTGAGCCACCCAGGAGCCCTTTTCCCCATTTTCTAATTGGAATTTTTTATTAATGAATTTTGAGAATTCTTTTTATATTATCATTTTAGTAAGCTCTATGCCCAACATGGGGCTTGAACTCACAACCTGGAGATCAAGAGTCACATGCTTTACATATCGAGCAAATCAGGTACCCCTCTTTATATTCTTGGTGAGTCCTTTGTGGGATATGTGGTTTGTAAATATTTTCTCCCAGTCTGTTGTGTGGTTTTCATTGTCTTACCTGGATCATTCATGGAGCAAAAGTTTTATTTATTTTTTATTATTTTAAAAAGTATTTTATTTTATTATTTTTAAAGATTTTATTTATTTGACAGACAGAGACACAGTGAGAGCAGGAACACAAGCAGGGGGAGTGGGAGAGGGAGAAGCAGGCTTCCCGCAGAGCAGGGAGCCCGATGCGGGGCTCGATCCCAGGACCCTGGGATCATGACCTAAGCCGAAGGCAGACGCTTAACGACTGAGCCACCCAGTCGCCCCCATGTAATTTTTTTTTAGAGATTTTATTTATTTGTCAGAGAGAGAGAGGGCACAAGCGGGGGGGGGGGGTGGCAGGCAGAGGGAGAAGCAGGCTTCTCGCTGAGCAAGGAGCCCAATGTGGGACTTGATACCAGGACCCTGGGATCATGACCTGAGTCAAAGGCAGACACTTAACTGACTGAGCGACCCAGGTGTCCCACCAGCTCATGTACTTTTTTTTTTTTTTAAAGATTTTATTTATTTATTTGACAGAGAGAGACACAGCGAGAGAGGGAATACAAGCAGGGGGAGTGGGAGAGGGAGAAGCAGGCTTCCCGCCGAGCAGGGAGCCCGATGCGGGGCTCGATCCCAGGACCTGGGATCATGACCTGAGCCGAAGGCAGACGTTTAACGACTGAGCCACCCAGGCGCCCCCTGCTCATGTACTTTTAAGCAAAGTGAAAAGGATTATCAACTTTTTATTTTCTCTGTCATATTGAAGAATAGAAGCAACTCTTTCATATCTTCTTCAAGTCTTCCTTTCTTTTGTCCATAATATTCCCTTATTCCATTTTGTGGTTCAAGATGCATCTCAGGGGGCGCCTGGGTGGCTCAGTTGTTTGGCGTCTGCCTTCGGCTCAGGTCATGATCCCAGGGTCCTGGGATCAAGCCCCGCATCGGGCTCCCTGCTCAGCGGGAAGCCTGCTTCTCCCTCTCCCACTCTCCCTGCTTGTGTTCCCTCTCTTGCTGTGTGTCTGTCAAATAAATAAATAAAATCTTAAAAAAAAAAAAAAAAGATGCATCTCAGGGCTTTCCCTAAGTCCCTGCTTGAATTAGAGGTATGTGCCTCATTCTTTGTCACACTGTATTGCAGCTTGCTGGTTTCTTTTTTTTTTTTTAATGTTTTATTTATTTATTCATGAGAGTCAGAGAGAGAGAGAGAGAGAGGCAGAGGCAGAGGGAGAAGCAGGCTCCCCGCCTAGCAGGGAGCCCGATGCGGGACTCGATCCCAGGACCCTGGGATCACGACCTGAGCCGAAGGCAGATGCTTAACCATCTGAGCCACCCAGGCGCCCAGCTTGCTGGTTTCTTGCCTGTTTTCTTCATTCTCTCTTGTCTGTAAGTACTTTAGAGGGCCAAAACTATGTGTTGCTGTTTTTTTTTTTTTTTTAAATTTCCCTATTTCCTGGCCTGGCAGAGAGTACCTAACACCAGTTGGGTTCCGAGTAAACATTTGTTGACAGTAAATGGTATAGGTTATTAATGCGGGATTGTTGAACCGAACGGTGAAGAAAGAATTGTTGAGACGTTTTACAGCGCAAAAAGGTGTGTCTTTATTACAGCACGGGGACAGGACCTGTGGGTAGAAAGAGTTGCATTGTGATTTTGAGGAGTGACTAAATATATAGGGTTTTCTATCCTGTGGAGGTAAGGTGACATTAGGGCTCCAGGATATTGAGTCTATAGGTTCCTGGAGGTCTATTATTAAGATTGTTTTTCTTGGGATGCCTGGGTGGCTCAGTCAGTTAAGCATCTGCCTGCGGCTCAGGTCATGATCCCAGGGCCCTGGGATCAAGTCCCACATCAGGCTCCTTGCTCAGCGGGAAGCTTGCTTCTCCCTCTGCCTGCAGCTTCCCCTGCTTGTGCTTTCTCTGACAAATAAATAAATAAAGTCTTAAAGTAAATTGTTTCTTTTCTTTTTTTAAGATTTATTTATTTCTGGGGCGGTGGGGAGGGGCGGGGCAGAAAGAGAGGAGGATTGGGTAGAGTCCCAAGCCGACTGTGCTGAGCAAGGAGCCCAAGGTGGGGCTTGATCTCATGACCCTGAGATCAGGACCTGAGCCCAAAGCAAGAGTCAGGCACCCAACTAACTGTACCCCTTTCCTTTCTTTTAAAAAAAAATTTATTTAATCTCTACATCCAACATGAGGCTCAAACTCACGACCCCAAATCAAGAGTCACATGCTCCTCTGACTGAGGCAGTCAGGTGCCCCAAGATTGTGTTTTTCTTGTAAATCTTTAAGACAGCTACAAACATGGGGCACCTGGATGGCTCAGTTTGTGATCCTGGAGTTCTGGGATTGAGTCTGCTCCACGGGGAGCCTGTTTCTCCTTCTGCCCCTCACCCAGCTCGTGTGCTCTCTCTCTTCAAATAAATGATTTAAATCTTAAAAAAAAAAGACAGCTATAAACTATAGTAGAGTTTCATGTCCTACATAACTGGGATATTTATCAGTTGACCATTTGTTTTTCCCCTGCCTTTCTGAGGCAGTTACTAGTGCCTGAAGAATGTTATATATATACATATCCCACCTTAATGGGGGGTTTTGGGGGCTGTCAGCTTGTGTTTTGCCCTCAGCTTGCCTTTTGTTTTCTCATCAGGAGTAACAGCCCAAATCACAGCCTGGCTTTCTCACTTTAGGACTACATAAACAAACACAGAAACAAAATAAGGCAGGAAAGCACACAAATCCTTTATATCCTAATTTGCATGCTGTAACACCTCTTCAAGACACTTCATATACAACTGAAAACCAGTCTCTTTCTGTAGGAAACCTGTATTCTCTTCAATGATCTCATACAAAGCTAACTGATGCAGGAAAACCAGGTACGGTTTCATTATGAGGCCTCCACACCCATAAGAGGCTGGTTTTAAGTGGCAGGTGGTTATGTTGCAATTTATTGTTAAGTGGACTTTGCCTGCTTTCCTGGGATCCATACTTATTTCCAAACAGAAAAGTTACCTTCATTCAGTGCTGGACGAAGTTTTGTTGAACCACCGGGCACTTGGATGGCCAGAAAGCCCTAATTTTGATGCAGCTTGGGTATTTTTACAGGACTTTTCTTGAGCCTTCAATTTTTCTTACTGCAGCAAACAGGAAGAACTTATGCCCAATGAATAATAGACTATCGCTAATGTACGGAGAATTTTGGTGAAATTAACGTAATTTCTACTTTACTGGAGAGCTTTTCATATTGTCTTAATCTTTGAAAGTTAAATCAGAAATTTTATATTTTGTGTTCAGCTTTTTATATTCTTAATTCTCGTGCGGGTGGGGGCGGCAGTGATAAAGAAGACTCTTAGGGTGCGCCTCGGTGGCTCAGTCTTTCGCCGTTCTGCCTTCGGCGAAAGGGTCATTGCCCCAGGGTCCTGGGATTTAGCCCGGCATCGGGCTCCCTGGTCGGCGGGAAGCCTGCTTCTCCCACTCCCCCTGCTTGTGTTCCCTCTCTCGCTGTCTCTCTCAGTCAAATAAATAAATAAAATCTAAAAAAAAAGAAAAAAAAGGAGACTCTTAGGAGAAAGAATTCATTCTTTGTGCCTCTGCCTTAGATCTAGGCGAAGGTTATAGAAAACGACCCTTTCTTGTATACAGGCAGGGGTCTAGCGTTCGTTCTTTCTTAAACTCACCATGTGCCAGAAGCCGCACAGATCTATTTTACCACAGTTAGTCTTATTTTTACAGCCACGAAAAGTGCGACTCAAGTTCGGTGTCCTGCCTCTGGTACCTCTGGGATTCCAGCTCAGGTCATCGCGCCCTCGCCTTCCCGGGTCCCCGTCTATCTCCCGCTTTTGCTGGTCGTTCCTTTCTCCATCCAGGCCATCTGGGGCGATCGTGGAGATGCTAGGGTGCTCGAGCCCGGTAGGGCGTGAGAATTCCAGAGCAAACTCCGGCGCGCTAGCCTGTCCCCAAGCCCCTTCTGGTTATTCCCATCCCCCTCCTAGACTCCCGGCCAGACCTGGAAACCATAGAGCTCACACAGCCCAGAGCGTCCCTTCCCCGGCCGCCCAGCGCTGACGCCGCGCCGCTGGGCGGGGTCTCCTGGAGGGGCGGAGGGAGAGGAGGGGTAAGCGGGCTGGAAAAGGGCTGGCCGGCCCTGCAGCGCCCCGCAGCGGCCACGGCCGGAAGCGGTCTCGTCGGCCCTGCGGCGCTGAATCCCTGACGCACCGAGCTCGAGAGCGAGAACGAGAGAGAAAGGGGCAGAAATGGCGGCTCCGCTCGGCTCCCGCTGAGGAGGGCGAAGCCGGTGGAGGGTCTGAGCTGTCGGCTTGGAGCATCGCTCCCGCTTCCCGCTTTCTGCCTTCTCACGCCTACTTCTCTTCTTGTGCCCTACTCTCGCCTGTCCTCGTCTACGCTCCGCAGAGTCCGGGTCGGCTCGTCTCTCCCGGCCCGGCTCCACTGGCCCTGACTGCCCGACCGGCGGGCCGGCCTTCCTTGGCTCTCCCGGGCGCGGCGGGCGCGGTGTGGACCTCGTCCTCCTGGCTGGACCATGGTGAACACCCGGAAGAGCTCTCTGCGTCTTCTCGGGTCCAAGTCGCCTGGGCCCGGGCCTGGGCCTGGGGCCGGAGCGGAGCCTGGGGCGACCGGAGGCAGCAGCCATTTCATCTCCTCTCGGACCCGCTCCTCCAAGACCCGCGCTGCCAGCTGCCCCGGCGCCAAGGCCGGGGGAAGCGGTGGCGCCGGCGTCGCTCTGGAAGAGGCCCGGGTAAGAGCGCCGCGGCCCGAGTCCGGAGGCTTGCGAGTGCCGGCCCGGCCGCCGGGGCTTTGTCTGGCCGGGTTAGGGCAGGAAGCCTCCAGTGGAGACCGCTCGGGAGGCTGGAGACCGGGTCCGCCGGTGCGGTGAAGGATGGCACCCGGCTAGGCAGGGCTGCGACAGCTTTGCTGGTCCGGCTCTTTTGTGTAAAGAACAGGACTGGAGTCTGGGGGAGAGGGTTCTGGGGGGTCTTTTCGGGGACATGCTTTCCGTGTCCTTACCCTGCCTTAGAGGGGAATTCTAGGGGAGCAAGAGCGGAGGGCCGGAGTCCCCGGGTGGAAGGGCTGGAGGAGAGAAATGAAAGTTTTCTGCGGTGTCAAACCCTTCTTGTAAGTGTGTCAGCTCCTGCCGGTGTCTTAACTCCAGCTTACTCTCAAACTGTTTGGGGGTGGTTCAAGTTGGTGAGGAAGTGAACGGAGAGCTCCAGTTGGCAGCCAGGCAGGGATGCTGAAAAAAGTTTGTAGCTGCTCTGACACCAACTTTAAAAAACAAAATCAACGCTATCGCTTCTCCAGGCAGGAGAGATCAAGCATGATTTTGTAGCTGGGGAATCAACCAGCTAGCTAACCAAGGTTCTAGTAGGGACCTAGTAGAGCTTTCTAGTAGAGCTTTCAAGTCACAAAAGGGGCATGTCGAATGTTTTGGATTGTACACACTATCTTCAAATTGTATGGTTTCTTGGATGTCTGCATTTTTGTTATGGGAATAGTTTATAAAAGGGGAATTAACACCATCGTCACACTATTGCAAACGTGACATTTGAAGAAGGCTGGTGATTATAGTTTTTTTAGAAAGTTGTTGAAAGAACTTGAAATTTATTATAAAACTCTAAGCTAGCACTTGTTTTGTCACTTTAAGGGAATTGATAAAAGTTTGTGTTACGAGATTGGTTATGAATTCAGAAAAGAGTATTGCTTCTGTCTAGCAAGAGGCTAATTTACTAAGAGTAATTTGGCTGGAAATTGTTATTCATTTAAAATGCTCCTTTGATTTCACACCATTTATTGTGAGAGGGAAGCAATATTTTATTTTCTATGGGGTCTACAAGATTACGGTTTGTGTGTGCTTTTTCTCTGTATCTCCTATTGTTTAGACACTAATCAGAATGAACTGATGCAAATACATCATATATTTTACTGTACTATTCTGAAATATATTTATTGTATCTTTGAAAATATATTTGGCTTTTATTTTGCTAAAAGTCTGGAAAATATTTTAAAAAATTGTCTTGTTAGTAGACTATTTTGGGGCTAACAGAGTTTAGGATGAAATAAGAAAGCTAAATCTGAAAGTTGTGCAAACTATTTAGAATAATTATTCTGAAAACTTGGCTTTTTGTAGAAATTATTCCCAATGTGTACAGGCTTATTGACTTTCTGAAGCTAACATATATTTTAAAATAGAAATAAATTTAAGAAAGGTCTGTCTTCTACACCTAAGTACAAATAAAATGTTTAGAGTGTAAGCATTTAATTGTAGTATAGTGGTATGAATGGCTAGCTAGAGCAGTGTCTAATTCATCTGAAGCAATTAGCTCATCTGTCACTGATCAGTTTGTGGTCCCATTTTTGAATTCACGGATATCATGCTGTCCTTACCCCCTAAGGAATAAGGTGAAGTAATTTGTCAAGAAGCTGTTATGGAGATGTTAAAAGGCAAGGAATCAATAATCTAATGTAGAAATGAACGTTTGGTAGCTTTTAAATTGCTGGAGGAATGAAAGATATTAGAGCTTTTTCTAGAAGGATGCTAATGAAACTTTGTTTCAAGGATCCCTTTAAAATGTTTTAAAAGGCCATAAATAACAGGCTAATGAAGATTTACTTTAAAATATTTGTTTCTCACTTTTAAGACTTATCTTCCGTCTGTAGTAGATGATAGAATGATCTAATGGCTTTCTCTGAGAAATTTAAGAAATTTACTAATCCTATGACTGGTCCTTTAAAAGAGGATAAGTTATAATCCTGAATTTGTTTATGGGCTATATATATTTATGAAGCAATTTCTGTATATTTCTTTGTATATATTTCTAAAGTGGGTTGATTTGAGTCTGGTAAGGTCTTCCTCTCAAGTTCGTTTTATCAATTACAAGAATTTAGTATTCTTTCCCATGTATTTAAATAGGCACCCTCTGTGTCTTCGGAGTTTTAGGCATTTGCTACTGTCTGTAATGACTTATTTGTTGGAAAATGGGGTTGTTCGTGCTGTTGCTTTAGGAGACTCTTATTTTTGTAGGAAGAAATGTATTCCTCTTTATAAGATACATCATTGAGGAGGTCCTCCTTTTTTTTCTTTTGTTATGTTCTTCACTTTACACTTGATGCTGATTTCTCTCCGTATTACCCTCAACCTCCCGGGATGCTTTTTAGATTTCATGTGCTGTGTTTAGAGTTATTTCATTTGCTTTAAAAAGCCATAGGACCATGAGCTGTGCCTGTAATTTTGCCTTTTCCCCAAGTATGTGTAGAATTGGGAAATAAACATATGATACATTCTGTAGGTTATTGCAATGATTTTCTTGTACCCACACTTTTTATTTTATTATTTTTTAAAGATTTTATTTATTTATTTGAGAGAGAGAGGCCACAAGCAGGGGGACGGGCAGAGGGAGAGGGAGAAGCAGGCTTCCCGGTGAGCAGGGAGCCCGATGCGGGGCTTGATCCCAGGATCCTGGGATTATGACCTGAGCCGAAGGCAGATGCTTAACTGACTGAGCCACTCAGGCGCCCCGTGCCCACACTTTTTAAATGTCAACCTGACTTAGGTAGTTAGTTGTAATTACTCTGATAACTGGCTTTTTTTGTTTGTTTAGTAGGTATAAAGTTTGACCTCTTTTAGGTCAGTTAATATGATCAGTAACTAGCATTTATTTGCTCCACCAAAGAGTCACTCTCAGCAAACTAATATATTCACAGAATTGGAAAGCAGTTTTTGAAAAATATTTCAGCTCTTTTTTTACTTCTGTTAGGCCTGTTTGATTTTGGCTTCATCACTAGCTTTTTGTGCTCTTGGGGAAGGTTACATAGTACATTTTGAGTCCACATCTAAGTCGAGAGGGTCAAAATACTTTGAATAACTTTAGAGGTAAACTTGCTTTATCTTAATTTCATTAAAAAAATCTCTGGGTCCTTTAATATGCTCTATTTATTTTTAGAGATTTTATTTATTTGAGAGAGAGCGAGTGAGAGAGAGAGAGAGAGAGAGAGAGAGAGAGAGAGAAGGAGCAGGGGGAGGGAGAGGGAGAAGCAGACTCCCGGCTGAGCAAGGAGCCAGATGCGGGACTCAATCCCAGGACCCTGGGATCATGACCTGAGCCGAAGGCGGACCCTTAACCAACTGAGCCACCTAGGTGCCCCTTAATATGCTCTTTTATACCTTGTACTTACTCTTTTCCAACACCCATGCATTTACCAACATAATACAAGCAGAGTGGCAGAAGTTGATGGTTAAACATGGAAAAGAAGTCTGAGAGCAAAATGTAATAATGTATATAACTCTCAGATGAGTAGGGAAAAACAGAAGTCCTTCAGAGTAGAGCAAGTTTTTCCTTATATGTATCAAGGTCTTGAGTAATGTGTTAAATAATGTCCCCTGTCACAGTTTGGAACCAAAGCAGCTATGGAGTTTATAGGATTATCTGTGGTAGCCAGCTGAAAATGCAACTTTAAAAAATTTAATTACTGGCCATTTCTGTAGTCTAGATATTCAGACTTGCAGTTTTTAAGGCCATAGATGAAACTTAAAACACCTGTAGAAGTGAATGCTTGTTAATTAATTCCTTAAATCATTTTTCTGGCAAGTAGTCTTTGTAACCATTCATTCTTTGTTAGGTCCTAAATACCTAAGTATAGATAAACCTATAGCCTCTGGAAACCAGCTGGACAGGTGATAGGATTACTACTTGTTAGGAGAACTAAGGACCAAACCAGTGGCTTCACCTGAAGGGGGAGTGATCCTGTTCCTTCAAGGATCCACTTCAGAAAAGTGCTGTACTACTTTGAATTGTATATTTGGCATTTCTTTTCAGACATACACAATGAAATTTCATTTGTGTGCACTACTGAGTTGATTTGATATTTGGGTTTTGGTCTTTTATTGGGAATATTTTATATTATGCCTCTCTGGTGTGGGAGGATTTTGTGAAAAATGACTTATTGAGTAAAAGGCATTTGAGATTTTTGGATAAAAACTTATATGAAAGTACAAAGTTAGGGGGGAAAACCATACATAAAATGTTGTAAGTATTGGGGCGCTTGGGTGGCTCAGTCGTTAAGCGTCTGCCTTCGGCTTGGGTCATGATCCCAGGGTCCTGGTATCGAGCCCCGAGCCCCATGTCGGGCTCTCTGCTCAGCGGGAAGCCTGCTTCTCTCTCTCTCCCACCCCCCCTGCTTGTGTTCCCTCTCTCGCTGTCTCTCTCTCTCTCTGTCAAAATAAATAAATAAAATCTTTTTAAAAAAATGTATTTAAATATAAGCTAGACAGTTTTAGAGAGGTACGTTGTATGTGTATCAAATGATAGAAAAGACATCTAAAGCGGTACCTGGGTGGGTGGCCCAGTTAGTTACGCGTCTGTCTGCCTTCGGCTCAGGTCATGATCCCGGGGTCCTGGGATTGAACCCCGCATTGGGCTCCCTGAGCAGGGGCCTGCTTCTCCCTCTCCCTGCTCATTCTCTCTCCTCTCAAATAAATAAAATCTTTTTTTTTTTTAAAGATTTTATTTATTTGTCAGAGAGAGCGCACTAGTGGGAGAGTGGCAGGCAGAGGGAGAAGCAGGAAAAGACATCTAAATTCTAAATTACAGTTACTAGGCTGTAATTTGTATTTATTAGATACTTTGAGTATGTGCTTTAAGATTCTAAACTTCAGATGCTTTTGAACTGTAAGTATTTTGTATGATTTTTTCCCCCATTTTTAGATTGTTATTCTAGTTTTATCTGGGGGTAGGATATATACCTTTGGTTAAGTTTTTTTCCCTTGGGGGTACCTGGCTGGCGTACTTGGGAGAGCATGAGACTCTTGATTTCAGGGTCATGAGTTCAAGCCCCATGTTGGGGGTAGAGCTTACTTAAAAAGAAATTCTACCCTAGACTTTTCTATTAGAATAGCCTGTAAGCTTCACGAGGTAGGCACTGTATCTTATTTTCCCTCAGTTGCTGTATGCCTAGGGCCTAGTGCAGCATCTGACACATAGAAGATGCTTAATAAATTTCTGTTAATGAATAGCGTGTTAAGGAGCTAATTATTTTGTGAAAATAAGGATAATTGGTGTTTGAGAATAGAAGATTAAAAAAAACACAGCCCCTACTTTTAGGGGTGTAAGTATACACATTGTATGCATATAAGAAATTACAAATAAGACAAGTCAATTCAAGTAGGGACTAAATGAATGACACAGTTAATCAATGGGATGAGTTCTATTCCTTTATTCAGTGTTTTGAGTGGAAATATTTGATGTTCTTTAAAGACAGATTGTCATATTTACAGCTATATCCTGAGTGCCTACAATATTGCCTGCCAAACATAGTGCTCAGTAAATAATTTTTGAATGAATGAATGGAAAGTATGCTTCATTTTATTTATTTTTTTTAAAACTATGTCTACTATTTTTTTTTTTTTAAAGATTTTATTTGTCAGAGAGAGAGTGCAGAAGCAGGGGGAGTGGCAGGGAAAGGGAGAAGCAGGCTCCCTGCTGAGCAAGGAACCGATGCGGGACTCAATCCCAGGACCCTGGGATCATGAGCTGAAGGCAGACGCTTAACAGACTGAGCCACCCAGGTGTCCCAAGTATGCCTCATTTTAAATTATTTTCATGTTGGCAATCTTTACTTTAGCTGTATTTACTTGTTGCATTTTGCTCTTCTGCCCATTGGTGGTAGCATAATAAGGAGAGGAGTAAACAAGGTTTATTTAGCATTTCATGCCAGGTGTTTAATGCTGTCTCATTTAATCCCAGCAACCCTGTAAGGCAGGTGATGGTACTTCCATTTTACAGTTGAAGAAATGAATTGTCAAAGAGGTTAAATGGCCTGTAGAAGACCAAATAGGTAATAAGTAGTAGGTAATACGTAATATCAAGTAGGTAATAAGTGGATTTAATATTTAAATCTAGTTCTGTTTTCTCCACTTGTGTATCTTACTGTCTCATCTGTATTTATCACTACTCTTTGATGCTGTTCAATCAGTAGTTTCTACAAATATCTGGAAAAGCAAAGAAGGCAGCTGTTGTACAGTCAAGAAATTCTCTACATACTGTGTATAGACAGATTTTTACTAGACTATCTGGAGTTGTGTCTTAGATTGTATTAGGACTAAAAGAGGGAATAGTGGCCTAAAGGGATATGAAATACTGGATAGCGATTTTTCAGTAATTGTTTGCTGCCTTATTTCATGGTGTGGGTGTAGGAAAAGGAACAGACATGTTGTGGAGAGATCATTTTGCAGTATTGTAAAGATGACTTGGGGGAAAAAAAATCCCTATAAAGAGAGTAAGTCTGGGGCATTGTGGTCTACAGTAGAGGTATATTGTGCTGCCATCTTTCCCCTCTGCTTGGCGATATTTATCAATGTGTATGTTTTCTTTTATGCTCTGAGAATCTGTTTATTTGAGGGGTAGATAAGTGTTTTCCATTTGAAAAAATGTGTCATGTTTTAAACCTCTTGAAAAGAGATTATATAGCATACTTATAAATGAAGATACATACTAGTGAATTTAACATGTTTAGCATTATTCGTTTGTGTCTGTATTCTAGGACCCAAATCAGAATCTCTGGACCAGTGGTGCTTCACATCCCCATAAAATGATACGTTTTCTGGGGACGCCTGGGTGGCTCAGTTGGTTAAGCGGCTGCCTTCAGCTCAGGTCATGATCCCAGGGTCCTGGGATCGAGTTCCGCATCGGGCTCCTTGCTCAGCAGGGAGTCTGCTTCTCCCTCTGCCTGCCGCTCCCCTTGCTTGTATGTGCGTGCTCTCTCTCTCAGACAAATAAATAAAATAAATGATATGTTCTCTGATCTTGCTAGACAGGACCTTGGAGAAAATTCAACCTAACTTTGGTGGTGAGGCTTGCTTATTCCTTTGTTCTTTCATTCAATCAATAAATACTTATGAAGTACTACTGCATTAAAATGTAAGTGCGGGGCGCCTGGGTGGCTCAGTCGTTAAGCGTCTGCCTTCGGCTCAGGTCATGATCCCAGGGTCCTGGGATCGAGCCCCGCATCGGGCTCCCTGCTCCGCGGGAAGCCTGCTTCTCCCTCTCCCCCTCCCCCTGCTTGTGTTCCCTCTCTCGCTGTGTCTCTCTGTCAAATAAATAAATAAAATCTTAAAAAAAAAAAAAAAAGTAAGTGCATTGTGGGCAAGCATTTTTGTCTCTTTGGTTCACTGTTACAGGACTGCCATGTTGCAAAAAGTCAAGGAGGCACCATTCACACTGCAGTCTGTGTGAATGGCACCCACTGGAATTGTGCATTGCAGTCTTTTTATGTTATATGCTGCAGCTAACATCCTCATGCAATGTCCCTTGAGGACTTGGTATAGGAATTTCTTTGAGATACCCAGGAGTGGAACAGAGTATACATGTACTTAAATATTACTTCACATTTGCTGCTCTGGTCTCTGCTTCTAGGAGTAGTTTATAGGGGTTCCTATATCCCCAGACACCTGCCAGTATTTGGGAATACCTAGCTTTTTTTTTTTCTTTTTTCTTTTTTAGGATTCTTATGGAATTTTTATTTATTATTTTTTATTATGTTCAATTAGCCAATATATAGTACATCATTAGTTAGTACCTGGCTTTTTAATTGCTTTTCTTTTTTTTTTTTTTTTTAAAGATTTTATTTATTTTCTTGACAGAGAGAGACATAGCGAGAGCAGGAACACAAGCAGGGGGAGTGGGAGAGGGAGAAGCAGGCTTCCCGCAGAGCAGGGAGCCCGATGTGGGACTCGATCCCAGGACCCCGGGATCATGACCTGAGCCGAAGGCAGACGCTTAACGACTGAGCCACCCAGGCGCCCTAATTGCTTTTCTTTGGTTACTACTTTTATGAACAACTCTTTATGTCCATAGTAATTTCTTTGATTTATCTCTAGATGCTGTTAATATTTTTGCCCATTTTTCTGTTTTCTACTGAAGTTGTTAATTTTTCTTGTTTTCAGTGGCTTTTAATCTTCTTGTCCCATAGTAAGGGATAATGTTTACATTATGACCCTTTTCACACATAATAATTTTTCCTATTTAGATCTTTGATTTATTTTATTCTAGACAACCTGTCCTTTGTACTGCCACTTGATAATGTGCCAAGTTTCTGTATATGTTCTGCTCTGATCTCTCTATTCTTTTTTGTTGGCCTGTTTGTTCTTGTGGCAGTACCATACGGTTTTCATGACTGTGGTTTATAAATATATTAATATCCTAAAAAAACAAGTTCCTCCTTTTTGTTTTTTTTCAAAGTTGACTTAGATTTTCAAGGATCTTCATTCTTTACATATACATTTCCAGTTAAGATTATGGAATTCCTCAAAAGATCCAGCTAGAATTTTGATTGGGCAAGTATTTGATATATATACTGCTGCAGCGAGAATGGCAGAGTATTTGGATTCCTAGATTAATTTTCAGAGAATTGACACCTTCATAATAAATCCAAGAGCAAGGAACATCACTCACATAATCTAGTTTGTATATTTCTCTTGTGGAATTTGATGCTTTCCTTGTGACCTAATATACTGTCAGTTTTGGTGAGTGTTTTGTATGCTTGAGAAAAATGTATATTTTTTTATTTGGTGTAGAAAAATATATATGATGGAAAACATTAGGAGATGGAAATACTATAGTGTGGATTTATTGATTACTCGATACTTAAATCTCTTGTCTTTTTTTAAAGATTTTATTTATTTATTTTTGCAAGAGAGAGAGAAAGTGCACACATGCGGGCAAGCACCAGTGGGGGTCTGAGGGACAGAGGGAGAAGCAGACTCCCTGCTGAGCTGGGAGTCTGATGCAGGACTCTATCCCAGGACTCTGGGATCATGACCTGAGCTGAAGGCAGATACTTAACCCCTGAGCCACCCAGGTGGCCTCTCTTGTCTCATGTTAGGATTTTACCTAATTTTTTTGTTGTTCAAATCTTCCTGTTGTATATATATGTCTGTGTATTTTATTTTAGTTTAGTTTAATTTAATTTTTTTAAAGTAAGTTCTATACCCAACCTGGGGCTTGAACTAATCACTCCAGAATCAAGAGTTGCATGCTCTACTGAGTGAGCCAGCCAGGAGCCCCCCCCACCCCCATATATTTATTTATTTTTAAAGCTTTATTTTTTTAAAAATTTTATTTGTCAGAGAGGGAGAGAGATAGAGCGTGTGCGTGAGCAGCAGAGGGAGAAGCAGGCTCCCCGCTAAGTAAGGAGCCCAGTGCGGGACTCCATCCCAGGTCGCTGGGACCATGACCTGAGCTGCAGGCAGATGCTTAACCGCCTGAGCCACCCAGGCATCCCTCTATGTATTTTTATTTTTATTTTATTTTATTTTTTAATTTTCTTTTTAAGATTTATTTATTTGAGAGAGAAAGTGAGTGAGAGAGAACACAGAGGGAGTGGCAGAGGGAGAGGAAGAAGCAGACTCCCCGCTGATCAAGGAGCCCGGATGCGGGGCTCGATCCCAGGATCCCGAGATCACGACCAGAGCCGAAGGCAGATGCCCAGCCGACTCAGCCACCCAGGAGCCCCCCTCTCTCTCTATTTTTATTTTTTTAAAAAGATTTTATTTATTTATTTGACACAGAGAAAGTGAGAGAGAGAGACAGAGAGCAAGCACAAGCAGGGGGAATGGCAGGCAGGGGAGAAGCAGGCTCCCTGCTGAGCAAGGAGCCCGATGTGGGACTCGATCCCAGGACTCCGGGATCATGACCTGAGCTGAAGGCAGCCGCTTAACTGACTGAGCCACCCAGGCGCCCCTCTATATATCTTTTTAAAGAAACTTTTTATTTTAGAATTGTTTCTAATTTCTTTCCTGCTTTATTCTTAATTCAATGATTGTCAAGAAGTATATTGTTTACTTTTTCAAACAGTGGACATGTATTTTCTAATTATCTTTTTGTTAATCACTTCTAGTTTCATACCACTATGTTCAGGAGACATACTCCATATGATTTCAGTCTTTTGAAATTTGTTCTGATTTATTTTTGTCACCTTATTTATGGTTAGTTTTGGTAAATGTGTACACTTGAGTGTGGATTTTGCAAGTGGGGATGCAGTGTTACAGTATCTAGTAGGTCATATTTATGAACCTTCTGATTTTGTTTTATTATTTTATTTTATTGTATCTTATTTTATTTATTTATTTATTTAAGAGTGGGAGAGAGAGAGAATGGGCGGGGGAGGGAGAGAGCATCTTAAGCCAGCTCCACTCCCAGCACAGAGCTCGCCTGGGGGCTTGATCTCAGTGTCATAAAACTTTAAAGCAGGCTCCACACCTAGCACCCAGTGAGCCCAGCGTGGGTCTCCAGGGGGGCTGGGGGGTTGGGGGGTAGCCTGGAGGGGTGGGTGGGGTGGAGGGTGGGGGTGTGGGGGTGGGTTGGAGGTGTGGGTGTGGGGGGCTTGTTGCCGGGCTTGATCTTACGACCCTGAGATCATGACCTGAGCTGAAATCAAGAGACGGACCCTTAACCTACTGAGCCACCCAGGTGCCCCTATTCTTTCTTTTTTTTTTTTATTTTTTTATTTTTTTTTTTGCCCCTATTCTTTCTAACTACATACTGTTTAACATACTTTTATAATGTTCTACCTTCCTATCTGTGCTGTATTGTCTAGAATTTTAGTTCTGACTTTTTTATGGATATAAGTACTTTGTCTTTTTCTTTAATTTTTAGTTTTTTCCAGTAGGAATAAATTTTTCTAAGGTATCAATTTGATTATCTTTTTATATTTCATATTATCATCTTTTATTTCTCTTCTTTGTGAATACTTCCTCCAAGAATATTTTCAGTTTGGGACTTTTTCTGACAAACTTTCTGTGGCATTATGTGGCTGAAGATATTTTCATTATGCTCTTTCATTTAAGTAAAAAAGTTGGCTGAATACAAAATTCTAGGTTTAATACTTAAAGAATATTACTTTATTGTTATCTTGTGTCTAGTGTTACTCTTGAAGTTTGATGTTGGTCTGATTCTTTTGTAGGTGTTCTTTCTCTTTTGAAGCTTATAGATTTTTTTTTGTCTTTGTGCATACATTTTGCTAATTTTAGGCATGGGTTTTTCCTTTACCCTTTTTTGGCAATCTTAGCTCTTTTAGTCTGTGGTTTTTCATCTTTTTAAGATTGTGGTCAATTTATCATTTCTATTTTATTTTATTTTATTTTATTATTTTTAAGTAATCTCTACACCTAAAGCTTGAACTCATGACTGTGAGATCATGAGTTCATGCTCTTCTGACTGAGCCAGCCAGTTGCCTCAGTTTATTATTTCTTAGTGATAATTTAAAATTATCATTTCTTCAAATATTACTTCTGGGACTCATATTATTCAGATGTTGGCACCTAGAAAAATATTGTCCCTAAATTGATAATTAAGCAAACTGTTTTTAAGCACTTTGGATGGCCTACTGGAGAAATTTACTGACAGTTACTTGAGTAAACAAACTTTCAGTTACTTGAGCTACTTGGTCCTTCTTGTGGCTGACTCCCATTGACTATTTTGGTGTCCATGTGTTAAGTGGCCCATTTCTTGGGATAAAGCATTGCAGTTGCTTGATAAAAGTTCATTTCCTTTACAGCTTGTTAAGACCCTTTAACTAGAGTATACTCCAGTGTTCACACTCAGGATATGTGTTATGGTTGTGTACATGATTGTGCAAATTAAAGGAAGTTACTTTTAAAAAAGCAAACCCCATTGCAGAGCTATACTTCTTTTTTAATCAAGGACACATTATAAAAATTTAAAAAGTTTGTGTAGAAACAGGAGGAGCTTCATTAACAGATGTGCACAAATGAGATGGCAGCATAAATTCATGAGCTGGTGGGTGGACTCTTTGTTAAAAATTTAAAAATACTTTAAAATTTAGAATTTTAATTTAATTTTCATATTTTAGTTTTTACTATTCTAATTCGGTTTCCAAATTTATTAGATGGAAGAATTGAGGGGAAGTGTTAGTTGCTCAAGAGCATACAATTATTTTATTTTACTTTATTTTTATTTTTTTAAGATTTTATCTATTTGACAGAGAGAGACACAGCGAGAGAGGGAACACAAGCAGGGGGAGTGGCAGAGGGAGGAGCAGGCTTCCCGCTGAGCAGGGAGCCCTATGCTGGGCTCGATCCCAGAACCCTGGGACCACCACTTGAGCCAAAGGCAGACGCTTAACTGACTGAGCTACCCAGGCGCCCTGATTGGTTTCTTAAGTAACTTTTATTTAAAATAATATGCCAGAGTGGCACGTTTTGGAGCATCCAGCTCTTGGGCCCTCCTCTGAAACTTCCCTGGAAGGTTTTTGTTTTTGTTTTGTTTTGTTTTCTGTTTTTTAAAAAAATTTATTTAAATTCAATTAGTTAACATATAATGTATTATTTGTTTCAGGGGTACAGGTCTGTGTTTCGTCAGTCTTATATAATACCCAGTGCTCATTATAACACATACCCTCCCCAGTGTCCATCACCCAATTACCCCATCCCTCCACTCCTCCCCTCCAGCAACCCTCATTTTGTTTCCTATGATTAAGAGTCTCTTAGGGTTCGTCTCTCTCTCTCTGGTTTCATCTTTTTTCATTTTTTCCTCTCTTCCCCTATGGTACTCTGCTTGTTTCTTAAATTCCACATATCAGTGAGATCATATGATAGTTGTCTTTCTCTGATTGACTTACTTTGCTTAGCATAATACCCTCTAGTTCTATCCATGTTGTTGTAAATGGCAAGATTTCATTTTTTTTGATGGCTGTGTAATACTCCATTGTGTGTGTGTGTGTGTGTGTGTGTGTGTGTGTGTGTGTGTGTGTACTACATTTTTATCCATTCATCTGTCAATGGACTTTGGGCTCTTTCCATAGTTTGTCTATTGTGGACATTGCTGCTGTAAACACTGGAGTGCAGGTGCCCCTTCGGATCACTACATTTGTGTCTTTGTGGTAAATACCCAGTAGTACAGTTGCTGGATTGTAGGGTAGCTCTATTTTCAACTTTTTGAGGAACCTCCATACTGTTTTCCAGAGTGGCTGCACCAGCTGAGCATACAATTATTTAGAAGCAGCAGTTCAATTGAAAATGGAAATTTTCTTTCTTTTCTTTTCCTTTCTTTTGTTTCTAAGTAATCTCTACACCCAACTTTGGACTTGAATTCACGACCCTGAGCTCGAGTTGCATGCTCTCCTGACTGAACCAGCCAGGTGCCCCAGGAAATTTTGTTTTAAAATTCTTTAATATCGTTAATTGAGTAACTCTGTGTACCAGATAAGACACTGAAGATAAAGGAATATGCAAGACTCTTGGTCTTAGCTCTTTGACAAAATATTTTATTTATTTTTTTAAAAGATTTTATTTGCCAGAGAGAGACACAGGGAGAGAGGGAACACAAGCAGAGGGAGTGGGAGAGGGAGAAGCAGGCTTCCCTCTGAGCAGGGAGCCCGATGTGGGGCTGGATCCCAGGACCCTGGGATCATGACCTGAGCCGAAGCCAGACTCTTAACGACTGAGCCACCCAGGCGCCCCGGCCTTTATTTTTTTTAATAGGTGAAGTGGAATTAGTGGGTCAAAGGCATATGTATTTTAAATTTTTATGGGTTTTTCCAGATTGTTCTCTAAACAGGTTAAATCAATATGCATCCCACTCCCCAATACTCAGAACTATTAAGTTTTTATATACCTTTTACTGGCTGAATTAAGGAGTTAGGCTTTAACTTTCTTGAAGAGCAGAGACTATCTTGTCATCAAGTATCTTTAGTATCTAACACAATAATAGGTGCTTAATAAATTTTGTTTGTGAAACGAATGAATTCACTAAAGAGAATTTAATAAGATTATAGAGTTATACTAATCCTACAAAGTCAAGCAAGTGCCCTTACTTGAGACTATATCCACTGTCAGGCTGTAGGTGTAATATTTGTTACTTCTACTACCTCACCTGGTTTTCTGATTACCTCACCTGGTTTTCTGAACAGTCTTATGAGGTGAATAGTAGTTTTTAATTACAGTGGTAGTGCTGCTATATATATAAGACTGGTCCTGTGCAACATTTAAGTCTGTGGCATTTTTCTGTACCTATGTCTCTTTCTTATTTTAAGTAATGTATTATTTTCAGATTAAAAATTATTTTCCATGAAGAAAAATGTATCTTAAATTATAATAGACTTTTTTTTTTTTTACAGTTCCTCAGCTCACTTGTATATATTTTTGTCTCTTTGTATATCCTTTCATACATTCATTCTTGTTTAGAAATCTTAAACTAGTAAGCCATTGCTCTTGGGATATTTGAGGAAAATTTAGGATCTTTTGTGAGCCTAAAGTTTTAGGACTTTGTGGAATAGCACTGGCCCTAAGCAAATAAATAGCAGTGTGGTTTGTTTTCTGCAGTCATGGTAACTGCTGAAAGAAAAAGAAATTGCTCTTCTAAGCTTTCTCATGAAAGCAGGAGTAATTATTTTTAAGAAAGGTAGAGGGGCGCTGGGGTGGCTCAGTCGTTAAGCATCTGCCTTCGGCTTAGGTCATGATCCCAGGATCCTGGGATCGAGCCCCGCATCGGGCTCCCTGCTCAGCGGGAAGCCTGCTTCTCCCTCTCCCACTCCCCCTGCTTGTGTTCTTGCTGTCACTATCTGTCAAATAAAATCTTAAAAAAAAAAAAGGTAGAAAAAAGGACTGTGTTATATAGGAAACTGGAAAAGATTGATGGTACACATATACTTTTTGATCTAACCTGGGTGATAATGTTTCTGTTTTGTTTATTTTTTGTCTCTTTGAGGATCTTTTTCTCATCAGTTATCTTACTCTTTAAAGTTTTATTTTATTTATTTTTAAAAAAGATTTTATTTATTTATTTGACAGAGAGAGAGAGAGCACAGAGAGAGAGCACAAGCAGGG
This sequence comes from Halichoerus grypus, assembly GCF_964656455.1. Taxonomy (NCBI): domain Eukaryota; kingdom Metazoa; phylum Chordata; class Mammalia; order Carnivora; family Phocidae; genus Halichoerus; species Halichoerus grypus. The sequence continues at coordinate 18,599,241 of NC_135721.1, read as the reverse complement.
GGAGAGGCAGAGGGAGAAGCAGACTCCCTGCTGAGCAGAGCCGGATGCAACGTGGGGCTTGATCCCAGTACTCTGGGATCACGACCTGAGCTGAAGGCAGACAGTTAACCGACTAAGCCACCCAGGCACCCCTAAAGTTTGATTTTATTCTCTTCTGTGGTTCCTTCTATTTATAAGAAACCATATCATCTTTTAGTTTTTATTTTTATCTTTTTTTTTTTTAAAGATTTATTTAAGAGAGAGAGAGAGAGAGGGGCAGAGGGAGAGGGAGAGAGAATCTTAAGCAGACTCCACACTGAGCACAGAGCCAGACGCAGGGCTCAATCTCAGGACCCTGAGGTCACGACCTGAGCCAAAACCAAGAGTTGGGGTGCCTGGCTGGCTCAGTTGATAGAGCACCTGACTCTTGATCTTGGGGTCATGAGTTAGAGCCCCACGTTGGGAGTAGAGTTTAAGAAAAAAATAAAGGGGCATTAAAAAAAAAAAGAAAAAAAAAGAATTCTTCCCTGGCTTTTTTGACTTTGTAACCTCTTTAGACTGTTGTCTCATCTTTCTTCACACTGACACTTCCTATAATAGCTCTGTAGTCATCACCTGTATTTTCTCACTGCTCACTCAGTTCTTCCCCTAGTGATTTCTATCCTGCGTTTTGGAGAATTTGCCCTATCAGAAGTTATAGTGACATCCTAATTACCAATCCACAGGTTTATCAGCTTTTTTCCCATTTAGTCGTTTTGGAACAAACTTCCACTTCCCTGTTTTAGTGAGACGCTATATATTTTTCTCTAGTTTATACAAAATCCTGTCTGCTCTTCGATTGAATGTAGGCCTTTTTAAGATTTTTACTTCTGCTTTCTGTTTTTTCATTCTGTGTATTACTTATGATCCGTCTTTTAAAAATTTTAAAAAGACTTTATTTATTAGAGAGTGCATGCAGGAGCGCATGGGGGAGGAAAGGCAGACAGAGAAGCAGACTCCCTGCTGAATGTGGTGCCCCACTTGGGGCTGGATCCCAGGAGCCTGAGATCACGACCTGGGCTGAAGTCAGACACTTAACCAACCCAGACGCCCCTTACCTATGATCCTTCTATTCCCATGTCATATCTATCTCTAGTCCTCACCTCACTCTGTCTCAGAGCTGCATTTCCCACAGCCTGATAGCTGTCTCCCTACATTTCTGGCTAGAATTCTTTTGAATTCTAACTTTTGAAATTAGAATTCACCATTACACTTCTTCCTTTAAAATCTGTCTCCTGGCTTCCCCTCCATACCCACTAAAAAATAACAACCACTTCTACACCTGCAGTTATTGTGCTTATTTGAATGCCGGCGTCACTAATTTCTCAGTTATTCTGCTTTCTGGAATCAGTTTCTTATTTTCTACTTCCACAATTCTACATGAGGCCATCATCAAGCCTCAGATTAATCTCATGGTTGGCTAATTCACTTATTTCCTTGATTTTCTCATTTTTTAATGTTATAGTTGGATATATCCTTTTTGTCTTTACATTAAAACCCAGATTCTAGATTTCTGACAAATTCTCATCTGGGCAGGAAGTCTTCCCTAAAAATTAGAGTAGCATAAATTCTTCTCTGCTTTGTTATTCTCAAGTTCTTTTGCCTGGCTTTATGAAACTTGTGGTAGGATAGTGGCTAGTATTTGTAGTAGCTGATGAGGATGGCTTAAGGCACTTTAAGACTCAAGGAGAAAATGATTTTTGCTACTTGGAAAAATTAAACTATTTTTAAGGTTAGAATTTAGAGTAAAAAGTCATTTAGGTGGGAATGACTTTATGTTTTCATTGTACTTTTATTTTCTGTGGCATTTGGAACTATTACTATTACACTTCTTTTGGAAGTTATCTCATCTTTGAATCATGTTCCTCTGACCATTCTTTGTGCTCCATTATTATGTTTTTACAAAATAAAGTCCTCATCATTTATGATATCTTTGTTCATCTCTACTGGCAGTTACCGTTTTTTGTTTTTGTTTTCAGAGAATTGTGTACTTTTTATGGTACTTACTGTAATATGCCATATATTGTCATTGTGACTGTCAACCCAGTAGATTGTGTATTGAGTTCAATTAGGTCTAATCTTTTTTACCATTGTCCTCCAAGTCTTAAGTACACAGTAGGCTCCTCAATAAATGTTTGTTAAATGAAATTATTCCCTAGTCTGAGATGCCTTTCTTACTCATGGATTGTAATCACTCTGACACAAATTGCTAAATGACTGTGGGTAGCTTGCGTAATCTCTCTTAAGTATCTTTGTTCTGAAACTGGCAACGCCTTCCCTCAGAGGGTTAGGTTATAATTAACTAGTAAAATGCTTTGAAGATGAAAAAGTTAAAGTTGAGCATTATGATCATCCTATTAAAGGAGAACTGTTAGTACACAGGTTTGTAGGTAAAAGCTTTCCTAAAGCTTGGCATTAATTAAATGGTGCTGAAGTAATTAATTTGTATGTATTTACATTTTGGTTATTTGCTTTACTTAAATCCCTAGATTTCTTTGGAGGGAAGGAGCTTTTTGTAGTGTTACTTACTTTGAGATCTCTGTCATAGAGTCAAGTCCAAATTGAAACCCTACCAAAATAAGAAAAATACAACAGAATAGTGGAGCAGTTGGGATGATGTGACTCATAATTGTATTATATGCTAGAAGTCCTCAAACTTTTGGGTACTAAGAATCATTTGGAGGCTCTTGTTAAAAATATCCCAACTCCAGAGATTCTAGTTTAGCAGGTTATGTTTCTTTAAATGAGAAATCAGGTGATTTCTGATTCAGGTAGTATGTGAATAACACTTCGAGAGACACTCCTTGAATGGAACTGAAAAAAGCTAGTACAATATGAGAGAATGATCAATAAATAAGCCTACAAACTTGGGGCACCTGGCTGGCTCAGTTGGAAGAGCATGCGACTCTTGATCTCAAGGTTGTGAGTTTGAATCCCATGTTGGGTGTAGAGATTACCTAAATAAATATTTAAAAAAATCCTACAGACTCATTTAAATTGATAGTCAAAGAGTTATGTAGTAACTGTAGTAGAATATAATCAAGTGCCAAAAACGTATAATAGAGTTGCAGCTAGTAGAGGAAAAAGGTCAATTTAGATAAGATTAGATCCTTCAGGTAAGATTTTAAGAAAAGATGGGTCTTTTTTCTTTTTTTTTCTTTAAGTAAGCTCAGTGCTCACTATGGGGCTTGAACTCACGACCCTGAGATTAAGGATTGCACATTTTACCAACTGAGCCAGCCAGGCACCCTGGAAAATATGGGTCTTGAAGGGTGAGTGATAGGATTTGATCAGGAGGAGTAATGCTGGCCTGGTCTGTCTAAATTGGTGAAGAAGTTCACAGGTATCAGTCTGTATTCACAAACATGCCTTAGTTTAGAACACATGCCATTGCTTCCTCAGTGACTGCTTATTGAGTACGTTATATAATAATGCTTTTCAGACATTATGTGCACAAGAATCACCTGGGGATCTTATAAAAAAATGTTTTCTGATTGGATAGTCTGGGGTGGAGCACATTTGAATGACAAATGTAGAGAGTAATCAAGTCTTGGATGAGTAGTTGAGTTGGATGACCTTTAAGACACACTTTAACCTTAGTATTTTTATAAATTTCTAAGGTGGAGTGTTTGAGATAATATAAAGAGGACTATTATATATTAGGAATGGCAGGAACTAATTTTTTTTTTCTCTAGTTCTGTCAGCCATTCGTTAGCCATGTGATGTTGGGCTCGTTAATGTACTCCATTAAAGGGTGGGGGTTGGAGAAGGCAAGAGCCTGAGGAAGTGAAATTTAGTGCAATTTTAAGATTTATTATTTTAGAGCTGGAGAGTGAGGGGGGGGGCAGCGGGAGAGGAGGAGACAAAGAGAAGCAGACAACCTACTGAGTGTAGAACCTGAGGCAGCCTGATCCCACAATGGATCACGACCTGAGCCGAAATCCAGTGGGTCACTTAACTGACTGAGCCACCCAGGTGCCCCAAAATAGTGCATTTTAAAAAAAGCACTCATTTGTTAAGTACAGTAAGCATATTTATTGATAAAGTACTATTACATGATTGAATTGCATCTTTTTTTTTTTTTAAAGATTTTATTTATTTATTTGACAGAGAGAGACACGGCGAGAGAGGGAACACAAGCAGGGGGAGTGGGAGAGGGAGAAACAGGCTTCCCGCTGAGCAGGGAGCCCGATGCGGGGCTCGATCCCAGGACTCTGGGATCAGGACCTGTGCCGCAGGCAGACGCTTAACAACTGAGCCACCCAGGCGCCCTGATTGAATTGCATCTTAAATAGTTTTTCCTCCTCTACCGAGGATAGTTTGGAAGTAGCTAACCAGTTTTTCCTGGTAATTTAAACTAATAAGTGATGCTGTATGTTATACATACAAAAAATGTATGTATATGTACAATACATATGTATTGTATATGTATACATACAAAAAAACTAATATGTTTATTTTCCTTAATTATAGACACTCTGATGTTTGAATATCTAGTAGTTTTTCCCTTTGTGTTTTTTAGTGTGAATGTGGTCTTGTGGCTTTAAAACTAGCTCATGGCAAATTGTATTAACACCACAAAATTAGAAATTGGTCTTTTTGTAAAATATTTTTTAGTAAGTGAACCGTTAAATCTATATGTTATACTTGGTTACGTTTAAACATATACAGTATTACAAGTTTTTGTTTGTTTTTTTTAAAAGTAAGCTCTAAGTACAACATGGGGCTTGAACTCAAGACCCTGAGATCAAGAGTCATGCTCTACCAGCTGAGCCAGTCCAGCGCCCCTATTACAAGTATTTCTTAAGTTTGTTTGCTAATGGCTACATTTTGACTAGTTATTTGTGTAAAGTAGTTGTCTTGCTTTGGGAAAATAGGATTTAGAAATGTGCATTTATGAAAAAGATATTTCTTATATTTTTCTTAAGTTTGTATAAAAGGAAATAAAACTTTATTTGGTAGCATATTGAAAATGATCATATATACCTTTGAAATACTGATCTATAATATCAAGTGATTAAGTATTAGCATTGAATTAAATCATCTCTAAAGTAAAGGTTCATCTTCCCTCTGCTCTCTTACCCACTTGCCCAATATCCAATGAACTGAGTGGTGAAGAGGAGAGCTGCTGTGCAGATACTGACCTTTCTTAATCTGAGGACATGTAGCTGGAGAGGGAAAAATGGAAATGTGATGGTTGGAGGTCTCTGGTTGAGAAATTGGTTATTTTAAACAAATTATTAATTTGTTTAAAAAAGCAAATAAATAAATGTATTGAAGATAATGGAAGCCATGTTTCTCCTTGAGAAGAGCTTTACAAACATGAAAGCGGAAAGTCTGGAAAGAAACTTAAGGTGTAGAATTAGAATTAGAAGCCTTGGTGTACACATGTATGTTATTATTCATGCACAGATAAATGGGTATAGATGTGTAGGCTTGAAACTATTGTAAAACAACAAACTCTATACTTTTCTGATTATAAATGTAATCTAACTCCCTTGTTTCTGTATTTACAGATTATTACATTTGCTATACTTATAGAGTGATTCATTTAGTAAATATTTATTGGTTGAATAAATACTGTACTTTATCAAGAATTTAGGAATTCAGTGTTTTAAGAGGAATAATTTCATTTTTAACTGTCTTTCAGAAAGCTGAAGTTGATGGTAGTTTAAGTGATAGCCACGTGTCTCCTCCAGCCAAACGCACTTTGAAACAACCTGATTCTGTTTGCAAAGACAAATCAAAATCACGAGGTACTGGTCAGCGAGAGGAATGGAACATATCAACTGGACAGGCCAGGTGAGAAGTGAGAACTCATCCACTGTTTTTTCATGAATAATTTGATATGATTCAGGGCTCATATTAATGCTAATTTTCTTAAATTGTAAAGCCACTATTGTCTAGAAATACTTATCAATTTTTAAACTTGTTTTATGATTTTGTATGTGTTTTTATTTTTTCTAAATATCACATAAAATATATTTGTTATATAAAAATATGTAGTATATAATAGAAACTATTATTACTAAAAGAATAAGGATTTCGATAGGTCTTGAATATGCGTACATACTTATACTCCTGGAAGTTTTAAATAAAGATATTTGGTTAGAAGTATATTTTTATTTGAAAATAAAGTAAAATCTCCCCTTTCTAAAATTATTAAATATTATACTTGAATTATATACTAACATGTAATAAAATAAAAATTAATTTTTAAAGAAATCTTTTCATTTGTCTGCTTGTTGTCAGTTTAAATTTGCTTTGGGTTTGGCTCGGTATGTATCAGGAAAACTTTTACACACTTACCAAAGTAAATAATAATAATTTAATGTAGATAAGATAGGCACCACACACAGAAAGGATTTAAACTTTGAACTCAGAATTCTTAGCTTCTCTTTTCTCCAGTCTTTGATGTAGAAGTGCTGATGATGTGCTGACTACAAACAAAAGTAAAAGGGAAATCCTTTGGTTTCTTTCCTCCTCGAAGTATTTAAAAATTATCTGATTTTATATGTATAGGTAAATTCTGGATACTGTTATTCTTTTTTTTTTTAAATATTTTTTGAAAGATTTTTATTTATTCATTTGAGAGAGAGACAGAGACAAAGAGAGCACAAGCCGGGGGGAGGAGCAGAGGGAGAGGGAGAAGCAGACTCCCCGCTGAGGTAGGAGTCCTTCCATGAAGGAGATCATGACCTGAGCCAAAGGCAGATGCTTAACCATCTGAGCCACCCAGGTGCCCCTGGATACTGTTACTCTTTAATGAAAAAAAATCTTGGGGTTATATAGACTTTGATAGGCAGTATACATTTACTAGTCCCTGAAGAGTTTTTTACCTATTTCAGTATGTTCCAGAAGATGCACCACTTACTATAAGTTTTTTATTTTGCATTGTCTGGGAGCTAAGTAGGAAAATCTTGAATCATAGCCTGTTGATTTTTCTTTTCCCACACTCATTCATCTGTGAGATAAAACAGATCTAGGTCGCTATAATGATGTTACTTAAAATGAGTACTGCCCTTTAATTACACTTCTAGACTTGATCTACCTGTTGTAATCTGTATCCTATATTTATTAAATGAATGAATCAGGCTTCTTTTTCTAGATAAATGTTTCTTAAAATTGTTCTTTTAGTGTCAAAGTTTTACCTTTCACTGTAAGATAATTTTAACAGTTTGAGTATATGATGGGCACTTGATTGTCTGCATCTTAGCCACTCAGAAGGCCTTTGTGTAATTGATCTTGATTATGTCTTTTTTTTTTTTTTTTAAAGATTTTATTTCTTTATTTGAGAGAGAGAGAATGAGAGAGAAAGCACATGAGAGGGGGGAGGGTCAGAGGGAGAAGCAGACTCGATGCGCGGGACTCGATCCAGGGACTCCAGGATCATGACCTGAGCCGAAGGCAGTCGCTTAACCAACTGAGCCACCCAGGCGCCCTTGATTATGTCTTTTGTATAAAAAAAGCCTCAAAAATTGTTTTGGGGAGAGAGTTTTGCTTCATTTAGGTGCCTTAGTGTGATACTCCTTATTAAAAAAATACTAAGTACATTTTGAATAAAAAGCTTAAGAAATAATGAATACTAACAATTTATTATTTATATTTTGGCAGAAGAATAACAATTTGAAAAGTTTTTTTGAGTTTAATTTTCATTTAGTAATGTAAGTGCCACACTGTTAGAATGTTCTGGTGTTTCAGATGACCTGAAAAGAAGACACCATTTGACCTGTTATTAGATTCAACAGAATTGAATTTTGAGGAAAGCTTGTAGTTAAAAATATTTTAGATTTTGAGATAGTATAAATACAAAAATCAGGATTTATTTGGAAGCTTGTGTTTGTTTTTATGTCATGAGCCTGAGAATCTCGATTCCTTTATTTTGGTAATCCTAAGGTCTTATGAGCATCTGAAGTAAAATTATTAAGCTTCTTTCACAAAAATGCTTTGTTACAAATGTAATTCATTTTGGGGAAAGTGAATATAGATAAGAATTAGTATTCACTGAAAAATAATGAATCCTAAAGGACTTTGTAAAGACTGCTAAATTTTTAATTTTTAAATTTTTTCAGGCAGGTGGGGAGGGACAGGGGGAAGGAGAGAGAGAGAATCTTTTTTAAATTAAATTAAATTAAATATTATGTCATTTTTAAAATTTAAATTCAATTAGTTAACATGCAGTGTAGGAGAGAGATAATCTTAAGCAGGATCCACCCCCAGTGCAGAGCCGGACCCAGAGCTCAATCTCACAACCCTGAGATCATGACCTGAGCCGAAATCAAGAGTGGGACACTTAACTGACTGAGCCATCCAGGCTCCCCAAGACTGCTAATTTTTTTTTTAATTACTGTTGATTGGTGAAATAACTTTTGAGAGCTCGGTAATTGGATGAAGATAGAGGTAAAAGTGGAACTAGAACTTTGAAGTTTTCATAAATGATTTGAAATAGATTATGAGTTTTCTTTTGGGGAGAAATCGGGGCTTATATATTTAAAGGCTCAAGTTTATCAACATAATTATGATAATTTTTTATAAAATAAGGATTTTTTTTGGTTAAAAATTTTACTATATATTCTTCTTTATCTTATATGTAGAAATTCACAAATATCCATGCTAGCCTAGATAGCTATTACAGCTTACAAATATTTTGAGTAAAGAATCCCATTTTTGTCAGCTGATATTTATTTAGCTACTAGACATTTATTGAACTGGGATGCTGTGTGTGCGTACGTGTGCACACGTGTCTGTCTGTGTTGTTGGAGGAGGCACCCTAGAGAATGTGACATGCACTTAATGTCTCTAGAATAATAGAAACACATGCTTTAAGATACAGACAAAATTAAATCCTTTTTTTTTTTTTAAAGATTTTATTTGACAGAGAGAGACACAGTGAGAGAGGGAACACAAGCAGAGGGAGAAGGAGAAGGCTTCCCGCTGAGCAGGGAGCCAGACGTGGGGCTCGATCCCAGGACCCTGGGATCATGACCTGAGCCGAAGGCAGGCGCTTAACGACTGAGCCACCGAGGCGCCCTAAAATTAAATCTTTGATAAGACTAACTGTACACTTAAATGTAGTATGCATGAAAATTTTGTTTTGTGGTCAGATGATGAGAGAGTAGTGAGGTTAGGCAGAAATGTAACCACTTGTTAAACTGCTGAGGCACATAAAATTGTAGGTAGTATTGGTTAAGGTCTTTTTTTTTTTTTTTAAAGATTTTATTTATTTATTTGACAGAGAGAGACAGCGAGAGAGGGAACACAAGCAGGGGGAGTGGGAGAGGGAGAAGCAGGCTTCCCGCTTGAGCAGGGGGCCCGATGCGGGGCTCGATCCCGGGACTCCAGGATCATGACCTGAGCCAAAGGCAGTTGCTTAACCAACTGAGTGGCACCCAATAAAACTTTTTTAGGCATATTATGTTATTATATAGGCAGGCCAGTTCTTAAAATCCCAGTATTCTCTCTTTCCATACTCAGGTATTTAATATTCTGTCTCCTTTTTCATCTTTATAAAGAGAAATGGTAATAGAAAAAGGATGACAGTAATCTATGATTGTAAGATAATTGGATTGATTGAAGAATAAGTTTTTATTTTTCCTTTTTAAAACAGATCTTTCATTAGCAATGAAATAAAAGCCAAGTAAGCATTGTCTTCTTCAGAGGAACAAAAAGCTTATTGTGCTTTTTTTCAGTGATGTTGTTATTGTTGAGAAAAGTTTTAGATTTCTTTTGTAGAATGATTTCAGGATTAGCATCTTATGTTTTTGAATTATTTAAGTATGTACAATTTCAACAATTTGATTTTGCATACGCTAAAATTCATTTGGAGCCAAGACTTGTAAATAAACTGATCAAACTGAGTTAATATTATGTTGGGTCCAAAGCCAAGTATATTTATGAAGTAGTAAAATTGACTTTTCTATGTGGTTTTAAGTGAGTTCCAGAAAATTTCATATGCATAATCTTTCCAAGGAAAGATATGTTAATATGCCAATTTCATTACTTTATGTGTACTTTGTGTACAAAGGTGCTAAAAATGAAATACTTTCCAAGGGGTGTACCATATTAGAATGAGATACTTTTGTTGTTTTCTGGGGGAAGGGAGGGCAGGAGTTTTTTGTTTTTGCGTTTTTCATAGTATAAGTACATACAACAGTTTTAGTTTTGTGTATATCCTTTAGTCATCCTAGCTCTGACCTTTATTAGGCAAGGGCATTTATAACTAATATTTAATATTTAACATTTAAAATTTAGCATGAAGAGTGGTGGAGTAACCCAAAACATTAGAATATTTTAGTTAAGAAAATTTCTGCAAACAGGAGTGGGCGATACAGGTTTCCAGTTATGGAATGAGTAAGTCACGGGGATGAAAGATACAGCATGGGGGAATATAGTCAGTAAATGGTATTGTAATAGCATTGTGTGATGATAGATGGGAGCTACACTTGTGGTGAGCACAGCATAATGTATAGGTTTTTTGAATCACGGTGTTATGCACCTGAAACTAATAATAACATTGTGTATCAAGTATACTTCCATTAAAAGAAAATTTTGTGCAAACCATATAGATAATAGAAGAGAAGATAATCCTATATTTACTATTTTCTGAATGGTCCTTTCCCTTTTTTTTAATTTTTGAAAATAATAATCATTGGGTATTTAAAAAATACCTTAGTAAGTTTACATCGACAGTTCTTTTATTATGTAGCAATTTAGTTTTTGTTTTTTACTTTCTAATTACACAAAAGCATACTGTGAAATTTTTTTTGACAGAGATAGCTAGAGCAGGAACACAAGCAGGGGGAGTGGGAGAGGGAGAAGCAGGCTCCCCGCTGAGCAGGGAGCCTGATGTGGGGCTCAATCCCAGGACCCTGGGATCATGACCTAGCCAAAGGCAGACGCTTAATGACTGAGCCACCCAGGCGTCCCCATACTGTGAATTTTTTTAAGTCTTCATGTTTTGATGACCATTTAAGTATCTTCTTACTGAATTAACGTTTGCTTTCCTTCACCCAAAAGGGAGAATTGTATGATGACTATTTTGAGAAATTAGCTAAGTTTTCATTTATCAGGTTAGATTGTGTAATAAAATATTTTGGAGAAATTATTAAACGGTATTGATGTTCAAGGGCTTTATTCTTCCCACAATTTATTTTTTATTTTATTTTATTTTTTTAAGATTTTATTTATTCAACAGAGAGTGACATAGCGAGAGAGAGGGAACACAAGCAGGGGGAGTGGGAGAGGGAGAAGCAGGCTTCCTGCTGAGCAAGGAGCCCGATGCGGGGCTCGATCCCAGAAACCTGGGATCATGACCTGAGCTGAAGGCAGACGCTTAATGACTGAGCCACCCAGGCGCCCTGCACAGTTTATTGTTTGAATAAATTTGTCGTTGTTTGATTTTTACTTTGTTAACCAAAACCAATAACGCATGTCTCTAACCATTGCTGCTTATGGTATCAGTTAACTTTATGGTACATTGTTAGGCTTCAGCCTCTTCTTTGGACTTTATAGAGTTGGAGACAGAGTAAATTCAGTTTATAATCTGTTATTAAAGCTTTTCTTGAAGTAATGAAATGACTCATAGCAAGTATATTTTATTAATTGGTATATTACCAATCTTAGAATAAAATAATGTCATCTTTACTCTGAAAAAAGTAATATTACTGACATTTTAAAGATTAAAATGATTCCACCAGTATTGCGTTTCTTGCTTCTTTAAATGAATGTTGATGTGTTTGCATATTAAATATAATTGTGTTCTAGGTTAACTTCTCAGCCTGGTGCTACATTACCAAACGGACATAGTAGCTTATGTGAGTATTCTGTTATGAAACTGGTTAGTATTGAAATTCTTACTAATGTTGTTAGTAAGTGTTAAAGCGGGATAAAACAGTGATTTACTAGTATGTTCAGCATACAGTTGGAAATGACTGGATTTCAGTCATAGTGCTTACGTAATTGTTAAACATTGAGAAATCAGTACAAATGAAATTATTAAAATTATTATGACAGATTGTAAATAGTTATCAACTTTAGATTATTGGATATTAAAGCCATTTAAGAGGTAATATTAAATTTTTTGTAGTCTTTTATAAGTAATTTTTGATGTATTTTTTCTTTTTTCTTTTTATACTCTGTACTTTGAACTGTAAATCTCTCTCTTCTTGTAGCCCTTCGAAGCCATCCCCTTCGAGGGGAAAAGAAGGGAGATGGGGACCTTTCTTGTATAAATGGTGACATGGAAGTCAGAAAAAGTTGTCGTTCCAGGAAAAACAGATTTGAAAGTGTGAACCAGAGTTTGTTATTTGATCAACTAGTAAATAGGTATGAATGCTTATGCAGTAAGCAGTTTAATTTTATTTATTTATTTAATTTTTCAGATTTCAAAATTTCAAAATCAGATTTCAGATTTCAAAAAAATCAGTGATTTTTAAGCTAGATATGTTTTAAAAAATAACTTAAGCACTGACTTAGTAATAAATGCAATTATTTTAAAACTTAATTTGAATTAATAGTGGTTAGCAATGATTATCAGTTTCTAGTCCATTTACTAGATTTAATAGTTTATGTAATAGCTAAATTTTTCTCATCCTTTTTAAGTTTTTGTGCATAAATAATATAAAAAGTAATTTTATTCTGTCTTTACTATTATAGTCCTTTAACATTTGCTCATTAACAATTTTTGACAATTTTCAAGCAACATTAAATTCCATTATTGATGTGTAGTAAGTATACTTTTGTTTAGTCAAGATTTTGAATTAAAGGTCTTTTGAGACTGGGTATATGGGATATAGTTAGTGAATGAGCCTAGCAGATTGCTCAGTGTCTCCATGCAATGAAATTTTATTCTTCTCAGATGATAAATTATCCTACTTAATCCTTGCAATGACCTGGAGAGAAGGGAGGTCAGTATAATCCCTATTTTACAAGAGAGGAAATTATATTTTATACCGGTAATGTCAAATTCAAGTATTAGTTAAGTACGCTGATCATTATCTGGACACACAGTAAGTGCTGTATAAATGTGTTTAAAAGATAAAATGTGGTAATGTTAGCCTGTATTTCGTAGAGGTCAGTGTTGTCTAATTTTTGAAAGTATCTGTTCAGTTAACCTTATGTTGGTTTTAAACTTTTTTTTAAGTAGGCTCCATGCCTAGCCTGGAGCCCAACACAGGGCTTGAACTCACGACCTTGAGATCAAGACCTGAGCTGAAACCCAGAGTCAGACGCTTTACCAACTGAGCCAACCAGGCACCCCTGGCTTTAACCTTTTTTTTTTTTTTGCCTTCCTCCCCCCAGCTTTAAACTTTTTATAGATTTTCTGTCCTATAAATTTTCTTAACACTATCTTCAAATAAAAATATTGAAATTTTTTTCATTGCCTACCATTGGATCTGGTAGTCATTTATAGTGGCATTGTGGAGTTAAATATATGGAGTATCATAGATTTTATTTTTAAGTAATCTCTACACTCAACATAGGGCTTGAACTCACAACCCTGAGATCAAGAGTTGTATGCTGTACTGACTGAGCCAGCCAGGTGCCCCAAATATTTGGAGTATTATAACAAATGTTCTATTTTATAAGTTTTATTATAATAAATATATTAAGGTAAAAGATGTTCTGGATTTTTGGGGGACATTATCTTCTGATGATGCTGATTCAGAAAGTTATTTAATTGGGATGCCATGTACAGTTACATATCAAAGATAATTTGATTATGCTTTGATGAAGAGCCTTTTACATGTATGACACATTGTGTGGTTTCACAGTTGTCTAAATCCTAGTTTTATTATGTGATTGTAGTACTGCTGAAGCTGTACTACAGGAAATGGACAACATTAATATCAGACGGAATCGTCGGTCAGGAGAAGTAGAACGACTTAGAATGTGGACAGATACAGAATTTGTGAGTATATTAACTTTAACAACCTTGGCAAATATTTTTTATTTTGGTTGAGGAATTCAAAGGGAGGGTGAGCAGCATTTGGATTTTCTTGAATTAACAGATTTGTTCCTTTCTTTTTTCTACCTTAGTTTGGGATTTTATGTTTTCTTCTTCTGTCCTTACTCTGCTTGCCACAACCTTCCCCAAAAGACCCTCTGTGCTTTTGCCGGAAGAGTCATCTTAAATTACCACTCTGATTCTGTTACTTTTCTGATTTGAACCTTTAATGTTCTTTTTATTGTGTACTGAATTAATTAAAAACACCTTGACCTTCATAATCTGGTTTCAGCTTTATCTTCTCACACACCATTGCCCAAATATAAACAGATCATTCTTGTTCCTTTATCCTTCACTTCTGGTAATACTTCCTGTTAGGGACTGCTGCAGTCCTACCATTGTTTCAAGGTTCATCTCAAATGCTGCCTCCCTTCCCTTTCCTCAGCAACAAGAGCAGCATCTCTCTGAATTCTATGGTACATTGTATCTTTCTTTATGGCATTTAATTTGTTTTACCTTGTTTTATAGTTACCTGTGACTTGTCTTATTCCATCGTAGTAGGCTGTAATTTGCTTCAGGGAGAAAGTATGTTCATGGCATTGTAATTTTAAATTTTCAAATATTTGTTTTATTTTTCCTCTTGTCCCTTACATTTTTTGAATTCAGGAACCTCCATTTTTCATGAATCTGTGCCTTCAAATAGGTACTCAGTAAATTTCAAGAGTGGTCATGTACCATTGGGTTAATGATATTTATAGATAGGAATAAATTCCATGTTAATATTTGACGGCTTTCTTTCTTTAAAAGGAAAACATGGATATGTATTCAAGAGTGAAAAGGCGAAGAAAATCACTGAGAAGAAATAGTTATGGGATACAGAATCATCATGAGGTCTCTACTGAGGGTGAAGAAGAAGGTTTGTAAAGTACCTTGTGAAGTAAATACTACAAAGTTCAGGTGGGAGGGAGGAAAAATATATACAGGTAATATATGCGTAATATTGCTGGGTGGGTGATTTTTGGCTTTAGAGCTCTATATTGTATAATTTGGAATAATTTTTATTTGGCATTCTGAGTTTTCACTTTCATCTGGAAAAATGCCTTTATACTCTACGTCATTATGTAATTTATCTTATTAGTAGCCCTCAAGTGACCTAATCTGGTGTGGCATTTGCCATGGGCTGATTTGTTGTTAGGTGAGGCCTCTTTTGTGTTTAGATACCGTCTAACTGGAAGCCTCTATCTGCCTTCTATCTATATCCTCTGAATCTCTGATTATTTGGGTCCCAAATTTAGTTATGGAATGAGAAGTGAATGGTGAGGTTCAGAGAAAGAGGGCCTGCTCATGTTAGTGGAGGGGGTTGTACTGCTCTTTTCTGAGGCTTGTCTGGGTTCTGAACTGAAGAACCCTGGCTGAATTTGTAGGGCTGGAGCTGGGAACATGATGAAAGTACATTTGCCCCAAAGATTATAAATCAATGACTAGTAAGTACACCTATAGATTTCAATTCTTAGGTGTTAATCTTTATTGAAATGGATTTTCAGAAGATTCGGTATATTGTAAATGCAGGATAGTTGTATTTTACCAGGATATCTTACCAGTTCCTACTATTTGTATAGCTTAGATGGAGATGAAGGGGTTTATTTCTCAAATTCTCTAATATATTGTTAGTGAGTTTTGAAGAGCTGATATTTCTAATGAAGGTACTTTATTGAGCAAATATTATTGTTGTTATAGCTAGAGCCTCTATATTGCTTCCTTTGGAGAAAATCAGTATAGGTGAGACAGATTTATAATGTGACTTTTGCCTTTTCATTAAATGAACACCTTTGTAGAGTTTTCAGAATAGATTTGCCATATATAGAATTTCTTCCCACAATATTATTGTGCAGGTGTTTCTCAAAACTTAATATTTTTTGAGGATTTAAAGAGACTTATTTGGGTATAAGTAATTCATTTAGATAATAATATTGTATTTACTGATTTTCTCTAGAACTTAATAATAAAAATTTTTATAAGCTTAGAATAAGCTTTCAGATGTTTGCATTTTTAGTCTCCTATTTCAGTCAGTATCACTGGTGGTTTTGAAATTTTTCCTATTCCTTAATATGGTTGTGTTATATTGACAATTCCTGTGGTAAAAGTTAATCACAAAGCATATTGCATTTGGGAACCATAAGCCAATAAATTTACATTAGAGTTTTATTTATTTTTTTTAAAGATTTTATTTTTAAGTAATATCTATACCTAACATGGGGCTTGAACTAAAAAACCTGAGATCAAGAGTTGCATGCTGTACCGACTGAGCCAGCCAGACACCCCAGACTTTTATTTTTAACTGTAAATTGGGGTGCCTGCGTGGCTCAGTCGGTTAAGCGTCTGCCTTTGGCTCAGGTCATGATCCTGGAGTCCCGGGATCAAGCCCCGCATTGGGCTCCCTGCTCAGTGGGGAGTCTGCTTCTCCCTTTGCCCCTCACCCCGCTCGTGTGCTCTCTTGCTCTCTCAAATAAATAAATAAAATCTTTAAATATGTATATATATATAAATAAATAATAAAAAGTGGTTTGGCTATAACTATGATATGACATCTATTTACAGTTTACTTTTTTTAAGATTTTATTTATTTGAGGGAGAGACAAAGACAGTGAGAGAGCACGAGGGGGGAGGAAAGGGAGAAGCAGGCTCCCTGCTGAGCAGGGAGCCCAATGCAGGGCTCGATCCCAGGACCCTGAGATTACCACCTGAAACGAAGGCAGACGCTTAACCGACTGAGCCACCCAGGCATCCCGAGCCAAAACACTTTTTAAAAATAAACATTTAAGATTTATGTACACTATAATTTATTTTTTAAGTGTATAGTTAGGTGAATTATAAAGTGATCACTTCCGTCAAGAAATGAACCATTAACACCCCAGAAATTGGCTTCATGCTCCCTCCCAATTCCTACCTGCATTTCCTATCAAAATAGAACTAATTTGTGCTTATTTGTTGTCAGCAGGCCTAACAAACCATTATACTACCAACAAAAATTGCTCTTGCTGTAACATTAGTAATTAGCTTGTAAGCATATTTTTTGAACTACCAAGTGGTATTTGAATACTAACCTTATTCACTGGTGGATAACTGGCCATTAAATGAAGTTTGATGCAAATTTTGATTCATCTTCTATTACTGTTTTGTATGACCAAAGAAATGGAAAGATCATAAGTATACCTAGGTTATTTAGCAGAGAGCTATATTATTTGTAGGAAAGGCATTTTTTTTTTTTTTTGCATCTATCTACGTTGACTTTTGATTGTATTGACATATGCTGTATCATACAATGTTGACACTTTATTTATTTATTTATTTAAAGGATTTTATTTATTTATTTGACAGAGAGAGACACAGTGAGAGAGGGAACACAAGCATGGGGAGTGGGAGAGGGAGAAGCAGGCTTCCCGCTGAGCAGGGAGCCCGATGCGGGGCTCGATCCCAGGACCCCGGGATCATGACCTGAGCCGAAGGCAGACAGTTAACGACTGAGCCACCCAGGCGCCCCACAATGTTGACACTTTTATTTATTTATTTATTTATTTTTTAAGATTTTATTTATTTATTTGAGAGATAGAATGAAAGAGAGAGAGCACAAGAGGGGGGAGGGTCAGAGGGAGAAGCAGACTCCCTGCTGAGCAGGGAGCCCGATGCGGGACTCGATCCTGGGACTCCAGGATCATGACCTGAGCCGAAGGCAGTCGCTTAACCAACTGAGCCACCCAGGCACCCTGTTGACACTTTTAAATGTCAGCTGTGCAGAGAGTTAAAAGACAAAATGTAAATACTCATTTCTAGAGTTAACCAATCCTTGTGGATTAAAACAGTGATTCTTTTCTTTTGTGTGGGGGAAACTAGAATCTCAAGAGGAGGATGGAGATATAGAAGTTGAAGAGGCAGAAGGAGAAGAAAATGATAGACCGTATAATTTGAGACAAAGGAAAACAGTGGATCGATACCAAGCACCTCCAATAGGTAAGAAATGCTGAAGAACTTCTTTTGTAGTTGAGTAGCTTATTCTGCTCCACCCCTTTAAAAAAAAAAAAAAAATCAGTGCTGCTGAATTTAAAGATTTTATTTTTAAGTGATCTCTATACCCCATGTGGGGCTTGAACTCACAACCCCAAGAGTTGTATGCTTTACCGGCTGAGCCAGCCAGGTGCCTCTAGTGTTGCTGAATTTAGAAGAATGGAATCTCTTGTAGTTACAGTCATATTTTTTTATATTTACTTATGTTCACAGACACAACTGAAAGAAAGTTGAAGTACGCAGTTGCAATATAGAATTACATACAGCATGTACATTTTATTTAAAGACTCTTAAATTTAGTAATAAATACTGCTCATACTTCTGTAATACTTTAGATTTCTTTCTTATTTTTTTAATTTTTTTATTGTTATGTTAATCCCCATACATTACATCATTAGTTTTAGATGTAGTGTTCCATGATTCATTGTTTGTGCATAACACCCATGTAATACTTTAGATTTCATTGAACACTTTCATTTACAGCAGTTCTTTTAGGGCAAGTATATCTGTGTTCCAACTGGTTAAGTAGTTTAGCCAAAGTCACAAAACTGGTACAGGACTGCAGCTTGGCCAATAATCTAGGTTTATATGTTTATTTATTTTTTAAAAGTAATTTCTACCCCCAACGTGGGGCTCGAATTGTAACTCTAAGATCAGGAGTCTCATGCTCCATCGACTGAGCCAGCCAGATGACCCTAGGTTTTTGTTGTTGTTTTTGTTTTATTAAGGAGGAAACTTTTATCTTAATGCTGTTAAGATAATGACAGGTAATCAGTTCTGTAAGTGCTGTTTTATTGACTTTCTTCCATCTCTTGGGAAATTCCATCATTATTGATCCCTACAATTTTTTTAAAATTGAGATACAGTAATCCAGGTATCCTGAAATCCACCATTTTTGGTGGGTTTTGCTGATTTTTAATCCATTGGTTTTTAGTGTATTTATAAGAATTATGCATTTATCACCACTGTCTAATTCCAGAACATTTTATTATTTCTACCCTTTGATTCCCCCCAGCCCTTGGCAACTACTGATGTACTTTCTGTCTATAGATTTGCTTTTATGTGACTTTTTGTGTCTAGCTTATTTCACTTAGCATAATGTTTTTAAGGAAGGACTGAGATATTTATGAAGTATTTATACTCAGACTTTTTTTTTTAAAAAGATTTTATTTGAGAGAGAGAGAGAGAGAGCACAAGTGGGGTGAGGAGCAGAGGGAGAAGCAGACTCCCTGCTCAGCAGGGAGCCTGATGCAGGGCTCGATCCCGGGACTCTAGGATCATGACCTGAGCTGAAGGCGGACGCTTAACTGACTGAGCCACCCAGGCGCCCCTATACTTAGACTCTTATGCTCTAAAATGATGATTGAATTTCTGGAAGGGGTGGATCAGAGTTATCTCACTAGAGGCTTGCCTCTAGTTTATGCAGACTTGGTATGCAGACATTACACCAGTTAGGAGTCACTGTCACAGATAGCCCTGTTGATAATTGGGGAGATATGTAAAGATAGAAAAAAAGATTGTGAACTGTTTTTCTAGATTAAAAAAAAAAAACTTCATTGGGGTATAATTGAAATACAGTCTACTGCAGTTGCACATATTTAATATGTACAGTTTGGCAAGTTGGACATACCTGAGGTATATACCTATGAATATTATCACCATCAAGATAATGAACATGTTTATCAACCCCCAAAATATCTTGCTGCCTGTTTGTAATCTGCTCCTAACCTTCTGGAGCCATCCCCATCCCAGTCCTCAGGCAGCCACTCATCTCATCTGCTTTCTCTAACCATAGATGAGTTCACATTTTCTTGAATTTTATGTACAATATATACTCTTTTTTGTCTGACTTCTTTCACTCAGGATAATTGTAAGACTCATCCATGTTGTTGAAAATAACACTAGTGTGTTTCTTTTTATTACCAAGTAGCATTCCATTGTATGGATATATCATAATTTGTTTATCCATTCATTTGTGGATGGACATTTGGATTGTTGACGTTTTTAGTATTTTGCTGTTATAAAGTTGTTAGGAACATTCATGTGCAAGTCTTTGGACATATTTTTTCATTTTTCTTGTAAACACTGAGGAGTGGAATGGTTGGGTTTTGTGATTTAGGTGTATATTTAATGTGCTAAGAAATTGCCAGACTGTTTTCCAAAGTGATTTTACCACTTACATTCTCCCTAAGAATGTATGAGAGTCCAGTTGCACCATTCTCTTACCACACACTTGGTATGGTCCGGTTTTGAAATTAATTTTAATACATATTTACAGTAGTTTAAATTTCCATTTCCCAGATGATGTTGAGCATCTTTATGTGCTGCTTTGCCAGCGTTATCTCTGGAGGAGTGTTCAAATCTCTTGCCCACATATGACTAGCTTCTATTCAGAAAGTTAACAGAAGTAATTTCTTTTCCTTTAATACATCAGTTGATCAATTTATTATTAGTTATTTCTGTGTTGTCTTTTTCTTTTAAGTACCAGCTCATCAAAAAAAGAGGGAAAACACACTGTTTGATATTCACAGATCTCCAGCAAGAAGAAGCCATATCAGGTATGTTTTGTTGGTTTTCGAAAGGATGAAATATTTATATCTGTCATTTAGATATATCCTTTAAATAATACATAATGAAATGCCTTATAACTAGAATATAGGTATTGATGGTGTTGATAATGTCAATGAGGGACTAAGTGGCATCTTTCTTTCTTTAATTAGGGACTAGTAGTTACTATCTTATATGTGACTATTCTCTTCCTGCTTCAGTTTGCTTAGAATAGTTACTGTTTTAACAGTTATGTTCCCTAAAGCCACATAGCTCTCTGGGGGTCTCTCAGTAGAGTTGAATCTAAACAATTCACATTGCTTTCCCTTGAAACACTGGTTCAGTTAGTCTTTACTATTTTTTCCCCTTTTGCCCCCCCCATTTTTAAAAAAGGAGACTGAGAGAGAGTGTGTGTGCATGAGTGGGTACACAGAGTGAGAGGGAGAAGCAGACTCCCTGCTGAGCAGGGAGCCTGACTCAGGGCTCCATCCCAGGACCCCGAAATCGTGACCTGAGCTGAAGGTAGACGCTTAACTGACTGAGCCACTAGGCACCCCTTATTGGCCATTGTTATATCTTCTTCGTAAAGATTTCTGTTTAAATCTTTTGCCCATCTTAAAATCAAGTTGTTTGCCTTCTTATTGAGTTTTAAGAGGTTATTTATTTATTTATTTATTTGACAGAGAGAGAGAGACACAGCGAGAGAGGGAACACAAGCAGGGGGAGTGGGAGAGGGATGCGGAGCTTGATCCCAGGACTCTGGGATCATGACCTGAGCTGAAGGCAGATGCTTAATGACTGAGCCACCCAGGCGCCCCAAGTTTTAAGAGTTTTAAAATATATTCTAAACATAATTCTTTTTGTCACGTGTATGTATTACAAGTGTGTCCTCCATTGTTTGGCTTGGCCATTTTTTCTCATAATGATGTGTTTTGAAGAGCAAATGTTTAAAAATTTCTTTAAATGAATTTTTAATTTTGGAACAATTTTAGCTTTGCAGAAAAGTTGCAAAAATAGTATAGAGTTCCCTTATACCTCTTACCCAATTTTTGTCATTGTTAACATGTTGTGGCATGTTTGTTAAAACTAAAAACTGATATTGGTACATAATTACTCACCAACCTCCAAGGTTTACTTGGATTTTAATAGTTTTTTATTTTATTTTATTTTTAAAGATTTTATTTATTTGACAGAGAGAGACACAGCGAGAGAGGGAACACAAGCAGGGGGAGTGGGAGAGGGAGAAGCAGGCTTCCCTCTGAGCAGGGAGCCAGATGTGGGGCTCGAACCCAGGACCCTGGGATCATGACCCGAGTCGAAGGCAGACGCTTAACGACTGAGCCACCCAGGCGCCCCTTAATAGTTTTTTCATTAATGTTCTTTTTCTGCTGAAGAATACAGTTCAGGGTACCACCATATTACATGTAGTTGTCATGTTTCCACAGTCTCCTCTGGTCTGTCGGTTTTTTGTCTTGTTTTTCATGATCTTGATAATCTTGAAGAACCCTGTCCGTGTAGCTTTTTTTTAAGATTTTATTTATTTATTTGTCAGAGAGAGAGCACAAGCAGGGGCAGTGGCAGGCAGAGGGAGAAACAGGCTCCCTGCTGAGCAAGGAGCCCGTTGTGGGACTTGATCCCCGGACCCTGGGATCCTGACCTGAGCTGAAGGCAGACGCTCAACTGACGGAGCCAGCCAGGCGTCCCACCTGTCCCTGTATCTTGTGGAATGTCCTCCAATCCATCTAATTGTGTTTTTCTCTAGATGAGACTGGGGTTAGGGATTTTTGGAAAGATCACCTAGGGGGAAAAGGGTCCTTCTTGTTGTATCATATCAAGCGGAAAATTATATCCACATGAGATCACTGATAATGTTAACCTTTATCACTTGGTTAGAGTCGTGTTTGCCATGTTTCTCCACTGTAAAGGTACTGTTTTTCCATTTCCATAGTCTATTTTTTTTTTTTTTTAAAGATTTTATTTATTTATTTGGGAGAGAGAGAATGAGAGAGAACACATGAGAGGGGGGAGGGTCAGAGGGAGAAGCAGGCTCCTTGCCGAGCAGGGAGCCCGATGCGGGACTCGATCCAGGGACTCCAGGATCATGACCTGAGCCGAAGGCAGTCGCTTAACCGACTGAGCCACCCAGGCGCCCTCCATAGTCTATTTTTTATATAAAGAGATCACTAAGTCTCGCATGCCTTCAAGGAAAGGTAGTGGTTTGGGAATTAAGCTCCATCTCCTAGAGAGGGGAGTATCTACCTATATTACTTAAAATTCTTTTTAAGACATTGGCATTCTCCCATTAAAAATATTTACTCAGTCATTTATATCAGTATGGATGCATGCATATTTATACTTTGGGTTATAATGAAATATTGTGTTATTTTGTTGCTCAAATTGTACCTGGTTTAGCCATTGGAAATTCAGGTTTTTCTCCTGTGTCCCTTTTACAAACAAAAATCCTTTTGTTCTCTGAGTACTTCTTTATTTTCTGTCAGTACAACATGCGCCAGGCTCATCGTATACATTCTGTCCCCCGGCTCTAGGATAAGCCATCTCACTAAGGATCCCTGTTTTCTTTTACTGGAGAATAATATTTAGAAGCCAGTATCTAAACACTGTGTATTTTTGTAGCTACAAGGCCCTCTTGTAGATAGCTAGGTAATCTTTGTATGTACACTAACCTATGCATATAGACACATTTATAATTGTTTCTTTATCCATCTTTATCTGTATTAAGCTAAACATGAGTTCTTACTGAAGTCGGCCACTCTAATCCACGATCACAGAGTTTATTCTAACCTTTCTTGTTTATCTTGTAACTTTCAGACATTGAGAGACCTGACTCCTACTATCTACTATCCATCTCTTATTGGTTGTTTCAGATTTTTATGAAGATCAGAATATCCATTTTTCTTTTATAGTTTGTGTTTTTTAAACCTTCTTTCACCATAAAGTTGCAAAGATTTTTATCCCGTGTATTTTATGAGAAGTTTTATAGTTTTAGCTTTTTGTGTATTATGGGAGGTAAATGTTGTGGTTCTGAATATACAATATCTTCAACATCACTTGTTGATGAAAAAGCTGACTCATTGAATTGACTTGGTACTTCTGTCAAAAACCTAATTTCCTATATATAGTCCAGGTCTAGTTCTGGATTTTGTGCTACTGATCAAGCATTACCACACTGTCTTGATTACTGTAGCTTTATAGTACATCTTGAAAGCAGGTACTGTAAGTCCTCTAACTTTAGTCTTTTTAAAGATTACTTTGGATATTTTATTTATTTTTAAAGATTTTATTTATTTATTTGACAGAGAGAGCACACAAGCAGGGGGAAGGGCAGGGTAGAGGGAGAAGCAGGCTTCCCGCTGAGCAGGGAGTGGGACACGGACACGGGGGCTCCATCCCAGGACCTTGGGATCATGACTTGAGCTGAAGGCAGACGCTTAACCAACAGCACCAGGCGCCCCTACTTTGGATATTTTAGGTCCTTTGCATTTTCATTTAAATGTTATAATCAGCTAGTTAGTTAATTTCTTTCTCTCTTTTTAAAAAAAATAATTTTAAAGGTTTTATCTATTTACTTGACACAGAGAGAGCACAAGCAGGGGGAGCAATAGGCAGAGGGAGAGGGAGAAGCAGGCTCCCCGCTGAGCAGGAAGCCCGATGCGGGGCTCGATCCCAGGACCCTGGGATCATGACCTGAGCTGAAAGCAGACGCTTAACAAGTGAGCCACCCAGGTGCCCCCAAAATTTATTATTTTTTTTAGAGAGAGGGCATGCACATGTGTATGCACGTGAGTGGAGGGGAGGGGCAGAGGGAGAGAGAATCTTAAGCAGGTTCCACGCTCAGCATGAGCCCCATGCAGTACTCAGTCTTACAACCCTGAGATCATGAGCTGAGCCAAAATCAAGAGTCCGATGCTCAACCTACTGAGGTGCCCAGGTTCCCCTCTAGTAATCTCTGCATGCAGTGTGGGGTTCGAACTCCCAACCAGAGGTCAAGAGTCCAGCACTCCTCTGACTTAGCCCGCCAGGCACCCCTGTTAATTCCTACAGTAAAAGCCTGCTGGGATTTTGTTTGGATTATATTGAAACTGTAGGTCAATATGGGGAGAATCAATACTGTAATAATATTTAGTCTGCCAATCCATGAGCATGTTATATCGTTTCATTTATTTAAGTCTTTGGAAATTTCTCTGAGCAATGATTTGTAGTTTACAGTATAGAGGTTTTTCATGTCTTTTAAATTTATATTTAAGTATTTTATGTTTTATGCTTCAGTGGAATTGCTTTTAAAAACTACTTTCGCGGGTGCCTGGGTGGCTCAGTTGGTTAAGCGACTGCCTTCAGCTCAGGTTATGATCCTGGAGTCCCGGGATCGAGTCCCATATCGGGCTCCCTGCTGAGCAGGGGGTCTGCTTCTCCCTCTGACTCTCTTCCCTCTCATGCTCTCCGTCTGTCATTCTCTCTCTCAAATAAATAAGTAAAATCCTTAAAAAAAAAAAAAAAGAAAAAGACTAAAAAAAAAAGAAAAAAACTACTTTCGGGATGCCTGGGTGGCTTAAGTGGTTAAGTGTCTGCCTTTAGCTCAGGTTATCCCAGGGTCCTGGGATCGAGTCCTGCATCGGGCTCCTTGCTCAGCAGGGAGTCTGCTTCTCCCTCTGCCTGCCACTCCCCCTGCTTCTGCTCTCTCTCTCTGGCAAATAAATAAATAAAATCTGTAAAAAAAAAAACATTAAAAAAAAATTCCTTTCTAGGGGTGCCTGGCTGGCCCAGTCAGAAGAGCATGTGACTCTTGATTTTGGGGTTGTGAGTTCAAGCCTTACCTTGGGTGTAGAGATTAGTTAAATGAATAAATAAAAACTTAAAAAAATATCCTGTAGAAAAACTACTTTCTAATTGTTTGCTACTAAGATTTAAAAATAGAATTGTTTTGTCTATTAACTTTGTATCCTGTGACCTTGGCAAATTTTATTAGTTCTAGTAGTTGTTTCGTAGATTACTGAGTATTTTCTATATAAACCATATCATCTGCAAGTAGAGACGGTTTCAAATCTCTGAGTTTT
Organism: Halichoerus grypus; assembly: GCF_964656455.1. Classification (NCBI taxonomy): domain Eukaryota; kingdom Metazoa; phylum Chordata; class Mammalia; order Carnivora; family Phocidae; genus Halichoerus; species Halichoerus grypus. Next base: position 18,573,597 of record NC_135721.1, on the reverse strand, counting down.
ATTTCTTTCCTATTGTAATGGCTAGGATTCTCTGTACAGTGGTGAATAGAAGTTGTGAGAGTGGGTATCTTTGTATCATACCTGATTTTTGGGGAAACGTTCACTATTTCTCCAGTAAGTAGAGTATTAGCTGAAGGTTGTTTCGTTTTGTTTTTAAGGTTTTATTTATTTGAGATCGTGAGAGAGAGCACAAGAGGGGAGGTGGTGGGGGGAGGAGCAGAGGGAGAGGGAGGAGCAGGCTCCCCAGGTCCTGGGATTGAGCCCCGCGTCAGGCTCTCTGCTCAGCCCAGGAGCCTGCTTCTCCCTTTCCCTCTGCCTCCTGCTCTCGCTGCTTATGCTTGCTCTCTCTCTCTCTTAAATAAATAAATAAAATTAAAAAAAAAAATAATAAAAATCTTAAAAATAAAATAAAATAAAAAATAAAAAAAGTAGAATGGAGAGAAGTGGATGTTTGTGTCCTAACCTTAAAAGTAAAGAGTGAACTATATGGAATTTAAGAAACAAATGAACGAAGAAAAAAAAGAGATAAATCAAAAAACAGACTCTTAACTATAGAGAACAAACTGATTGTTACCAGAGGGGAGGGGGTGGGGGGAATTGGTGAAATAGGTAAAGGGGATTAATAGTACACTTAGCTTGATGAGCATTGAGTAATATATAGAATTGTTTTAAAATTTTTTTTAAAGATTTTATTTATTTGTGAGAGCAAGAGAGCACCAGCAGGGGGAGCGGCAGGCAGAGGGAGAAGCAGGCTTCCTGCGGAGCAGGGAGCCCGACGCAGGACTCCATCTGAGGACCCTGGGATCATGACCTGAGCTGAAGGCAGACACTTAATGACTGAGCCACCCAGGCGCCCCTCTTATATTTTATTTTATTTATTTATTTATTTTTTAAAGATTTTATTTATTTATTTGACAGAGAGAGACACAGCGAGAGAGGGAACACAAGCAGGGGGAGTGGGAGAGGGAGAAGCAGGCTTCCCGCAGAGCAGGGAGCCCGATGCGGGGCTTGATCCCAGGACCCCGGGATCATGACCTGAGCCGAAGGTAGACGCTTAACAACTGAGCCACCCAGGCGCCCCTCCTCTTATATTTTAATTTTTTAAGATTATATTTGTGAGTAATCCCTACACCCAACGTGGGACTCAAACTCACAGCCCTCAGATCAAGAGTTGCACACTCTACTGACTGAGCTAGCCGGGTGCCTCTCTGTCATTTTCTATTATTTGGACTGATAGCATTTATATTTTTTCTGTGACACTAAGTATTACTTGATTAATTTGTTAGGTTAATCCTAAAAGTCAAAAACCAATTGAGAGCTTTTACATTTCTATGAGTAATGACAGTGTTTTTCACTGTAGAGCTAAGTTGGGTGTTAGGATTAAATTTCCTTTTTTTTTTTTTAAAGATTTTATTTATTTGAGAGCGAGAGAGCAGGGGGAGGAGCAGAGGGGGAAGAAGAGGGAGGGGTAAGGATCCCAACCAGACTTTGCACCAAGTGCAGAGCCAGATGGGGGTGGGGGACTCAGTCCCACGACCCCGAGATCGTGACCCCAGCTGAAACCAACCGAAAGTCGGCTGCTCAACTGACTGAATCACCCAGGCGCCCCATGTTGGTTTTTTTATTTTTTTATTTTTAAAATTTTATTTAAGGGGGCACCTGGGTGGCTCAGTCGTTAAGCGTCTGGCTTCAGCTCAGGTCATGATCCCAGGGTCCTGGGATCAAGCACCACATCGGGCTCCCTGCTCCGCGGGAAGCCTGCTTCTCCCTCTCCCACTCCCCCTGCTTGTGTTCCCTCTCTCGCTGTCTCTCTCTCTCTCTCTCTGTCAAATAAATAAATAAAATCTTTATAAAAAAATTTTTATTTAAGTAATCTCTGTACCCGACATGGGGTCAAACTCATGACCCTGAGATCAAGACTTGCATGCTCTTCAGACTGAGCCAGCCAGGTGCCCCAACAATGTGATTTTAAAAACCATTTGCTGCTATAATGATTTTAAGGATTTTACTCTCTTTAAATAGGAGAAAGAAGCATGCCATTCATAGTAGTGACACAACTTCTTCTGATGAAGAACGCTTTGAAAGAAGGAAATCAAAAAGTATGGCAAGAGCAAGAAATAGGTTAGTAAATTTTTTATTGTTATATCCATTGTAGAAAAAGGAAGAACAAGTTATTTTTTGAATGACATTCTTATCTGCACTAGCATTTTGCTAACAGCGATATTCAATACATATTTTAGACTAGAGTAATGCACTGACTTGGTTTTTACTTAGTAATTCTTAGAATAGAAATCTAACCTTGGGAAACTTCTCATGAATTATTTACTGTGTAACTACTCAATGAATGCAGGAACGTAAAGGAGGAAGAGCCAAGGGGAAGAGGCCAACAACTATGGTAGTATTTCCTTGGTACCTCTCCTCTAATCCAAATCCATTTAGTGAGGCTGATTTTAGATGCTTACAGTGATTACAGCCCTCAGAGTAAGATCTGGTTTCTCTCTCTCTTTTTTTTAAGATTTTATGTATTTAATTATGTGAGGGAGAGCGTGAGAGAGGAAGAGCCTGAGTTGGGGGAGAGGGGCAGAAAGAGAGGAAGAAGCAGACTCCTTCCTGAGCAGGGAGCCTAACACGGGGCTCGATCCTAGGACCCTGAGATCATGACCTGAGCTGAAGGCAGACGCTTAACTGACTGAGCCACCCAGGTGCCCCTGATACGGTTTCTAATAGAATCATCTCAGGAGCCCTTGGATTTTATTGGAAAATTTGTTTTGTTTTGGTTCAGTGAGTGCCATCTAGTGGTCTTTGCCTACCTAGGGTAAATGACTAATACATGGCTCACTAAAACCTCAGGAGTTTTCACTGGGTGAGAGAACCAGTATTTTGTCTAGTAAGTGATTAGAATGTCAAATTATAATTTATTCTTTTTTTTTTTTTTAATTTTATTTATTTATTTGACAGAGAGAGACACTGCAAGAGAAGGAACACAAGCAGGGGTAGTGGGAGAGGGAGAAGCAGGCTTCCCGCTGAGCAGGGAGCCCGATGCGGGGCTTGATCCCAGGACCCTGGGACCATGACCTGAGCTGAAGGCAGATGCTTAACAACTGAGTCACCCAGGCATCCCAAATTATAATTTATTCTTTAAAATTTGAGTTAATTTTCTAGCTTATATTTATACTAGTAGAGATAAATTATATTTAGAAAATTTACATTTAGCAAAGTATTTCTATAATTTGGCATTATGTATCTATTGTAGAAATACCAAATTTTCAGTTAGTGGGTCTTGGAAACAAGTTTGGATTGGTATAGATTTTATGCTGAAAAGAATTCCTCATGTGGATGGAAAGAAAATGTTAGAGAAAAAAAATCTAAGTTTATTTTTTAAAATTTTTTAGGGGCGCCTGGGTGACTCAGTCGTTAAGCGTCTGCCTTCAGCTCAGGTCATGATCCCAGGGTCCTGGGATCGAGCCCCGCATCGGTCTCCCTGCTCAGCGGGAAGCCTGCTTCTTCCTCTCCCACTACCCCTACTTGTGTCTCTCTCGCTGTTTCTCTCTCTGTCAAATAAATAAAATCTTTAAAAAAAAAAAAGTTTTTAAAAAAGATTTTGGGGGGGGCACCTGGGTGGCTCAGTCGTTAAGCGTCTGCCTTCGGCTCAGGTCATGGTCCCAGGGTCCTGGGATCGAGCCCCGCATCGGGCTCCCTGCTCCGCGGGAGGCCTGCTTCTCCCTCTCCCACTCCCCCTGCTTGTGTTCCCTCTCTCGCTGTGTCTCTCTCTGTCAAATAAATAAATAAAATCTTAAAAAAAAAGATTTTATTATTTGTCAGAAAGTGAAAGAGCACAAGCAGCGTACGTGGGAGAGGGAGAAGCAGGCGGATGCGGGGCTCAATCCCAGGACCCTGGGATCATGACCTGAGCCGAAGACATACGCTTAACCTACTGAGCCACTCAGGTGCCCCAAAATCTAAGTTTGAATAAAAGAATGTAATGCTTATTTAATCTGAACTATTCTGATACTTGCTTTGGAAGTATTTTTAAGGTTAAGTTGGGATTCAGAAATGTGAGTGAAAAGTACATTCATTATAGAAAGTATACTTTTTTTGAGGCTGTTTATGTCATTTTTTTTGGTGTTTATCCAAGATTGAAAGAGGAAGTAGATTATATTTTCTTAGGGGTAATAAAATTAAATAATACAATGTAAGATTTTAAGTGGCTAAAGATCTATTTTAAGGTAATTACACAAAAGATAAAGGTTAGTTAGATCAAAAGTGATCTAGGATTGGTTTCCTTTGAATTAAAGGGAAATAAATTTTTTTTAATCATGTAGACATACCCACATAATACCTGAGGACAAATGTAAATATTATAATAAAGTTTGAGTTCATTTAATGCTGTCAAATAATATGTTGTTTTCTAAGTTGGAATAGGTTGGGTTCTTTGGACAAATAAATAGATTAGTGATCTTGTTTGTTTTGTCTAGTGAATACATTTATTTTTGGCTTTGAAAGTTGAAAGGAACTTAGGTAAAGTACTTCAAAAATATGAAATCCTTGTTATTTTCTGGGTTTTGAGAAAAAGGAGAAAGATAAAATGTATCAGGGACTTACACTTATTTTGACATTGAAAATGTAAAACTTTTAATGTTCTCTACTTGCATTTTTACGAATTTCAGATGTTTACCTATGAACTTCAGAGCAGAAGATTTAGCTAGTGGTATTCTCCGAGAACGTGTCAAAGTGGGCGCAAGCTTGGCTGATGTTGATCCAATGAACATTGATAAATCAGTAAGTTTTGTAAATGTTTTTCTAGAAGTAGCTTTTTTTTTTTTAAATAAAGGTTAGTTCTTGTTTCTAAAGCAACACACAATAAAAATAAAAACCCAGATATCACCATTATTATTGTTTTGATGCATATGATTTGAAACCTAGCACTATGGTACCATGTGATGCTTACTCAAGTCCCCCCCCCACCCCCACCCCATTTCAGTGTTACTGGCATATATAATAAAAAATGGGTAGGAAATGAGGCTGACAAATATGGCAAGGACCCATAAACCGTGAAGTACTTAGTGGGGTATTGTTGAAGCTGCTTAGATTTCATGATCAGATTTACATTGTAGATGGAGTACTCTGTTTGTGATGTAATTAATGAATTTGAGGGAAGCAAGGCTGGCATTAGGGAAACTGGTTTAGACATAGTTGTAACATAGTAATCTAGAGTAATGGTCATGGTAGGGTAATGATGGAAGGAAGGAATAGGTGGATTTGACAGAATTCAGGAGAGAATTCAGGTTTGATGAATTGGGTGAATTTATTGCTTTTGGGGAATGAGAGAAACAAATTGAATGTATGACCTAAGTTTGTGACTTAAGTGACTGGGTGGCATGATCCACTCTCTGAGGTTGGGAACATTACAAGAAGAATATATTTTGAAGGGTCAAGGTGAGTTAGTTAGTTGTAGACGTGTTTGGGTGTCAGTAGCACATCACAAATGGAAGTACCTATAGGAGATTAGTTATTTAGGTTTGGCATTAAGGAGAAATATCTAGAAATTCAGATACGGGTTCCCAATATAAAGATAGTTGAGATCACTATGGGAAATGGGTTATAGTACCCAGGGAAAGTACGTAGTATGAAAAGTGAGACAAGATTTAGAGGATATAGTAGAGTCTTACTGTTAGTATAATCTTTTTGGGGGAAATATTTTGGAATAAGGTTACTGCATAGCCAAGATTGTATTTGATTTTTTTTCTTTGTTCTCATAAGCCTTTCTGTACAACATAATTTAATTGATTCTCATATAAGAAACAGGAAATATAGTTGTGTAATATTTCAAAATGAAATGTTAGCTATCTCCAATCTGAAGTCATAGGGGGAAAATATTTTAATTGAAGACCTTATTTAGAATATTGAATTCACAATCTCATATCTATGAATACACATTCTCAGAGGACCTTACTTTTTTTTTTTTTTTTAAATTTATGTATTTATTTATTTTAGATTTTATTTTATTTATTTATTTTAATTTATTTTATTTTATTTATTTTAGAGAGCACGAGTGAGCATGACCTGGGGGGAGGGGGAGGGGAAGAGGGAGAGAGAATCTCAAGCAGACTCTGTGCTGAGTGTGGAACCCGACAGGGGTGAGTTGGGGCTCAATCACATAACCCTGAGATTATGGCCTGCGCCGAAATCGAGAGTCGGCAGCTTAACCAACTGAGCCACCCAGGTGCCCTTCAGAGGGCCTTACCTAATGATCTTTGCTTATTTGGTTTACCAGGACCTTACTCTCTTGAATCTAGTTAATTTTAGATGTCTCTTTCCTCCAATAAGAGTAGTATTTCTTTAAAATTTGATATCGTATATAAGAAAATACAGTTTCTCTTAGAACATTTGTTACTTAAACTCTGCATTTATTTTTATACATTAGTTAAATTTTTTTATATAGTAACATTTCATTGTGAAACATTTTCAAGGACTGTAATACAATAAAGATATAGGGGAAGAAATCTGCCCTAATCCAGCAGTCAGAGGCAATCACTGTTAACATTTTGGCAATATTTCCGTCAAGTGCTTTTTTCTCTACAATTTTTACTTTACAAAGTCTTTTAGGTATGGGGTGCCCAGGTGGCTCAGTCAGGTAAGTGTCCGACTCAAGATTTCCGATCAGGTCATGATCTCATGAGTCGTGAGATCGAGCCCCACGTCAGGCTCTGTGCTCAGCAAGAAGTCTGCTTGCGATTCTCTCCCTCTGCCCCTCCCCCCACTTAACTTTCTCTCTTCTCTCTCTCAAATAAATAAATAAATCTTTACAAAAAATAAAGAAGAAACTTGGTTATGTAAAGTTCAGCTTTGGAGGGTCACAAACCATTGTAGTAGCTAAGGTGTTTTTCACCCTACGTCTAAATCAGTTTTTGCTCCCTTGGGGACAGTATTGCGCTTGCTAAGAATGTATGTGATAGATGGTATTTTGAAAGGCATTTAAAATATTAGAGTGTAAATACAACTTATCGTCTTCTATAGATACCCATTAAAGTGTTAGATTGGTCATTAATTTTGTCCTTAGTTACTAGGAGATTAAAGAATGGTAGCTTTATTTAGCTGAACTGAAATGTAAACTTGAATTTTATTGCTAAGTTTATTTTTCTACATTTCAAAAGTGAAGTTTTTTGAACTTTATGTTCAGCAGTTCCTGCTTTGCCTATATTTCTGAATCATAAGACTATCTCATAAATTTGGGTGCCTGGGTGGCTCAGTTGGTTAAGCGACTGCCTTCAGCTCAGGTCATGATCCCAGGGTCCTGGGATCGAGTCCCGCATCGGGCTCCCTGCTCTGCAGGGAGCCTACTTCTCCCTCTCCCACTCCCCCTGCTTGTGTTCCCTCTCTCGCTGTTTCTCTCTCTGTCAAATAAATAAATAAAATCTTTAAAAAAAAAAAAAAAAGACTATCTCATAAATTTTAAAAATTCTATAAGCAGTTAAAATTATTTTAGATTAAACTTTTCCTCTTCTTCCCAAGGTGCGGTTTGATAGCATAGGTGGATTGAGCCATCATATTCATGCACTAAAGGAAATGGTAGTGTTCCCACTTCTTTATCCAGAAATTTTTGAAAAATTTAAGATCCAGCCTCCAAGGTAAGTGATGTTTTAGATGTTTATTATTGTTACTACTGTTAATTTATCAAATTTCAGTTAATAAATGATTATAAATATAAGTATTTTGTATGTATTTATTTGATGTGTTCTAGCAATGAGAATTAGGAATGAAATTTTATTGTTTAGTGTTGAAAGGCTTTGGTACTAAGTGTGTTCTTGAAGTTCACATTTCAGCATTTAAGAGTCAGGCACAAGGTATAAATCTTTATGCAGGCCTTGAATATACAAGTGGATTGCCCAGTGGATTTTCCTTAATTTGGCCTCCTAATAACATTGAGTTGGATTCCTTATGTTGTTTAGTCTTTGGAAACACAATTTCAATTAAGTGTTTCTTTGACTCGATGATGGGGTAGTTTTGAAATGGTAAGCTTGATATTTATTTTTATGATCAGATTAATTGCATTTGATCATGAGATAGCTAGGCTGAGAAAAGGCTAGAAGTCATGGTAAAGGAAATTGGGCAGAATAAAATATTCTGAAGATGTACATACAGACTGTTAGGTTTAAACTGCTAAATATTCCTTTTCATTTTCCATCTGTTTCAAGATTATTAAAATCTTATTAAATCTTATTAAAAAGTCATCCTCTGTTCTATTAATCAGTAGATTAAAAATGTGGCTTATTCTACAGTGGCTTTTTAAAATCATAAAAGCAATTTATTTGTTTTTTATAGATATAAGTTGGATTTTAAAAATAATTATTACTTTTTTCAAAGTCATTAAAGTAGTATAGTTATGGGAGAAACTGAAACAAAATGGAGAGAGGTAAGCAGAAAGTGTTATAAGTAGAGGGTAATCTTACTCCTTAGGGAGGAACAATTTTGTCTATTTTTTATAGGCTTATTTTACACATATATGCGTATGTTAAGTTTATATTTTGTTTATAGTACATATAAACATTTAATATAGATGAAATTATTCAGTAATACCTTTATATAACTGTGTTTTACTCTATAATATATTCTAGACACCTTACCATATCAATAACGTGTGTATTATTCTTTTTGATATTTTACTAGTATTTTGTTTTATAGGTGTAACACTATATTTATCTGTGCCTTATTATTTTTTTAAGATTTTTTTTTTTTTTTAAAGATTTTATTTATTTGAGAGAGAGAGAGAATGAGAGCGAGCACATGAGAGGGGTTAGGGTCAGGGGGAGAAGCAGACTCCCTGCCGAGCAGGGAGCCCGATGCGGGACTTGATCCAGGGACTCCAGGATCATGACCTGAGCCGAAGGCAGTCGCTTAACCAACTGAGCCACCCAGGCGCCCTTTTTTTAAGACTTTTTTTTAAGACTTTATTTTTAAGTGATCTCTACACCCAACATGGGGTTCGAACTCACAACCCCGAGATCAAGAGTTGCATGCTCCACTGACTGAGCCAGCTAGGTGCCCCTATCTGTGCCTTACTAAGAGATAGCACTTAATTTTTTTCAGTTTTTCGCAGTTAGAATTAATGCTTTTTTGAACATTGATTTAAAATCTATATTGTATTCTTTTGAGTCTTTTTGTATGATACATTCTAAGATAAGAAATTTCTGGATCACAGGGAAAACACATTTAAAATTTTGATATATCTTGCCAAATTACTCTTTTCTCTGATTTGCCTATCAAAGTTTTGTTGTTGAGAGCATCCTTGAATGCTCTCAGCAAAGTGAAACTTTTGTCTCTATACTACAAAAAGCTTTCCCAGTGTCTAATAATTATCATATACATTAGGACAAAATTATATGGGTGATGCATCCTTGTATGTTGGTTATTAATGGTGGTGATAGCATTGCCTTACTTCTGTTGATTCTTTTTTCCTTTAGGGGCTGTTTGTTCTATGGCCCTCCTGGTACAGGTAAAACCTTGGTCGCCAGAGCACTAGCTAACGAGTGCAGTCAAGGAGACAAAAAGGTGGCTTTTTTTATGCGAAAAGGAGCAGACTGTCTGAGCAAGTGGGTTGGTGAATCTGAACGGCAACTTAGGCTTCTTTTTGATCAGGTAAGTGAAATCAGCTTATGTGAGTATCTTCTTTAAAATAGAATATTTAATACATTTAGTCTGTAAATATAAACTGTTCACAAGAAGGCATATTTCCAATCAGTGTGTTTAATTTAGGATCGATAATCTGAATTTGTATGCTTTGGATATATTTAATAGCAGTTTAAATAGTACTAATTTAAGATGATTCACAAAACATTTATTAAAGTGGCTAGTAGGCATATAATACCATGTTAGGTGCTTTTGAGAACCTGGAGTATAACATATATCATTAGGTTATAATCTAATTAAGGAAATAGAACAAGCATAAAAAGCTAAATATTTGTGCAAGAAATCTCACAGAGCAGTCTATTATTTTCATGAGCTGTAAATATGGTACTGGAAGAATTCAGTAATGAATGCTGTTTATTTATTTATTTATTTTAAAAGATTATTTGAGAGAGTGTGTGTGCAGGGAGGGGGTGCAGAGGGCGAGAATCCCAAGCAGACTGTGCTCAGTGCAGAGCCTGATGTGGGGTTTGATCCCACAACCCTGAGATCATGACCTGAGCTGAAACCAAGAGTCAGACATTCAAATGACTGAGGCACCCAGGTGCCCCAGTAATGAGTGCTTTTAAAAGGCAGGGTTAGGTGACTGAATATCATGTAGGCAATCTTCATTTTTTTTATTACTATAGCTTTAACAATATTATTTCATTAGTCTTTTATTAACTTAGTCCTGTTATAAATTCACTTTTGATTATTTGAGCTGGTGAAGTCATTCATATTTGGTAGTACAACTTTTATTTCATAATATCTAAGGAAATTACATGAAATTAAACAGCTTTCAACAATCTTTGAGCAGTCATTACTTGAGTTCATGTTTATCAGAGTCCTTTGTAATTGGTAAAGCACTTCAAATATTATTTTTATTTATTTTTAAATTTATTACTTATTTTTTAAAAAGTTTTATTTATTTGAGAGAAAGGAAGCATGAGAGGGGGGAGGGTCACAGGGAGAAGCAGACTCCCTGCTGAGTGGGGAGCCTAATGTGGGACTTGATCCTGGGACTCTGGGGTCATGACTTGAGCCTAAGGCAGACACTTGACTGACTGAGCTACCCAGGTGCCCTCAAATATTATTTTTAGTTAGTATGAGAAACTGCATGTTCTGCATAATGGGAGTAGAAAGAGGAATAGGGTAAAATTTTTGCCTTCAAGGTGTTCAGTGTCTATTGGGAAGTGAAACGTAGGCAGTCAGTTTGCTTCAAGAGAATTTACTAATAATTGAAAAATACAAATATAGAATAGTATTGGTGGGTGAAAGAATTAGTTTGGGAATGCTGATGTATTGTCCGATGACTTAATTTTAAATTTTTGACAGAGTTATATAATATGCTTTTAGCCCCTTCATGCTGGGAGTAGGAATGTCTCTTGGTTTCATTCAAAACTATAGCATAAATTAATTCTCTTTTTAAACCTAAATTTAGTTTATTTCTGTTTCATAGTTTTCTTTGTGAGTAAGTAGGTAAGAGTAGTTGGAATGCTTTCTTTTCTGAAAAATTGCTGATAGTCATTATTGTCTTATTATTTAAAAAAAATTTTTAAGATTTATTTATTATTTTAGAGAGAGAGAGATTGAGAGCAGGCGTTGGGGGGAGAGGCAGAGGGAAAGAATCTTCAGCAGACTCCTTGCTGAGCATGGAGCCTGATAGAGGGCTTGATCCCACAACCCTGAGATCATGACCTGAGCCAAAATCAAGAGTCAGACGCTTAACTGACTGAGCCACCCAGACGCCCCAATTACTGTCTTTTTATTTATTTACTTCACTTTTTATTAAAATTTTAAAAATATTTATTTATTTGAGAGAGAGACTGAGACAGCGAGAGAGAGCACAAGCGGGGAGGAGAGAGAGAAGCAAGCTCCCCACTGAGCAGGGAGCCTGACATGGGGCTCAATCCCAGGACCCCGGGATCATGACCTGAGCCGAAGGCAGACACTTAACCCACTGAGCTACCCAGGCACCCCCATTATTGTCTTTTTTTTTTTTAATTTAAAAAAAAATTTTAAAAAAGATTTTATTTATTTATTTGAGATAGATAATGAGAGCACGAGCCTAGAGACAGAGGGAGAGGGAGAAGCAGGCTCCCCACTGAGCAGGGAACCTGACTCAGGGCTCGATCCCAGGACTCTGGGATCATGACCTGAGCCAAAGGCACACGCTTAACCAACTGAGCCACTTAGGCGCCCCACGTTATTGTCTTTTTAAATGAAAGAGTCCACATTCTTAAATTAAGGACATGATCTATGCAGTAAATGAAATGAAGGAAGTATAATATATTGGCTAAGAGTTTGGTCTTTGGGGGTGCCTGGGTGGCTCAGTTGGTTAAGCCTCTGCCTTTGGCTCGGGTCATGATCTCGGAGTCCTGGGATGGAGCCCTGTGTTGGGATCTGGGATCCCTGCTGTTTGGGGAGCCTGCTTCTCCCTCTCCTTCTCCTGTCCCCCCACCTCCCCCGCCGCAGTTCGTCTTCTCTTTCTGTCAAATAAATAAATAAATAAAATCTTAAAAAAAATAGAGTTTGGTCTTTGGTGTCAGAAAAATGTTTTAAACATGTGGCTTTACAATTAAGTATATAACGTGAAATAAATGAAAACATCTGATTCTTAGTTGCCTCTTCTATAAAACGGGAAATAATACCATTCTCACTGGACTACTGTGAGATTTCACAGAAAGGAAGTATGTAGTGTTTATCACAGTGGAGGGCACATAATATACTATAGTTTGGTATTACAGTTCTACAAGGCTGTAATTCTCAAAAACAGCTGTGTGTTTCATGTATGTAAGAGTGATGATCAAATCTTTATTCTTTCTTTTTTTAAGTTTGTTTGTTTGTTTATTTATTTAAGTAATCTCTACACCCAGTGTGGATGGAGCTTGAACTCATGACCCTGAGACCAAGAGTAACATGTTCTACTGATTGAGCCAGCCAGACTCCCCTGTTCTTTTTCTCTTAATACATAATTCTAGTCTTACAAAGTTTTTTTCCCCAAAACCTAAGTTTTGTGGTTGAAATGCCCTTCATTTTAAATTATTAGGGGCGCCTGGCTGGCTCAGTTGGTTAAGCATCCCAACTGTTGATTTTGGCCCAGATCATGATCTCAGGGTTGTGAGATTGAGCCCCACGTTGGGCTCTGCACTGGGTGTGGAGCCTGCTTAAAATTCTCTCTCTCCTTCCTCTGACCCTCCTCACCCTCCCCTGCCCCCAAATTTTAAATTATTAGAAAACACTGGATGAGAGGAAACATGAGAGACTATGGACTCTGAGAAACAAACAGGGTTTTAGAGGGGAGGGGGGAGGGGGGATGGGTTAGCCCGGTGATGGGTATTAAGGAGGGCATGTACTGCATAGAGCACTGGGTGTTATATGAAAACAATGGATCCTGGATCACCACATCAAAAACTAATGATGTATTGTATGGTGACTAACATAATATAAAAAAAAAAAAACCAACACTGGATGTTTAATGTATATCATGTCAGTAAAAGAGAAATGGGAAGTTCATACCTGGTTTTTAGTAAGTTGAGCTTCCTATGAACCAAGAATTTGCTATAAGTAATTCTGAAACAAATTATATATTTGACTAAATTATATAAAGACTTTTCATTTATAATCTAATATATGTATATATATATTTTTACCTTCAGTTAAGTTCCTGCTTGATTTAAGATTTAAGTGAAAAATGATACTGTGAAAGTAATGGAAGAAAACTCTGGAGAGGGGCGCCTGGGTGGCTCAGTCGTTAAGCGTCTGCCTTCGGCTCAGGTCATGATCCCAGCGTCCTGGGATCGAGCCCCACATCGGGCTCTCTGCTCCGCGGGAAGCCTGCTTCTCCCTCTCCCATTCCCCCTGCTTGTGTTCCCTCTCTCGCTGTGTCTCTCTCTGTCAAATAAATAAATAAATTCTTTAAAAAAAAAAAGAAAACTCTGGAGAGTTTTTGTTTCTAATCTCAGAGTAGGGAGAGTCTAGCTATGGAAGAAAAGATCCACTGTATAAGTTTCCTTTTTAGATTCTGCATTGCAACAAAATATCATAAGCAAAACCAAAAGATAAATATTTAAATGTTTCCCTTGTAGATAAATATTTGTATTTTCTTGGGCGCCTGGGTGGCTCAGTTGGTTAAGCGACTGCCTTCGGCTCAGGTCATGATCCTGGAGTCCCTGGATCGAGTCCCGCATCGGGCTCCCTGCTCGGCGGGGAGTCTGCTTCTCCCTCTGACCCTGCCCCCCTCTCATGTGCTCTCTCTCATTCTCTCTGTCTCAAATAAATAAATAAAATCTTAAAAAAAAAAAAAAAATATTTGTATTTTCTTTCACAGAGAGAGGTTTAATTTTTAAAATAAATAGCTCCTTGAAATCACTAAGCCAAAGACCAATGACCCAATAGAAAAATTGGCAAAGGATATGAACAGAACTTTGATTAAAAAAGCAGTATAAATGGCTCTTAAAGATATGAAAAGTGCTCATTTTTATTGATAATAGAAATAAAAATTTAAAATGAAATGAGATTTTTATCCTAAAAAATTAGTCAAGATTGAGAAATTTGATAATACATTGTTGGTGAGGTTTTTTAAATATTGCTGGTGAGAGGGTAAATTGGTAGATCAGTGGAAGGCAATTTGGAAAATATCTAATTAAATTATAAATGACATTTGCCTTTTAAACCACTTTCAGAATTTTTTATATTGATAGGTTTATATTTATATGAAATGTTAAACATACACAAAGACTTACTCAGGCACTGTTGATAGTAGGAAAAGATTGAAAATAGCCTAAGTGTCCACAAATAAGAGACAAGTTTAATCATGGCACACCCATACATACAGTACGGCATTTTATAGCTGTCAAAAAAGAATGAAGATCTTCATGTACTTATATGGAAACTAATTAAAATATATTATTACATAAATAGACTGTTACCTGGTAAAAGCAATGTGTATACTGTGCTTAAAATGCATCAAAATAGTATGTTTAAAAGTACATTTTTGTGTATGTGTATAAACGACACATATGGAAGAATAAACAGAATAGTAATTGTCTACTGGGAGAGGCCTTGTGGTTGGAGACTGGGTGGTAAGGAGATTGCATTTTTATTGTATCTTAGCTGCTGTGTGTTGAACCATTTGCTTATATTACCTATTAAGAAAATACAATAATGAAATGTAAAAAGTGAAAACTAATATAAATAACATTTGTTTTCTTTTTATACTAGGCATATTTGATGAGACCTTCTATAATATTTTTTGATGAAATAGATGGATTAGCTCCAGTTCGCTCCAGCAGACAAGATCAGATCCACAGGTGATTTTTCTTAATCTGATTATGTTGGATTCTTTTCACTCACTGACATAGTAGTTAGCCTTAGTCTTTGGCTAAGTGCTAGGGAGGCTTATAAAATGTGAACTGTGTCCTTGAGGAAGACTCCTTTCACTTAGCTCAGGGGTCAGCAAATTACGACCTGTGGTCCAAATCTAGCCTTTTGCCTGTTTTTGTAAAGTTTTATTGGAACATATTCATATTTGTACCTTTTGCATTATATATGGCTACTTTTGTGCTTCAAAAGCAGAGTTGAATGAGTAGTTGTGAGAGAATGATTGTATGGCCTCTTGCAAAGTTTAAATACATTTACTTTCAGGCCCTTTACAGAAAAAGTTGCCTAATCCTAACTTAGCATGTTTTTGAAATTTATCCGTGTCATGTATATTAATATTTTGTTCTTTTCCATTTCTGTGTAGTAGTCTTTGGGAAGGGAGGGAGGGACAAAGAGAGAGGGAGGGAGGAAGAATGTATGTATATACCACAATTTATTTATTTGTTAATCTATCTGATGGAGATCTAGTTCACTTCTATTTTTGGCTATTGTGATAACGCTGCTATGAACATTTGCATACTTTCGTGTGCACATATGTTTTCATTTCTGTTGGGTAAATATCTAAGAGAGGAATGGCTAGATCCTATGGTAAATGTATGTTTAAATTGATATTGTTTTCCAAGTGGTTGTACCATTTTATAGTCTTACTTGTAATGTATGAGAACTTGGGTTACTCTTCATCCTTGCTAACATTTGGTATTGTTGTTCTTGTTAACTTTAGCCATTCTAGTGGGTGTGTAGTAGTGGATTAATTTGAATTTTCCTGATGACTAATAATATTGAGCATCTTAGTATGTGGTTATTGCCCATTTATATATTTTCTGTTGTTAAGTATCTTAAAATCTTTTATTACTACCCCCTTTAAAAAAGAGATCAGATTATATGTCTTACTGTATTATACAATTTCTTTATGTACTCTCAAGACAAACCCTTTGTCAGAGCTATGTTTTGAAAAATTTTCTACTAGTCTGGCACTTTTTTGCTTGCTTAACTATGATTTTCGAAAAGCACAAGATTTTAATCTTGGTGAAGCCCGTTATATAAATTTATTTGTATATGTATTTTTTGTGTCTTGAGAATAATTGCCTAAACCAATTTGTCAACAATTCTGATTTCTTTTATCTTTTAAAATGTTAATAGTTTTAGCTCTTAAAATTTGCTCAGTGATTTTTTTTTTTTTTAAGATTTATTTATTTGAGAGAGAATGTGTGTGCTTGTGGGTGGGGGGAGGGGCCAAAGGAGAGGGAGAGAGAGAATATCAAGCAGACTCCCCAGTGAGTGCAGAGCCCAGCTCAGGGCTCGATCTCATGACCCTGAGATCATGACCTGAGCCGAAATCGAGTTGGCCGCTTAACCAACTGCGCCATCCAGGCGCCCCTAGGGTGTTTTTTAAATAGATGTATTGCCTATTGTTTTCATAATCTGACACTCTGTATTTAGTTTGTGTAGTCCGTAAATAATTATGTAATTATTGACATGGATGAATTGGAGAACAACCATATTTGTTTTCTATTTGTGTCAGTTGTTTTCTTTTTCTGTTTTTCCTTTCCTGCCTTTTTAAAAAGAATTTTTGAAGATACTTTAGAATCTCCTTTTTATTTTACTGTTGAATTTTTTATTGAAATATAATTGACATATAAAACATACTATATAAATATACAGTATTGACATTCTGAAAGAGTACACTTGACAAATTTTAATGTATGTATATACCCATGAAACCATAACTATAATCAAGGTAATGAATATATCCATTTCCCCCCCAAAATAGGCATTTACATTTCATGTGACCATTGATAAAGTTAGGTTTAAATTTATTATCTTGATGATTGTTATCTATTTGTCCATCTGTTCCTTGTTCCGTTTTTTCCCTCTTGTTCTTCCGTCCTTTGATTAATTGAAATTTTTTTTTTATGATTCCGTTGTGTGTTTTTTTTGTTTTTTGTTTTTTAGATTTTATTTATTTGATAGAGAGCACAAGCAGGGTGAGCGGCAGGGAGAGGGAGAAGCAGGCTCCCCGCTGAGCAAGGAGCCTGATGGCGGGGCTTGATTCCAGGACCTGGGATCATGACCTGAGCTGAAGGCAGATGCTTAACCAACTGAGCCACCCAGGCGTGTCTCCATTGTATTTCTTGTGTTAGCTTATTATGTTTTATTATTTTCATGGTGGCTTTAAGGGTTATCATTTACCTTAAAGTGACAATATGCCATTTCACATATAGTGGAAAACCTTTAAATAGTATGCTTGCATTTTTTCGTTCTTGGGATTTGTGCTATTGTTGTCGTACATTTTTATACCACACACTTTTTCGGAGATTTAAATAATAATACTAATAACCATAGTTGTCATCATCATCCTTAAAGAATTATTCATGTAGCTACCATTTCTGATGTTCCTTATTTTGTGGCTATCTCTCTTTCCATGTGCTAGAATTCTCTTTCTGCCTACATTTCTTATAGTGTAGGTCTACAGGGCATAAATCCTTTCAGCTTTTCCATGTCTGAAAAGGTCTTTAACTCTTTATTTTCTTAAAGATTTTATTTATTTGTTAGCGTGAGTGCACAAGCAGGGGGGAGTGGCAGGGAGAGGGAGAAGCAGGCTCCCCACTGAGCAGGGAGCTCGACGTGGGGCTCGATCCCAGGGCCCTGGGATCGTAACCTGAGCCAAAGGCAGACGCTTAACCAACTGAGCCACCCAGGCACCCTGGTCTTTTTTTTTTAAAGATTTATTTATTTATTTATTTGACAGAGAGAGAGAGAGAGAGAGACAGCGAGAGAGGGAACACAAGCAGGGGGAGTGGGAGAGGGAGAAGCAGGCCTCCCGCGGAGCAGGGAGCCCGATGCGGGGCTCGATCCCAGGACTCTAGGATCATGACCTGAGCCGAAGGCAGACGCTTAATGACTGAGCCACCCAGGCGCCCCAACCCTGGTCTTTAACTTAAAAAACAAAACAAAACAAACAAACCTAATGATTTTTATTTTATATATTAGCTCACTGATATATAAATATCAATATTTAGTTCATCAATAAAAGTATAATAGTTTCATATATTGTAAAATTTACTCACTTCACGTATAAAATGCAGCGATTTTTAAAATATACCAACTGGGGCGCCTGGGTGGCTCAGTTGGTTAGGCGACTGCCTTCGGCTCAGGTCATGATCCTGGAGTCCCAGGATCGAGTCCCGTATCGGGCTCCCTGCTCCGCGGGGAGTCTGCTTCTCCCTCTGACCCTCCCCCCTCTCATGTGCTCTCTCTCTCTCTCATTCTCTCAAATTAATAAATAAAATCTTTTAAAAAAATAAAATATACCAACTGATACAACCATTAGAATAAAGCAATTTTATATCTAAAATTAATGATGTAATGTATGGGGATTAACATAACAGTAAAAAAATTAAAAAAAAAATAAAGCAATTTTAGAACATTTTTCTTCCCTCTGTAAGATCCAGTATGTCCATTTGTAGTAAATCCTTGTTCTTCACCCTAGCCAACCAGCCTTTTCTGAAAACATTTCATCTAAATGGAATCATACAGTATATAGTCTCTTGTATCTGGTTTCTTTCAGTGAGTATGATTTAGCATGTGTCACTGTTTTTTCCTTTTTTATTGATGAATAGTATCCACTGTTTGGATAAGGCACACATTGGATATGTATTTAGGTTGTTTCCAATTTGGGGTATTATGAATAATGCTGCTGTGAACATGCATGTGCAAATCTTTGTGTGCACATATATTTTCATATCTTTTGGGTAGATACCTAGGAGTTGATTTGCTGGGCTGTATAGTACTTTTATGCTTAACTTTTTGAGAAAAAGCCTATATTTTTGAAGAATATTTTCTCTAGGTATAAAATTCGAGTTTTACACTTTTTTTCCTTTCAGTACTTAAAGACGTTGGTCCACTTCTCCCTTACATTGTTTCAGTAAGGACTTCTGTTGTCCTCTTTGTTTGTAATAATGTGTCTTTTTCTTTTGACTGCTTTTAATATTTGTTTTCTGCTTTAATGGTGGTTTTGTGCAATTTATTTAATGATATTCCTTGGTAGAGTTTTCTCCATTTTTTTTCTCATTCTTGAATTTGAGCTGCTTAAATCTGTGAGCTTCTAGTTTTCTTCATAGTCGTAACATTTTTGGCCATTATTTCTTTTTCTTTTCTTTTTTTTAAAGATTTTATTTATTTGACACAGGGAGCGAGCGAGCACACGCAGGGGGCGCAGCAGGCAGAGGGAGAGGGAGAAGCAGGCTCCCCACTGAGCAGGGAGCCCAACAGGGGGCTTGATCCCAGGACCCTGGGATCATGACCTGAGGCGAAGGCAGACGCCTAACCGACTGAGCCACCCAGGCGCCCCTTGGCCATTATTTCTTAAAATATTTCTCTGTCTCCCTTGTTACTGTCTCTCCTGTCCTTGTGGGCCTCCAGTTACACTTAAAAGTTGCTTGGTCCTGTCTCACAATTCACTGATGATAAGTTAATTGTGCTTTTTTCTCTTTTTAAAGATTTTATTTTTTTAAGTAATCTCCACAGACAGTGTGGGGCTCAAACTCAACCCCGAGATCAGGAGTCACATACTCTACCAACTGAGGCAGCCAGGCACCCCTAATTTTGCTTTAAGCCAGCTCTTCAATGTTTCATTTTGGGAAATTGCTTTGCCCTGTTAGTCAACTAATTTTCAGTGTCTAGTCTATTCTTAATCTGGTTCATTATATTTTTTGTCTTACAGATTTTTATTTTGATCTCTATAAATTCTATGTGGGTTTGTTTTGTATCTTCTATATAAAAATATAAGAAAAATACAAGAAACTTCTCAACATATGGAATATAGTTATAATTACTACTTTAATGTCTTTATTTATTTATTTATTTTTAACGATTTTATTTATTTATTTTTGAGAGAGAGAGAGCACAAGGGAGGGAGAGGGGCAGAGGGAGAAGCAGGCACCCTGCTGAGCAAGGAGACCGATGCAGGACTCAATCCCAGGACCCTGGGATCATGACCTGAGCCGAAAGCAGACGCTTAACCAACTGAACCACCCAGGCACCCTACTTTAATGTCTTTATCTGCTAATTGTAATATCTTAGTTTGGGGTTGATTTTATTTGATTTATTTTATTTGATTTATTTTTCTTATTAGATAATATATATATTCTTCTTTGTGTACTTGGCAATTTTATTGGATGCCAGATATTATAAATTTTGCCTTGTTGAGTTCTAGTAGGATATTATGAATAAATATTTTCGAGTTTTTTGGGGGGCACAGTTAATTTACTTGAAAACAATTTGATTCTTTTTTTTTTTTTAATATTTTATTTATTTATTTGACAGAGAGAGAGATATCGAGAGAGGGAACACAAGCAGGGGCAGAGGGAGAGGGAGAAGCAGGCTTCCCGCTGAGCAGGGAGCCCGACATGGGGCTCGATCCCAGAACCCTGGGATCATGACCCGAGCCGAAGGCAGACGCCCAATGACTGAGCCACCCAGGCGCCCCGAAAACAATTTGATTCTTTTGAATCTTGCTTTTAATGTTTGTTATGTGGATCTGGAGTAGTGTTCAGTGTAGCAAATTATTCCCCACTAATGAAGGAGGGTCCTTCTGTGTATTACTTGCAGTGACCTGTGAATCATGAGGTTTACCAGTCTGGCTTGTGGGAAATGGCAATATTCCTGGTTCTTTGTGAGTGTAAAATACTGTTACTTCTCTTCCTTCTGTGTGTTTTTTCCCCTAAGCTGTGATAAATTTCCTCACATGCATGCAATGTTTAGCTGAAGTCTTGAGGGGCCCTGTGGGTATTTCCTAAGTTCTCTCTGTGCAGTGCTCTCTTCTCTGGTGCTCTTCCTGATGAACTCTTAAGTCCTGTTGGTGTCCTCGGAATCTTAGCTCTGTCTCTTCCACTCAGTGAGTCAGCTGATTCCCACCAGGATTCTGTGTCCCCTGCATTGCAGCCTAGAAGTAGAAAGTCATCAATTGGGTCATTGTTCCCATGCTTTATAATATGTGGTTTTTCGCCTGCTGCTTTGAATATTTGCTGTATAGCTTTGTGGTTTTGTTGTTGTTGGTTTTCAGTGGGTTCCATGCCTAGGTGGAGCCCAATGTGGGGCTCAAACTCACAACTCTGAGGTCAAGAGTTGGTTGCTTAACCAGCTGAGCCACCCAGGTGCCCCTGTAGCTTTGGTTTTTAACAGCTTAGCTGTGACATGTCTCAGTATGGGCTTTGTGTTTATTCTGATCTGTGTTTATCATCTATCTGCAAATTTGTCTTTTTTCAATCTTTTTCTCTCTTCATCTTGGGTAATACTTTCATCTATCTTTGGTCAGTCCTTACTTTTTACTTTGTCATGTCCATTTTGCTGTTTGGTCCAGCCCACACATTTTTTTATTTCAGAAATTGTTTTTGGGTTGTAGAACTTACATTTGATTTTTTTTTGTTTTTTAGAGAGAGGGCACGCAAAGTGCGTGCGCATGCGTGTGCAAGCATGGAGGGGAGGGGCAGAGGGAGAGAATCTTAAGCAGACTCCACACTGCGTAGGGAGCCCAATGTGGGTCTCAGTGTCATAACCCTGAGATCATGACCTGAGCCGAAATCAAGAGTCAGACGCTTAACTGACTGAGCCACCCAGGCACTCCTTGATTCTTTTTCATTATTTATATTTTCCAATGTGATTTTCATGCATTTAAACATTTTGTTTTACTTCATCAAGGTTAATAATAGTTGCTTTAAAATCCTCTTGTGTTGGGCGCTTGGGTGGCTCAGTCGTTAAGCGTCTGCCTTCGGCTCAGGTCATGATCCCAGGGTCCTGGGAAGGAGCCCCACATCAGGCTCCCTGCTCCGCGGGAAGCCTGCTTCTCCCTCTCCCACTCCTCCTGCTTGTGTTCCCTCTCTCGCTGTGTCTCTCTCTGTCAAATAAATAAATAAAATCTTTAAAAAAATAAAATAAAATCCTCTTGTGTTAGGGGCGCCTGGGTGACACAGTTGGTTAAGCGTCTGACTCTTGGTTTTGGCTTGGGTCGTGATCTGAGGGTCATGAGATAGAGCTCCACATCAGGTTCCATGCTCAGTGAGGAGTTTGCTTGGGACTTTGTCTCCCTCTCCCTCTGCCCCCCTCCCCGCCATGCTCACGTGCTCTCTCTAAAATAAATAAATAAATCTTTAAAAAAAAACCCTCTGACGTTAGCTTTAACATCTGGTTTCATCTCACTGTTAGGCTTGCTTGATTTTCTTTTCTACTGAAAATATGTTCTATTGTTTTGGTTACTTCATTTGTTGGGTAATTTTGGATTGCATCCTGGATTTATTAATGTTAGTTTGTGAAGGCTCTGGATTTCATTATTTTTCTTTTATGAATAGTATTTCCTATGTTTTACAGATAATTTTCTGCTTTAGGCTTGAACTACAGACTGTTTCCTGGCTGGCAGCTTTGGTCTCCTTTCAAATCTTTTATCTTTAGCTGCGTTCTTTGCTCTGTGTCTTTGTTGTTAGGAGTTGTTCATTGATGTGAGTAGATAGAGTTTGGGGATGTCTTCACTGGCTCTTGCCCTTGTGGATTCTTTAGTATTAATAGTCAGTCGTCTCTTTTCTGAACTCTCAGGCTGGAAAGTTAAGGGGTTTCCCTTAACATAATCTTCCTTACCTACCTCACTGTACTTAGCCCCATGCTGAAAGCCAGAGGGGACCTTGCTTTCTATATGTTCTCCTTTTCTGCAGATGACCATGAATTTCCAACAAAGTCTGTATGTCTCTGTTTATTCACCAGTTCCTTCAGTGCTTATGTATTATTATGTACAGGTTTCATAGTTCTGTTCTTTTTTTTTTTTTTAAGATTTTATTTATTTATTAGGGAGAGACACAGTGAGAGAGAGGGAACACAAGCAGGGGGAGTGTGAGAGGGAGAAGCAGACTTCCCATGGAGCAGGGAGCCCAGTGCGGGGCTCGGGGATCATGACCTGAGCTAAAGGCAGACGCTTAACGACTGAGCCACCCAGGTGCCCCTTATAGTTACTTTCTGAAGCAAAGCAAGGGGTTATCTGGCAGGGTCTTCATCCATCAAACTTAGAAGGGGAACCTTTGAGTACCAAGTATGCAGGTTTTAATTTCTAGAATAATTACTATCAGAAATATATTGTAATTTCTAAAATGTTAGTTGGTGGTTGGGGGGAGGAATAGAATAATTAAAAAAATTGAAATGCAGTCAAGAAGAGGAGCAGAATCATAGAACCAGTGGGAGAAACAGTACAAATATAATTGTAGATTTAAACCCAAATACATAAAAAATGACATGAAATGTTAAAGGGACTAAATGTTCTTTATTTGTTTTTTTAAAAGATTTATTTATTTTATTTATTTATTTTTTTTAAAGATTATTTATTTGAGAGAGTGAGAATGAGAGAGAGAAAGAGAGAGTACATGAGAGGGGGGAGGGTTAGAGGGAGAAGCGGGCTCCCCGCTGAGCAGGGAGCCCGATGCGGGACTCGATCCAGGGACTCCAGGATCATGACCTGAGCTGAAGGCAGTCGCCCAACCAACTGAGCCACCCAGGCGCCCAAGATTTATTTATTTTAAAGAGAGAGAGAGAGAGAGAGAACGCATGTGGGTGGGGGGAGCCAAGGGAGAGGAAGGAGAGAGAGAATCCTCAAGCAGACTCCCTGCTGAGCATGGAGCCCAACTCGGGGCTTGATCCCAGGACCCTGAGATCATGACCAGAGCCGAGATCATGACCTGAGCAGACATCAAGAGTCTGCCATTTAACCGACTGAGCCACCCAGATGCCCCAGACCAAATGTTCTTTTTTTTTTTTTAAAGATTTAAATATTTATTTATTTATTTTAGAGAGAAAGAGAGAGAGTGCGTGGGGGGGAGGGGCTGAGGGAGAGAATCTTCCAGCAGAGTCCGACGCGGGGCTCCATCCCACCACCCATCAGATGGTGACCTGAGCCGAAACTGAGTCAGAGGCTTAACTGACTGAGCCACCCAGGCTCCCCCTAAATGTTCTTTTTAACAGACAAAGATTGTCAAACTGGGGAAAAATAAAATACTATGGCACTTTGTTTATAAGAGACTCACTACATATAAGGATATAGAAAGATTCCAAGTAAAATGGTGGGGAAAAGACATGCAAAACCTTAGTTACAAATATTCATAGCAGTGTTATTCATAATAGCCAAAACATGGGAATAATCCATATGTCCATCATCTGCTGAATGGATAAACAGAATGTGTTATATCCATACAATTCAGCCTTAAAAAGGAATAAAATTCTGACACATGCTTTATGGGTTTACCTTGTACTGGTACATGTAACATGAATGAACCTCAAAGGCTTAATGCTAAGTGAAGTAATTCATACACATGTTATACTATTTTATTTTATTTATCTTATTATTTATTTATTTTAAAAAGATTTTATTTATTTAGAATGAGTGCATGAATTGGGGAGAGGGGCAAAAGGAGAGGGGGAGAGAGAATCCCAAGCAGACATGGGGTTCGATCTCATGGCCCTGAGATCAGGAGCCAAAATTAAAGGTCAGATGCTTAATTGACTGAGCCATCCAGGTGCCCCATACTATTTTGTTCATATAAAACGTCCATAATAGGGGCGCCTGGGTGGCTCAGTTGTTAAGCGTCTGCCTTCGGCTCAGGTCATGACCCCAGGGTCCTGGGATCGAGCCCCGCATCGGGCTCCTTGCTTAGTGGGAAGCCTGCTTCTCCCTGTCCCACGCCCCCTGCTTGTGTTCCCTCTCTCACTGTCTCTCTCTCTCTGTCTAATAAATAAATAAAATCTTCAAAAAAAAAAAAGTAAAATGTCCATTATAGTCATTCATAAAATGGCATGAAAATATGCCAAGTAAATACTAACGGAATACTGCTGTATTAGTATTAGACAAGATAGACTGTGAGGCAGAAAGCATTATTATACATATATAGAAGACCAACTTATAATGATAAAAGCTTCAATTTTTCTTAAGGGTTTTATTTATTTATTAGAGAGAACACACGAGCAGGGGGAGGGGCAGAGCGAGAAGCAGACTCTCCACTAGCAGGGAGCCCCATGCAGGGCTTGATCCCAGGACATTGGGATCATGACCTGAGCCAAAGGCAGATGCTTAACCCACTGATCCACCCAGGCACCCCATAAAAGCTTCAATTTATTAGAAGCTATAAAAATTTAGATTTTGTGTTTCAAATTGTATAAAACAAAAAGTGATAAAACTGCAGAGTCAAACTGATAAATCATGTGGAGAGATATTATATGCCTCTCAGTAATTAAAAGAACAAATGAACAAAAAAATAAATTAATGCCTGATATATTGTTTTATTTAGATTAATTTATGATCTAGTGGGTATACTTACATAAGATAAATATAGGATGAACACTGTTTCCAAACATACACAGGATTTACGAAATTTGATCGTATATCCTGGCTTAAATCATGACTGATTTCCAAGGCTTAGTGATAAACAAAATTCATGAAACAAATAACAAAAAGATACAAGCAGAGAATTTTATTTGATGTTAAGAACTATTTTAATTTCGGGCGCCTAGGTGGCTCACTCGTGAATTGTCTGCCTTCAGCTCAGGTCATGATCCCAGGGTCCTGGGATCGAGCCCCGCATCGACCTCCCTGCTCCGCAGGAAGCCTGCTTCTCCTCTCCCACTCCCCCTGCTTGTGTTCCCTCTCTCGCTGTGTCTCTCTCTGTCAAATAAATAAATAAAATCTTAAAAGAAAAAAACTATTTTAATTTTAATTCTGTGTTACTAGTAAACAAAAAATTGCAAACAATATATGAACTGCAAGGAAAGATATATAGATATCAAGAAATCAAAAAGTTGCTTCTTTGAAAAAAAAAGTAATAAAATTAACAAACCTTTGGCATGTTTGGTCATGAGAAAAAGAAGACATTGGTAAGTGGTATTAGGAATGCAAAATGTGATGTATCAGATTCTTTAAATGTTAAAGGTTAGGAGGATAAAGGCCTGAACTTAAGAGGTTAATGTATAAAACTTTTAAGAAAAAACCATGACTTGTATATGAATCTTCATAGCTTTCTTTGTAATAGTCCCAAATTGGGAACAATCCAAAGGGCCATCAACATGTGAATCAATAAACAAATTGTGGTATATCCATATAATGGAATATTGCTTAGCCATAAAAAGGAACAGGCTCTTAGTAAACCAACAGTGCGGTAAATCTCAAAATAATTATCCTGAATGAAAGAATCCAGAAAAAAAAAGTACTTACTGTATGATCCCATACATAAAAATTTTAGAGAATGCAAGCTAATCTGTAGTGACAGAGCATAGATCAGCAGTTGCCTGGGGATTGGAAGAGGTGAAGGAGGAGCAGTAGGGATGGATTGATCCTGGAGTCCCGGGATTGAGTCCCGAGTCGGGCTCCCTGCTCAGCAGGGAGTCTGCTTCTCCCTCTGACCCTCCTCCCTCTCATGCTCTCTGTCTCTCATTCTCTCTCTCTCAAATAAATAAATAAAATCTTTAAAAAAAAACAAAAAAAACAAAGGGATGTGAGGAAGAGCGTGTTGGATATGTTACTTATTTTGATAGTGATGGTAGTTTCACAGGTGTATACACACTTCAAAACTTACTCCATTGTATACTTTAAATATGTTGTGTCTTTTATATCAAGTTTATCTTCAAAAGACTTAAAAAGAACTTGTTCAGAACGGTATGACGAAGTTAATTGGAATCCAGTTTCAGTTGTGAATGTGGATATAAAACTCCTAAACAAACTAGTAACATGTGACTTCCAGGAAGATATAAAAAGGATAGTACATCATGATCAAATTGATTGTATTTCACATATACAAGGTTTGATTAATATGAGAGAAATCAATTAAGGTAAATTTATCATATTATTATGTTAATGGAAAATCATATAATCATCTCAATAGATGTGGAAGAAATGGATGAAATTTAATATTTTTTTATTGTTATAACTTTTTAAAAATTAACATATAATGTATTGTTTGTTTCAGGGGTACAGGTATGTGATTCATCAGTCTTATAAAATTCACAGTGCTCACCATAGCACATACCCTCCCCAGTGTCTGTGACCACCCCATCCCTCCCACTCCCCTCCACTCCAGCAACCCTCAGTTTGTTTCCTGAGATAGTCTCTTATGGTTTGTCTCCCTCTCTGGTTTCGTCCCATTTCATTTTTTCCTCTCTTCCCCCATGATCCTCTGCCTTGTTTCTCAAATTCTACATATCAGCGAGATCATATGACAGTTGTCTTTCTCTGATTGACTTATTTCACTTAGCATGATACCCTCTAGTTCCATCCACGTCGTTGCAAATGGCAAGATTTCATTTTTTTGATGGCTGCATAATATTCCCTTGTATATATACCCACCACATCTTCTTTATCCATTCATCTGCTGATGGACATCTAGGCTTTTTCCATAGTTTGTCTCTTGTGGACATTGCTACTATAAACATTGGGGTGCATGTGCCCCTTCGGATCACTACATTTGTATTTTTGGGGTAAATACCCAGTAGTGCAATTGCTGGGTCGTAGGGTAGCTGTATTTTCAACATTTTGAGGAACCTCCATACTGTTTTCCTGAGTGGCTGCACCAGCTTGCATTCGCACCAACAGTGTAGGAGGGTTTCCCTTTAATATTTGTTTTTGATAAGGTCACTCAGAGAATGAGGAATATAGGTATCTATAAAAACCTATTACAAACAATGTTGAAAGATGAAAACTTTAGTATGACAGTTATAAGCATGGCTATGAACACTTCTGATCAACGCTGTACATAGATCCCAATCAGTGTAGTCTGGTAAGACAAAACAATATAAGGTGTGTGTAATGGAGAGGAATAAACAATACCGTTATTATTTATAGATGATATAATTATGTATGTAGAAATTCCAAAGCAGTCTCTAGATAACTTTTTGGATGTAGTAATGAGCATCTAGCAGGGTTAAACCAATCATTATAGAGAATTTTGCCTTTCTGTGTACCAATTTTCTGCATAAAAATGTAAAATTACTATTTAAAAACTCATTTAGAAAAGAAGATACTAGGAGTAAATTAAGTTCCTTGTACATCTTTGGAGAAAAGAATAAAACTTGATTCAGAAACATTAAAGAAAGATTAAATAAATGGAGAGAAATACCGTGTACATGAGTTGGGAGGCTGGATATTTGTAAGTTGTTTGTTCTTCCATATTCATCAATAGATTCAGTATAATCCTGTTCAACTTTTTTGGGGTAGGATTTGACAAAATGACTCTAATTTATATGGAAATAAAAAGGAATAAGAATAGGGGCGCCTGGGTGGCTCAGTTGTTAAGCAACTGCCTTCGGCTCAGGTCATGGTCCCAGGGTCCTGGGATCGAGTCCCATATCGGGCTCTCCGCTCCGCGGGAAGCCTGCTTCTCCCTCTCCCACTCCCCCTTGCTTGTGTTCCCTCTCTCGCTGTGTCTCTCTCTGTCAAATAAATAAATAAAATCTTAAAAAAAAAAAAGGAATAAGAATAGTGAAGACAAGGTGGGAATATTTGCTCTACTGATTTTTAAGGCCTCTTAAGGTTAAGATAATTTGATGTTGTGGAGGACTAGACTAATAGACAAATGGAACAGAGTCCAGAGCCACATATAAATCTACACATATATGGATGCTTGATTTATAATAAAAGAGACAATGCAGTACTGTTGGGAAAGGATGACCTTTTCAATAAATAATGCTGGGAGAATTGGGTGTCCAGTGAAAAAATAAAACTGGATGGATCCTTCTTCACACCATACAAAACAATTCCAGTTGATTTTATTTAGATCCATATTTGAAGGTAATACAAATGCTTTTAGAAGATACGTAGGAGAAAGGGTTAGGGTAGGCAAGCAGGCCTCGAATATAGTATTAAGTAGTTTGGACTTTATTTTGAACGTAATAAGGTTTACTAAAGGATTTTGATCCAGGGACTGGTCATTTGATTTTTCTAAAGAAGGCAACTTTTGGTAGAATCTAAGCTAGGTTGTAATTCTGTTTCTGGCCATGTTTGAGACTTTGTTTTCTGAAAACCCTTGTAGAGAACACTTAAAAATGCTGATAAATACATTTTTTAAAGATGTATTTATTTATATGAGACGGTGGGGGAGGGGCAGATGGACAGGAAGAGAGAGAATCTCACGCAAACTCCCTGCTAAGTGCAGAGCCTGACTTGGGGCTTGATTTCATGAGCCTGAGATTATGACCTGAGCTGAAATCAAGAGTTAGATGCTTAACCGACTGAGCCACCCAGGCGCCCCCAAAATGCTGATAAATCTTAACAAACACTTGAAATACCTATCTGTGATTGGAATGTACTAAGGAAAAATTTGAGGTTAAATATGAACTTACACTTAAGGATGCTTATTTTGTACCCTTGATATTTGAAGTGAGACACTTAGATTGTTAATTTTCACTAATTTAATTAGAAAGAACAAGCAACAAATCCTCACTATACATGTACACTGGGCCTCTAGCATTTTGGTTCCATTTATAGTTTCAAGAAACATTTAGAACAGTTTATTTGGGAGTGAGAATGATTTCTTTAACTTATTGAGCATATTGGAAAAGTTATTTCAGGCAGGTGTTAGCACTAAGAATAAAGGGATAGAAGTGAGAACACTAGGAAGACCTTTATTACTAGAACTATGGTTAGACATTCAACATTTTTATTCAGAAATGTTTAAGTCATAGTTTGAAAAACTAAAATATGCACAAAATGATTTTGAATTTAACTTAGTTAAAATAGTAGCCATTCTAAAGAAATCATCCGAAAGTATAACAATAATGCAACTGTAATTCTATAGGAACTCTAAACATCATATAAATTGCCAGACATAAAGCCCCCCCCCCAAGATTGCTGTCTATTAAAACAGACTTTTATAGTTCTTTTTTAAAAAAAATTATAATTAATTAATTTTTAGTAATTTCTACACCCAATGTGGGGCTCAAACTCACAACCCAGAGATCAAGAGTCACATACTTTACTGACTGAGCCAGCCAGGCACCCCTATATTTCTTTTTTTTAAAGAGTTTTATTGAGATAGTATTTATATATCATACAGTTCAGTCATTTAAACTGTTCAGTGGCTTTCAGTGTATTTCCAGAGTTGTGTAACCATCACCATAATCAATTATAGAACATTTTCCTCTCCCCGGAAAGAAAGAAACCTTTTAACCTTTACCCATCACTCTCCAACCGCCTCTTCAGTCCCCTCAAACCCTAGACAAGCCCTAAAAAACATTGTGTTTCTATAGATTTGCCTATTGGATATTTCATATAAATGGAATCATACAGTATGGGGACTTTTCTGACTGGCTTTTTTCAATTAGCCCAGTGTTTCCAAGGTTCATCCATATTATAGCGTCTATCAGTACTTCATTTGTTTTTATTGACAAATTATATTTCATTGATTTATCCATTCATCGGTTGTTGGACATTTGCGTTGCTTCCACTTCTTGGCTATTGTGAATAAAGCTGCTATGAACATTTGTGTACAAGTCTTTTATGGACATTGCTGGATCATATGGTAATTCTATGTTTAATAGTTGACGGAACTGTCAGTTTTCAAAAGAGGTATACCATTTTACATTCCCATCAAGCAGTGTGTGAATGTTCCCACTTCTCTACATCCTTGCCAATACTTACTATTTGTCTTTTTGACTATTATCCTAGTGGGTTTAAAGTGGTACCTCGGGGCGCCTAGGTGGCTCAGTCAGTTGAGCGTTTGCCTTCTGCTTTGGTCATGATTCCAGGGTCTTGGGATCGAGCCCCACATTGGGCTCTCTGCTCAGCAGGAGCCTGCTTCTCCCTCTCCCTGCTGCTTCCCCTGCTTGTACTCTCTCTCTGTCAAATAAATAAATAAAATCTCTAAAAAGAAAACCTTTAAAGTGGTACCTCATTTGGTTTTGATTGTATATCCCTGATGATGGGCCCTTTGTATATTTTCTATGGGGAAATGTCTATTAAATCTTCTGTTTTTAAGTTGGGTTAATTTTCTTTATATTGTTGAGTTGTAATTGTTCTTTGCATATTCTGGACCCTAGACCCTTATCAGATATATAATTTGCAAATATTTTCTCCTATTCTTTAGGTGCCTTTTCGTTTTTCTTGATAGCACAAAATTATTAATTTTGATGAAGTCCTTAATCTCTTTTGTTGTTGTTTCTGTGCTTTAGGTGTCTATTAATGTATTGTTTGAATACTTTCAAAAGTGATTTCTGTACATTATTTTGCATTAAGATTTATTCATGCCATAATTTTATTAGCATTTAAGACTGATAAAATTTAGTATAAGCAGCAGTTTTTACAATTTTTTCTTTCCTTTTTTTAATTTATAATTTTGTCTTAAACTTTTGTTACAGCTCTATAGTGTCAACCCTCCTTGCTCTTATGGATGGATTAGATAATAGGGGTGAAATTGTTGTTATTGGTGCTACAAACAGACTTGATTCTATAGATCCTGCTCTTAGGAGGCCGGGTCGTTTTGACAGAGAATTCCTTTTCAACCTGCCTGATCAAAAGGTAAAAATTTCTGTTTTTAATATATGAAGATTTATTTGTGATTCAGTTATGAAGCATAAACTCTCTTTGAGAGTAGTATTTTATGAATTTTCATTTTAAAAATTTTGTGCTTATGGGATATCTTAGTAATTCTAAAAAAAATGCTTGAATAATCTAGTCTTTTTCTCTTAACAGCTATTGGAACATTTATGACTTTTAGGAAGAGGAAAACCCTTGATTAGGTCACTGATGCTTACTTATTCTTTTCTTCAGTTGCCAGATTGTAGTAATTATCTTGGATGGCAGGTTATATGTCTCTAGTTAGCCAAAGGAGCTGTGTTCCAATAGAAATAATGTTTTTAGAGTATTAGTGAGTTTATGAATAAGAACCCAATATGCAAATTTTCATAGAAATGACCATGATATCATAATTAAAAGCAGCAAAAGTTATTCATTATAGTATATTTTTAAGAATGTATAATTAAAACAGGGCAATCTGCAGTCATTGTGCAAAATGTTATTTAATATTTTATACAGTTTTTTCCCCTAATTCTGCTTGACATCTTTATTGTTGTTCTTGGTTTGAGCAGTTTAATCATTGACTATCTCTTCACTGGAAACTCAAGTTTGAAAGGGGGAGATGTATATAGAGAAGATACTTTGACAATGTTTCCCATGTAATTTAACATTTCAAATAAGCATAATTAAAACATTTATAACATATAAATATAACCTAAAGAAGATACTATTTATGGATATATAATATACACACATACACATTTGTAATTGTTATATAGCTTTGATTTTAGATCTCCATGTAAAATGCCTGGTTTACATACTTAGATGTAAAAGGCTGTGATCAGGACAGTGTACAAGCGTATAGGGAAATGAAGGCAGTGGTGCTGCTGTGTAGAGCAGTTCATACTTCAGCTGGAAATTAGTCTGCACAGCCACTACTAGTTTTCTCAGTTTTGGATTGACTGTCTAACTGAGAGGCTTTAATTTGGTACTGAATTTACCTGGGATAGAAAACCTAGCATATGCAGCATCATTTTCAATACCCAAGTGTAGCTTTCAGGACTGTATCAATGCGTAGAGTGTGCTTAGTTGTAGAAGACAAGGCTGAAGTGGGAGGAGTCTATTTCAGCATGGGGAAACATCAGCTGTCTTGTTTGGGACATCTTACGGTCCAAGCACATCTCTTAGGCTCTAGTGTACATGGATAATGTGTTTAGTTCTAAGAAACACAGCCTGTGTTCATTTTGGCACAGGACAGCCATTATCTCGATTAACCGGTTGTCTTCTAGTCATGTGGCCCTCAGTCATGTGTGCCAGTTATAGTCCTCCCAATTCAGGTGCAGCCCACACAAATCAGAGATTTAACAATAAGCAAGGTCTAGGACAGTCGAATTTTCTGTAATGATGGAAGTATTCCTTATTTGTATTGTGCATTGAGAATGTCCAGCATGGTAGCCACTAACCACATGTGGCTATTGAGCTCTTGAAATGTCAACTAGTGTGACTAAGGAACTGAATTTTGAATTTTCTTTAAAAATTTAAATAAAATAGCATTATGTGGCTAGTGGCTTACTACATTGTACAGCACAGATCTTGACATAGTTTTCCATGTGAATTTTAACTTTCTACATTTCAAGGAAACTGTGCTTTGAGACTCAAACCTAAGGTCATTTTTCTTGGTCTGTGTCTATGGAACAGGCTTGGACTATTTTTTTTTCCCCTTAGATAATATTTAAAGTAATGAGAGTATAAGATTAAATGCGATTATCAAATCCTCTATCCTAAGGATCAGTTAGTAAGGTAAAAGTATGAGAGTGGATTCTGGAAGCCAAGTGAAGAAAGTATATCATGAAGATGGTGTGACTAACTTTGTCATATGTTGCTAAATTAAGTCAGATGAGAAAATTGGCCATTGTTTTTAGCATGGGAGATGGGATGGGAGCAAGTTGACTTAGTGGTGGGTGCAAAAATGCTTGACTGGAGTATGGTTAGTTTAAGAGAGAACAGGAGGAGAGGAATTGGAGACAGAGAATGAAATTAAGTTTTTCAAAGAGTTTTGTTGCAAAAGGAAGCAAAGAATTGAGGTGATAGATGTTGAGGGATTTGGAGGCAAGAGAAAGTGTGTTATTTTTAAGCTGGGACAAATAGCCAATAGAGAAGGAAATTTTGGTGATGAAATTGAGAACGAAGAATTATCACAGTGTGTCCTTAATAGGCAGGAGGGGCCATAGAATTTACTATATGAGTGGTGAGAATGACTTTTAGATAGGAATTGGGTAGTTTTTGATACTAGGGCATCCTAGTGTCCTAACAATGTATAAGAGTATCTTAATGCAAAATAATGTACAGTGTATAGATAATGTATAGATAGGAATTGGATAGTTTGTGATACTAGGGAGAAGACAGAATATTATGGGTACAAATGCCTACAGGTGTACAAATTTAGTGTGGAGTGTCTCTGGAACTTTTCTTTCGACTGCTTCAGTTTTCTCAGTGATTTAGGAAGCAAGGTCTGATTGAGAAGCTGAGTGTGAAGACAGAGAAACTGAACTAGTCTGCTAGGAGATAGACCTAATGAATGATCTAGGGAAGGATTAAAGGCAGTGATAAGGATCCGTTTGGGACGTTAATTTAAAGTGATAAAGTCAGTGTCTCATATTAGTCCTGTAGTTTGGGCAGTGGAATATCATGACTCCTGCTGTTTGACCAAATGAAAGTATAGGAAAAAAAGCAAGCCTTGATTCTTCCAAATTTTATTTTGTTAACTCTTATTAGCACAAAATAGCACATACCTTCTTGAGGCAGTGATGCTTTTTAATTTCTTTTGTTTCTTTTCCTTTATTATCATCAACACTTACGATTATTATAAGTGTTATGTGTGTATTTATGAATCCTGAAAAATGAGGAACTTGAATTTGTCCCTGACTCTTAATAGTAGAGGAAGCTACTTTTTTTTTTTTTTTAATTTTATTTATTTATTTGACAGAGAGAGGGAGTGAGCACAAGGAGGGGGAGCGGCAGGCAGAAGGAGAGGGAGAAGCAGGCTCCTCGCTGAGTGGATAGCCTGATGCCTGGTTCGATCCCAGGACCCTGGGATCATGACCCGAACTGAAGGCAGACGCTTAACTGACTGAGCCACCCAGGCACCCAGGAAGCTACTCTCTATTAGGGGAAGCAATATAACTTACTATTTCGTATGCCATATAAAATGCATAATGAAGCATTTCTGATTTAAGTAATTTCTTTTTCTTTTTCTTGTTTTTACAATAAAGAAGGGAGACTCTGATTGATTATATAGAGAAAGGGTAAGGCACTAAATGTATTAGAGACCTGACAATAACTTTTGACCTTAAGTAATTAATTTCATTCCTCTAAACCTTTACTTATTTTGTAAAATGACGGGATCAGAATAGATTTTTTTGAGACATCTTCCAACCTGAATTTTTTTTGGTGTGTTTCTAATTCTGTAAGGGTCTTCTACAAGTGGTGCTTGTGCTGCTAATGAAGGTCAAATAGATTCTTAATGTCATCTTCTAGAGAATACAAGCTCTTGGATGATTTTTTTTTTTTTTTTGACCTTGATTTTATACTTTTTTAGTATCTATTCAGGCAGGTACTTCAAGTTGGAAGAAAATAAGTGTCACATCATTGCTTTATTTTTGGTAGCTGAACACCTAACTTAGAACTTGGAATTAGAACAATAGCTATTGTTACCAGATTTTATCAACTTTGGAGCAAGGTTAATCTCAATGACTTTGAAGTTCTTTTTGTTTTGGTCCTGGACCCGGAATTCCTCATCAAGCTAATAAGATTATCATCTTGGGTATAATTTGCTTTATCATATTCTTTTCTTTTTTTTTTTTTTTTTAAGATCTATTTATTTTAGAGAGAGAGAGTGCGAGGAAGCACACATGGGGGTGGGTAAGGGCAAGAGGAAGAGGAGAGAGAGAAAGAATCCTCAAGCACACTCCCTGTTGAGTGTGGAGCCCCATGTAAGGCTTGATCCTAGGACCCAGAGATGACTTGAGCCAAAATCAAGAGCTGGCTGCTCAGGTGAGCCACCCAGGCTCCCCTCTTTTTCATAGTCTTACAAAGCTCAAGTAGCAATGTTGAGGGTACGAGTGCATTCAAATTTTACAAAGTGTTTTTTCCTTGAAAGAAAGCCAAAGTGAAAATAAAAGTCTGATATGACTCTTCATGATGGTAATGTCAGCTGATTATGGATTCTTACTACTTCCGTTTCTCTTTGACTGTGAAAGAAGAAATTTCATTTAATTTGAAACCAAACTGTTAAAATTTTGATTGTGCTATACAGTCAGATTTAAGGTAGAGAATGCTATTTTGAAAAAAAAAAAATCAAGGTAGAATTGCTCAAACATTTGATTTTTTTAAAACAAATTAAATTAATATTTACTGAAATATCACCTTGTTATTTATTAAATGCCAAGGCATCAATTAACTTATAAGATAATATGCATTATATTTATTTCATTGAAAACTTTTTCAACTTAAAACTTTTTCCAAGTTTTAAATTACTTGTTTAGCTCATTGTCAGGCATAATAACTCATGCATATGATAGAACCAAAAGTTTTATGAAATCTAGATTTATTAAAAGTTAGCACTTATTGGGGTGCCTGACTGGCTCAGTCGGTAGAGCATGCAACTCTTGATCTCAGGGTCGTGAGTTCAACCCTATGTTAGGTGTAGAGCCTACTTAAAAAAAAAAAAAATAGAAGTTAGCACTGAGTAATGTATGGAATTGCTGAATCATTATATTGTACATCTCAAACTATTATAACACTATATGTTAATTACATTAATAAAAAAGGTTACAAATGTTATAACACATTAAAGTTTCTTGTTCATATGTATGTAGATGGTAAAAATGATCTGATGTGGTAGAACAGTGAAACTTAGTTTTGAATCTAGTCCTAGATCAGTCAAGATCAGTCACTTAGTCATGTGTTCCACTAGTCAATTCCTTCACCTCTCAGAATATTAAATATCTTAGTTTGTGAAACAGAGACATGATCTCTCCTACATATTACTGTATGTGGGAATTAGAGTTGATGTGGATGCCATGGTGTTTAAATTTCTTTTAAAATAAACAGTTGGTTTTCTGGGGTATGGTGAGTGCATAAGTTTGTTCCAGCTAATACATTGGAGAGGTTGTTGCTATTTTACTTATTTGTACTTTTCTTCTTAGGCAAGAAAACACATTTTACAAATCCATACCAGGGACTGGAATCCAAAATTGTCAGATGCTTTTTTAGGTGAATTGGCTGAAAAATGTGTTGGTGAGTGCTATTAATTGAATTCTTTGATTACTATTGTTTGTTCTGCTCAGCCTCTCCTTATGTTTGGAATGTGAATGAGTATAGTTATGTCTCTGTGCAATAGATGACTGGCTCTGCCGTTAAATGTAAGAATTATTTTGAACATTTCACTTGAACATTTCTAAATTACCATTTTAGCTGCCATTAGGTGTTTGATTATTAACAATGCTAGTAGTAATATGCCTTTCATTGAGTGCTGGATTTCCATAATATAACTGCCGTGTGTCCTTTTGAATTTTACTAAGAAAAATAAGCTTAACCTTGAGAGATAAAGGTCCATGTTGAAGGCAGGACTGTAGTCTTTTACTTTGCAGATTACCTGATGGGCT
This sequence comes from Halichoerus grypus, assembly GCF_964656455.1. Lineage (NCBI taxonomy): Eukaryota > Metazoa > Chordata > Mammalia > Carnivora > Phocidae > Halichoerus > Halichoerus grypus. The sequence goes on along the minus strand of NC_135721.1, from coordinate 18,536,361 downwards.
CATCTTCATGCCTGTGGTCTAGAAAGAAGTTGAGTGAGAGGAGTCTTCAAAGAAAATACTTACTGGCATCCGCTAGTATTTCCCAAAATATAAGACTTTCCAATTGAATATTAAATTATTCACAGACTGGAAGATCCTCCTTACAGAGTGAATGAATACTACTGTCCTAAAAGGATGTAGTGAGAGTATTTTATGTGCATACATGATCATATATAGGAGATGAAATTCAGGGGTTTTGGAATTCAGGGTTTTAGCTCTAATTAGGTCTGAAATAAAAATGATTACAGTATTAAGCAACTGAGTATACACATTGGTATTTCTCCTTCACTCTTTTTCTGTCTTTTGTCTATTTTTCTCTTATTCTCTCACAAAAAAATTAAAAAATCATTCTACATGAATTTTTTAAGCATTATGAAAAAATCCCCAAAATAAGTTCACTAACAATTAACAGTCTACTTGGGAAAACTTTAAAGTTACCAAAACCAGAAAGAACAACTTAGTTAAAAAAATCATTGGGATCCACCATCAGATATTAAAACTTAAATAGAACATTAGTCCATTCAGTTAGCTACATCCGAATTATCCTCTTCATCCACAGGGACCTCCATCTCCGAAGCAGCATCCCTCAGCTTTTGAACCACAAAGACCTCGACATCTTCTGGTGAGGAGAAAACGTAAATCTCTCCAGCACTACTCCAGTTTAAGCTTTGCCTGGTATAAGAGAGCATGCACCAAACCCATTTCATGTAAATTTGGCTTGACCTTTGCAAAGCCTTGTGCTGCTTTACGGGAGAGGGTGGTATTTGGTACAAAATCCAGTCTTTTCCCTTTTTGAAATTTGACCCCTTTTATTTCCTACTTTTATGATATTATTTTATTAGAGAACTGATCAGACTGGGAAAACTTTGTAGATTTTTCTGTGACTCTGTCACAGAATGATCCTTAACTGGAATAAGCAGAAGACTTCAGATAACTTTGGAAATTCCCTAAACAATAGGTATTTTAAAATTACTTGCTATTACCCTGTCTACCATCTGAAATGTTACACTCTAATTCTTTATCCTAAATATAAGAATCTTAGTTTCCTTTTTCATTTCCAAAGGCCACAGCTTCTCATTATTCCAAATGATTTATTTTAGCTTTTAGTCAGTTTCTTAAGTTTAAACATTTTAGAGACATAATTTCTTATAGGACTAAAAAACTTCTCTTGCCTTTTGGGGGTGGTGGTGGTGTTTTAGAAATATGCTTATATCTATGCCATTTTCTTCCTGGAGAGTGAGATAAGAAGCCAGTTTCACATTAAAACAAAAAGTCAGATGCAAGTCTTCAAACAGGAATGAAATAGTAATACATTTTAAATTCATTATGAACGTATCACTTTCTGTATCCCAAACATGTTTTAACATGTATGGGTTCATGTTCAGTTCAGTGAAATTTATGCCTAACAAAAAGAATATGTTGTCTTGATAAAAAACTGCAAAGACAGCTGACCTCTTGTTAGAGGTTATGGATTTGGTAACTTTTACCTTGAAATAAATTCCCAAGTACGTGGAAGGGTTTGGATGCTTAATAGGGGTGATTTTTAAAAGTAGTCCTCACATAATTTCGGTGTCTAGATCACATACACAAATAGTAGGAGCTTAAGGTTATGAGGATCTCAAATCTAATCATATTCCTCTATTCATTTTCACTTAAGAAGGCCAAAACAATGGAAGTGTATCAACGAGGAGTCTATCTTGTGGGCCTTCATTATGTTTGATGTTTTACTTAAACAGTAACTTCATAAAATTTTAGTATTACACTTGTCTATTCTATAACCTTTTTGTATTTTCAGTTTTTCAGACAAATTTCCATTTTAGTGGTGGTATTTAAGAATGCTTTTTCTTGGGGTGCCTTGCTGGCTTAGTAGAGCATGTGACTCTTGATCTCGGGGTTGTGAGTTCAAGCCCCACATTCGGTGTAGAGTTTACCTAAAAAAAAAAAAAAAGCTTTTCTTTCTTTCTTTTTTTTAAATTAACATATAATGTATTATTTGTTTCGGGGTACAGGTCTGTGATTCATCAGTCTTACACAACACCCAGCGCTCACCACAACACATACCTTCCCCAATGTCCATCACCTAGCCACCCCATTCCCCCACCTCCCTCCCCTCCAGCAACCCTCAGTTTTTTCCTAAGAGTAAGAGTCTTATGGTTTGTCTCCCTCTCTGGTTTCGTCTTGTTTCATTTTTCCAAAAAAACGCTTTTCTTTGGTATCTAGGTATTTGTGTTCATCAGAGTATTAGAATTGTAATGGTAGAATTAATATGATTATGGAATTCTTATGAAAGGGATGTTGATATTTTCTTTAACACCAACTTTTAACTTTCAAAAGGCTGTAATTTCCGTAAATATAGAATGATCATATTATCTATATCTATTTTTCTAAATCAGGACCCTTTGGAGAGTGAAAAAATATACTTTTAATTATGACAAGACAAGAGGCCCAAACCAGGACATGTGATCTTAAATATAATCTCTTTAGCCATGATTATCATGTAATTTTAATTTTGTTTTAGAGTCTGGTAAAGGAGGCATATTATTAATCCAGTAGTTCTCAGTTTTTTGTTTTGTATATCAGAATCACTTGTAAAGCTTTCTCAAAATACACATTTATGATATTAAATCACCAGAGATTCTGATTCACTAAGTGTTGGGAATCTATTTTTGTTTCAGTTTCATCGTTTATTCAGATCAGTGGTCAAGATTAAAAACTACAGATATAAACCAGTATTCTCATTCACAGGCAAATGTAATGAAGATAAATCCTCTCTTTTATAGTCTGTTGATTATGATAATCCAATTGTTACACTTTTAAATTATCCTTAGTAGATTAAGCAAAAATGAACAGTACATTGCTATTATGTATGTTACTAACGTTATGTCGAACATAAATGTTACAAGTATCATTTATTACATAAAATATCTTTTAGTGGCTTTTTTCTTTGTTTTGCACTGTTTCTGAGCTTTTAAAAAAAATTTAGGCTTTTTGCTCTTAGAAATAGGATCATATGGTATGTTCACCAACTGTGTTGTATATGCTTTCAAAGAAGAAAAAGAAATGCGGTTGTTTATATTTTTTGAAGATGGTAGTTTATTTTTTACTTCCTCTGAAATGGATTATTTCATTAACTATTTATAACTGAGCTGGTATTTTACAGTTATTTTGAACTAATATAACTAGGATATGTACAGCATAGGAAAAGATACTTTTTTTCAGGCTTATTCATTGAGAAATAGAATAAAAAATGAAAGGCTAATGGTAAATTTGGTTATTCTCAGAATTATTTGGGAGATTGATTGTTGTCATGGGACAGTGTTAGTGCTTCATCTGCTTATAATTTTCTGAATTAGATTTTCACAGGTTATACTAAGTTTTCCCTTAATTCTGAATAAATATTTCTTTAAGAATGTAATATTTTTCTGTTTTTCCATAATTTTCATTGAAATTTTTATTCACAGTATGTTGGCTTAATAATAAAAGAATTTAGAGTTCTTAAAAAAAAAATGAAAAACCCAGTAAATATAATTCTTCCACTTTTTATGGTAGTACATGGTAACTTCACAGTTATACATCCCCAAATTATAACCTTGGAGTTACTCTTTTCTTTTTTCATTCAGGATATATTTATTGGGTATCTACTGAATGCCAGGCCAGACATTTATTGGATATCTACTGAATGCCAGGCCAGGCGTTATTTTCAGTATATGAGATATGTTAGTGAACAAAACTGATGAATACACATACCCTCACAAAGCTCACATTCTAGTTAGGGAAGGTAGACAATAAACATAATAGGTAAATGATAAAAGTGGTACATGCTTTGGGAAAAAGGGAGCAGAGTAAGGAGGATTTTTCTGTTACTGTAGGACTTGATTAGCAGGATCATGTGCCCTACTAATAATAGAGATATAGTTCATTATAGGTGTGTGAGTCACTTGCAGTTTGATTTATATAGTTTTGTCCCTTAATGTTCTTTTTCTGTAGGTTAGTCTGGGGCTATTTATTTTCTGCTCATAGTTTTCCTAATCACCATTTTGTTTCATTATTTACATGTTCCACAAGGTCATTGCAAAGTATAAAAAGATAAACTTGATGCCACTCTTTGAAGAGCTTAGGGTCTCAAGTTTTAAAACTAGTTTGAGTGGTTCCCCCTGCTGGCATAACTGATAAAGGTGGCCAAATGCAAGTTTAATTGCTGACATAAAAAACAACATGGCTGGTTTGAGTTTTTCTTCCTTTTTGTGATTGAGACCTAAATAAGTCTTTTTTGTGTGTTTTTGTATGTTTTTGTATGTGTTGCTTAAATGAGTGAAATGACTTAAAAGAGGGGGCTTGATCTGTTAACTACATAATCAGTTAAGTATGGGTAATGGATAAAACCCTGTGTTGGTATAGCCCTTAGAACTAGATTTTCAGTTATTTTAAGCTAAACGTATATATTAAAAGGAAGTTAATGTGGAAAATTAATGGATTCTTATTCCCTTCAGTACCTTTGAAACTACCAGAGATGGTGACAACCTTAAAGTATAATTTTTGGGGTAATTAGATATAAACTTGCTGTGGTTTGCATCCAAAGTTGATAGGAGAATAGCTCTGTTCTTGAAATTTCTGCGTATGTTCTACTTTGTACTCCTTCCTTATATGTGTTTGGTAATTAGTAATATTAGAAAAGTTTATAGGTAAGTGTAATGTCATGAGGACTAAACTAATTATTGGGAATATTGATGAAGGATTGAGATGAAACTTACTCTTTAAAAACCTTTCCTGAAGAAAGTTGTACATTATAATCAGTGATTTTGGCACAAAATACTTGGTTTGTTTTGGTATCACTAGTTCATGTTTTGTTAATTAAAATATTCAGAACATTTTTAGTCTTACCGAGTAAATAATTTTATTAGGTGACTTAAATGGTCAGTTTTGGCTGATAAAATTGCACATAATTATTGATTTAGTATTAATTATTTCCTTAGATAAAGATGTATATACTTGCAAACTATAGTTGGTACTGGGAGAATGAATTTACCTTTGTTATTCTTTTCCTTTTGTGCATTAGGCTATTGTGGAGCTGATATCAAGGCCCTGTGCACTGAAGCTGCCCTGATTGCCCTGCGGAGGCGGTACCCCCAGATCTATGCTAGCAGTCATAAACTGCAGCTAGATGTTTCCTCAATAGTGCTCAATGCCCAAGATTTTTACCATGCAATGCAGAATATTGTGCCTGCTTCCCAGCGTGCTGTCATGTCTTCGGGACATGCACTATCCCCCATCATAAAACCACTGCTGGAAAGAAGCTTCAACAACATCCTAGCAGTCTTGCAAAAAGTGTTTCCTCATGCTGAAATTAGCCAGAGTGACAAGAAAGAAGGTACTATAAAGTACTTTTTCATATTGTTAAAATGAAACAAGTACAGGCATAAATAAATTCTGAGTTTCCTTATAAGGTTATTTATGTGTTATCCTTTAAATTTGCCATGAATATAGAAAATGTATCTATTTCACTCACTAGGTTATATTCCAGGCCTGGCATTTTGCCTAGCATATGGTAGTTGCCTAGTGAATGTTTGTCAAAAGAAAGAATGAGTATTAGTTCTATTTGTTACCTCTTGGGACATTCTGACTATCTTAATGGAGAAGTGTTACTATCTTTAGAAAAGTTGACTATAATAATGATGGCTTACATTTATTTTATTATAAAACCATTAAATAAATTGTCACTTATTAATCCTCCTAACAGTCCAGTGGGGCAGGTACTTTTATACTGTAAAGGAGGAGACTGGGAGATGTAGGAAGTATTCACTTATTTGGGGTCATTCAGTAAGTTCTAGGGCTTACTCAAACCCAGGACACCTGACTCTTTAGCCTGCGCTCTTAACTGAGTTGCTTATAATGTCCCTCTGGATTCAACTTCTCAAATATATTTCGTTGGTACTGGCAGGGCACTCTTCAGTGTACTGTATTAATGGAGTGTAAATCATTAGTAAGGGAGTAAATTAGAACCTGGTTATATAAGGTCTTGAATTCTAGCTTTAAGACTGGACCTGAGATAAAAATAGAATACTGTCGTGTTATGCACAAACAATGAATCATGGAACACTATATCTAAAACTAATGATGTAATGTATGGGGATTAACATAACAATAAAAAAATAAATAAAAAAAAGAATACTGTCTTTAAAAAGTCATCCATGGGGGGCGCCTGGGTAGCTCAGTTGGTTAAGTGACTGCCTTTGGCTTAGGTCATGATCCTGGAGTCCCAGGATCCAGTCCTGCATCGGGCTTCCTCTGACCCTCCTCCTCCTCATGCTCTCTGTCTCTTTCTCTCTCAAATAAATAAATAAATAAATAAATAAAATCTTAAAAAAAAAAAAGTCATCCATTTACAGGGAAACTTTAGGTTTATATGCTAACCAAAGTAAGGTCTGAACTTTGAAGAGAGGGTAATGAGTTTTAACTATCTTAATTTTCCCAATTCCTAATATCTTATTTGGCATGTAGGCTGTACCAGAAAATTGTTCAATTAATTATACTAACATTAAAAATATTATATATAGTAAAAAATCATCAACAATCAATGCATTTTGCTGTTTTTATAAATTATACTTTTTGGAAATTGTATTTTTCAGGGATAGATTCTCATGAAATATGACATGGATTACTTGATCTCCTAAGTTTGTCAAATAGGGAGGGGAACAAATATTTTATTATGAATGAGTCAGGTACTCTGCCATGAATTGTACTTTTCTTATGTCTGATTTTCATAACTGAGGATATGTATCTTTTTCCCCAAATTTTTAAAAAAAACTTGTGTCGCCTTTAGAAAATCATAAAAATCGTATCTTCCCATTTGAGAGATTATGATAGTTCATTTTTAAATTTTTTTAAATTTAAATTCAGTTAATTAACATATAGTGTATTACTAGTTTCAGAGGCAGAGTTCAGTGATTTATCAGTCTTGTATAATACCCAGTGCTCATTACATCACGTGCCCTCCTTAGTGTCCATCATCCAGTTACCACATCCCCCAAACCCCCTTCCCTCCAGCAACCCTGTTTGTTTCCTATGATTAAGAGTCTCTTATGGTTTGTCTCCCTCTCTTGATTTCGTCTTGTTTTATTTTTCCCTCCCTTTGCCTATGATCCTCTGTTCTGTTTATTAAATTCCACATATGAGTGAGATCATATGATAATTGTCTTTCTCTGATTGACTTATTTCGCTTAGCATAATACTCTTTAGTTCTGTCCACGTCGTTGCAAATGGCAAGATTTCATTTTATTTGATGACTGAGTAGTATTCCATTGTATATATATATATATACCACATCTTCTTTATCCATTCATCTGTCAATGGACATATGATATAGTTCTTTTATTTTCATTTGAGAATTTTTTATGGCATTACTGTTTTCTTACAAATTTATTAAATAAATACAAAGTATGCTTTAGTTCCACTTCTTCATGTGCCAGTGGAGAAGAGAAAAAAATTTGATTATTATTTGATTATTAATAATTATTTTTTAATTATTTAGATATATTATTCTGGTTTGTTTGGGTCTTAATATTCTTCTTAGACTGGTATATGAAATTATCACTCAAAAGGTATTCAGTTATTTTTCAGGTTAACTTTCGCAATATTGTTTGTACTAAATATTTAGCTTATAAAATCCATTGAACTCTGTATCTGCCAGCATAGTTCAGTACCTCTTTGTAGAAATTATTCCTCTTTTTTTTCCTTTTTTTTTTTTGGGAGAAGAGTACGATTTTTATCAATGTTAATTCTCTCATTTCTCCTACACATGTAGCATTGCTTCTTATTGAGCGAATTGACACTTTTGTTAGGTATGTGTGAAGCACAGTTATTAGTACTTCAGGTTGTAGTCCAGGTAAATTTTAAGTATTGCACTCTCAATAGAGATTCCAGTTTGTTCATTGAGCAGTAACAGCAGACTCATATAGAGACTAATGTTACTTGAATGAGTGCATTTTTAAGATTGGTTTTGTTTCCACGGATTTCCTGACTCTTAACTAGACGTATAGATGTGTGTATATGTGTATGCCATGTTAAAAAATAAGTCAGTTTGTTCCTTGTTGTTGTTTTTATAAGAGTTGGCCATAACTTTAGCACCCTAGTACCTAAGCAAGATATCGTATATGAAATGCACTGGTTTTGGTCAAATTAACTTAGAAATTTTTAATAAGTATGTGGGTGTTTTATGAGAGTGTCATTTCTTTTCCAGACTTCTTATAGTTAGTCAATGAAGTCTTCCGAATCACATCTCTTAGCACTTAGGCAGTCTGTAAGGGTAAAAGAATTCCATTAATTCCAATTACAAATTATTTTAAAAACCTGCAGTTTGTCAATTTGCCTGGTTGATCTCTGTTATTTGATAGGTAATATATTAATGTCACATGATTTTTAAACCAATTTTCCTTAGCTTTGGTGGGGCACTAATACTAAAGGACTTTATAAGCCTCATAATCTGTGTGATTTTTTTTTTTGGAACAGATATAGAAACTCTGATTTTAGATGATAGTGAAGATGAGAATGCTTTATCAATTTTTGAGACCAGTTGTCACTCAGGATCACCAAAGAAACAGTCATCAGCTGCTGCTGTACATAAACCCTACCTTCATTTTACAATGTAAGTAACATATCAATTTTTTTTTTAAATTTAGAGTGAGTTTTACTGTTTTATGGTTAGAATTATGGTATATTTTTACTTATGGTTGTAACTGAGGACTTTGTTTTCTTCAGCTGTTTGGACACAATTCTAGGAAACTTTTACTGTGTATGCTTTTTTGTCTGGTAATAAATGGGTTTATTGGTCAACTAAAGATTATTTTTTTCTTTTTTTGTTTTTTAAAGATTTTATTTATTTATTTGACAAAGAGAGACACAGTGAGAGAGGGAACACAAGCAGGGGGAGTGGGAGAGGGAGAAGCAAGCCTCCCGCCAAGCAGGGAGCCCAATGCGGGGCTTGATCCCAGGACCCTGGGGTTATGACTTGAGCCGAAGGCAGACGCTTAACGACTGATCCACCCAGGTGCCCCAAAGATTATTTTTTTTCTAAACTGTGATTTCTGTGTGTGTGTGTTTTTTTAAGGAGATTTATTTGTTTATTTAATTTTAAAAATTTTATTTGAGAGAGAGAGAGCACGTATGGTGGGGTGGGGGAGAGCACAGGGAGAGGGAGAAGCAGACGCCCTGCTGGGAGCTGGATTACAGGACCCTAGTTCTTGACCTGAGCTGAGGGCAGATGCTTAACTGACTGAGCCACCCAGGTGCCCCTCTTTTTTTTTTTTTTTTTTAAACCAGGGTGGAAGAAAGGGTTGTATTTTAGAAAGTCAGCTTATGTCCCCAATTTTAATGCCTTTTATTTTGAACTAAAATGGTCAAAAATGAAATATTTATCGTGATCTGGAGTATTTTAATTTGTAACAAGTGTCAGATGATAGTTTAGGGATTCTAAGAGTACTAAAAAGATTCTGAATTAGAAATTTCTCAGTAAACAGATTAACAACTTTTTGATTCTCCAAAACCTCATTAGTGTACTCTTTCCTGATTTAGATTTTATGGTTTTTCTATTTACATTTACCTTTATCCATGTTAAAGCAGCTTTTGTTAGGCACTTTTTATTGGGTAAACAACTTTAGTGCTAATGTAATTTTAAATTAAGAGACCAAATAGTTTTCAAATACTAGCAGCTTCATCACTTGCATTTACATAATTAGCATGATAGTTATAGGACCATAATGCCCTGTCAGGTAGGTCTGATAGCACTTTTATTAGAAAAGGCTGGATTGATTGTATGTACTTTTTAGTAATTTTTTAAAGAGATATTTTGAACAAATTTAAGTCTTCAACTTGAAGTTTCTCCCATGTAGATTTTGGTTAAATGTTAATTTGATTATTTGCACTGATAACTCTTTCTTATTTTTTATTTTTTTAAAATGAGACTAAGTTACTTTCATTTATTCTTTTTTTTCTTTTGTTCTTTAACAGCAGGTTCTTTTCTTCTATTCCAGATCTTTTATGCCCTCAGGGACGTTTTCTTAGAATTTTTTTCAGTACTTTTACAAATCTATTTTACTGATGGCTAAGGGAAAACCAAATCATTTTTTTTCTGGTTCTCACCTGGCTACCCTGTGTGCATGTGTGTGATTTGTTTAGTTATTTGGATTTGAAATATATAATAGGAGCTAAGAAACTCTTATCAGAAGACTTGTTCCAGTTTTATGATATAGCTCTGTTGTCAGTAAAGTGATACAGAAATAGATTTTGATTTAGAAAACTTCATGTGCAGTTTTGAGGCTGACTTTTTATTAAGAACATTCTCTGTCATTTAATGTGTATCACGGTATGGTTTTGCTTGGTTTAACCTTTTTGAAGGAATTGGTTTAATTTTAGCTTCTAAACTTTTTTTTTTTTTTTTTATTTATTTGACAGAGAGAGAATGAGAGAGAAAGCACATGAGAGGGGGGAGGGTCAGAGGGAGAAGCAGACTCCCCGCCGAGCAGGGAGCCCGATGCGGGACTCGATCCAGGGACTCCAGGATCATGACCCGAGCCGAAGGCAGTCGCCCAACCAACTGAGCCACCCAGGCGCCCAATTTTAGCTTCTTTTACATAAAATTTCTAGTTCATGATGTGATTTTTATTTAATAGGGAGACAGGTATATCCTAGAAGTAAGCTTTTTTTGTTTTAGATGTTTTGATAAATTCCATTTATTTATTTCTTTATTTACTGACCCATTCTCCCAGTTTTTATGTGTTTATGCCTGGCACTGTATTAGGTGCTAAAAACATAAGCATGAGTAAGATATAAAGTAGTTCTTACTCTGGAGAAATTCTTTTTATTGAGGGTGACAGACATTGTGATATGGCTAAAGTGCTTTATAGCAGAACTAGAAGCTTTCATTGGGAAGTCAAGGAAGGTTTGCTGTCCTTCTGAGTATGAAGGGTTACGAGTTAGCATCTGATGCTCATTACAAACTAGACATGTGGTAGATATATAAAGCTTGAGGTTTTATATGTAGCAATACATACAGGCCTCTCATCAGTCATATAGCATTTGTGGTATCAATATTTTATAGACGAGGAAACAACCACAATGAAAAATAAGTAAATTGCCCATGATTAAGCTGCTAGCAGGTAGCAGAGTTAGGCTCTGTACTGTTTGTTTCCTAGGATCTTATTATTATTATTTTTATTATCTATGTAATTTCCAAATTGATTTCTGAGCTTAATAGGTAGATAGGGAATTGCATTGTTTTTTTGGGTAGGTTGGACAGTAGGATTTTCATACTTCCCACAAAGCATACAGTTTAGAATAGAGGCCTTTAATAAGGGCTGTACGTGTTTTTTGTTGTTGTTGTTGTTGATTTGGTTTGGCTTTGTGTTTGAACAAGTGTTAGCATGTGCTAGATCAATACAGAAAAAGTGCTCAATAGGTAGAAAGCATGACTTTAATACTGGTCTCCAGTAACACTAGCTTGGGCATTGTTGGTGGGTTTCTGTTTCTGGGAATAGTTTCCTAAAGCAATGTTGAAACCTTTTTATAGACTTAAGGTGAAATAGAAGTCAAGATATTTAAAGTCTACCAATCTGATAGAAAAAACCCTTATGATGGAAAATAAGTTTTCTTTCTGACTGTATATTACCATAAGGGGATTAGAAACAGAGTTTTCTGAGGTTTTCTAAATGAAAATAGCTTTGTTTTTTCTGATTAGAAAGATGATATACTCTGTAGAAAATTCAAGTAATAAAGAAGAGCATAAAGAAGAAAGTAAAAATTAAAGCCCAAGCACCTGAAGGTAATTTTTGTTAAAGTTTTGGTGACCACACTTCCATATTTTCTCTGTGTGTATAGACAGACCCACATATTATTTTATGTAAATTAAAATCCTCCTGTAAGGCTAATGTAACTTGCTTTTTTATCTACTACATTGGGAAAGTTATTTCATGCCAGAATATGTTTAATGTCATTCTTTTAAAATAGCTACATAGTATTTTATTTTTTGGATGTTCCATAATTTTTATAACCTTATTAATAAAAGATTGAAATTTCTAATTTTCTTCTTTTATGATAGATATGTGGATCTGGATAGGCATCTTTCTCAGTATACATTTTTAACATCATTATCTGATTCATAGCTTAGGGTAAATTTTAAAAACAGTGATTGCTATGTCAAAGGGTATATACATTTAAAAACTTGATACAGGTTGTTAAATTGACTTCCAGAACAGTTGTACCAATTTACATTTTTCAGCACTGATATATGAGAGTGTTATTTTTCCTATACCCGTGTCAATTCTGAACACTGCCTTTTTACATCTTTGCCAACCAGATAGATGAAAATAGTATCTTCTTGCTTGTTTGAATCATTCATTTGTTCTTTCATATTTACTCATTCAGATATTTTGTCAAAGTGCCCATCATGTGCCATATGTTGTCCTAGGTACTTGGAATATGTCAGTGAACAAAATGGACAATGACCCCTGACCTCATTCAGCATATGTACTAGATGGAGATAGATAATAAAACAATAAGTGTAATAGGTAGATAAAATATTAGAAGATATGTACTATGAAAAAAACGTAGAGAATGTTAAAGAGGTAAGGGAGTCCTTGGGAGTGGGATGAATTGCAGAATATCCTTGGGATATATATTTTAGAATGTATGTGACATAATTGCCAAATTTAATTTTGGAAAAATTTTGCTTTTTTCCATTATCACTAGTCATGAGAAAACCAATTTTCCCAACATCTACTCACTAATGGTATTAAAATTAATTTTTAGTTTATCAGTCTAACAGATAAAAGATGTGTTTTCATATTTTTTTTTATAATTTGGCTTTTTTTTTAAAAGATTTTATTTATTTGAGAGAGAGAGAATGAGAGAGAGAGAGCACATGAGAGGGGGGAGGGTCAGAGGGAGAAGCAGACTCCCTGTCGAGCAGGGAGCCCAATGCGGGACTCGATCCAGGGACTCCAGGATCATGACCTGAGCCGAAGGCAGTCGCTTAACCAACTGAGCCACCCAGGCGCCCAATTTTCATAATTTTTTAATCTCTGTTAATAACTACCAAGTCTCCCCCCGACCTGTAACTACCAAATCTTCCTTCTTCCCTCCCTCCTTACAGCTCTTCCTTCCTTCCTTCCTTCCTTCCTACCTACCTACCTACCAAGATTTATTTATTTATTTGAGTGGGGGGAGGGGCAGAGGGAGAGTGTCCTAAGCAGACTCTGTGCTGACTATGGAGCCCAGCGCAGGGCTCAATCCCACGACCCTGAGATCATGACCCAAGCAGAAACGAAGAGTTGGACGCCCAACCAGCTGCGCCACCTAGGCGCCCCACCAAATCTTTCTTAAGCCAACATTGGTCTTGAGTTTTAGACCATCTCTAGCTGCTGATTGCCCTTAATATGCCACACACATCTTTCAGTATGTACTGGACTGTGTCTCCCCTTCTCCTGTGAGTCTGGTGAGCTACCATCATGCAGGTATTACAACTAGAATTGGATATCATCCTCAACTCCTTCCTCTTTCTTTCCTATGTATCTAGTCAATGTCTAGGTCCTGTGAATAAGTCTCATCTCAGGCTGTTCCTTCTCACCTCCTCTGACACTGTTCTTGTCTAGATTATCATTAACATCTCATGCCTGGGTTATTACTGCAGACTCCTAACTGGTCATCTTTCCTCCTGTTTTGTCTTCTTTCAAACCTTTTCCTATACTGACATAGTGATCTAGAGTTATCTTCCAAAAACATGTGTATGATCATATCACTTCCCCTGCTTAAGCTAATATGCTTCCTCCTTATCTTTAGTGCGCATTCCAAACTTTTAACATGGTTTACGAAACTCTTTGTAGCTCTTCATAGTCTGATTCTCCTTTCCTCCTCTCCTCCCTAACCCCAGAATCTTTACCCATACATTGCCCTAAAACCTTAAAAGAAGCTAACTGTATGAACTATTACTCCAAAGGTCCAGGGGCCTTTGATCCTTTGTACATCCTATTTTTATTTCTTAAAATTTGTCCTTTCTGCCTCCAATCTGTTCAGTTTGTGCTTTGGTAACACTTTCCAGGAAAGCCTTGAGTCTCTAATTGGAGTGTCTCATAGCATTCTGTACTTAAACAGTACTGCTTGTTAATCACACTGAATTATATTAGTTGTATATTTCCTTTTCCCACTCAATACTGTTCAAGTATGAGCTCTATGATAACTGGTTGTTAGGTATCCAGGGCTGAGGGACTTACCATAGGAAGCATTCTTCAATTATTAAATGAATGAACACTAAAAAAAATGTTATGTTTCTATTTTCTTTTTGAATTATCTGTTTATGTCCTTTGCCCAGGAAGCTGTTAGATGCAAACAATGAATCATGGAACACTACATCAAAAACTAATGATGTAATGTATGGTGATTAACATAATAAAATAAAATTAAAAAAAAAACAAAAACAAAATACTTATGAACATAAGCTCTTTATACATTAAGAACTATTCCTATTAATGGCAGATTCTTTGTCTCATTTAGTTGTTTGCCATTTGGTTCAGATTGTAATTTTTGAGTTACAAAAGTGTAGATTTTTATGAGTTAAAAGTACACGAATCTCTTGTTTTTTCTTTATTAGAATTAATTTTGTTCTGTGAAATTAGGATCTGAATCTTCCCTATTTTAAAACAATATTTTATAATTCATCCCCATTCCATTTATTTTTTATGTTTGTTATCTTATATGAAATTCTTTGAACTACAACGACTTGTTTCCTGGGCTGCCTATTATATTCTGATCTATGTTTGTTTTCTTTGGTGTACTCTACATTATATTCTATTATTCTATTCTGTAATATATTTCAATATAAAGTAGAGTACATCCTAACACAGTGGTTCAGCTTAGCAATTACATGGACCTGAATGAGAATTTGAACTCTTTCACCACCCATTTGTACAATCTCATATCTAACTTCTCTGAGTCTTGGTTTCTTCATCTGTTTAATAAGAGGAAGCTTATATTTCATAGAATTGCTGAGAAAATTAAAGCTGTATGAAGTACTTATTACTAAAACAGGTTTAAATGTTCTGAAATTGGAGCTAGCACACTTTACCAAAATTTTCTTGATGTTCTTACTTGATTATTCTTTCAGATGATATTGTGATTAAGTATTAAATTGTCCCTTCCTCAATTTTTAGTTTTTGGATTTTGATGTGAATATTTTAATTTTTTTCTTATTACATTCTAGTTAGTTAGCACTTAGCGTAATACTGGTTTCAGGAGTAGAACTTAGTGATCATCACTTACATAATATACCCAGTGCTTATTATAATAGGTGCCCTCCTTAATTCCCATCACCCATCTAGCCCATCCCCCACCCACCTTGCTCCATCAATCCTGTTTGTTCTCTATAGTTAAGTCTCTTATGGTTAGCTTCCCTCCCCTTTCTTCCCCTTTCCACTTTGTTCATCTGTTTTGTTTCTTAAATTCTACATATAAATGAAACCATATGGTATTTGTCTTTCTCTGACTGACTTCGCTTAGCATAACATACTCTAGCTCCATCCATGTCATTGCAAATGGCAAGATTTCATTATTTTTAATAGCTGAATAGTATTCCATTGTGTATATATATCACGTCTTCTTTCTCCATTCATCACTCAATGGGCATCTGGGCTCTTTCCATAGTTTGGCTATTGTCGATAATGCTGATCTAAACATAGGAGTGCATATATCCCTTTGAATCTGTATTTTTGTATCCTGTGGGTAAATACTCAGTAGTGCAATTGCTGGATCTCAGGGTAGTTCTATTTTTAACTTTTTGAGGAACCTCCTTACTGTTTTCCAGAGTGGCTGCACCAGCTTGCATTCCCACCAGCAGTGTAAGAGAGTTTCCCTTTCTCCCCATCCTCGCCAACATCTGTTGTTTCTGTTTATGTCTGACAGGTGTGAGGTGGTATCTCATCTTGGTTTTGATTTGTATTTCTCTGATGATGAGTGATTTTGAGCATCTTTTCATGTGTCTGTTGGCCTTGATATGAATATTTTAAATGTATGAAATAAAATACCGTAACTATAGTTAAATGGGTTGGGAAGAATTGACATCTTTATATTCAGGCTCATTATGTATATATAGTTTCACACTTTTGCTAAGAATATTTAATATTGTTTGTTTTGTTTTATTTTACTTTTGCATTTGTGAATAGGATCTCCTTTCCTTCCTTACATTGGTTATTGATGGTATTAGGAAATGTTTTGATTTTTCTATTTCTGTCTTTTGAATTGTTACTTTTGGTAGGTTCTGACAGTTATTAGTTGATTCTCTTGGATTTTTTTAGTGCATAATCATATCCTTTACAAGTAACAGTGTTTTCCTTATTTATTTCTATTCCATTTTTTATTTGCTTTGTTCTTATTGCATTGTTTAAAATTTCCTGCGTTATCTGTAGTGATAGTAGATAAACTTGTTTCATTTATCATTTTAATGGTGCTGTAGAATCTTGAGAATGCACGTTGAATTCAGTTTAATATATTTTTCTAAATTTGCTTTCTCTGTTGTAGATCTTTAGATATTATGTATTAGGATATGGGCATTTAGTTTTTATTGGCCGAAAAACCAAATTTTCCTGCTACTGAGGAAGTCCTACATTTTTTTTCTATCTTAAAAATTGTGGTAAAATATACATAAGATTTACCATTTTAACTATTAAAAAGAAAGCCTTACATCTTGGATAATCTTCAGATATACCAACTTCTTTGTTGAAGTGGGATTCTTAACATCGACCTTGGATAATTAATAGTGTCACACTAATGCTTAGGGTCTGAAGCATTTTCCAAGTTAATACATATGATATGATAGGATGAATACCCAGGTATTTTTACATTGTTTTTTCTATACTTTTA
This sequence comes from Halichoerus grypus, assembly GCF_964656455.1. Lineage (NCBI taxonomy): Eukaryota > Metazoa > Chordata > Mammalia > Carnivora > Phocidae > Halichoerus > Halichoerus grypus. The sequence continues at coordinate 18,519,423 of NC_135721.1, read as the reverse complement.
CATCTTGGTTATTAAAATGATCAGAGAGATCAACATTTTAAAACCATAATTAATGAAAAAAGTGATTCACTGTACTTAAAAATTAAGGATAAGAGAAAGTTCTGTTAATTTGGAGTTACATTTTTAGTGTAAATATTTTACCTAATATTTCATACTGATCTTCAGAATGTATGGTTTTGAAATAATTATCATGTCTTACATGTATTGCAGGTCACCATATCATCAGCCAACCTCTTACAGGCCAAGATTATTGCTGTCTGGAGAACGAGGTTCAGGTCAAACTTCTCACCTTGCTCCAGCACTTTTGCACACTCTAGAAAAATTCTCTGTGCACAGACTAGATCTCCCAGCACTTTATTCAGTTAGTGCCAAAACACCTGAAGAATCATGTGCACAGGTAGGTTTGTACCAAATCAGAGTACTTCCAACTTTCTTACTGTTTATATCTATGTAGTGTTTATAAAGTTTTTTCAAAGAAAAGTAATATAAATATTAACTTTTTGTTGGTTATTCATTAACATTCAAATACTAAGGCCAAGGATCCTTTTGATCTATATCATGTATAAAGGTGAGCTCATAGTTTCCCCCATGATATTTCATTCTTTCCTGAAATTTTAATATCCTTTTTCTTATATTAAAGTTTTATTAAACACTGTAGAAAGGAAGTTTCTTTTGCCTTTTTCTGATCCTCTTTTCAACGCTGTGGTTTCAGAGCCTTTCTAGACTTCTGTCTGTACTTAGAGCCTTACTGAAGAGGAAATGATAACCAATTTGAGATGCCAGGATTTAAAATTAATGTAGAAAAGTGATAGCAATTTAAACATTATATATATTTGTGTTAGTAGTCAAGTGTGTTTGATATTTGATTTTCAACTACTTTTATGTTTGCTGGTTTGTAAAGTGCAAAGTTATAGTGGGGCTGTTTGTATTTCTTGAGGTTTTACTATATAACTATGAATTTATTTCAAGTGTGTCATGATGGAACTAGGGGCTGGGGGAATAAGTTTTTTGAGGGGACCATGTCTTCACCATCTCTGTGTCTCTGACACAGTGCCCAGCTCATAGTAAGTGCTCATTAAATGTTTAAGTAATGTTTCTTATAAATAAATTAGAGGAATGTCACTTTCTACTTTGATATTTTGCCTACTTTTAAAGATTAGGTGACTAGAGTAGTAACACTTATAAGAGCATTGCACATAATTTTTTTTTTTTAGATACATTTTATAAATACTTAATACCTGCACATATAGTACCTAAGTGAAAACCACTCTGTACATTTCTTGTAGCAAGAAATGTGTATTTTTTTAATAGTCCACAGTGTTGATTTCATTTCTCTTTCAATTACAGTTGCTTGGGTATCAACATCCTAGTAACACTTCACTACTTAGAAAGCCCTATTTTTTCCAAAACCCATGGCTTAAATAAAAAGCTATATACTAGTAATTTGTTCCAAGTTTTATACATTTAACTCATCCTGGCTGTGAGTGTTTTCCAATAATGCTGATTTATATATTCATATTTTTCCTTTTTAGTGACACAAAATTACTGCAGTTTATATGCAAGTAAGAGAATTACTCAATACTATTAAAAATAAATCCAGGGGAGAAAGAATGTAAACAGACACTAACTGTGGAAGAAGAAATTGAGTATCAAAAAAGCACTAAATCCAGATAGTTTCATGGGTGAATTCTTTTAATCTTAAAAGATAAGATAATTTTATTTAATTAATTTATTTTTTAAAAAGATTTTATTTATTTATTTGACAGAGACACAGCAAAGGAGGGAATACAAGCAGGGGGAGTGGGAGAGGGAGAAGCAGGCTTCCCACTGAGCAGGGAGCCCAATGTGGGGCTCCATCCTGGGACCCTGGGATCATGACCTGAGCTGAAGGCAGACTCTTAACGACTGAGCCACCCAGGTGCCCAAAAGATAAGATCATTTTAATGCTAAACTAAAATACAGAGAAAACCCTAAGACTAATCTCACTTAGGCAATGGTCATAAAGTAAATACTACAAATGGATTCTAGTAGCACATCAGAAGAGTAATATACCATTATTAAAGCATGCAAAATAGATTCTTTTAGACATTGAGAGATACAAATATTGGAACAGACACATTGAAGTTATAAATATTTGCCTGTGATATGATTATATATTTGGAAAACTTATAGGATCTACTGAAAAATTATTAGGGACAATAAGAGAATTCTGTAGGGTGGACACTTTCAAAGTTAATGTAAAACAGTTTTCTTTTAGGGGCACCTGGGTGGCTCAGTTGTTAAGCGTCTGCCTTCAGCTCAGGTCATGATCTCAGGGTCCTGGGATCGAGCCCTGTATCTGGCTCCCTGCTCTGCGGGAAGCCTGCTTCTCCCTCTCCCACTCGCCCTGCTTATGTTTCCTCTCTCGCTGTGTCTCCCTCGATCAAATAAATAAATAAAATCTTAAAAAAAAAGTTTTCTTTTATACACATAGTAACAAGTTAGAAATATAGTAGAAGTAGTCCCATGTAAAATAGCAACTGTTAACTAAACAATTAACAAATTAAACAGTTAATTTGCAGAGCCTAAAAGAAGAAAACTAAAAATTCAATGAGGACAGTTGAATAAATAAAAAACACACCTTGTTTTTTTAATTACTGTACTACAATTCAAAATATGTACTCAATTTAAATTGCAAATTGATTAAAATATCAGCTACTTTGCTTATTGCTTGTAGCCTTGGAGAAATTGCTTAACTTCTTTGAGCCTTAATTTTCTCAATAATGAAATGGAGATAATGATGCTACATAAGGTGGTTGTAATTATTAAAATAAGCTCATCCAATAGGGATGGCATATAGTACCCAGTAGCTGTTAGCTGTCATCGTATTTATCACTACTCCTATAGCTTCTTTGCACAACTAAGGGCTGGTAAGACTCAAAATTGAAAAGTTGTGAGTTCTTTTTTAAATCAATGTATAAATTAAATGCAGTCTCAAGTATAATGTACCCATAGTTTAAGAGGAAAAGTTAGAAAAGGGCTTTGTGTTTCTTCTAGAAAATAAATATGAGGGGTGCCTGGGTGGCTCAGTTGGTTAAGCATCTTACTCTTGATTTCGGCTCATGTCATGATCTCAGCGTTGTGAGATTGAGCCCCGCATCAGGCTCCGTGCTGAGTGTGGAGCCTGCTTAAGATTCTCTCTCTCCCTCTGCCCCTCTCCACTGCTTGTGCACATGCGCTCGTGCTCTCTAAAAAAAAAAAGAAAGAAAAGTATGAGCATAGCAAGGACAGTTCTAGAGGAAAAAAAATAGGACGAAGGGAGCCCTTCCGGGTTTTTAAAAATGTAACAGAACATAGTAATAAAGAATATGTACCTGTGCAGGGATAGACAAAGTAATAGAAGAGAGATTGAACACTTAGGCCTGTGTAGAAATGAGAATTTAGTATCTGATGATGATTAGCGTATGATGATGGTGAGGATATGATGATGATGGTGATGACATTTGTTGTTAGAGAATAGATGAGTTATTTAATAAGTGGTCTTGGAAAACTGACTCTATGAGGGGAAAAAGATAAAACAAAACTGGATTTCCTACCTTTTTTGTGGTCCTCAAATTCTAGATTGTCAGTGGAACTGTAAAAAGAGAATTCACAAGGTCAGTATATTTATAATCTTGAATATGAGGAAGTAGTTTCTAAACAATAAACACAAGCCAGAAAACATAAAGATATGAACAAATTTGACTTTATAAAATTTAAATTACACATGGCAGAAATAATTATTTTAATAAAATTAATAGACACAACCTGGCGAAAAAGTATATTTGTAACACACATGTCAAGGGTACGTTTCCTAAATATACAAAAATACGTTAAAATCAGAAAGAATGACAATGACAACGTAATGTAAAAATTGGCAAGATAGCATGCCATTTATCGGAAGAAAAAAATAGAAAGCAACCAGTAGAAGTTTGAAAAGATTCTTAGCCTCACTTATAGCTGAAGAAAATGCAAATTAAAGCAACAGGATACTATTTTGAAACAACTGTCTGGTTTGTAAAAATAAAAAGCTTGGGGGTACCTGGGTAGCTCAATTTGTTAAGCATCTGCCTTTGGCTGAAGTCGTGATCTTGGGGTCCTGGGATTGAGCCCCACGTCGGGCACCCTGCTCAGTGGGGAGCCTGCTTCTCCCTCTCCCTCTGCAACTCCCCCTGCTTGTGTGCTTTCTCTCTCAAATAAATAAATAAATAAAATCTTTAAAAAATAAAAAAAATGAAAAGATAGAAGATGCCTGGTGATTTTGGAGTGTAGATTGGCGCTATTTTTTTAAATTTTAAGTACATATACCTTTTGGCCCAGGAATTTTACATTAAAGAATTTTTCCTAAAGATGTTTTAGCTGTAAATAGTCACTGCTGGATGTATAAGGACATTTATCACAGCATCGTATAGCATTGCCAAACTAAATAAGACCAACAAACTAAATGTCCTTTGATGGTGGGTGGGCTATGATAAATTATGGTATATCCTTATGTACTATGAAACTATTAACAAGAACGCGGTAAATTTACATAGGAGATATATATGAAAGGAGATATTTATGAAAAAAGCAAGTTGTAAATCAATCCATCAAAATATGATCTTTCTGTAAAAAAAACCTTCAAAAATTTATACTTATATATAAATAGAAATTTTGTCCAAGAATACCCTAAAAAACTTAATAATCATTGCTTTGCCTTGGGGGAAGGAATATGGAGAATTGGGGAATGAATATAACTTTGTCATTTTAGTTTACACTCTGCTGTACAGGTTGGATTTTTTTTTGATATGTATTTTTGACAGTATCAGGCAAACTAAAGATAAAATAACTTTGAAAGAGGATCATTTTCAGAGTCAGAGGGTATTCTGTCTATAATTCTTTATGGCTAATATGTGTATGTACATGTTCATAAATTATTACTGACTTATATTAGGTGAGGAAATACTTAGGAAGCATTGTAGTGAACTATATGTTGGTGTTGCTGGGATTCTAGGACTTTTCTTGCATTCTAATGGGCATCATTGGGCTAAATTAGAATTCTAACTGTATACTCTACGTCTCTTTCTCATTTCTTGTCTTTTACTACTTTTTGTTGTGTTCTTGGGGAGGATGGAGAGAGGTGTCCTTTGGTAGTGGAAAAGAACAAAAACCTAGTATTTATTGTTCTGGTTGTATTACACTGTATTTAGTACGTCAAGACATCTCATCTTTGCTTTTGCCTACAAGGTCCTGGTTTAGAAGTAGAGCTTAGTTTTGAGTGACCACACCTGGGTATCCAGACTGCCCAGGGACGGAGTAGAATTTTGTAGATATGGTAGCCAGAGCTCAGACTTCTTCTGAACATTGGCCAGAGACTAGATAAACTGTCCTGGTTAATCCCTGATTATTTGTATCTTACGTACATATTTAAAGTTATTTTAAATTTGTAAATATATTACTGTCTCTTCTAAAAAATTATCCAAAAGGAGACTATTACATTATAAAACTGAGGAATTTTTTTTTCTTAATTTGTGGAGCTATTAGTGGGTAGAAGAAGGTATAAGAGAGCATATTAGGAGTAAAATGCTGGAAAAATTCTCATCCTTTGTCCTCTATTCCCTTTCTTCCCTTTTGCCTTACTTTCTTGAGAGCTAGTCTTCCTGTAGGCAGGATTCTCTCTAAACAGATGTGGCTCAGTCTGTGGCACATTCTTCTTTTGTGTTTTTCTCTTTTCCCAGCCTCTAAGATACCTGATATAAATTAAATGGGGTTATTTAATAATGTGACACAAACATGAAAGGTAATCTTAAAGGAAAGAAGTCTTGAATCACCTTTAAAGGGCTGTATTTATATATGTGATAAAATGGAAAATGGGAAGAGCCCCGTTTATATTTCTTTATACATGTTTAATTCTATGTCTGTTCTTTAAAACCTATCCACACATAAGTATGTATATGAAAATCTTCCTTTTCTCCTTCATACTGCCTCAGCTGATGATGAATATTACAAATTGTGTGAAAACAGTAGAGGAATTCGTGTCTACTATAGGGTTTTCTCTATTAAGATTTAGTCAATATAAGAGTTGTCTGGGGGTGCTTACTAAAATTTCTGATTCCCTGGCTCTACTCCCAGGGTTTCTGATTCCTTAAATTTGGGGTGAGCCCTGGGAATCTTCACTTTAAACCTGCATCTGGGTGTTACTGTTCTAGGTCTTGAGTAGATCACACTTGAGATACAGTACTTTGGCCAATCACTGGACACTAGGTATTTATTACTGAAAACAATTGCCAGAGTTCATAAAGTGGTTGTGTGTGTGTGTGTGTGTGTGTGTGTGTGTTTGTGTGTTTGTGTGTGTCCCTGTATCTATCTACCTACCCACCTGAGTGTTTTATAGTCTTCCAAAGGTTCTGGAAGGAAAATAGAAAACTGGGGTAGCCTGGAAGATTTATGATTGTTCGATTAAGTTCACAAGTAATTATTGAGCCCTACAATAAGGTTGGAGGTGTTAGTAGCTGTACTAAAAGACTTACTGTATTAACACTCTAAAAAAACCAACAGCTATGATTCCCCTTTTCTGACACCTTCAAATGTATTTTTTTTGCCTTTTGTATTATTTCTGCTGTTGATTTAGGAAAACCAGGATTGATGAGCATATCGTATCTTATCTTTTTTGTTAATTCAGAAGTATGATTGAATTGATAAATTTATATATTCTCTGTCACAGGGCTTGGAGTTTGGACACTATATGGTGTTACAAATAGTTTCAAATGGTCAATAAGGGTCTTTTTTTGGTGAAAATTTGAGTATATTTCTTTTCCCAGAAAGAAATTGTATTTGGAAATGTTCAGGGGAAATCCTTTTTGGTTAAATAGCATGAAGGAATTAAAATATTTACCTATGTGTATTCTTTGGATGCTCTTGTGTTTGTATATAAGGATTTCTGGATTTCTCCATAGCAGTCTGTGTATACTTTGGATACTCTTGTGTTTGTGCACATGGATTTCTGTGTTTTACCATAGCAACAACTTTTTTTCCTTGACTTGTAAACAAATTAAATTATCCTGGTCCAGAGTTTATCACATTTACTGAAATTCTTGAAATTCTTAGGCAATGAAAATAACAGAAAAGAAATTTGGGTGATTTAATTTTCATAAAATGTTGCTTTATATTACAGTCATATAGAAACTCTAGTATAGTTATATTTTATAACAGGCTGATTTTGTATGCTTGTAAAGAAATTGAGCACTTTATTTCTTGAATCTTGACCCTAGACAGTGCCTCCTTTTCACAGAGATGCTTGATAAATCCTAGGTAAATAGAATATAAGTGGAGTAAAGTGATAGATATGATATGAAGTTATTAGTAATGCAGATATATTATTTGTTATAATACTTTGTGATAGCATGGTATAAGGAATTAAACTTTTTTAATAGTGCTTTTTATTATAAAAATCAAGAATATTTTAACCCCCAAGATTTTTCTTTTACCTATGTTTTATAAATTTTAGCACAAGAGCAAGACAAATTCTGGAAGTTTATTGATGACAAAAAGTTGTTTCCCTCTTTCTTATGTAGCCCCTTTTAGGAAAGTGAAAGCTGTACTAGTTTGGAGCTGTCTGCTTCATTCGCTTTTGTATTTAAAATTGCTCTAGTTTCCAGTTTCCAAAGAAGATGGCTTGTTATGGGCTGTATGGTCTTAATTTTTAAAACACAGTAAATTTTCATGCACTACACTTTAATTTGTTGGCTAAAATACTGACTTTACAGTTTAGCTATTGAGATGATAAGAACTCTTATAAATATAGGTGCAGTTTATGTAATTAGTGCTTCTTTATATGGATACCTTTAACTTCAATGACCTGATTTTTCTCTTTAATATCTTAATATTCAGAAGAAGTAGTTTGTGATTTTTTTTTTTAATAAAGAAATTTTTTAAAAAAAGTTACATAAGGGACCATGATGTCTGGGGCAAGAAGAGGCCAGAAGGAAATAGAATATATTGTTTAAAGAATCAAAATGAACAGTTCACATACACTGGTGTTTGTTCATTTTATTTGTGCAAGAGTGCTGGTCATGTCAGAGGTATTTTGGAACGGTTGGTTCAGTAATTTGGCCTACTGTCTTTTTTTCTCTATAACAGTTTTTCTGTTTTCTACTACACCTTGCACATCCACCAATCCAAGACACCCTCTAGGTGAGTATTTTTCTAGTTATCAAATGGCATCACTTGTTCCCAAGACAGTTGCCGCTTCACTAAAACTAGACTTTATTTTTCTACTCTGAATCTGGTTAATTGATTTCACAGAGTGTATCTTATTCCACAACTTTAAAAGTTACCAGCAAACTGCTGAAGAGCTGTTTTTCCATTATGGAAAAATCACAATAGGATTAAACTTTTTTTCTGAAATTTTAAATACCGTTTTTAGACTATTCTTTTTGAATTTTCATTACAAACCTGGAGAATTAGAACAGGTTGGCTATATATTTAAAGAAAATATGAAAGTTTAAATATCATGAGATCACATGGGGTAAGGAATTAAAAATAACACTTGTTTTATTAGTGCTTTTAAAGTTTTCTAGAAATTAAAGATGTTTTTGTTGTAAAGGTTTAGGAGAGAAATTTTGAAAATAGCCCCTGGGTATTGAAACTGCATGTAGTTAGATTAATTATAAAATCAGGTAATTATACATTCATGGACCAGAAAGCCTAACCCTTTTTATTTTTCTGTATTTGTCTTAGGCTTTTTTCTTTCTGATTTTTTTCCCTCCTTTAGCTTTTAAAATATAATTTTTAAAAGTTCTACTGATAAAGGTATTTTCCTAAAGTCTTTAGAAATAAGTTCAATAGGATATCATGTTCACTTTGTTAATTTGGGGAGAATTGGATGAAAAGAGGAAAGAAATAGAAAAAAAAACCCCTCAACTCTTGTAGAGTTGGTGATGCTTTTGTTTCTAGTTCAGCCTTGCAAATGAGTTTAAAATACCTGTAGTACTGCATTATTTAACTTCTGGCTCTGTAGAGTTTTTATTTATCACTTAACCTTCTGTTGCTTTGCCCTTACTCTTTGGTACTGATTAGCAGCTAGATGTTCTCAACCCATACTTCTGGAAAATCTAACTTACAAGTATTAGAACGAAAGGCTACATTTTATGTTTTTTAAAGGCATGTTTTCTCATTTCTCCTTGGGCATGTGGTAACTTGCATGGCTGAATTAGGTGGTTAGTTTTGTCAGGTTTCTCAGTAAGCTGTATAGCTCATTAGTCTTTTTCATGTAATCACACTTTTTTCCCTGCTGACTCTCCCTAGTTTTACCAGCACAGAATGGGAATTGGAAAGACAAAAGGCATTGGTCACTGTCTTCCACATACCATCCCTGATTTGGGTGGCATGTAACAATTTTTTGGGGGGGGGGATTAAATGCCTCACTTGCCTTTGTGCTCCTGTGTGGTTCCTTCCTTTTGCCAATATTTATGCTTGTTTTTCTCTTATGAATCTTCTGCAAGAACTTTGGAAAACAATAATCCTTGGATTTTCAAGATCCAGGATAAGAGGGTGCGTGTTTGCAGAAAAGGTCAAAATTTGAGAGTCCTGGAGTTGTACTGTACAACTGTTCTGGATTGGTGGATATGCAAATATTAAAGGAAGGGAAGGAGCAAATATTACTTTTGATGTGAGTGATCATAACATCTACATTTCCAATTTGGGGGAGAATTTTTATTTCAGCATCTTCCATCTGGTTTATTAAATTGGCAACACATTTTATTTTACACAGAATGTTTAAGCTTTATAAAATGTAGCATTTGAAAAATTCATGCAAGTGGTAGGCTTACTCATTAAAGAAAAATAATCATTGTGATTCTTAGGAACGTTTCTGATAATCCTAATGGCTTGGAATATTAGATCAAAAAATATTATATCATTATTTCTCTATCTTGCACATTACACAGGTTAATTGAAACATGTTTAAAATAAGGGAAAGTAGTAGACAATTTTAGAAATAGAATTCTGAAATTGAAGAAAGATTTTTACATTTATTCTTTCACTTGTTAAAAGTATTGAAGAGATGCCATATTAACCCACGAGAATTTGTTGATGGGCTATTGAGCTGTTGTTGACATATATGTAAAGGGCAGTAGTTCTGCTTGGCAGCTTACTAATAGCCAACCTGGTCCTTATTGGCGTTATGTTGGCAGAGTGCGACTGAAACTATGGTTAGGACTCTTTTTAACACTTGAGGAAACTTTAGTTTGTATTTTCTGACAATGGGAGTGTCTCAGAGCTTTTTGCTCATTTATTTATTGCTCTTTATTGATGTGAGGGTATTTTGTGACTACTTTATGGAGGATTGAATTAAGGTAATAGGAGTTAAACAAGTGGTTCAGCAGGTAGTTCATTAATTTTAAACTGTAGGGTGGTACATTGTGGTAAAAAGGTTTATTTAATTCATATATTTAGTGATTTTAGGGAATGTGCACAAACATGGAAACTATGTCTTCCTTCTCTTCTTTGTGCTTACTGATACCATTCTGACACGGGTGACATATAGGTGCATGTTTATCTCTTTATTTGCAGCATATTTTATAGTGGTATTTTGCTTTATTATCTTTACTTGGTAGATAAGTGGAGCGATTTGATACCTTTATACTATTAAATACTGAATAGGAATAACAAAATGGCAAAAACCCCCACACCCCTTCTTTTTTTAGGTGGGGCAAGGGTAGATGGAAGCTATTATGTGAGACTTGTATATTACATCTTGAACAGCTTAAATATTTGAGCTGAGAATAATTACAGTAACACGCCTGACACATTTCATGTATTTGGGGGTTACTGAGTAAAATTTAGAATAAGATCAATTTTAATTTTTAATGCCAGTTCTTTCCTTAATTAGATTTTTCGTGAAGCTCGAAGAACAGTACCTAGTATTGTTTATATGCCTCACATTGGTGATTGGTGGGAAGCTGTCAGTGAAACTGTGAGAGCAACTTTTCTGACATTGCTACAAGATATACCATCATTTTCACCTATATTTTTATTGTCTACCTCTGAAACCATGTACAGTGAACTGCCTGAAGAGGTAAGAAGTGATTAAATATTTACCTTATTGTTTTGAAATAGTTGATCTTGTAACTTGGACACATTCTAATTTATTTAATAAATTTAACTTCTTTAACAAAATAAATACTGTTTAGATTCATGCTTTGGTTATATCACTTATTAGCCCTGTGACTTAAGAAAGTTAGTTAATGATTTAAGTTTCAAGTTTTTTTTGGGTGTACTAATGATATATTTATCACTGTTACTGTGAAGATTGAGATAATTCATGTTTAGACCAGAGCCCAACATATGTATGGTACGTACTATAAAGGCCTAAGCTGTATCACAGTTAGTTCCATTACAGTTAGCCTTCTTGTTCTTACTGTCTGGTAGATTATTTGGTGGGATTGGACCTTTCAGTTCTTTCCTTGGTATCATTATTGTTAATTTGACTGTTATTACTGCTGTGCATATTTTGCAAATCTGATATTTAGTTTTTGAGTTCAAAGCCAACTCATATTTAACATATTAGGATCAAAGGTAAAATCACATTTGTTTCAGAAAAAAATAGTAGTCAACTCATGTGAATGAAATTGATTTTTACAAAATGTGTGTTTTTAACACCCTAAGCTTACTAGGTCTTGAAATGATCACCTTTAGAAATGCTTAGCAGTATTTTGCCCAGGTGACACAGTTTATATAAAAGATTTTGCATGTTTTAAAAGCTATAATGTAAACCTTGATTATATAGAATTTTATGATTAAGATACCTGTTTACTGAGATCTTTTGTTCTGTTTCGTACTTGTTAGCTATCTTGCTAAAATCAGTACACTTACTGATTTTGTAAATACATCTATTAAGTGTAGAATAATTCATTTTTGGTTATTCAGAATCTGATATTCTTAATTAAGACCATTAATCACAATGTTTTTTGTTTTTTTTATCATTGGGGCTAATAAAGTTTAGTAGAATGCTATATGTAGTAAGAGTCAGAAAAACCAAGTTGTACTGACTTACTAGTCTTTTGATTTTGGATAAACTTTTGAACCTAGAATAGCCTCAGTTACCTCATCTGTAAAATGTGGATAGTAACAGTCAGGCTTCTCGGTGTGAGATAATAGATGTGAATTTATGTTGGAAACCACAGAGCTATAAAATATTTGGTATTATGAAGTAGGAATGTACTTGAAATTGATTTAAATGGATTGAACCTGGACATAACCTAGAAGCCACTTTTAAAAATTAGATCCTCACTGTCAAGTAGTTTTATTATAATTTTAGATAAAGAAAATTCGGGATAATTGAGGGTTCTCCTTAGGAATATATAATTACCTGATGTTTTCCTTATATTGTCTGAAAAATTTGTAAATAAAAGTCTTGTGAACCCATTTTCTTAACACAGCAGCATTGCCTACTCCTGTTGTCGGTTCACATACGTGATTTTACTTTTGGTTTAGTTTTTTTTTTTTTTTTAAAGTGAGCCCCACGCCCAGAGTGGAGCCCAACACACGGCTTGAACTTGCACAACCCTGGAATCAAGACCTGAGCTGAAATCAAGAGTCAGATGCTTAACTGACTGAGCCACGCAGGCTTCCCTGTTGGTTTAGTTTTTAAAGCTAACATTATATCATACAAATTTTCAGTGTTGCTATATTGTTGTTATAGTTTTTAATGGATTCAACTTATTCATTATTTGTTTATCAGTACCCTTAATTAGTAGCTAAAATATTAGAGAGTTGCTAGCTGAAATTTCAGCTCTTTTTTTCCCCTTTGTTTTCTCTGTTCTTTACACTAATTATAAACCAAGTAGCTAGCAAAACTATCATGGATATTCACATTTGTGGGGAGAAGAGTATGAGAATTCTTAGATTACTCATTACATAACATGTTTTATACTTACTGTTCTTCAGAAATCCTTCCCTGCCCCTAACCTTTCATTTAAATTTAGAATGCTTGCTTTGTTTAGGTCACAAACTGAGATAGTAGTGAATAATAGCACATATTGATAAATATTTGGTGAATAAATGAAAAGCATAGAGAGTTGCAGATTAAGTAACTGTAGGTTAGCAAAGTACCTGATCTGTAGAAGAGATGAAGTAGACACTGGGTGGCAAAAAACCCAAGTGATTCTAAAAGAAGGAAACGGCCAGTTACTAGAGTGAGTGCCTTTAAGAAAATACAGTGGAAAAAAAAAAAAAGAAAATATAGTGGGACAGTGCAGAGGATCATAGGACAAGGGAGGGAAAACTGAATGGGAAAGTCATTAGAGACGGAGAAAAACCATGAGAGACTCTTAACTATAGGAAACAAACGGAGGTTTGCTGGAGGGGAGGTTAGTGGGGGGATGGGGTAATTGGGTGATGGTCATTAAGGCGGGCACGTGATGTGATGAGCACTGGGTGTTATATGCAACTGATGAATTATTAAACTCTACATCTGAAACTAATGATGTACTATATGTTGGTTAATTGAATTTAAATAAAAAATACAGTGGATAATTTAAAAGTAAAACAGATTTTAACCTGTCAAATAGGCAGATATAAAAAAACGGTTGAATAAACCTCTCCAGGGCAGTCCAAGTAATAGATTTAAATATGTACACACATTATGGCTCAGCAATACCATTTATGGGTAATTATCTGAAGAGTTTTTCATGGACTAACACAAAGATACAGTGCAGACCACACAAAAAATACAAGAGTATTTATCATAGCCTTTCTTCATAGATTGGAAACTATCTAAATGTCATATTGTAGGGGATTAGCTAAGTTACAGATTTCTTTCATGAAACACAATGAAACCTTTAAAATATTGATGTGGGGCGCCTGGGTGGCTCAGTCGTTAAGTGTCTGCCTTCGGCTCAGGTCATGATCCCAGGGTTCTGGGATTGAACCCCACATTGGGCTCTCTGCTCAGCGGGAAGCCTGCTTCTCCCTCTCCCGCTCCCCCAGCTTGTGTTCCCTCTCTCGCTGTGCCTCTGTCTGTCAAATAAATAAATAAAATTTTAAAATAAAATAAAATAAAATATTGATGTAAAAAATAGTGTTGTGGGGTCCTGGCTCAGTTGGTAGAGCATGTGACTCTTGATCACAAGGTTGTGAGTTTGAACCCCATGTTGGGTGTAGAGATTACTTAAAAATAAAATCTTAAAAAAAAAAAAAAGTCATGAAAAGATGTTGTGAATACATTGTTAAAAAATACAGGTAATCATTATGTATAGTATTATCCAAGTTTATATAGAAATAACTATATAGTAGTTGTATAGTTTTATATATTTAAATAAAACTATTTACATAAATATAACTGTTAACAGAAGTGTTAATAGTAATTATTTCTGAGTATTAAGATTATAATAATTTTAATTTCTTATCTGTATTTTCTGAATCTTGTGTACTAAATGCTACTATTCTCAGAAAATAAACTCATTCAGAGATGAAAAGGAAAGGTTCTCCACGCAACTTTTAAAATAGAACAAAACCAAAAAAGAATTAGTTACCATGGGGGTAATGTTTTGTTTGTTTGTTTTTTAAGATTTTATTTATTTATTTGACAGAGAGACAATGAGAGCAGGAACACAAGCAGAGGGAATGGGAGAGGAAGAAGCAGGCTTCCCGCGGAGCAGGGAGCCCAATGAGGGGCTCCATCCCAGAACCCTGGGATCATGCCCTGAGCTGAAGGCAGACGCTAATGACTGAGCCACCCAGGATCCCCTGTTTGTTTGTTTTTAAGATTTATTTATTTATTTTAGAGAGCATATGCAAGCAGGTGTGAGGGGTGGGGAGGGGCAGAGGGAGAGGGAGAGAGAACCGCAAGCGGACTCCCTGCTGAGCACAGAGCTAGTCATGGAGCTCCATCCCATGTCCCTGAGATCATGACCTGAGCTGAAATCAAGAGTCGGACGCTTAACCAGCTGAGCCACCCAGGCGCCCCCTCAGGGTGGGGGTAATGTTTTATTAGGAATATAAAACTACTTTCTTTCTGTGGGACAGAGTAATAATTTCATCTTTTAGAGCTCTTTAACATTCTCTTGTAGATGTTTCTTTGTAGTTACATCTCTCTCCTAATCCAGTAGTTCCCAAAGTAAGCTTCTACTTAAGGCAGTACACTGGGATATTGAAAAAAAAACATTAGAACTTCATTTGTCTTCATATTATCTTATTTTGTATATATAGGTTTTATAATAGAAATAATAATCTTAGTAGAATATATATTTAAATAGTGTATTAAATATACTAGAAGAGAGATATTTTTTTTTAACTGATGAGGTGTTAGATAAAAAATTTGGAAATCGGGGCGCCTGGGTGGCTCAGTCGTTAAGCGTCTGCCTTCGGCTCAGGTCATGATCCCAGGGTCCTGGGATCGAGTCCCACATCGGGCTCCCTGCTCTGCGGGAAGCCTGCTTCTCCCTCTCCCACTCCCCCTGCTTGTGTTCCTGCCCTCGCTATGTCTCTCTCTGTCAAATAAATAAATAAAATCTTTAAAAAAAAAAAAAAAAAAAAATTTGGAAATCATTGCTCTAGATCAGCTGTTATCCACGTGTGGTTTAAGGACTTCTGTGGGCCCCACAAGACTTTCAGGGAGATGTCACATTTCTCTTTTTTCTAACTACATATCTGCTTAAATATGGGTTTCTTCATGTATTACAGTCAAAACAACATATTGTAACAGATTGAATGCAGAAGCAGAAATGAGAATCCAGTTGTCTCTCAGTAAGCCAGACATTAGAGATTTGAGGAAATGTAAAATAGTGCCATTTTTCTTGCTAAATTTTATTTTATTATTATTATTATTATTTTTTGCTAAATGTTATTTTATATATGTTTTATATTTTGTTTTTTTGTTTTTTGTTTTTTTTTTTAAAGATTTTATTTATTTATTTGAGAGAGAGAGAATGAGAGACAGAGAGCATGAGAGGGAGGAGGGTCAGAGGGAGAAGCAGACTCCCCGCCGAGCAGGGAGCCCGATGCGGGACTCGATCCTGGGACTCCAGGATCATGACCTGAGCCGAAGGCAGTCGCTTAACCAACTGAGCCACCCAGGCGCGCCCTATATGTTTTATATTTTGGAAAAATACATTTTTTAAAAGAATATATTTTTCAAAATACATTTTCAGTGCTAATATGTAATAGGATTTAATTAAATAATTTGGAGTGCTCTTAGTTTTAATTTTAATACATAATTATGGACAGATGTAACCCGCATAAACTGAAGCTCTTTTGGGTTCCTAAGTGTTTTTTTTTTTTTTTAAAGATTTTATTTATTTACTTGACAGAGAGAGACACAGCGAGAGACAGAACACAAGCAGGGGGAGTGGGAGAGGGAGAAGCAGGCTTCCCGCTGAGCAGGGAGCCCGATGTGGGGCTCAATCCCAGGACCCTGGGATCATGACCTGAGCCGAAGGCAGACGCCCAGCAACTGAGCCACCCAGGCACCCTCCTAAGTGGTTTTTAAGAGTTTAATAAGATCCTGAGACCGAAACGTTTGAGAACCTTTGACCTAGACCACAAGCTCTTTGAGAGGAGGGGACTGTCTTACTGGCCTTCACTTCTCTACTTCTTGACACATTGGAATTGCTTAGTAAATGTTTGTTGCATAAAAAATAGGAATTTACCACTGAATCATCACACATTGGCTTGAGCTCCTGCTCAGCCTCATTTCTTTTTTATTTTTGTAAAATTCTAGTGTAGTAGGTAAATTTAGTTTTGTGGACCCTGCAGACTCTTTCTGAGAATAGTTGGAGAATTTTATTTGAGTTACATGGGAATTGCGAATTATTTCTCTTCAGGAGAATTAGAAAAAAGAAAAGAGGATTGAGCATAGGAAAGGGACTTTTAAACAAGGAAGCAGATAAAAAGCAGAAATATTTGTAGGAAGGAAAACAAACTTTGGTCAGAAAGAATTGTGCTTACATTTCTGAACAGTTTCACAGTATGTATTTTGGTATTGTTATATGGGCAGGCTCAAAATGATATATTTGGAAATGAATTTTATTTTATTTTTAATTTTATTTATTCATTTTAGAGAGGGAGGGGAGAGGGACAGAAGAAAGAGAATCTTAAGCAGGCTCCACGTCCAGTGCAGAGCCCCATGTAGGGCGCAGTCTCACAACCCTGAGGTCATGACCTGAGCCGAAATCAAGAGTCGGATGCTTAACTGAGCCACCCAGGTGCCCCTGGAAATGAATTTTAAGGAAATACCTCCTCAGCTACACTTAGGAAAGTAAAGATCACAAGCAGCATTTTGTTATTTCAGTATTTCGTGTCTTTTTGTGTCTCTCAGTTTGTCATGGGAACTGGGAATTAAAAATCAATAACTTAAGTAGAAAAATCAAGTAGGGGCATTGAAAACTCAGATGAATGATTCATGTGTACAAGAGAAATATCTTAGTATTGTTTTTTTGTTGTAAAACAATTACATGATTCTTAAAATTTACAAGGAAAGAGGTCATTGCAAGTCTTTTAAAATCACAGCTTAGATCTCTAGTAAATGAACATGAATTATTACTATGTTAAGGTAAAATGTTATTGTTTATTTTTATTTAATGAATTATTTACTTATTTTGTTTTGGGGAAAGCAAATTTTATTCACGAAAGCTGTCTTAGGTTCATTTCTGATCTAATTTCCCATTCCTTGTTTTCTTTGACATCTTGAGTCTTAAAACACTATTTTTCCCCATTACAGAGTTTGAATGAACTCTACCTTTAAAACTGGGGACTGACAACTCTAACATTTAATAAATGAGGTAAAACGAAAAGATTTTGGTAATGAAAGAATTGCTGCCACTTATGCAACTATGTCCCAGGCACTGTAGAAGCCAGTTCCATATATTATCTAACTCAAGTTTTTTAACTGTTTAGTAAGGAAAGTATTACTGTTGTTTTCCCATTTGACAGATGAAGAAACTGAAGCCAAGAGGGGTAAAGTATCTTGCCTAGGATCTCACAGCTAGTATGGCAGAGCAAAGTTTTGAATCCAGGTTTGTCTGATTACAAAGGTCATGCACTTACAATGCATTGTACTCTTCAGACTGCAGAGAGACCCATTTCTGCATATTGTGATGCTCAGGCTGATGAGTGGTCAGGGAAGTAAGAGTTTTGTATTTATCAATTTAAAACCGTTGTTTATTCATCAAAAATTTATTGTGTGCCTGTCATGTGCAATGCATTGTTACAATAAGTGAATTTGTTTAAGGTGGGTCCAGTGTCTGTTTTTTTCGTGCTTTCATTCACAATGCTTAGCTGCCTTATGCAGTCTCTATGTGTACACACACACATGGAATACTCACAAATTGTTGTATATGTACATGTATGTATTTCTAGTATGGTAAATCTTTGTTGAATGAATGAATAGGTGAAAAACCAAAAGATAGCCACTGTTCTCTAATAATTCAGAGTTTAGAGTGGGGCACCTGGGTGACTCAGTCGGTTAAGCGTCCGACTCTTGATTTCGCCTCAGTCATGATCTCAGGGTCGTGAGGTCAGGCTCCACACTCAGTGCAGACTCTGCTTGAAATTCTCTTTCCCTCTCCCTCTGCCCCCCCAATAAATTAAAAAAAAAAAAAAAATATATATATATTAAAAAGTGTAGAGGGAAGAAGATACCTGAAAAAAATAATACAGTATGAGAAGTGCTATGATAGTATAATATATAAAAACATGATCCATAAAAGGAAAAACTGATAAAGTCAGGTTTATCAAAATTAAAAATTTTTAAAAAGGCACCATTAAGAAAATGAGAAAATAAGCCACAAACTGGAAAAAAAATATTTCAAATACATCAAATTGCATCTCTTGATAAGACTTAAATCCAGAATGTATTAAGAACTCTTTCAGGATGCCTGGCTGGCTTAGTCACTAGAGAATGTGACTCTTGATCTTGGGGTCATGAGGTCAAGCCTCATGTTGGGCGTAGAGAATACTTAAAAAAAACTCACCACAAGACTATGACAAATGATTTTCAACAAGAGTGTGAAGACCATTCATGGGGGAAAATATAGTCATTTCAACAAATGGTGCTGGGAAAACTGGATATCCACATACAAAAAAATGAATTGGACCCTTATCTTATACCATATGCAAAAATTAACTCAAAATGGATCAAAGAACTAAACAGAAGACTTAAAACTATAAAACCCTCAGAAGAAAGCATAGTAGAAAAGTTTTACGACTTTGGATTTAGTAATGATTTCTTTTTTTTATTAATTAATTAATTTGACAGAGAGCACACAAGCAGGGGGAGTGGCAGGCAGAGGCAGAGGGAGAAGCAGGCTCCCCGCTGAGCAGGGAGCCTGATGTGGGACTCGATTCTGCGACCCCGGGACCATGACCTGAGCTGAAGGCAGACGCTTAACGACTGAGCCACTCAGGCGCCCCTAGTAATGATTTCTTGGCTATTACACTACAAGTACAGGCGACAAAAGAAAAAATAGATAAACTCCATTTCATCAAAATTAAAAACTTGTTGCATCAAAGGGCACTATTAACAGACTGAAAAAACAACCCACAGAATGGCAGAAAATATTTGCAAATCATATAAGGGGTTGATATCCAGAGTATATAAGAATTCTACAACTCAAGAACAAAAAAACCCCCAACCAACCAAACTTCCCCTAAAGGAGATACTCAAATGGCCAATAGCACATAAAAAGATACTGAACATCACTAATCAAAAGGGAAATGCAAATTAAGACCACAGTGAGGTGTCAGTTCATACCCATTAGGATGGCTGTCACCATAAAAACAAAAAATAACTAGTGTTGATCAGGACATGAAGAAATTGGAGCCCTTATGTGTTGCTGGTGGGAATATAAAGTTGTGCAGCGTCATTGAAAATAAATGATACAGTGATTCCTTAAAAAGTTGAACAGAATTACCATATGATCCAGCAATTCTGCTTTTGGGTATACACTCAAAAGAAGTGAAAGCAGGGATTCAAACAGGTATTTGTATACCTATGTTCATAGCAGCATTATTCACAATAGCCAAAAGGTGGAAACACAAAAATGTCCATCAACAGATAGATGGATAAAGAAAATGTGGCATATACATATAGTATAACATTATTTAGCTTTAAAAAGGAAGGAAATTTTAACACATGCTACAATATAGATAAACCTTGAAGACATTATGCTAAGTGAGATAGGCCTGTCACTAAAGGACAAATAAATGATTCCTCTTTTAAAAAGTTCCTAGAGGGGGCGCCTGGGTGGCTCAGTCGGTTAAGCCTCTGCCTTCGGCTCAGGTAACGATCCCACGGACCTGGGATTGAGCCCACATCAGGCTCCCTGCTTGGCGGGAAGCCTGCTTTTCCCTCTCCCACTCCCCCCTGTGTTCCCTCTCTCACTGTGTCTCTCTCTGTCAGATATATAAATAAAATCTTTAAAAAAAAAATAAAAATAAAAAGTTCCTAGAGTAGTCAGATTGACACAGATAGAAAGTAGAATGGTGATTGTCAGGGGCTGGGGAAAGGGGGAGAGTATGGGGAGTTAGTATTTACTGGATACAGTATTTCACTTGGGGAGGATGAAAAAGTTCTGTAGTTAGATGGTATGATGGTTGCATAACAATGTGAATATACTTAATTTTACAGGCTGTATAATTAAAAATGATAAAAATGGCAAATTTTATGTTATGATTATTTTACCACAATTAAGGTAAAAAAGACTACAAGTTAAGATTTAAATAGACATTTCACTGAAGAGTATATATTCTCTTAGGCTAATAAAGCATGAGAAAAGATACTTAATATCATTAGTCATTCAGGAATGGGATACCACGGCACAACCACTAGACAGTATTGAGTGTCGGCAAAGGATGTTAGAGAAACTCAAGGCCTTATATACTGGTGGTGGAATTATAAAGCATGTAGTCATTTTTTGAAAAATTGGCAGTTCTTAAGATGTTAGTCATAAACTTATGATATGACTCAGCATTTCCACTCCTAGGTAACTACAGAAGAGAAATATGTTCACACAAAGACTTGAATGCAAATGTTCCTGCTACCATTATTCATAATAGTGGAAACAGCCCATTATTCAATATTCACTGGTGATTGGTGAAACCAAACATTGTTATATACACACAGTGAAATACTGTTCAGCATTAAATGGAATGAACTACTGACACATTCTACAACGTGGATGAGCTTTAATATATTATGCTAAATGAGAGAAGCTAGACAAAAAAAGACTACACGATACACAATTTCTACTAAAGGCACATCTCTAGAGACAGTAAATCAGTGGTTGGGTGGGGAGTGTGAGCATGAGTAGGGATTGATGGCAGATGGACATGAGGGAGATCTTTGGAGGTAATGGAAATGTTTTAAAACTGACTTGTGATGGTTGTACAACTGAATTAATTTACTAAAAATCATTGAACTTAAAAAAAGTTTAATGAGGGATATTAGAAGGTATGCCTGAGTGTATCTGGGAAAGTCAGAGAAAGCATCACCCAGAAAGCATTGGCTTGAGTGGAGAGTTAAGAACAGGGTTAAGAAAGAGTGGATAGCACATATAGAGATCACCGTGAACCAGTGTGAAACTCCTTTCGGGGAGTTTTATGAGGCTTCTTGTCTAGTTGCCTCATGAAATTTGAGGCTGGGAATGTCAGAAGGCAGAGCTAGGAGTAAATTTAAAGTAAAATGTAGCCTACTTATAAAGTGATGGGTTCTAAGCTGTTGGTAATAACCTGGCAGGAGTATCAGGGTATTATTACAGACTTACTCTTGGTATGTTTTTTGTATTCACAAAGTTCAGCACAATGTTGAAAAATGATCAGAAGGAAGAATATTTAAAACTGAGATTAAATGTTTTGCTACTTTTGAACAAATTCTATTAATTTTTCAAGACCCAGTTAATGTTAGCTATTTCAGCTAAATCTTATCTAATGCCTCTTCATCCCTACCTCTTGCAGAGTCTCTTCTGTTTCTCTACGAGTGTTACAACACTTCTGGTGTGGTACCATAATGCTTTCTTGTCAAACTTTTAAGATCCTTGACAGCAGGAAGTAATTGTATTTTCTTCAAGTTTGTAATGGCAGTATTTGGCATTATATTTAGCACACAGGGGGCATTCAGTGGTAAATTTGTTTGGCTGAAGAAGAAGAAGAAGAAGGACCAGTGAAGCATAGATCAAAGGGTTGGAGGGAATTTTACATGAAAGTAGTCTGCAAAGAAAATATTGGAAGGGCACATGGTGAAATTTTATAAACTCTTAAAGGATTTGGCTTTGGGTTGAGGTAAATAGTTCCCCATCCAGATTTTGAATTCTACTTTTCATTGATTGTTTCTTTTCTATGTTAGAATTTTAGAGGTGGAAAAGGCCTTTAGAGGTTATATAATCTAGTTTTTTTTTTTTTTTTTTTTTTTACTTATTTTGTGACCTTAAGTCAGTTACATAAACCTTTCCAAGTCTAAGTTTTCTCAAGTATAAAATGAAGGACTCCTATATATACTTCATTATTCTAAAGATTGATTGAAATAATATTTAGAAATTTTTAGTCTTCAATTCAGTAAGTGGTTAGACATGACAAATTGAATGAATTATCTAAAGTTTACTATAAACGTGTGGCTAAATTTGGGCTAGGATCTAATGTCTTGAATTTTGATCCAGTGTTTCCTCATTGTCTCATAGTTGGTTCTTCTTTCCATATTAGTGACCTTTTCCCATCTTCATTTACATTTTCCATTTTGATCTAGGCTGGGGAAGAAAATTGCAAACTTTACTCATTCAGTCCATGCTAATTACGCATTAGTATGTCCCAGTCACTGTGGTAGGTATAGGAAAACAGATGAAGAAGGAATGGTCTCTGTTCTCAGGGAGTTTGGTGTCTAGAAGTGGAATATAGACCTTCTAGGAAAACATAAAAATTAAAGTGTGTAGAATTAATGTGGATGATGTGGAGGATTTAAACAGCCTATCTTGCAAGGGGAACATCTGGGGTCGAAGCCTCTATAGAGGAGGTAAACAATGGAGAGATAGGTAGTCACCAGTGGGAAGGAACTGAGGGTTGTAAGAATGACTGGCTTAATATTGCTTGGGAGTTCTGTGTGGAAGGTGGTGTCATTGTGGAGCATTCTAGGAAGAAACTGAAGGTATAGTTTATTTTCAGTGAAACTGGGATTCCGGAAGATGCAGTGGAATAGACTTGGTATGAGAAGAACCCAGGAAAGGAAATCACCGAATAGGAAGTACACAGAAATAACATACAAGAAGGCAGTGTTGTTAGCATCCTTCCAGCTCTCTAATGTAGATTGTAGGTAATTACTTTCTAGCTCTTATGCAAGAAGTCCTTTGAGGTTTGCCATCTAACTATTATAATCAATTATCCTTTCTGCTATTATTTGCAGACTTTTCCGGGTATAGTATAATTTATTAATGACTTCGGCAACTGGTCATTCTCCCATTATGGTTTAGTCCATGAGATTGAATCTCTCAACAGCATAGCCTTAGGATGAGGTTAACCCTAACCCCACGTGAATGAAAATTGAAAATGGTACTGGAAGTTGAAGAAATTGTAGTTTGGTATAATAAGTAAGCTTTTAATTCTCTATATATTTAATGTCTTTGTGTGTATGTGTATGTGTGTAGGTTAAATGTATCTTTAGAATACAGTATGAAGAGGTCTTGTATATTCAAAGGCCTATTGAAGAAGACAGAAGAAAATTTTTCCAAGAATTGATTCTCAATCAGGCATCAATGGCTCCACCACGGAGGAAACACACTGGTAAAGTTCCTAAAGCCTTTAGGAAAATGGGGGGAAGGGAATGGGGAATGGAATTAAGAAATGCCCTTTCTTGGAGTCACTTTTTAAAAAATTCATTTCTTGTGGAAGTAAAGTCAGTTTTTTAGATTCTACTCTTTAGATGGACACATTCTCTTTAGATGGACACTTCTCTTTAGATGGAGTGGTCATTGTGTTTACCTGACTTGAGGAGATTGTGAGGTACCGCCTCATAGTTAAGGCCTTACTAAAAGGTGACTGTTAATGAAGTGTTCTTACCATTTCAATCCAGATGCTGTGGTAGATTTCACATTCTGAGGCTCAAAAAGTCTTCAGTTCTGTTCAGTTTTAGTCAATTTAAGTACAGAGGACTTGAACTATAGTTGTGAGAACACCAGGTGGTGTGCTGATTACTTTGTGGGTCAGGGTAGGTGTGATGGGTCAAGAGCTGATTAGAATGTTTGCCTTTTCTGGTTTATTTATTTTTCACATATTTATTGAGCATCTATTATGTTAGGTTTCCAAGTGCCTACCATAAGATACCTATCATGACTTTGTTTTAAGCATTAGAATTTTCTTGAATTTGGCCTAAGAGCATAGTATTTCAAATTTCAGCCCCCTGACTTAAGTGAGGAATGCATTCTAAGTCACTCAAGACACTCTTTCTAATCTTAAAGATGTATAAAAGATAAGGTCTTCTTTGTAATCTTTCAGCCTCTTCTTGAAAATAGCAATCCTGTTACAAGTTTTTAAGTGTCTTTCCCGTCGTTCTATCTTTTGTGTTTCTCATGTGGTTCTTGTAGGATATTAAATACATTTCCACCCCTTGCAAGTCCTTGCTTTTCCATATTCTACTTCTGTTTTTTATTGATTATATTATCCAACACTTCAATCAATTGATTGTTCCTTAGTGACTCCTTTCCACATTTTCTCAGAGTTCCAAAAATGAGCACCTATCAAATGGCTATAGTTGTGGGGTTTTTTTCCCCCTAGAAACCTTGGGAAATTAAATATGGAAGTTACACCTTCTGATTATTGGTTGTTGCTCCTGTTAATCTAAATAACAGTATTTAAAATAGTTCATTATGAGAATGATTCATTTTATCTTGCATACTCCCAGATACATCTTAGTCTCATAGATTGAATTTTCTATGTTAAAGATTAACATAATTCTTTTTATTTTTGAGTTGCTTCTATTGACTTTTCATTTTTCATCTTAGGGGCTATTTAGAAATCAGCCATAATCCTTAAAATTTTAATCCTGAAATTCAGTGTGATACTGGGAAAATCTTTTAAGGAATTAGGGAATAATATGTTTAGGAAAGTTAATACTTTACTTTTTGAGAAGATTTTTTGTTTGTTTTAGGGTAGATAGTGAATATTATAGATTTTATATAACTATAGACTGGATTTTCCATCTTATCCATGTCTTTGGGATTCTTTTTTTAGTTCCTTTTTTTTTTTTTTTTTTTTGAGGGAGAGAGAGGGTGGGGAAGGGCAGAAAGAGAGAGAGGGAGAATCTTGAGCAGGTTCCATGCCCAGTGCAGAGCCCCACATAGGGCTTGATCTCGTGACCCTGAGATCATGAGCTAAGCTGAAATCAAGAGTCAGACAGGTAAATGACTGAGCCACCCAGGTGCCCCCAGTTTGTAATTTTTTTTTGCTCCCTACACAGGTACGTACCATTCACTACCCCTACTATGTTGTACTAAGAATATGAGTGTAGAAGACTTGTCTAAAATTAGAACTCTTTTGGGAGTGGGAAGGATCAAAGAATTGTTACTTGCCTCTTTTACTTTCATGCATATAAGGCACCCCATTTTGAGAAGGTTTTTAAACAACATTGACTTTCAGCACATCAGTATACAGTTCTTCACCTAAAGGTATTTTTGTTGATTTGAAATACTTCTCATAAGTTGTATGTAAATCATATTTCAAAATCAAATATTTAAAATCATATCATTTGCCATTTAAAGGAGTCCTACTGTGAGTTGTTTTAGGGAGTAAATCTATTCTGTAATATACTGTTGGTTTCCGTTCAAATTTTTACTTGCTGGGTTTGCAAGTGGTTTGTATGTATTTGGAATTCTTTTTTGAGTGAATGACAGAAAAGTAATTGAGGTCCTGGCTCTACCATGTTGGAATCTTAACATTTTCTTCTATTTTCTTTAGGTCTTTGTGCTATGGAAGTGCTTCCCCTTGCACTACCTTCTCCACCTCGTCAATTATCAGAATCAGAAAAAAATCGGATGGAGGACCAGGAGGAAAATACTTTAAGAGAGTTGCGGTTGTTTCTCAGGGATGTAACCAAGAGGCTGGCCACAGATAAACGCTTTAACATCTTCAGCAAACCGGTGGATATTGAAGAGGTCTTGTTTCAGTAGTGTGCAAACAGTGAAGTTGAACTGGCTAAAAGAAAAAAATATTGACATCTTTTTTTGGAAGGAAAAAAAGCAAAGGCATGGATGAATATTACCCCTAGCCTGTAAAATTTTAATCCATGTGATAACTACTGATGTCATCAGCAAACATCTGGTGACTTTTGGATGAAAATAGTGACCAATTTGTATGTCTTCTTAATTAGTATTGATCTTTGTGATCTCTTACTCTTCAGTTTAAGAAGAGGATTAAAAGTTACTTTAGTGAAATGTCCATACTAGACTATTTTTATTCCAGGATAAATCTTGCTCTTAAAAAGTATATTGGTGTTAACCAATCAAGACCAATTAATTTTTTGGCATTTTCCAAATTATGTATACCTTAGTGAAAGAGGTGGCAAAAAACCCTGAAATTTTTCTTTCATATTTTGGAAATGCCCGTGACTAAGATGCTGTTTGAAGTTAAGCATATCCTATGCAGCTAAAATTGTTTTTCCCTGCAAGGATTTTCTCTGCTCCCAGTGGAAAATTTCTCACTTTTATGTGTATTGTTTTGTGTCCTTGTGGGAGCATGGTTTGTGATGATAAGAAAAGAAATTTTCCATTTGGAATCTACTATAATAGTGTTGATGAAATTTTTTTTTGTTTTTGTTTTTGTTTTTTTATCCTGGGATAATATAGTGTGTGGATGAACACAATATAGTCTTTACTGGCCTTCTTATAGTTCAGACTCCATGTTTGAACAGCTTTGGTGTTGTTAGTTTTAAGTTTTTTCTTCATCTTTTTTTTTTAATTTGAATTATGAAATTATTCATAGTTTAATGTTGCGTCCTTGTTGTGAAATCTGTACTTTTGGACCTGAGCAGATTCCTTTGGAATCATTACCTCATCTATGACTGGGAAGAATGAGCTAGCATTATATTTTTTTTTCCCTCTGAAAATAGCTATTTTCCCATTTTTTGTTTTGGTTTTTAGTTTGTTGTTTTT
This sequence comes from Halichoerus grypus, assembly GCF_964656455.1. Classification (NCBI taxonomy): domain Eukaryota; kingdom Metazoa; phylum Chordata; class Mammalia; order Carnivora; family Phocidae; genus Halichoerus; species Halichoerus grypus. The sequence goes on along the minus strand of NC_135721.1, from coordinate 18,492,301 downwards.
TTTTTTTTTGAGTAAAGGGAATATCTATAACTTTATTTGTATATTTGTATTTATCCACAATACATAGTTTTATCCATTTGATCCTTCTAACAACTTCACAAGGTCATTATTATTATTCTTATGTTACAGCTAAGGAAACTGAGGCTCGCAGGCAAGTGACATAGCCAAGACTCAAAGGTTTTTTGAAATTCAAAGCCTGCATTCCTTACATTAAATCACAGCTATACCTTAAATCTTTTTCTACTGAAATGACAGGAATTGCCTAATTTGCTTTTGCAATTAATACATAACATTTTACATTTGTGGAACATTTTTTTCCCTCTTTGTGTTATCAGATAATCTTAAAACTATCAGCCCACTTTAAAGATTATTTTATTTTATTTTTTTAAGATTTTATTATTTTTTTGACAGAGACATAGCGAGAGAAGGAGCACAAGCAGGGGGAGTGGGAGAGGGAGAAGCAGGCTTCCCGCTGAGCAGGGAGCCTGATGTGGGGCTCGATCCCAGGACCCTGGGACCATGACCTGAGCCGAAGGCAGATGCTTAATGAGTGAGCCACCCAGGCACCCCTAAGGATTATTTTAGATGTTTATTTTTATATTTTTATTTCAAATTGGGTATGGGACTCTGTCACTTAGTTGATAAGGGCTTGACCTCAAGTCATCCTCTCATACTGGGAGTAAACCAATATTGCCTTTCCCCCAGAGAACTCTCTTTCATTCTAAACAGAAGAGATGATCAGATTTCAAATGCCATCTGTGGTAGAGTAAAAGTTTTATAAAGGATGGTAAGGTATTGGAAGGGGATAGAAAGTGTTGGTTAGATAAAACTTATTCAAGGGTTATATTTTCTTATTTTCTCTTTTATTCTTTCTTTCGTTCATTCTACTACTGGTTCTTTGCTCTTAAAGCTGAAAACATAGAGGTCTCTGTGAAGCATGAGAGGAAAACAAGATAAAATCTATATCTATCTATCTATTTATTTATTTTTAAAGATTTTATTCATTTATTTGACAGAGAGAGACACAGTGAGAGAGGGAACACAAGCAGGGGGAGTGGGAGAGGGAGAAGCAGGCTTCCCGCTGAGCAAGGAGCCCAATGCGGGGCTCGATCCCAGGACCCTGGGATCATGACCTGAGCCGAAGGCAGATGCTTAATGACTGAACCACCCAAGTCATTTTTTATTTTAATAAAAAAATATTAAATTATTTTTTTAAAAAAATTTTATTTAAGAGAGAGAGCACAAGGGGCGGTGGGGTGGTGTGGGGGGAGGGGTAAAAGGAAAGGGAGACGCAGACTCCCCACTGAGCAGGGAGCTGGAGGCGGAGGCTGAGGCAGGGCTCATCTCAGGACCCTGGGATCATGACCCAAGCCGAAGGCAGACGCTTAATAACCAACTGAGCCATCCAGGCGCCCCACAAGATAACCTTTAAATAACCTAAAACATAAAAATTTATATTCAGATAATGAATTTGAAATGTCTAAAAGCTTTATGGAATTCCAAAGCCGACTTCAGCGAAAACAAGTTTAGAAAATAAACATTGAATTTAAAATTAAATGTTGGGGCAAAAGTTTTATAATCTTTAGTAGTACGAATTTTTTAAAAATATTTTATTTATTTGATAGAGAGTGAGAGAGACAGCAAGCATGAGTGGAGGAGCGGGGCAGAGGGAGAGGGAGAAGCAGATGCTTAACCGACTGAGCCACCTAGGCACCCCAGTAATATAAATTTTTATAGTGCTTTGCAGTTAAACAGTTTCCATATGTACACAAGGCATTCCAAATGCCAGAGCCAAGAATCCAGCTCATATCTTCTGAGCTATTGTTTGTTCATTATAGCTTCACTACCTCCCCTATAAGGAGGTTTTCGGCTCCTACAAGTTAAAAAGTAAATTATAACATGCCCACACAGTTACCTAAAAATTTATAAACATACATAAAATGTGTGTGTGTGTGTGTGTGTGTGTGTGTGTGTGTGTGTGCGTGCGCGCGCGCACGTACGCGCGCACGCGCGCAATGTTTTTTTAAGTAACCTTTAGTTTCATAGAGCAGAAATTATCCTAGCTCCAGAATTTGGTCCTGGACTAATTAGATGTTTCTAAGACTGCCTTTATATCAGACCTGATTACTCGATTTGAGATTTGCATTGGGGGAGGCAATAGATAGATTGGTAGAGCTTTCTTAGTGGTCAAATGATAAAAAACAGTGGGCAAATCCTGACTTACTAGCTCCTATTTTGGGTTATCTCCCAGAAAGTCGGCACATAGAGAACATTTGCTTGCAAATTTGTTTATAATTAGCGAAGTCCAAGCAAATCTTTTACTAGTCATGAAGGCAATACTTATTTTTGTTATATAATTGACTCAAAATGTTTGTAATGACTCCAAAGGAGCAGAAAACACTTTCCATGAAATGATTCACCCTGGAAACGAGAAAGAAAATTTTTTTTTTTGTTTAAAGATATTAAAGAGATTTACCAGATAACTTCTTTAATAATATGAAAAATCTATGTTTCTTAATTTCCTTCAGAAAAATTTCTTGAAGTAACATTTATTGATACTTAATTGGATGCTTTTACCAATACATTCTCTTCTCAGGTATATCCAAAAGTTTTGGGGAAAAAACTGACAAAATTGGTTTTATATTTCAAATGAGAAACAATTCAGAGTTGATTTAGATATGACTTGAAACCGAAGCTTTTCATGGAAAGTATGACTTCAAAGTAGTAACTTTAGTAGCATAAATTGTTCTACAATTTTATCCTTATTTGTAATTATTTTTAAGATACCTAGATTTAATTTTTAAATAACTATATGGTTTTGTGTTTTTATGAGTAGATCATATGAAATAGCAGAAGTAATTTTCATTAAAATATCCTCTTTGTTTTAGGTTTCAGATTATCTTGAAGTAATCAAGGAACCAATGGATTTATCAACAGTAATAACTAAAATTGATAAGCATAATTACCTGACTGCTAAGGATTTTCTGAAAGATATTGACCTCATCTGTAGCAATGCTCTAGAGTACAATCCAGATAAGGACCCAGGAGGTAAGGATGCACTGGGCAAGATTCACTTTGGTGATCAATGAGAAGATAGTTGAAAGTTTAAATACTAAAGCATGCCCATGTTTCAGGTAGATAAATTAGTTTTAAAGACATATTATTGTATTTAGAAACTTCTTGATGAGAAACTCATACTTAAATATTAAATTTAATTATTTTTAAATATTTAATTATGAATTTGAATTAAATAAAGGATTTAAATTAGAGGATTTTATATTTCGGTATTCTGTTTAAGGTTTAGTTTTTACTTTTTGTACTTAGATTCTTATTTTGTTCAGGTAGGGTAGAAAGCTGAGTAATTGAGAATTTAATGTGAAATTTGTTTAGTCAACATCACCAGTGCTGATAAACACTGGGGATTCCAAATTGGTGGGAACTCATTATAGGATAAGTTTATATAGTAAAAGACCCATTTTTTTATTTATTTATTTGATTTTTTTTTTTTTTAAGATTTTATTAATTATTTGAGAGAGAGAGAGAGAGCAGGGGGGAGATGTAGAGGGAGAAGTAGACTCTCCACTGAGCAGGGAGCCCTCTGTGGGACTCTATCCCAGGACCCTGGGATCATGACCTGAGCCGAAGGCAGCCACTTAACTGACTGAGCCACTCAGGCGCCCTAAAAGACCCCTTTAGGTAGACAGTATGTATTCTGTAGATTGTGGGTATTTTTAATATTACTTTATTGTTTTATTCCTAATCCCACCCTGTACTCAAATCTCTAGTCCCAGCTCTTTGAGTGCTCAGGGAGGACCTCTAGGAACATATCTGTAGTTAAAACAAGATGAATTGACTGATTCAGTGTAACAAGGAAGAATATATATTATATGGAACCACATAGGATTTGAGCTTGTGCTAAGGATTTTGGAGAGGATTTAAGAAAGTAGGGCATTGCAGTAGATTGGATGCTCTTAGGAAGTGGGGGTAATTTCGTGAGGCTAAAACTGGGATGGGTAAAGAAGAAGCAGTCAGATGAATCGCAGACCTGTACCTCTGAAACAATACATTATATGTTAAAAAAAAAAGAAGATAGTTAGGAAGAGAAAAATGAAGGAGGGGAAATTGGAGGGGGAGACGAACCATGAGAGACTATGGACTCTGAGAAACAAACTGAGGGTTTTAGAGGGGAGGGGGTGGGGGGGATGGGTTAGCCCGGTGATGGGTATTAAGGAGGGCACGTATTGAATGGAGCACTGGGTGTTATAGGCAAACAGTGAGTCATGGAACACTACATCAAAAACTAATAATGTAATGTATGGTGACTAACATAAAAAAAAAAAAGCAGTCATTCATATTATCCAAGATAGGATTATACTTGGTTATTTTTGTGGCTAGGACAATGTTCATGCTTTTGTCTATGTTTAGATATGATAATGGAGTACTCTTGTTTTTATCTTGATTCATCATGGTCACAGAGTGGCCTTTTCTGATGTGTTCTTAAAATTGTTTGTGTTTAATATGAGTACACCAAGGCCAGCTGATAGTGCCTGGCCAGTTTCCAGCTGACAGGGGCTCTTATTCTCTCTCACTCTGCTGAGGATTTTGTTTCTTCAACAGGTGATAGACAAGTAAGATGCTTTTTACTTCTTAAACATTGATTTAAGTTTCAGTTATCTCAAGGTAGTTAGAATACAGTTTCTGCTTTGTTTCTGTATTCATGGTCAGTAGTTCTTAGGCCGCTTGTTAGAATGACCTGGATTTCTCACTTTCACATGAAATTAGGTGTTTCTCATCTAAATTTAGACCACATGTCATATATTCTAATTCCAAGTTTAGAGGCAGAATAACATTTTACATAGCTGTTCTTAAGCTTTGTATTAGGACATTTGGTTCTTGTTAGTTTTTGTTTCTTTAGCTTCATTTTGACTACTTATTTTATTTTGCTTTCATTTTGACTTTTTATTCCTATACAACATACAGGAAAATTTCTAGAGATTAAAAACAAAGAAGATAATTAAAGTAACTTGTAATTCCATTACCTTGTGTTCTTTCTTTCTCACATACACGGATGTATTGTATATGGAATACAGACATGCATAATATTTTTACTAAGATGAGAGCATAATTTTTGTGAACTTTGTCATTCATGTAGAATATTGTGAAAAGTTTATGAGTTAACATATTTCTATGACATTTTTTGGTTTTTTCCTGTATTATAACACTGATGAGTATCTTTGTAGCATAAATTTTATGTACATCCTTAACTATTTCCTTAGAATGAATTTCTTAAAGTGAAATTTCTGAATCAAGGAATATATATATATCTCTTTTAAGGCTTTTAATCTGTAGTGTTAAATTTTTCTCACAATTTTCTTTTACCAGCAGCATCAGGGCTGTTGTTTGCCAATATAACAATTTTATGTGGGTGAGAGAATCTTCTTCTGTGTAGATGGCATCCAGCAACAGTACCACAGTTTGGGTAGTGAAGAATGGGCTGCATATCAGCTTGATTTGATATCCTTGCTGGGGCCCTTGCTGGGGCCCTTGGTGAGGGTGCAGTCTGCATAGGTGTGTATAGTGGCCTTGACCAAAGTATGAAAGCACTTGAGTGCCTACACTCTGTCTTAGTTTTCAAGACACAGAGGTAGCTGGAACTGTAGGAGGTAATAAGAGCTTGGGCTTTGGATTTATACCTAAGTGTTAGTCCCAGTTCTGCTATTACCTAGTTCATTAACATGATTTGAGTTTAGTCCTTTAAATTTTAGTATCCTTATCTGCAAAACAGGGATAATTGAAGTATTCTTCTCATTGGGGTGGTTGTATGGGTTAAATGAGAAAATGTATTAGATTAAATCTTACAAAACTACCACTTTCATATGGTTCATTATAAATATGTTAAGCCCTTAGCATAGTGCCTGAGACATGGTAAGTGTTCCATAGAGGTTAGTAGTTCATATTTTTATTTTTGTTATCATCATTAGTTTATTTAAATTGTGCTTTAATTTTTCATAAAGTGGTTGCTTAGTGGGTACCTGTGTATTAAATTCCCTGCACCACATTTAAAATTTAATCCTATTTTGGGGCGCCTGGGTGGCTCAGTCGTTAAGCGTCTGCCTTCGGTTCAGGTCATGATCCCAGGGTCCTGGGATCGAGCCCCGCATCGGGCTCCCTGCTCTGCGTTCCCTGCTCCGCGGGAAGCCTGCTTCTCCCTCTCCCACTCCCCCTGCTTGTGTTCCCTCTCTCACTGTGTCTCTCTCTCTCAAATAAATAAATAAAATCTTTAAAAAAATAAAATTTAATCCTATTTTGGAAAAAGTCTAGGGACTGATAGTGAAAAATAAATTTGAATGGTTAGAGAAAGCCAGTTGAGGTCAATCCAGATTTTCCCCCCTATGTTACTTAATTATAACCACATTGAAATAATACTACTTTTGAGAAAGAAACCATGGTTTCTGGTGCATAATAAGCTTTTCCTATCTGATGCAGTTGTATAATCAAAGAATATGGCTCTATCTCACAGAGTTGACATGGTACACTTATAACTTTCTTTCTTCACTGTTTTAAATGCAAAGAGTGTGATACAATTCAAAAGCATGATTTTGGCTCTGTTCAGATTATTTCATATCTTTAAGTTAAGAGGCTTGTTTTTTTTCTTAGCAGCAGAACCACTTGTTATGTATTAGGAAAACCACCTCAGGGTCTGTTGTGTAGCAAGTGGAAATTACATGAGTGTTGTATTACTTTTACAAGCTCCCATGAGTATTTGGAAGCTTACAGTGTTCTGTTTTGCAGAACCCTTGGCCATTGGGAAAAAAACTAGCATATACATAGAAGACAAAAGGCAGTGTTTTGAAAGCTATATATGTTGCCTAAACGTTTACCCAGATTCTCTCCCTTGAGGATGATGTGGACAGAAATTAAATATGTTTGCCGGAAGGATTTTAACTTGTAGTTCTAAATGTAACTAGTATCAGATATTTGACCCTAATTATTATCTTATAGATCTATATATGTTTAACCATTCCCCATTCTTTGTCTTGTAGTACATCGCATTTCCTAGCCTTCAGTCTCATTCACGGACATACCATTATTGAGCTAATGTTACTGAAAGTTCAGCCCTAGTCTTGTAGTCTTCTCAAAATCTTCTGTTTTGCACCAGTTTGCTTAGGAATGAAGCTCAGAGCTTCACCCTAGCTTTCGGAGCCCTCTGCAGGCTGTGCTTCAGCCAAACCCATTCTTATTTCCTGTAAGTATTTATGAGTACCATGTCTAGTTACTGAGCTGGGTGCTTAGAATACAGAGATGACTGTGACAGCCCTTGCCTCTTGCGGTAGAGATACTCAGATGTAATGCATGTTGAATACTTACTGTGTGGCAGACATTACGCTGTGTGTTATGGTATTAGTTTGCTAGACCTTCCATAACAAAATGCTATAGACTAAAAGTGGCTTAAAGAACAGCAATTAAGGGTGCCTGGGTGGGTCAGTCATTAAGCGTCTGCCTTTGGCTCAGGTCATGGTCTCAGGGTCCTGGGATCGAGCCCCACATCGGGCTCCCTGCTCGGCGGGAAGCCTGCTTCTCCCTCTCCCACCCCCCTGCTTGTGTTTCCTCTCTCGCTGTGTCTCTCTCTGTCAAATAAAATCTTAAAAAAAAAAAAAAAACAAACAGTTAATTTTCTTACAGTTCTGGAGGCTATAAGTCCAAAATGAAAGTGTCAGCAGGTTTGGTTTTTCTTGAGTCTTTGGTTTTCAGATGGCTACCTTCTTGCTATGCCCTCATGTGGTCATTTCTCTATGTGCACACACCCGTGGTGTCCTTATCCAAATTTCCTCTTCTTATAAGGACACAGATCAGATTAGGGCCTATTCATACAACCTTATTTTACCTCAATTACCTCTTTAAAGGCTGTACTTTATTTTTTTAAAGATTTATTTATTTGAGAGAGAGAGCAAGCATGAGCAGGGAAGGGACAGAGGGAGAGGGAGAGAAGTCCTCAAGCAGACTCCCCCCTTCCTCCCCACCCCCTGCCCCGGGCATGGAGCCCAATGTGGGGCTTAATCCCAGGACCCTGAGATCATGACCTGAGCCAAAATCAAGGGTCGGATGCTTAACCGACTGAGCCACCCAGGGGCCCCTGCAATGATAATAGGTTATTAAGGTATAGAGATAGCATAGAGGTGGCAGTTAGGACTTTTGTCTTGAAGCAACCACAGATGATTATAATGCAGTTTTTTTTTCTTACTTGATTATTTTTATATTGAAGTGTAGTTGACATATAATATTTGTTTCAGGTTGTACAACATAGTGATTTAACAATTATATGCATTACTCAGTGCTCACCATGATAAATGTAGTTACTGTCTGTCACCATACAAAGTTATTACAATGTTATTGACTGTATTCCCCATGCTATACTTTTTATTCCCGTGATTTATTTATTTTATTTAATTTTAATTAATTTATTTTTTATTATTATGTTAATCACCATACATTACATCATTAGTTTTTGATGTAGTGTTCCATGATTCATTGTTTGCGTATAACACCCAGTGCTCCATGCAGTACATGCCCTCTTTAATACCCATCACCAGGCTAACCCATCCCCCCACCCCCGTCCCCTCAGTTTGTTTCTCAGAGTCCATCGTCTCTCATGGTTCGCCTCCTCCTCCAATTTCCCCCCCTTCATGCTTCCCTTCCTGCTATCATTTTTTTTTTTAACATATAATGTATTATTTATTTCAGAGGTACAGGTCTGTGATTCAACAGTCTTACACAATTCACAGTGCTCACCATAGCACATACCCTCCCCAATGTCCATCACCCAGCCACCCCATCCCTCCCACCCCCCTCCACTCCAGCAACCCTCAGTGTGTGTCCTGAGATTAAGAATTCCTCGTATCAGTGAGGTCATATGATACATGTCTTTCTCTGATTGACTTATTTCACTCAGCATAATACCCTCCAGTTCCATCCACGTCATTGCAAATGGCAAGATTTCATTCCTTTTGATGGCTGCTAATATTCCATTATGTGTGTGTGTGTGTGTGTGTGTGTAGACACACACACACACACACACTGTTTTGCACCAGTTTGCTATATATATACACACACACACACACACTCACCACATCTTCTTTTTTTTAAATTTTTTTAAAGATTTTTATTTATTTATTTGACAGAGAGAGACACAGCGAGAGAGGGAACACAAGCAAGGGGAGTGGGAGAGGGAGAAGCAGGCTTCCTGCTGAGCAGGGAGCCCGATGCGGGGCTCGATCCCAGGACTCTGGCATCATGACCTGAGCCAAAGGCAGACGCTTAACGACTGAGCCACCCAGGCGCCCCTCACCACATCTTCTTTATCCATTCATCTGTCGATGGACATCTTGGCTCTTTCCACAGTTTGGCTATTGTGGACATTGCTGCTATAAACATCGGGGTGCACGTACCCCTTCGCCCTACATTTGTATCTTTGGGGTAAATACCCAGTAGTGCAATTGCTGGATCGTATGGTAGCTCTATTTTCAACTTCTTGAGGAACCTCCATACTGTTTTCCAATAATGCAGTTTTATAAGGTCTCTGTTATAAATATGTACACAGTGTGAGTAGAGCACAGAGGAGAAGACACTATCTAGAAATGAATAAGAGTAGGAAGGGCATTCCTTCCAGGCTGAGAGAAGTAGTGTACAAAATTATAAAAAGAAAGTGAATGTGGCTGGAGAATAGAGTGGAAGAGTGGTGGGAAATGAGTCTACTCCCCTAATCACCAAGTCTCCATTTACTGAGCATCCATGTATGACATATTCTGTTACGGATAAATTGTGGTAAGTGCTGGAAATGTACAGCTCTGGCCTGGAAGATGCCTAAAGCCTATGTAGTAGAGAGTCCTGCAGATAAATAAATGTCTTAGGAAGTTCCCTATCTTCTTTTGATCCTGTGTAAGGACTTCAGAGTTACTTTTCTACACTTAGAAAAACTAGGGAGCCATTAGATGGTTTTGAGACAGAAAGTGATACAATTTGATTTGCATTTAAGAGTATAGTATTGCAGGCAGGATCAGTTTTGGGGTAGAGGTCATGGGAGTGCAGAGATGGAGGTTAGAAGACCAATTAAAATTTAGTTGCAGTGGCAGCAGAGATTGAACTAGTGGAGGGCTTGAACATAGAGGGCTTAGTGAAGGATCTATTAGATGTGACTGACAGAAATCTAGACTGACTCCTCAGTTTGTGGTCTGAGTGGTTAAGGAATATGAGAAAGAAATCAGTGGAGGAACAGGTTTATGTGCAGTATGCTGTATTTAATTTTGGACGTGTTAGTATGAGTTAACTTTTGGTTCACCCAGATAAAAGATACTACAGAGTAGTAGTTGTACATATGGTTCTGGAGATGGGGAGACATTTGGGCAAGAAACATGGTTGGAGGGGCGCCTGGGTGGCTCAGTCGTTAAGCGTCTGCCTTCGGCTCAGGTCATGATTCCAGGGTCCTGGGATCAAGCCCCGCATCGGGCTCCCTGCTCCGCAGGAAGCCTGCTTCTCCCTCTCCCACTCCCCCTGCTTGTGTTCCCTCTCTCGCTGTGTCTCTCTCTCTGTCAAATAAATAAATAAAATCTTTAAAAAAAAAAAAGAAACATGGTTGGAGTTATCGGTGTGTAGAAAAGAGAGAGAAGAGAGAGAAGCCTAGGAGGAATCCTCCCCTAGGAAATTTAGGTCCCTGTTCTCAATTTAGGTCCAGTCTTACTGTTGGAACTTAGGGTACCTTTGTTAAATGTATTGCCCCTCCTGGGATTGTGTACATTTTTTTCTTTGTAAACCAGTTTTATTGAGGTATAAGTTACATAGAGTACATTGTTTTTAAAACTACCTATATCTTTTAAAATCTACTTACCCTTCAAGGAATATTAAATGCTACATTCATGAAAGTTTTTTTTTTTTTTTTGGATGTCCTTACAGTTATAAGTAATCCCTTCATCTTGGAATCATAGCACTATGTAACTTTTCTGAGACACTTTTTACCTACCTCTCCACCCCCCGCCCCCTTGCCCTGAAGTAGTTACTTGTTTACATATCCTTATCTCTTGTTTTCGACTCTAAGCTGATTGGGAGCAGGATCTGTACAGGTATCTGTATGGAGCATGTTCTTAATAAATGTGGCTAGTGAGTAAATTTCATCAATTGTTCTCTTGTTAGGTACTAACTGAAGGAGTTTCAGATTAGATAGAAATTATAAAATGGAGACATGATAACATAATGCAGATATGAGCCAGTAAATACATGAAATTTCTTTTTTATGAAATAATTTAAGATGAAAAATCATCCCATAAAAAATTAGTTTTTCTTAAAATGTTTATCTTTTTTAATAATTTTATTGAAAAAAACCCAGCTAATACACTTCTGTTTGCCATAATACAAAAGATACACTGATACTCTGATAATAGTTACTACTTTCATAGAAGTAGTGATTCTTTTTTAAAATTTTATTTTATTTAAATTCAATTAATTAACATATGGTATATTATTAGTTTCAGAGGTAGAGTTTAGTGATTCATCAGTTGCATGTAACACCCAGTGCTCATTATATCAAGTGCCTTCATTAATGCTGATCACACAGTTACCCCATCCCCCTGCCCACCTCCCCTTTAACAACCTCAGTTTGTTTCCTATAGTTAAGAGTTTCTTATGGTTTGTCTCCTTCTCTGATTTAATCTTATTTTATTTTTCCCTCCCTTCCCCCACGCTCCTCTGTTTTGTCTCTTAAAGTTCACATATGAGTGAAGTAATATGATAATTGTCTTTCTTTGATTGACTTACTTTGCTTAGCATAATACCCTCTAGTTCCATCCATAGTGGAATGTTAAGATTTCTTTTCTTTTCTTTTTCTTTCTTTTCTTTTTGGTGGCTGAGTAATATTCTACCATTCATATATATGTATAATATATATATCTATATATCTATATATATATCACATCTTCTTTATCCATTCATCTGTTGATGGACATCTGGGCTTTTTCCGAAGTTTGGCTATTGTGGACATTGCTACTATAAGCATTGGGGTGTACCCCTTCAAATCACTGTTTGTATCCTTTGGATAAATACCTAGTAGTGCAGTTGCTGGGTTGTAGAGTAGTTCTATTTTTAACTTTTTGAGGAACCTCCATACTGTTTTCCAGAGTGGCTGCACCAGCTTGCCATTCCCACCAACAGTGTAAGAGGGTTTCCTTTCTCCGCATCCTTGCCAACATCTGTTGTTTCCTGACTTGTTAATTTTAGCCATTCTGACTGGTGTGAGGTGGTATCTCATTGTGGTGTTGATTTGTATTTCTCTGATGCCGAGTGATGTTGAGCATTTTTTCTTGTGTCTGTTGGCCCATTGTATGTCTTCATTGGAGAAATGGCTGTTCATGTCTTCTGCCCATTTCTTGACAGGATTATTTGTATTTTGGGTGTTAAGAAAAGTAGTGATGCTGTTAATTTTATAGATTCTCATCAATTTGCCCCAATAATCATTACTTTTTACTAAAGGCAAATGTAGGTGGTCATACCTTTATTTTATAGATGTTAAGGGGGTTGGGGCTCAGAGATTATGTACTTTGTGTGCAAACCCACAAATGTTATATGGCACAACTGAGTGGATTGAGTTCTGTCCTCAAAGCCAGTGTGTGTGTTTTTTTGCTGTGCTTATGTTACTTTCATATTACATGGATTTTGAGAATCTTAAGATCATAAAGTAAGACAAAGAAGTGGTAAATATGTAACTTACATTTTAAAACAAGGATTTTAAGTCTTATGTCCATGAGAGAGTCTGAACAACAACATGCAAAATTGTATACATGTGTAATTTTTCATTTTCATCACATGCTTGTAAGGATCTAAGATTACCCCCCTACCTCTCAAAAAAGATGAAGTTTGAAGACATGACATCTGTTCTAGTTTTAATGTTCTATAAGCTTATGATTCTTTGCTGTGTATAAACATAGACACAATTCTAAGCTAAGAATGATTAAAAATACTTATAATGATGGCACATGAAAAATACTCTTTTCTCATCAAATGCAGATGCTCTTCAGAATAAATTCCTTATCCTTCAGACCAATGGGAATTTTTTTTTTTTAAAGATTTTATTTATTTATTTGACAGAAAGAGCACAAGCAGGGGGAGCTGTAGGCAGAGGGAGAAGCAGGCCTCCCGCCAAGCAGGGAGCCTGATGTGGGCCTCAATCCCAGGACCCTGAGATCATGAGCTGAGCCAAGGGCAGATGATTAACCAACTGAGCCACCCAGGTGCCCACAAATGGGAAATTTTTATGGACTTCATTCATGCTTTCATTCATTCATTTCCCATTTAATTGGGAATGGAATATGGGCAGGAGGCATATATTTAAAAAGAAAGACCATTGAGGTATTTTAGAGTGATTATGTATCAGATACATGGCTTTATATTTAACCTCACCTCTTTCTTAGCTTTTTTCAAGCTGAGGTAGAAAGCCAGTGGCAGAAAATTGTGGTGTCACATGCACCACATATTATCACCTGAAAGTACAGCTACTTCTAAGGATGTTTATTGTAGGTTTTTATGTGTAGTAGCTAAAATTTGGAGCAACTTAAAACTTCTAACAGTAGAGCAATAATTTTGAAAAATTAAGGTACATCCTACTTTGGATATTTACACAGCGTTATGGTTTGGTTCTCAAAGGATATTTGAAAGTTATCAGGAGACTTCTGGTTTTGGCTATGGTGGAATAAAAGGAACTGAATTTCCCTCCCGCCTGAAACAATGAAAAAAAAAAACTGAACAAAATGTATGAAAAAACAGTTTTGACGACATTGGATATCAGGAAATGAAGGATAGTGTTCCCCAAAAGATGAGAACTGTAGTTGCCTGGAGAGTTTCCAGACTGTGGTACAGGAAGGAAGAGCCCAGGCAGAGCCTGGAAGTCTACCTGAATTACAGAGACAGAGCTGGGAATGTAAGGAAGTCAAAGTAGGTAGAGTTCTCAGGGCAGAAAGAAAGCTGCACAGAGAGAGCACTCTGGAGATCTGCAGAAGATCCTCCTCCAGTTTTGAGCTGAACACTGATTGGTGTATACATGTGAGGAAACTGTCTGAGACCAGAGAAAAGAAATATTCCTTGGAGCTCACAGAGGGCTAGCAATAGTGCGGCAAATAGAGCTAATGAACCAGCAAGGAGATAAAATGGGATCATAAATAGTACACATCCAAAAGAAGTAAGAAAAAAAAGAAGGGAACAAAGAACATATGGGACAAGTGAAAAATAAATAGCAGCCTTACTAATAATCACATAAATCACAGTGAAAGTAAATGGTCTATTTCGGTGTAGTCTCAGTAGCTTAACTTTGCTTTTGTTTCCCTTGCCTGAGGAGACTTATCTAGTAAAATGTTGCTAAGGCTGATGTCAGGGAAATTACTGTCTGTGTTCTAGGAATTTTATGCTTTCAGGTCTCACACTTAAGTCTTTAATGCATTTTGAGTTTATTTTTGTGTATGATATAAGAAAGGGCTCCAATTCCATTCTTGTGCATGTGGCTGTCCAGTTTTCCCAACACCATTTGTTGAAGAGACTGTCTTTTCCCCATGTATATTGTTGTGTCTTTTGTCATAGATGAATTGCCCATATAAGCGTGGGTTTATTTCTGGGCTTTCTATTATGTTCTCTTGATCTGTGTGCCTGTTTTTGAACCAGTACCATACTGTTTCGATTCTTAGAGCTTTGTAGTACATCTTGAAATTTGGAATTGTGTACCTCCAGTTTTGTTTCCTTTCTCAAAGATTGCTTTGGCTACTTGGGGTCTTTTGTGATTCCATATACATTATAGTATTATTTGTTCTAGTTTTATGAAAAATGTTGTTATTTTGATAGGAATTGCATTGAATCTGCAGATTGCTTTGAGTAGTGTGTACGTTTTAACAATATTAATTCTTCCAATCCATGAACATGTAGTATCTTTCCATCTGTTTGTATCACTTTCAGTTTCTTTCACCAGTGTTTTATATTTTCCAGAGTACAGGTCTTTCACTTCTTTGGTTAAGTTTATTCCTCTGTATTTTATTCTAGTTTATTTCTAGGTATTTTATTATTTTTGGTGTGATCAAATGTATACTTTAAATATGTACAGTTTAATTATCTCTTCTATACCATAATAGGTCTTTTGGGAAGTACAGAATGTTAAATAATAAATTCAGATTATACAGTTGTTGTGGTTTTTTGGTCATAGATTCTTGAGACCTATATTCATTTATCTCCATATCTTCATGATACCTCCTTTTGGATATTTATTTTTTAATAACACGTATCAAAATAAACATAATTTTTGACTTTTTTCTCTTTCCCTCTCTATTTATTCTCTAGTTTTTTGCATCTTTGTAAGTATTACTTCCATTTTCCCATTTTTCATGCAGGAAGCTGGAGAATTATCCTTGATAGTCTGTAATCTTCTCCTTTTCACCATCACCACCCTCACCCTCACCCCCACCCCCACCCTTGTTCAATTTACTCTCCTCTCTCACTAAAGTGGAGACCTCTCTTGTTCACTACCATGTAGCTATCACCTGGCTCAGGTCCTGGTACAGTTGCCAATATTTATTGAATGAATGTTTAGAGAACATGTGTTGGAAGGAAATATACCAGTGTTGCCTTTTGAGTGCTGCATGTTTTTGTAAGATTTCCACAATGAACTATTATGGCTTCCTAATAAGAAAAGTTATGAATAAAATGTCTGTCTATACATTTGCCTTTACTAGGGTTGAAAAAGCAGATGTTATTTTGAGACCTTGGGGTTTTAGTTCTTGATACTTTGTAAAATAAGTGACCTTGATATATTTACTTTTATTTTTTTTTTTTTAAAGATTTTATTTATTTGTTTTAGAGAGAAAGAATGTGGGGGGCAGAGGGAGAGGGACAAGCAGACTCCCTGCTGAGTGCGAGCCTGACACGGGGACGAAATTAAGAGTTGGATGTTTACCTGATTGAGCCACCCACATGCTCCTTTACTTGACTTTTAATATTTCAGAGTTGCATAGCTCTCGGGAGTACTTTTTATGTTGTGTTGTTCATGAATGAGAGCTTCTGAATTAGTGTAAAGCAGAGACTTAGTGCAAGTGTCAGGTATAGTTTACCTAGACTGGTGTGTGTATTTCTTTCTTGGATTTACCTACAATTTATATACTATCTTGCAGTCTTTAGCTTAGAGTGTCTTGCTGTATTTTTTTTGTTTCTGTTATAATTTTTTAATAGGTCACTGTTACTAGGATATATTATATTCTTCACAGTTTTGACCAGTTTTCACTTACGGAGAAAATTATGTAAGATTTTCTGATTCTCAGTATTCATCTATGGCAACTCTGGTGCTGGGCATATGGTGAATGTCCTCTGAATCTCTTAAAATTTTTATTGAAAATCATACATTTTTGTTTTTTTAAAACAGAAAATAAAGCTTTGTATCTTTGAGATAATGAGTTGTTAAATAGACTTAGTACAGTTGACCCTGAACCACACGGGTTTGAACTACCTAAGTCCACTTATACATGGATTTTTTTTTTCAATAAATGCAGTACAGTACCTTAAATATAATTTCTCTTATGATTTTCTTAACATTTTCATTTCTCAACCTGTATTGTAAGAATACAGTATATGATACATTTAACATACAAAATATGTGTTAATGGACTATTTATGTTATCTGTAAGACTTCTGGTCAGCATTAGGCTATTACTAGTAAATTTTGGGGGGCAGTCAAATACGGGTTTTTGACTGTGTGGGGAGTTGGCACCCCTAACCCCATGTGTTGTGCAAGGGTCACCTGTACTTTGAAGTTCTAAAAAATACAGTTCTCAGAGTATTATCAAGGTGACTAAGTGGCTTATTATATTTATTTTTTACTCATCATTTAAATGAGCTTGTTTCTCACCTGGAAATGCTTTTTACAATTTTATTTAAATGTTTGTGTTCTTTTCTTTCTCTTTTTAAGATGCCCTTTGTTAATGTTATTTCATTTATCTATATAGTAAAGTATACCAACTTTTTAAAAAAATACTTATTTCCAACTTTTTTAACAGATAAAATAATTAGGCACAGGGCTTGTACCCTGAAGGACACTGCACATGCCATCATTGCAGCGGAATTGGATCCAGAATTTAATAAACTCTGTGAAGAAATTAAGGAAGCAAGAATAAAAAGAGGTAAGTTATAGAAATGAATTTGCTCCTGAAGACCAAGAATCACTGAGTGTTACTAAATGACATTTCTTTAGGGTTGCTGGCATTATGAAAATAATCTACTTTGAGGCACAGACTTTATGTATTTCTGATACTAATGTGTCATGTAAATTCTCAAAGATAAATTTTAAAATTTTACTTTCTGTGAAAGTTTTAGTAAGTGCAGCAATACAAATTACAGAAAGTTCTTTTCAGTGAATTTTTTTTTTTGCAGGAGAATATCTGTTAAATATTGATTCTTAAAGGGTTTATAGGCTTTCATATCTGTAGAGGATTTACTTTTTAAAAGTTTTTAGGAATACTGTTTTTGTTTTCCCTATTGACATTTATGTGTAGTTTTATAAATATAAAATTAATAGAATTAGCAAATGTGGTTTGTTCATTCAGTGTATAAGCCTGTCCTTGAAGAACTCAGTAAGAGACAGACAGAATTGTAAAACAAATCAAGTACAGTTGAAGTATATGAGTTGGTTGAAACATGTTTAAGGCACAGAGGAGAGACCTCCTTGTAGGGATCCCAGCATTTTGCCTAGAGTTTAGGGAATGAATATAGGAGTGTTGTCTCTAGTGGAACAGAAGAAGGGAGGCAGTGACAGAGGAGGAAGAGGTATTTGTAAGCACAGCAGATAATAGCATGTGCAAAGGCACAGAGATATGAAATAACATGGTATATTTGAAGAACAACAAACTGGTATTGCTGAAGCTGTACGGAATGGTGGGAAATAGAGCTCAAGAGGCGAGCTGAGTCCAGGACATTGAAATTAAGAAGCTTTTTTTCTATTTCCTAAGGTCCTCCCTGGTCACCTAATCTAATATAGGCTCTGGTCACCATAGCATGGCATTTTGTCTTTTTTTGGGGGGGCCTCCCTTCCTTATTTGGAATGTAAGTGTTGTGAATGGCTTATTCATAGCTCTACTGCAGGCCCTAGAACTCTGTCCTATAAATATTTGAACTGATCAATGCCAATGCTAAGGAGCTTAAGACTTTATCCTGTAGGTCAGTGTTTTTCAAAGTGTGTGTGCCTAATACCCACATCAGCTTATTAGACTGAGTGAATTAGATTCTTTGAGAGTAGTAAGGCTGAGAAATCTTTACTTTAACAAACTATTCAAGTGTTTTTTTTTGTACACTAAAGTTTGAGAACCATTGCCATAGTCAGTATGAGTCATTGAAATATTTTAAGCTGTGGAACGAATTGGTAAATTGCTTTGGCAGCAGGAAATAGTAAGGTCTCAATGTGTCAGGATAGGAGGATGAGAGACCAGGCAAAAAACTGTCGGAGACAGTTTGGAAAACAGTTTGGCAGTTTCTAAAAAATTAAGCGTAACATTTACCATATGACCCGTGATGCTACTCCTGGAAACAGCCCAAGAGAAATGAAAACATATGCCCGTATAAAAGACTGTTCATAACAACTAAAAACTGGAAACAATGCAAATGTCCATCAACTGGTGAATGTGTAAGCAAAATGGTATATCATACAATGGCATATGCTCAGCCATAAAAAGGAACAAATTACTGATACATGGTACAACATAGATGAACTTCAAGAACACTATCCTGAGTGAAAGAATTCAGTCACAAAAGACCACCTGTTGTGTGATTCCGTTTATATGAAACATTCACAAAAGACAAATCTATGGAGACAAAAGGTAGATTCGTGGTGGCCTGGGTTAGTTACCTAAAATTGGGCTGCTGTGGTGATTGCATAGCTCTGTAACTTCACTAAAAATCATTTAATTGTTTGCTTAAAATGAGTGATTTTTTTGTTATGTAAGTTGTACCTCATTAAAGCTTTTGGGGGAAAATGCTGTTGGGAGTTGTGCAGAGTTTTAATTAATATGAAGTGGGAATAGATATAGAATCATTGTAAATTGGGGCAGGGTTGGAGGCCATTGTGAAGGAAAGGAAGAGTCAAAATTGGCTGCCCATATTACTGATTTAATGACTTAGTAGATGCTGATACTACCAGTAGAGATAGGGAGGGAATATCTCTGTAGAGATAGGGATGAACAGGTTTTTTGGTGGGGAAAGATAAACTAGTTAGCTTTAATTTGACCCATCTTTATGATACCCAGTTGGAGATACCAAATAGGCAGTTGGATATGTGGGTCAGAAGCTTAGGAGATGCTTGGGCTAAACATGGATTTGGGAATTATTATGTAATGGTGATAGAAGCTGAAGGCTTGAATGATACTTTATGGTAGAAGGTATAGATCAGAGTGAGAAGAAAAGGGATTCCAGAGACAACCCTGAGAAACATCAGTATTTAACGACCACATAGAAGAAACAAGTCTAGTGAAGGAAATTGAGATGGAGTGGTTACTCTTAGGAAGATCAATGTAGGAAAACCAAACTTACTGCAGTGTGGTGTGACAGGCAGCTAATACCAGACGAAAACAGTTCATGTGAATGGGGTTTAATGACCCAACAAACACTTACAAATTCTAAGATGGCAGAAATAATAACTTTTAGACAAAATATTTTCATTGTCTTACAGTCATAAGAATATGTGGCTTTGCAAATTAAACCAAGTAAACGTAAGGTTCCTTGCTGGGTTATTTTTTTATTTTTTATGATTTTATATCAGTTTCTTTCCCATCTTAAAACAAAAGATACTGTTTTCATCTGAATTACAAACTGTCCAGGTGTAATTAATGACTAAAACTTAGTTCTATATTTCAGACTTTTTTTTTTTTTACCGTGTTGGTTTATGTAGCTGGGAATATTTAAATAGGTGTTGCTTATCTTCTGCCTGCAGGCTTATCGGTAACAGCAGAACAAATAAATCCTCATGGCACTGGAGCTCGGAAGACCGAAACTAGAGTTGAAGAGGCATTTCGGCACAAACAAAGAAATCCATTGGATGTCTGGCACAACTCTGCAAATAAATGTGCATGTGAGTGTTTGAGACCATGTTATCCAGTAGTGGGAATGGCTGGGAAGTATGCAGATTTGTTAGGAGTTGGGGACACAGACCAGGTGCTGCTGTGTTCCCACAGGTTGTCTCATCTTCTCTCTGTTCAGAGGTGAAGAGCTTGTGCAGTAGGATGTGGAATCAGAAGTATACTTCTCTAACCATATTTGCTCTTTTCTATCTACATTCACTACTTGCTGCTATTCATTGAACTAGGTTTGAATATTTTTAGTTTTAAACTTTTTTTTTTTTTTTTTTTAAGATTTTATTTATTTATTTGACAGAGAGAGAATACAAGTAGGCAGAGAGGCAGGCAGAGGGAGAGGGAGAAGCAGGCTCTCTGCTGAGCAGGGAGCCCGATGTGGGACTCGATCCCAGGACCCTGGGATCATGACCTGAGCTGAAGGCAACCGCTTAACTGACTGAGCCACCCAGGTGCCCTAAACTTTGGTTTTTGGATAGAGATGTAGAGCCAACACTTTTCATCTACCCCTGCCTCCAACCCTAATTCCTTGCTGTATAATACATAGGCTGTTCTCTTTATGTGGAAAGGAGCAACTTTGACTTAAGAGAGTGGCCAATGTGGCAGTAGGACTTTGATTTTTCTGAGAGAATATCTTGTGCGCAGTTTGAAGAATCTGTACAGCCTTTTTAATCTAGTTTTGTTTAAGTGAGATGTATTTAGAAAGGGAAAATTCGTTGTTCTAGGTTTTCTTGACTTGTCCTCATTCATGCTAATTTAGAAGATTTCTGAAAGACAAATGTTAATGAACACAGCATTTTCTTAATACAGTCCATATGTTTCGCTGAAGATAGTCACCCTTGGAAGATACATGCTGTTCTGGTATAAAGGTGGTCACACTGTTGAAGCTGTCAGTAAACCTGGCCGTAATATGTTCTTTCACCAGTGGCGTTGAATTTGAATGAATTAATCAGACTCATTTTTTTTTTTTTTTAGCTCTTCTCTTTGTGATATTTGGCATATCCATATGTGAGAAAATTTGGAGGACTTAGTGGCACATTTGTTTCCATGAAATTGATTAAAGCTATTTGGTGTCGTTGTATCTTGGATCATGACCTGGATTATATAATGTAGCACTCTAATTTAAACCTTGAAATCCTGTATATTCTCTGCACCTGATACAGATATTTACTAAAACCCATTGAAAATTGCCTTTAAGCATTTTAAGTTCTTTTAAATGTTATTTTAATCTACAAATGTGAGTTTTGTTTTCTCTTACCAGTAGATGGCATATGTGACTCATCATTTGTCTGTTTCACATTAATTTACTTGAATTATAAATCTAAATATCCCTAAGAGAGAGTTGCTTTCCTAACGTCTTAGTTTTGG
The DNA here is from genome assembly GCF_964656455.1 of Halichoerus grypus. Lineage (NCBI taxonomy): Eukaryota > Metazoa > Chordata > Mammalia > Carnivora > Phocidae > Halichoerus > Halichoerus grypus. The sequence continues at coordinate 18,470,807 of NC_135721.1, read as the reverse complement.
AAACAGGCTTCTCAGAGAGGCTATAAAAATTGACTCTAAAGATTGTGCCCCCATATTGGTTTTTCACACAAAGTGCCCCTGTAAAAGGAAGTAGTATGTGAAAGATTAGTTCCATAAATGGATACTACTACCACATGCCAGGTGCTGTAGAGATACAGCAGTGCTTAAAACAAAAATCCCCATTCTTCTGGAGCTTATATGATTAATTTCTCTTATTTTACCAAAAATCATACTCACCATTAGAAATAATTATATAAGGAAGAGAAAAATATCTCTAGTTTGACCTTCTCCCAAATGAGAACATTTTCTTTGTTCTTAGCTGGGATGAAAGTGTTAGAAATAAACTTGCTTCAGTAGGCATTCTAAGCCTTTGCTTAGTGCCTACAGATCAAATGATTGAGCTGGCTCTTGATTGAACAGAGTTTAGCTGCTTCTTGCTCTAGAGTTAGATGGCTTAGTGAGGAAAGAAGAGGGGAACCGTTTGTGCTTTGGTTGCATGGCTAGAGAATAAGCGAGGTCAGAATGTCTGGAGTGACTTGTCAGTAAAAACCTAATAGCTCCACCTTTTAGAGAAAGAGCAGGCTGAATTTTTTTTTTCACTTTTAATGTGGACTGGATTAGTTTTTCATATAGTTTTTTTTTTTTTTTAAAGATTTTATTTTTTTGACAGAGAGAGACAGCGAGAGAGGGAACACAAGCAGGGAGAGTGGGAGAGGGAGAAGCAGGCCTCCTGCTGAGCAGGGAGCCAGATGCAGGGCTCGATCCCAGGACCCTGGGATCATGACCTGAGCTGAAGGCAGACGCTTAACCGACTGAGCCACCCAGGTGGCCCTAGTTTTTCATATAGTTAATAGAGTACTTAAAAATGCCCATCACTTTAGCTTATGTACAGCTTTTAACAGTAAACTAATAACAGAAATTTCTTCTCCAATTACCCTGTAAGTGTAAATTATGAAAATAGAAATTAGTAGGGGAAAAAGGAATGGAGAGATGATTCGAATGATATGGTTTTGAAGGCAAAATATATTTTGAACCAAGTGACAAAATAATTTGAATTTGGGAAATGATTTCAGAAACCTTTAGTAGATTTATTATTAGATAAGAAAGAAAAGTAATATAACAGCATTTGTCCATTTCCTGTGAATACTTTGGTGTCTTTACAGAGAACTCAGTAAGGATTAAAGTTGAAAGGATGAAAAGTTTGTAAACACATATACGGGGAATTAAAGATTCCTGGACCCATTGTCTGGGATTACTCATAAAACTCATGATAGTTTCTGGCATCTAGAGATGAATATAGTCTTTACAACTTCTGTAGGTCTTCCTTTTTACATTACTGACAAAATACTTATTTTCAACGTTTGTTAATGTTGCTGCCTTGATAGCAGAGCGCTTAACTTTTTCCACGTTTTCTTTCTTTTCCTTCCTTCCTTCCTTTCTTTCTTTTTTTCTTTCCTTCCTTCCTTCCTCCCTCCCTCCCTTCCTTCCTTCCTTCTTTCCTTCTTCCTTCCTTCCTTTTTTAATATTTTGTTTATTTATTTGAGGGAGAGTGGAGGGAAGAGCAGAGGGAGAGGGACAAGCAGACCCCATGCTGAGCATAGAGCCCGACATGGGGCTCGATCTCAGGACCCTGAGATCATAACCTGAGCCGAAATCAAGAGTCAGACGCTTAACTGACTGAGCCACCCAGGCACCCCCCCCGCCTTTTTTTTTTTTTACATACTTTCAAGTAACAACTATGTAACCAATTGATCCTGCTTGGTGAACCATTTATAGTAGAGGAGGCTAACAGTTGTCTAACCAGATTGTCTCTATAAACTTCACAGAGTTTCTGTCCACTACCGTACTTTCTGTGGGTGATTCCTTCTTTTGGAAGGAGAGGCAGTGGATAGTTCTTTTTTTTTTTTTTAGATTTTATTTATTTGACAGAGAGACACAGTGAGAGAGGGAACACAAGCAGGGGGAGTGGGAGAGGGAGAAGCAGGCTTCCCACAGAGCAGGGAGCCCGATGCGGGGCTCGATCCCAGGACGATCCCAGGACCCTGGGATCATGACCTGAGCCGAGGGCAGATGCTTAACGACTGAGCCACCCAGGCGCTCTGTGGATAGTTCTTTGTGGGACACCTGTAACAGTTCTGTCTGATATACTGGATCATGTGTTCATTTCCTTTCATGGTTAGGAGCTTTGGGGTGATTTTGCTGGCAAAGCACTCATTTTCCTGGTGGAAATCTGGGTCTATGACCCCCAATTTTATAGGTAGCCTGGTAATGTGGTTGGTCATTCCCTAAATGTATGTATTATATGCTTGGCCCCTGGATGTTAGGAATTAGGAACAGCTGTAAAGTAGAATGTAGTATAATAGAAAAAAATTAATGCTGGGTAAACTCATGCTCAATTTTTAAAAAAATTTCATTCTTCAGAGTTTGTTTCTGACTTCATATTCATTCAACTTGTAGGTTGTGAGGATTAGTCAGCATGGATGTCAAGAGCTAAGTAGTTCTTGGGTGTTTCACTGGTATGGGTGTACTTTCTTTTGGGTCTTAATATAGTGAACATTTGTAAAACAAGTGTTGCACTCCAAGTTCTGTATACCTGTTTTCCTTCTCTCTAAAATAGTTCGAGTTCGGAGAAAATCAAGGCGGCGATCACAGTGGGGTAAAGGAATTATTAAGAAAAGGAAAGTCAATAATTTAAAAAAAGATGAAGAGGACACTAAATTTGCAGACTACGAGAACCATACAGAGGACAGGAAGTTGCTAGAGAATGGAGAGTTTGAGGTAAGCACTGACTGCCATGAAGAAAATGGCGAAGAGACTGGAGACCTCTCTATGACCAATGACGAATCATCGTGTGACATCATGGACATGGACCAGGGGCAGAGGCTTAACAGTGGAGCGGGCACGAAGGAGAACTTTGCATCTACTGAAGAGGAAAGTTCCAATGAGTCTCTGCTTGTCAACAGCAGCGGTTCTCTCAATCCAGAACAGACATCTAGGAAAGAGCCTTTCCTTAAAGGAAGCTGTCTAAATGGTGAGGCCTCCACTGACAGTTTTGAAGGAATACCAGTTCTGGAGTGTCAGAATGGCAAAGCTGAAGTAGTTTCTTTCTGTGGTAGTGGAGACAAATGTAGTTCTGAACAAAAGATTGTCCCGGAGGACCAGTCAAAAGAAAAACCAGAAACTTCAAATGAACATCATGGAGATGATCCTGAGAAACTAGAGGCCCTGGAGTGTAGCAGTAATGAGAAGTTAGAACCCAGCCCCGAAGTGGAGGTTAAAGATGCAGAACTGGATAAAGAAGGTAGAGCGAATATTTTTTTAAAAATCTGAAATTTTAAATTCCAGAGTTAACTAATGGCATATTTTGTTTGGTCCCCAGTAGCACAAGTTGATAAGCAGTTATACCCCTCTGAGAATCTGTTAAAGTTTTCATCTTTTTCCCTAGGAAAGTGTACATACACATGCCTAGTAAATTTTTGGTGGAAGTTTTGGAGGGTTATGGTCTAGAATGCATTACTTTCCTGGCTGCTTACTCTTTTGCCTCCCACCTGATTATTATCCCTATCCTAAAGGATTTATGGTTAAAGGTTGAGTAAACCCACAGGTGTTAAGAAGATGGAATTTTCTAGTAAGAATGATTGGGGTGGGGTAGGCTGGGCTGAGAAGACTTGGATACTAGAGCAGTGTGGTATCCTACGCTTATGTACACTCACGTTAAATTCAGTTTAACAATGGAATGGTTCATTATAATCCTGTTCATTATAATCATGTGACTTTGAGCTGGTAACTTATGCTCTCCAACCTTGTTTTTCTATTTTGTAAATTAAACTTCAGAGTGGTGTCACTGTGGGGATTAAATAAGTCATGTATATTAATTGCCTCTTCTCGTACCTGGCACATACTGAGCTATATTCATTCCAGGCATTCAGTGTTAGTTGAATCTAAGGGATGTTGAGTCTAACAGGCTCCATTACTTTGTAAACCAGTGGTATAGGAAGCAGTAGAACCTGTGCTGTCAGATTTACCTTGTTCTTGCAGACTCAGAGCACTCTGCTAGCTCCCACCTTCCTATGGCTGTGTGATTCTTTTAAGCAGCAGCAGAATAGGGGGCCTGAGAGTTTCTAGCCCTGCTTTGTTTATCATTCTTTAGCCCATAGTGGGATGGGGTGAGTTAGAGATCTACCCTTTGAATGTACATTTTCATGCTGAACAGGTATTCTTATAACTAAGCTATTGTGAAATTCTGTTATGTTCTCTCAATGGTGTGGAGTATATATTGCTTTAGCCTCGGATTCAGGCTATGTGGGAAAGTTTTTTGCTGCCAGTTTTTGAGCCCTCTAGCAGAATTAGAAAGTAGGAAGATATTATTCAGTCTTAGAATTCTCTTAATGGATAAAGAGAGATGTGTGTGTACTGGTCTTTTTTAAAAAGATTCTATTTATTTGACAAAGAGAGAGAGAACGCACAAGCAGGGGGAACGGGAGAGGGAGAAGCAGGCTCCCCACTGAACAGGGAACCTGATGCCAGATGCTGGGGCTTGATCCCAGAACCCTGGGATCATGACCTGAGCCGAAGGCAGATGCTTAACGGACTGAGCCACCTAGGTGCCCCATGTTCTTAAATGCTATTTGTTGAGAATTTTTCTTTCTCCTCAATATTTAATAATAGAAGGTAGTTTTAAGGGCAGTATTTATTCTGGTACTTATTTATATTTATAATACAGACAGAATTTTAAAAATGTGTTAAAGCTAGGGTTAAGTAATGACTGGGACAGAGTGGGGAGAAAGGAAGAGATCTTCCTGATAAGGCGCTTTGGATATGAGGTGAGTAATGTTCTTTTACTATGAGATTTTAGTATGCTTGCAGAAAAGGTTTAAATTAATATTATGTTCAATTGGTTATCTAAAAACTTTAAAGATACTTGTTGTATAAAAGCTTTATCTGAAGTTTTCACTTGTAACTGTCAGGGCAGTGTTACCTACCTAGTTCAAGTTCTCAGGCTCCTGGATGTCCGTGGATTTGGTAATGAGCATCCGTAAGGTCTCAACAAAACTCTTAGCATATATTAATTGAACTATAAATAAAGGCTTTCACTCTAGAGGCTATCTGAAATATAAAATTTCTCTGCTACATGGAGGTATATGTTTCCCAAAGCAATATTTTGGTTCTTTTACTATTTATCTGTATAGCAAGCATTGATTGGAGGAAATTGTTTAAAGACATGGGAATAGGAGAACTAATGCAGGAGGGAGGAGGAAGGTTCTCCTTAGTGTTTGTGACATGGGACAGGTCCTCTATAAAGTTCTGAAACAGGGGTGCCTAGGTGGCTCAGTTGATTAAGCGTCTGCCTTCAGCTCAGGTCATGATCTCAAGGTCCTGGGATTGAATCCCACATCAGGCACCCTGCGTCTTCCTCTGCCCTGCTGCTCCCCCTGCTTGTGCACGTGCTCTCTCTCTCTGACAAATAAATAAAATCTTTAAAAAAAAATAAAGTTCAAACAGTTTGAGTTTGTCTTTGTGTTCCTTCTCCCTTGGCTTCTTCTTAGAGTATGCCTACCTAGGGCATCATAGGGCTTATGGCCTCTCTGCCCTCTCTATCCCTTAGAGTGCCTGGTGCTGTCAAATTATGCTCAGCCACCTCAAAATTTCTGTTGTTTTTTTTTTCCAGTGTAGCTGGTCTCAGTATGATGTTGAGAAAAAAATAATTAGATTATAGTAATTCACTCTGAGGTAGGAAAGATCACTTAGCCCTATTACACTTTAAATGGGCTTAATATTCTTTTTTTTTTTTTTTTTAAGATTTTTTATTTATTTGACAGAGAGAGACACAGCAAGAGAGGGAACACAAGCAGGGGGAGTGGGAGAGGGAGAAGCAGGCTTCTGGCGGAGCAAGGAGCCCGATGCGGGGCTCGATCCCAGGACCCTGGGATCATGACCTGAGCCGAAGGCAGACGCTTAACGACTGAGCCACCCAGGCGCCCCTAAATGGGCTTATATTTTTAAGAAAAAAAAAATGTTAGAAACCAGATTAATTTCTAATAGAAATCTGGGCAGTGTAAAAGAGAAAAATAAATTTCAGTTAATTTTGAGGAAGATTTTTTTTTTTTACTTGCAAGGGAAATATATAGACAGGTTGGCCTCACTTGGTGTGGGTATCTGCTTTTCTAGGTTGCTTCCCCTCTTCCAATTCTGAAAGCTCTAAATCTTAAAATGATGGCTATCATAAAGTGAAGACTGTTTATAGGTTAGTGCTTAGAGGTGATGACTGCTTTTCTCTTCCTTTAAGTGGACGTGTTTATTGATGATTTTCTGGCATAACTTGGCTTTCATAGTTATGGTTTAATTTCCTTCAATTTGAGTTACTTACTTAAAAAAAATTATCATTTAAAGAATATACCCTTATTCCAAAAAGTTTTTGTGGTGGGTAGAAGAATTTATAGTTGTTTAAGCTTGATTTTTCTTAACTTTTACTTGCTGCAGTGCATTTTTTTTTTCAATTGTAGGTGCTTCTAAAGTAAAGAAATATCGTAAGTTAATTTTAGAGCAGGCAAAAACAACAAGCCTGGAACTGGTTCCAGAAGAGCCCTGTGAGCCTGTGCCACCTCTTATAGTTGATCATGAGAGATTGAAGGTAAGCTTCGCTATTCCCAGTCAGTCTTAAATGAATGGAAAGAGATATGAGTATGTTTGTAGGCAGTTGAATAAAAGTAGTTATGATAATCTCTTGCTTTAACCTAGGAATATATGTGTTTTAGGGCTTCTAGTAAAAAAAGAGTTTTGTGTGTTTTGAGGGGTTTAGAGAATGGTCTTGGTAATAAACTAAGCCTTAGAATCTTCTAAATGTGTCATTGTTATACCATAGCCGATGATGTCTATTGCTTAGCCATTTGAATATAACTGTTTCAGTGTGAAAATGAAAGCAAACTTCATTTTATTCTCTTCTAATTTTTCTTAGAAATTGCTTGATTTGTTGGTAGATAAAAGCAACAATCTGGCAGTTGATCAACTTGAGAGATTATATTCTCTTCTTAGTCAGTGCATCTATCGTCATCGTAAAGATTATGACAAATCACAACTTGTAGAGGTAAGTGCTCAGTTCATCCTTAGAATAAACAGATATGTGCTTTAACTTGTTCCAAAGAAAAAAAGAGGAAAACATTTTTTTTTAGTCTGTATCTTTCACCAAGTAACTGAAGAATGTTTTGAAGATTTAAGATTAGAAGACTCATTAAGAGTTATAGTTTGAAGAATAAATCCTTTCTGTATCATTTTATCTCAGGACAGAGGTAATCTGAGATTCTTTGTTTATCAAAACAGAACTTCATGGTTTCTGGGTTGGCAAATACCTAGAATAGCATGTCACAATTCTCTTGTCCCTTGCTTATTACTGACAGATCACTGAGCATGTCACTTGGGCATATGTGGGGATGGCCTCACAGTCCTTACCGCTGCCGCCTAGGCAGCCTCTGCTGATTAAAGGAGTGGGCCTGGGCAGTGAGACCTGTTTGCCAACCCATTAATGATTAGAAGAGAACTTAAAAGTCATCTTATTCATCAGATCTAGTCTTATGAGATGGCCACATGAAGGAGTGGTTGTTCTTTTGCTTAGACACTTTAGAGGTGAACCGTTACCTTTCTTTTTTTTAAAGATCTTATTTATTTGAGAGAGAGAGTGAGTGAGTGTGTGAGCGGGTGGAGGGGCAGAGGGAGAGGGAGAGGGGGAGGGAGAGAATCTCAAGTAGACTCCGAAGCTAGCACAGAGCCCGACAAAGGGTTTGATCTCCACAACCCTGAGATCATGACTTGAGCCGAAACCAAGAGTTGGACACTTAACGGACTGAGCCACCCAGGTGCCCTAACTGTTCCCTTTCTATTTTTTTTTTTTTTAAGATTTTATTTATTTATTTGATAGGGAACACAGCAGGGGGAGTGGGAGAGGGAGAAGCAGGCTTCCCGCTTGAGCAGGGAGCCCGATGCGGGGCTCGATCCCAGGACCCTGGGATCATGATCTGAGCCAAAGGCAGACGCTTAACGACTGAGCCACCCAGGCGCCTGAACTGTTCCCTTTCTAGACAACTCTAGGCTGTAGTGAGTTCTTCCTTATAAATATGAACTTATACCTGTTCATATAATTTACATCATTAAGCCACACTTCTGCTTTTTGAGGTCATCTGAGCAAACATAGACCCACTAAATGGCTAAATGACTTAGACTCCCTGTTCATTTGCCAGTTAGTTTGTTTATCTAGTGGTCTGATTATTAAATACTTACTGAATGCTTATAGTTCCAGATACTGTGCTAGATGTTTGGGCTGCAAAAAATGAATGAGACAAAGTCCCTGCTCTCAAGGAGCATTTCTAGTATATTAAAGATTTATATGTAGAGGATGTGATTGTTTTTCCATGTTCAATAATACTGGACTTGAATCAAAGGGAGAGAGCATTTCAAAGTTATTTTCTAATCACCTTTTTATGAGTTACATTTTTATGCATCTACACTGTCATTATACAGTATATAGAAATAATAAGAAAGCACAAATGAGAAAATAAAAACATCATCCACATCCCACCATCTAGAGGAAACTAGTCAGTGTTAATCTTATGGGATATCTTCTATCTTTTAAAATGTCTAGATGATGGGGCATCTGGGTGGCTCAGTCGGTTAAGAGTCTGCCTTCGGCTCAGGTCATGATCCCAGGGTCCTGGGATCAAGACCCGCGTCGGGCTCCGTGCTCGGCGGGGAGCCTACTTCTCCCTCTCTCCCCTGCTCGTGCTCTTGTCTTTTGCTATGTCTCTCTCTCAAATAAGTAAATAAAATCTTTAGAAAAAATGTCTAGATGAGCATAACATGTGTATAAGTATGTGAATACATATTAAAAATTGGGATCATATTGTGTATTCCGTTTTATAATCTGACTTTTTTCCTTATTCAGTAATAATATGAAACATTTAGCAAGAGTGATTTTTATTGATCTAATATGAGAACTTACTGATCAGACGATAATCTGGCCTATTGTACAGAGATGTAGCATATAATTTCAGGTGTTTAAAGGGGGAAAGGAAAACCAAATGTCTTAGATGTTTTGGACACTTGGCCATCTGAATGAAATGTGTAGGGTAGAGTTCTTTATTTTTAAATTCCAAAACTTGTTTATTCACATGGGTTGCCGTTTGATTAACTTGAATGGATTGAATACTCTTTAGCAGTGAAACATTTTTCAGTAGGGGACTTGGAACCCTGTAATCTAGGGGCCTTTTTTAGGGAGGGAAGGGATCTGTAGCAGAGTCATCAGTGAGTGGCATTTCTTGTGGTGATGGCAGCGACTCTTTCTGGCTTTTATCCCCCCCTCCCTCCTTTTTGTTTTCAGCTCTGATAAGAGTGAATAGCTATGGGAACAGTGCCTTCTACTTTTGGTACAAGTTTTACTATACTGAGGACATTCATTTTGCTTTGAGAGAATATGAGTAAAGGAAGGGCTCAGGCTCTGGAATGAGGCTACCTGTACTCAAATTCTGAGTTTGTTGTTTATTAGCTGACAAATTATTTATATATATAAATTTCTTAGTACAATATCAGGCATATTAAGTACTCATTGAATGTTAGTAGCATCATCTTCAATAGCCTAAATACCAAATAGGAGGCATTTGGAAGTGTCTAGGGCGGATAGTCTTATGGAGTAGCTATAGTATTATAATCAGAAAATACTTAAAGCTTAACCTGTATCTAAAATTCTTTCTCTAAAAAGTTAATTAAGTGAATTTTCCCATAATACTTTTGTCTTTTCTTTAATAGATAACATGCACTTTTTTTTCCCCTTGTAGGAGATGGAAAGAACAGTTCATATGTTTGAGACATTCCTATGAACTTTTCAAGATGAGTGGTTTATCCTCTCCAATCTGCTCCTGACAGAGCAGTCTTCTGAGCCATTCAATTTCAAATTGCACCAATTATGTGCAGAGCCTTGGTGTAAAGTGCTCTCTCACTCATTCTTTCTCTCTGTTGAATTTGGTGCTATTGTCTCAGGTACCTGAAACCAACCAGCCTACAAGAACCAAACAGAACTTCAGAAACACGTTGTATTTTCCACAAATAAAAAATACAACCCCACAGATTGGAGATTTTGGTGCTACAGAAACTGCTCTCACTTCTGCTCCTCTTTTCGTGCACTCTCTTTTGGAGACTTCTCTCTTAGGGAGCAGACCAGCAAACCGAGGAAACTGGATGGGGCAGTTCTAACTGTGTTGAATTGTTTAAACAGTGGGCAACCGTTTTGTTTTTGTTTTGTTTTGTTTTTCTTTCTCCTTTCTACTCCTTTAAGCATATTTGTTTTTATTTTTTCCTCTGGGTAATGGACTGAAACCTGTTTTAGAGTTGGCTATGGTATATTCTGGTGGGAAACTGAAGAAACTGGATGAAATTAGATTAGGCTCTTTAGAACTGCCTTTAATGTGCCTTTTAATTCATTTGAGAAAGATAAGGCTAAACAAAAGAATGGGCTTGTTTGTAGCAAATGAATTAGAATGTCTGTTTGGTCACAACCTTGAAAATAAGTTTTGGTACTCTGTGTCATTAAGAGGCAACCAGTGTTTGGTATAAAATGCCTATCTTGTTTTCAGAACTCAAGACAGTCATTAAGCCACACGATATACTAAAATGGTAAGTTTTCCTGTATGGTCTGTTTCTGTTTAAGAAACACATAATAAAACAACAACAACAAATAATACACAGTCCACCAAAAAACTTACACACTTTACAGTATTGCTGACAATGATGACCAGAAATTAGATAGATGGGGACATTCTTTTCCTCTCTCAGTGGCAATTTATAATAGTTATTCATGTTTGAGTTCCCAGAGAAGAATGATTTCATGTATAGTGAATTGTTACTGTTTTGTTTTAAAGCCAGGACTTGCCAATGGACAGAAAAGAGGAATTGTCAGAAGCTCCATAAAATTCATTTTCTTTCTGCATAGTTGCAGGTGAGCTTTGGTATGGTCCTTGAATAACAGTATTAATGTTTAAATCCCTTACCGTAAGCTTACCTTCACAACTATTCATTTTGATTGGAACCCATTTTGGATCTTGTTGAGTGATTTCTGTGAATTGTACTTACCTAAAATTAATTATGGGTTACTAGTTTTACAAAAACTCTACAAATTTGGAGACACAGTCTAGGCAGTTGCAAAGAGGCAAAGGGAGTGCAGTGACATTTTTTTATCAGATGATTTTTAAACAAAAAAAGTAGAAAATTTTGACAAGTTGGCTTGATATCTTCATTCATTATAGCCGTTAGCTGCAGGTGTGTCTTTCCAATATATGCAACACATGTAGTTTGGGTTTTAATTAGAGCAAATGGTCTTGGACTACTGCAGAGATACTGAGCTACCTCAGCTTTTTGTATTTTAGTTACCAGTAGTGTTTACAGGGTCCTGTAATCACTTTGCCACCGTTTACATGCTGAAGCTAAGGTACTTGTCTCCTTGTCTCTGGCTGTTTGTAGTGTGCCCGATGCCGCGCAGAGCGCACACTTTGGCCGTAGGCTACTGCAGTAATCTTAAGTGCTTCTTTGCATTTACATTAACATTTTGCGCCTTCTAATTATAGCTTAATTTTTTTAAAATGCCACTTTTTTCTTTATACCTAGTCTATGAAGTTTTCATAATACTCAGTCATATAATTCAAGAGGCTACCCATGTAGACACACTGTATTTTTAAGGTGGGCAAGTGCGATTAACTATGAACCATTTTAAAGGGGAGGTTATTTGAAACCTCTAATTTGATTATTGGGAGGATTTTCATGCTTTCTTTAGTATTTATTACCATCATACCAGTTCAAACTATTTTACTGTCTAATACATTAGCATTTTGTATTTTGATGGAAATTGTTACAGAATTTAAAGATTTGATGAAATAAGATGTAGCAGATTTTTTGTAGCAAGTTTCTGCTAAAAGGGTTTTTTGCAAGTCTCAGGTTCTTGCTGCACTATTTTTTTTTAAATATTTATTCCAGTTACTCTAATTCAAAAGCATTCTGTTCAAGTAACAGCAGCACTTGTGAAAGGAAAAAAAACGCACATGTTCTTAGTAGGTCACTAAATTTGTACAAGTTAATTAAGATTTGAGCCATCAGTGGGTTTGACAAGGGAAATTTATTTATGTTCAGCATTAAAATGCTTCCAAAAGATCAAGTTTTTTATTTTAACCTTGATATAGATGGAGAAATAGGAGGCAACCTCAGTATGATAGGAACTGCCACTTCGAACAGTTTAGGTCTTAAAGAGAAAGCCAATCTAACGCCAAGGGGAGAACAATTAGCTGAAATTGTATCAACTTCTTCGCTCCCCTTTCCCGCCCCCCCCAAAACCACATACCAGTTTTGCTTACTTTACAGATATCTGGTGGTTCTATAGTTTAAAGCGGTTTGTGAAATTATCCAAGTGGACTCAATTTTGTTTACCTTTCTGTAAGTTCTTAATTTTTGCTGTATAGCATTGGCAAAAATATGTACAAATTGACCTCTGTTCTTATTTCCTATTGTGAGCATTATAAATGATAGCTCCTGTGTAAAACTTTGCTCTCCGATGAGTAAAATGTGTATCACAGCACAGCCCAACAATAGTCAATGCTCAGCTGTGGGGACCATGGGAGCTTTTTGAAGATAATGGAACCGCACTAGGGTTGAAACTGATGGCTGTGGAGTTAATTGTGTTTTTGAGCTTGAATCTCACCTGTGATTAATTTTTTTTGTTTTGTTTTATGTCCTTTCATGACTTGATTTTTCTCATATGCCAATGTATTTGTAGGTTTACTGGATTTTATTTTTAGGGAGTGGGGTGGTAATATCTTCCCATTTTTCGATTAAGTTGGTTCAGCTATGGTGCTATTCAGTAGGTATCTTCAGTGTCAGGTCCCGTAGCTGAATGCCATTCTTACTATAATTATAATTTGTAATCATATTGTAAGCTTGAATTTGGACTTGTACCTGCATCTTTTGTATTTTGTACATTCAGTTATTTAGATTTTGGGAGTCCTTTTTGGTTTCAGTCATGTATGTCTACTTTGTAGATTAAGTAGACTTCATCAGCTATGGTCTGTTTTGGGTTTATAGTTTAATTTAGAATTGTGTTAAATTGATGTTTTGCATTTGACTTCATTTTACATTAGTTTGAAGTAAATTATTTAATTTTTGAATTCTGGAATTTTGAACATTTACTGTAATTTGTAATATAACTGCTGTGAAATACTTGAATAAAGATGACAAGAAAAACCTGTCTTTCTTTAGCCTGATGATGATTGCTGTTGGCTGCAAATGCAGCATACTGTTCTAGCTGAACTCATCTGCTGTGCGGTTCGGGCATGTTGATGTTTACTTATTTAGCTGTGTTCGAGGGACGAGGCAAGCACAGGGTCCCCCTACTGCTCTGCCCTCTTAACTCCTCAGGTTGGCATGTTGATGTTTATTAAGCACCCACCAAAATCTCATTATAGTGTTCTTTTAGATTTTAGTAGCCCTCAGTATTTTTTAGCTAAAAGTTTTTCTGTTGAGGAAGTGTGGTTTTAATTTCAGTTGAAGATTGTCTAAAATGTGTTCTATAGAAGCAAATAGATTACTTCTGAAATTTGTTTTTCTATTTGGAAGACCGCTACAGTAGACGGTCAGGTAGTTTGGTTAACTTTTCTTTGATCAGGTAGTTATGAGCATACTTTGAATAGTACATAGAGTTTAAATATGGAGAAAGATTTCATACCAGAATTTTGAGGGGCTTGTTGCTTCATGGGAATAGAATGTTCTTGGCTTTAGATTGCCCATGTTTCTGTTGTCTACCATGAGATACCTTTTCATGTCCTGAGATAGTATACTAATCCTACTCAATAGAAGTTTTTAATTTTTTTTTTTTTTTTAATCACAATAAAAAGGAACTGGTTGAATTTGAGTAAGATTTTTTTTTATTGATTTTGCATATTGTGTTAATTTTTACTTTAAATTGTATATCAAAAGACTGGTAGTAGTAAACCTGGGAAACAGAGTTTTAAACATTTTAGCCAAATGTTTATATAAGTAATTTATAAGAGCATTTGAGTCTTTTTTTTTTTTTTTAAGAATTTATTTATTTGAGACAGAGAAAGAGAGAGAACACAAATGGGGTGGGGGGCAGAGGGAGAAGCAGACACTCCACTGAGCAGGGAGCCCGATGCAGGGCTTGATCCCAGGACCTTGAGATCATGACCTGAGTCAAAGGCAGCTGCTTAACCCAGTGAGCCACCCAGGCACCCCACATTTGAGTCTCAAGTTTTTAGAAGTCTGGAGAGAAGTTGGGTTTATTTATCCAGTTTTAATTTCCACTGGACTCAAAACTACAGTAAAGTGAGAGACTAATCTTTTGAATATCTATTTCATGTTATTGCTATTCCCTAACACCTGCAAAGTTATCTGTTGGCTATCTTTTTTTTTTTTTTTTTAAGATTTTATTTATTTATTTGAGAGAGTGAGAGCCAGAGAACAAGAGTGGGGTGACAGAACACAAGCAGAATGAAGGGCAGAGGGAGAAGCAGACTCCCTGCTTAGCAGGGAGCCAGATGGGGGGCTCGATCCCAGGACTCCAGGATCATGACCTGAGCCGAAGGCAGACGCTTAACCGACTGAGCCACCCAGGCGCCCCTGTTGGCTATCTTTTTAAATATAAGTTCCCTCTCTACCTGCCCAGTCTTGTCTGTTATGTGCTAGGTACTATGCTAGACACATTGTCTATCTTTTAGTAGCTCATAGTCCGCTAGGGGAGGCTGGTGTGTATATCAGTAGTAATGATCGGTGTGATAAGGGCTATAACCGAAGGAACACGGTGTTGTTCAGAGTTATAAGAAGGGAACCAATTAAGTCTGTTTAGGAGTGGGGAAAATGAAACTCTTCCCAGAGGGAGTTGGCATTTTATTTGCTCTTTGTTTCTGGCATTTCTAGATTGTAGCCCCACTTTACCAAAACCTTTTCTTAGTTTTCTTGTAACCCTTCATATTACATCATATCATCACTTTATTCATACCACTCACCATGGAGTATCTTTATTTTCAACTTAACTGAAATCTTGCTTATATTTCAGGGCTGAGCTTAGATTCTCCACGAATACATCTCCCTCACCGTATCTTTCCTTTTCAGAACTTGGCTGTATTCTGTAGTGCATAACATAGTGAATTACTAATGTTAGGCAAAACAGTAATTTATTCATGTGGGAAAGGAAGTATCACATTTTTTCTGCATTCCCTGTAGGAATTTAAAACAATGCTGGGCCTATAGTAGATGCTTATTTCTTTTTGGCTTAATTGACACAGCTGAAGTTTACTTAAATCATCCTTTCATTGATTCAGCAGATTGATAGTGAGTGCTTTACAGTGTGCCAAGTACTGTTGCGGGTGCTGGAAATAAAGCAGCGAACAAAGCAGAAAAGGTCCCTGTCTTCATGGAGCTTAAATTCCTTTAGATGTAATGTGCCAGATTTCTGACATGGTTGGTCAGGTTCAAATTATTTTTTTTAAAATGTTCTTCTGTCAGCAAACATTGAGTGAAACATTTTGTTGTTAAAAATTTACCAAGGACTCTTCCTTTTCTTCTATTTCCCATCTTAGTGAATAGAACCATATCCATCAAGGATTATGGTGCATCTCATTCTAATCATGCAGCGTGTTCTGTTGATTTTTATCCCTCTAAAATATCTCCTATCCATCACCCTTTCATCATATTGCAGCTGACTTAATCTGGGCACTAATCCTTTTGTCTGAACTGGTGTAATAGTCACCAATTTGAGAGAATGTAAAGATGGGCAAAGACATAATGTCTGTCTTCAACAGGATTTTTATAATTTAACATCCTTACATTTTTTTTTTTATTAACATATAATGTGTTATTTGTTTCAGGGGTACAGGTCTGTGATTCATTGGTCTTACACAATTCACAGCACTCACCATAGCACATACCTGTCCATCACCCAGCCACCCCATCCTTCCCACCCCCCTCCACTCCAGCAACCTTCAGTTTGTTTTAAGAGTCTCTTATGGTTTGTCTCCCTCTCTGGTTTCGTCTTGTTTCATTTTTCCCTCCCTTCCCCTATGATCCTCTGTCTTGTTTCTCAAATTCCTCATATCAGTGAGATCATATGATAATTGTCTTTCTCTGATTGACTTATTTCACTTAGCATAATACCCTCTAGTTCCATCCATGTCATTGCAAATGGCAAGATTTCTTTTTTTTTTTTTTTTGGATGGCTGCGTAATATTCCATTGTATATATATACCACATCTTCTTTAACATCCTTACATCATATTTACTATGCACTAGGGACTGTTCTGAGTGCTTTACAAATACAAATACACTCTTAATCCTTTGAGAACCGTATGAGCTGTGTGTTGTTATTCCCATCTTACAGGCCAGGTAGACTGGGACATAAAGTAATTTGTCCAAGGTCACACAGCCAGGAATCAAATGCAGGCAGTCTGGCTCCAGAGTTGATGCTCTTAATTGCTATGCTTCACTGCCTCTTGTGGGGGCAGAGAGATGCGCAAGCATGTTTCAGTATACTACGTATGGCACGTGCTACGATTGCGTGATGCATAAGGCACGACGGGTGTACGGAGGAGGAGCATCTAGCCCAACCTCAAGAAAGCCTTCCTAAAAAAAAACTGACGCCTGAGCTGAGGCATCAAGATGGGAAAGGTTTTGTAGGCAGAAGGAACAAGAGAACATATACTGAAGAGTAAAATGGCTGCAGGGCAAAGTACAAGCAGTTCCTAATCACCAAAGGTCAACATTTATTTAACACAAGCCATTGCCACTTGCCAAGCACAGTTCTTGGCATTAGAGTTACAGCTGAGGACAGGACAGCAAGGTCCTGGTTCTCTTGGGGTTTATAGGCTAGTGGGCAAAGAGGAAACAAGATGCTATCTAACAGTGGCCAATGCTTGTGTGATAAATACAGTAGTAATCACAGCAGCAGACATCTGAGTGATAGGTCCTGCTTTAAGGATTAACCATTTAATTATCACAGTATCTATGAGGTAAGTTCTGTTGTTGGTTCCACTTAACAGAAGGGGATACTGAAATACAGGGTTGGTTAAGCAACTTGCCTGATGAGGCTACACAGCTAGTGAGTATGAGCTGGGATTCCACCTTGTGTGGTTTCAGAGTTTGGATTCTTAACTGACCTATCATTAAGGTTAATGATAAGTTCATTTGCTCTCATTCAGATTTTTCTCCCCTATTAGTAAACATTTTTAAGCTGTAGAATACTGCAGAGAATGGTACAACATGCACGTTCCTGTCATCCAGAATTAAATGTTAACAGTTTATCATAACTGTAGTTCTTTTTTATTTAATTTAAAAATTTTTTATTTTTAAAATTTTTTAAATTTTTTAAAAAAGATTTTACTTACTCATTTGTGAGAGAGGGGATGGGGGGAGAGGGAGAAGTATAGACTCCCCGCTGAGCAGGGAGTCCTGCCATGGGGCTCTTTCCCAGGACCCCAGGATCATGACCTGAGCCGAAGGCAGATACTTAACTGACAGAGCCACCCAGGTGTCCCTGTAGTTCTTTTTTTAAAGGACAAAATTCTAGGTAAAGTTGATGTCCCCTTCCTACCATTCCCCAGTTAATTTCCTTTTCTTCTTCAGAGGGAACCATTCTGAAAACTTTGATGAACATCTTTCCCATCTGTTTTTAATTCATTATTTGAGAAGGTAATAGTATGGGTGCTGAAGCCAGAGTGAGTCTAAATCCTAGTTATGTCCCTTCTTGGCTGTGTGACATGAAGCAAGTTACTTTACCTCCCTGCACATCCGTTTATCTGTAGGAAGGGGGATAACGACAGCACTCAGCCTGTGGTAGTTTCTGTGAGGATTATGCATTTGAATCAACAAACACATTGTAATGACCTCAGAACAGTCCCAGGCACGTAGCACGTTTTGTATGTTTTAATCATTACCACTGTAATTATTACTGTTTGTATGTGTCCAAAATATATATATATATATATATTTTTTTAATTTGGAAATGCATGAATAGGGTTTAAAGAATGAAGTAGTTCTAGAAGGCTTGTTATAAAAACTAGTTATCCCCTGATTCTTCCTCCCTCCCTTTCTCCCCCTAAAAAGGAATATTCTTCCCAGAGCCAGTTGTTTTCAACATCCTTAACTAATTAAGTATGCATCTCTGTATTTCTAAATAATATTTGGCTACTTTTTTTTATTTTCCAGTTTTTGCCTGTAACTTGATTTCCCACCATGAAGAGAATAGTCACAACTGTCCCCCACGCACCTCCACACTTCCTGTTTTCTCATCCTCCCAGTTAGTTTTAATTTTTGTTAGATCATTATTCAGTATTTATATGATCGTGATTATGTAAAAACTCTTGACAGCTGAGATACTTAGGATACTATGGTTAGTTTCCTTTCCTGTACACTTTTTTGTTAATAGTCTTTGTTGTTATTTGCCTAGTTTTCTATTTTTTTTTTTATTTTTTTCATCCTTTTTTTTTTTAAGATTTTATTTGAGAGAGAGAGCACAAGCAGGGGAGAGGGGGAGAGAGAGAGAGAGAACCTTAAGCAGACTCCCCGCTGACTGCGAAGCCCCATGTGGGGCTCAGCCCTCCAACCCTGAGATCATGGCCCGAGTGAAAACCAAGAGTTGTACGCTCAACTGACTGAGCCACCCAGGCTCCCCTATTCTGATTCTTGATGCATTTTCTTGATTTTGTTTTCGTTTCCTAAAGCTTTTAGAATCTTCACTTTTACCCTGATGTTCTAGAATGTCCCAGACATGTCTGGATGGGTGTCTGTGCTAGTGGGCCTCTCTGCTCTGAAAATTCATGTCCTTCAGTTCTGAGAAATTTTCCAGAGTTTATTTCATTATGATTTGTTCATTTTGTTGTTGTTGTTGTTCTCCATTTCTAGAATCATTGTTCTTTAGATATTGACCCTCCTAGACTGTTCTCTAAATTCTGTTTCCTTCCCAGTTTTAATTGCATATTTAATCTTTTCAGAGCCATTGTTTTCTTGATTTTTAAAGTATCATTGTGTTCTTGTTTAATGGATGTAAAGTCAGTCTCTCTTGAGGATATTAATAATTATTTTTTCTTTCTTGGTTTTTCTTCTTCCTGCATAGACTCTTTTCCTCCTTTGCTTTTCCTATTTGTTTTGCCGCCTGTTTAGTATTGCAGCTTTTTCTTAAATGTTCAGTAATTCTTTGCTATCTGTTCATATTGAAGAGTGGAGGACTAAAAAGCTGCTTTCAAAGCATAGTGTAAGAATATCCAGATGGGAGAGTAGCAGAGCCTTCTCTGGAAAATACCATCAGCCTACCGGGAAAAAAGCTAAAGATAGTAACCCTGGGGATTCCCTGCGGAAGCCATCCAGCCAGATCACCTGACAAAGTTGTATAGATTGGAAATGAAAACAAAGTCAAATAAATGTTGGCTCCTTCAGTATCATTCTCTAGTCTTTTAAGAACTGACCCTGAAATTTTGCAGTTTGCCTGGTTATCCCAGTTGAAGTCTCTTAGAGGGAATGCCTTTGTTTTTAGGTTATTTTTACAAACAAGTTTGAGATTTTTGAATATATATCTATATACTCCATATACTCCTTTTGTTTGCTCCCACCTTTGCCCTCTTAACCTCATTTTCCTTTCATTAGGCCAGTATATTAGATCCAAGAACTCAAAAGGAATTACAGTGTTCTTTGGAAGATTTTGCACTGACGGCTTTTACCCCTTTAGGAGCAACAATTGCCTTAGAGCACTTGGAGGTGATGGAGTCAGGTTTTCTTCTCACTTTGACTTCTATTAATGCCAACTATTTTCCTGACAGCACCTCTTATTCCAGAAACAGAAATGATTGGTTTATGTAAGACCATTTGGATTAATGGTCCTACTGTTAATGGCTAATATGGCAGGTCTGAAAGGCCACATACCAAAAGTCCGAAGACTCTCTGATTTTCTTATCATAATTTCTATTTCTTTCTGGAATTCTGGATATCTAGAATTTTTTCAGGTTAGTGTTTTGATTAACAGAAGAAACATAGCTTCAGGGAAAGAAGTCTTATACTAGCTAATCCTTTTGTACTTGTTCCTGATGACTTACCTTCAAGCCAAGAAAGATGAAGGAAGACTGGACTGGAGAAAAAAAAGGTGAGTAAAGCAGAAAGAAGTGTAGTGTTACTCTTATATATGTAAAGTAATGTGTTTTATAAGTTAAACAAAAAGTTATCTTGGCCTTTTCCCTACTACTCATCTCTTGGAGATACGGAAGTTAGGAGCATGATCATTCCATTCACGTATCTGTGGGAACATTTTTTAAAAATTAATTAATTATAAAAGTAAGCTCTGTGCCCAACGTGGGGCTTGTTGACCCCGCGATTAAGCATCCCATGCTCTACCAACTGAGCCAGCCAGGCACCCCCATGACAACATTTTTTTTTTTTAAGATTTATTTATTAGAGAGAGTGTGTGTGTGTGCACAATGGGTAGGGGCAGAGGGAGAGGGAGAGAGAATCCCAAGCAGACCCCACACTAAGTGCTGAGCCTGACTCGGGACTCCATCTCACGACCCTGAGATCACGACCTGAGCCGAAACCAGGAGTCCATCACTCAACTGACTGTACTACCCAGGTGCCCTGACAACATTGTTTTTAATGTCACTCTGCATTGTGGAGTAATTGCTAATGAGTTGCTAAATAAGTATTAAATTTAAAAGGCCAACATTTCAATGAGTGTAACGGTTTTGGGAGGTAGGGGTCAAAAAGTTGGTTTGGAGGGCTGAGTAGACTAAAGATATCTATAAGGAAGTATGGTGGAAGATAAAGCTGTCTAGGTAGTTTGGGGTCTTGTAATGGAGGACCAGGCTAAAGGTATTTGTACTTTATCATGTGACAGTCCTGGAATGTTTTTGAACAGCACCAGGATATGATGAAAATGAAATTTTAGAAGTATTGATTTGCCAGGAATATGGAAAATAACTACTTCCTTTCAACAAGATAGGTTGACTACCTACCATTTGCTGTAAGTATGTGCCAGGCACTGAAGTTACAAAGCTGAGTAAAACAGTCCCTGCCTTTGGAAATAACTACTCAGTAGAAGATATATTAGGATATATATTTTTTTAATTTAGGTAAGTGCGATGATAATGGTGTAGCTGAGGTGCTATCTAGAGCATAGAGGAAGGAAATTAACCCACCTAGGAATTCATGAGAGGGTTTTCTGGTGGATGTGGTAACAGCGTTTCAAAAAATGAAGGAATGTAGTAAAAAAAATGGGGAGAACATTCCAGGCAGAGGGAACAGTAAAAGGCATAGAAACAGAGGCAAACATGTTAGTTTCATACAACTATGGGCGCTTCTGGTTTGCCGTAATTCTGAAGCTAAATAAAGAGTAGTGTTTGAAGTTAGCAAGGACTTTGCATGCCCCTCTTGTATTCAAGGTGAGAGGTGCTGTAGGCCTGAATGAGGGAAGTTGTGGTAGGGATGGTGAGAAAGGGGTGGTTTCTTCTAGAAAATGTAGGGGTAAAATCATTAGAACTAAGTGATTGGATTTCAGGGACAAGGATAAAGGAAGAGCCTCGAATTGCTCTTAGGTTTCTGCCTGGGCAATCAGGTAGATTAGTAGCACCATTAACTGAGAATAGACGGGGGAGAGTAGCAGATCTGGAGTGAATGCAGTATGGGACATTTTGTCATCCAGGTCCAGCAGACATTTAGATACATATGTCCAAAGCACGGGAGAGTTCAGAGCTAGAGGCTCTTCGGGGTCAGCTCCTGTAGGTGCCGCTCCAACCACAAATGTACATCAGATGTCGGTGGTTCTTCGAAGCAGAATGGAAACGGTACGCAGAGGAGTGGTAATGTTTGAGCAGCAGTAGAGAATGTCTTACAGAGGAGATTGATCATAACTTCTCAAAAGCAGGATAGCCAAGAGTAGTATCACAGAACTCAGGGAAGAGAGAATTTATGTTTGAAATGAACTAAGTATCAAATGCTCCAGTGGAGGCTAATTAAATATGTACTAAAACCTTGCCAGTAGACACGACAATTTGGTGATCTTTGTTGTTCTCAGGAAAAAGGGAAGGAGTGAGAGCATAACTAGAGAGGTGCACAGGGTTGAGGAAAGGATTCTGATAAAAGTGAAAAATTGAGCATGTTTATATACCGAAGGTGATGATAGCTAACGCTTACTGAAAATGCACTGGACTCCAGGCCGCCTTCTAAGGGCTTTCCATGTGTTAACTCATTTACTCCTCACCGCAACCCTATGAAGTTGATACTGTTTTCCTCATTTTACTGAGGAGAGTTTACCACAGATTGTTACATGGCTGACAACTGGTCAAAGAGCAGAATGAGAATTTGAACCCTGGGATTCTGACACAATAGCCCAGTTATTTACCATTGTCCTGTTAGACTACCTCCATAGAACCTTGGAGCTTGTAGATTCGGGGAAGAGGAGTGATCATTAATGGCTCAAGATCCGAAAAGACTGGAGGGGATAAAGTCAGGAACCTAGGTGGGAGTTTTGGTCTTGAACAAGAGTCAGGATATTTTATTCTTAAAGACCAGAAACCACAGCTACAGGTGGAGGTGGTGATTTTGGGGGTGGGAGGGGGGGAATTGGGAAGTTTAGGAATTTAATCACATCCAACTTTTCCCATCAAATACATATTTATTATTAAATTTATACCTTTTTATTGTCAAACATAACACAGATAAGGAAAACTGCTGAAAACAAATGTATAGCTTATCATGAACTCTTATAAGATGTAACCACCACCCAGGTGAAAGAAACTGTCAGCCAGTCCAGAAACTCTCTTTGTGCTCCATTCCAGTTAAAACCCTCTTTTTCTCCCCTAGTGTTACCACTATCTTAACATTTATGTTAATGTTGTTTTTCTTACAGTTTTAGCACCCATGAGCATTTCTAAATCCTACATTTAAGTTTTTCCTGCCTTTTTACTCCTTTGGCCTTTAAATCTCAACCTACAGATTCCTCCTCAATCTCTCTTTTTCTTTGCCGTTAATTTGATGAAGAAACCAGGTTTTGACCCGTTGAATTTCCGACAGTCTGGATTTTGCTGATTGAATACCTATGGTGAGGCCAACGTGTTCACTTGCTTTTGTATTTCCTATAAACTGGCACTTGGATCTAGAGTTGCGCTGTCTAATATGGTAACCACTAGCCACGTGTCTATCGAACGCTTGAAATGTAGCTAGTCCAAATTGAGATATGCTATAAGTATAAAATGCACACTTACTTTAAAGATTATAAAAATATGAAATATCATTAGTAATTTTATATCAACTATATTGAATGATATTTTGGATATATTGGGTTAAATTTATTAGAACATGATTTCCACCTAGTTCATTTTACTCTTTGTAATGTGGTTACTAGAAAACTTAAATACATCTGTGGCTTGTACTATGTTTATATTGGGCAGCACTGATTTAGAGGCTTAATCAGATTCTGGTTTTATTTTATTTCTTGCAAGACTACTTCATAAATAAGAGTGTGTTCTTTTGTTAGGAGGCACATAGTGTCTGGTTATTGTTCTTCTTGTGATGTCAGCAGTGATTGATACTAAAGGCTTAGATATCTTAATTCATTAGAGTTTGCAAAACTGTGAGTTCTAAGGAAATCACTCCTTACTCATTTATTATTGCCTTGTCTGTTATCTGGTTATCCAGGTAGGATTAATGCTTCATCCTTTATCTCTATTAACCAGTTTTAAAAATGAATGATCTTCCTATGCAAAAGTGATAAATTAGTTTTCTTTGTATCATTATGAATTCATAGCTTTAAACATACTTGATGTAGTTTAGTGCATCGCCATTATGATGCTTATTGCTGCTAAAGTGTTCCCATCTCTGGTACACTCAAGCTGGTTCCTGAGTCCTTTTGACACAGCTCTACTAGTCTTTGTTTGCTTTTATTTTATTTTATTTTTAAGATTTTATTTATTTATTTGACAGAGAGAGATACAGCGAGAGAGGGAACACAAGCAGGGGGAGTGGGAGAGGGAGAAGCAGGCTTCCCGCAGAGCAGGGAGCCCGATGTGGGGCTCGATGCGGGGCTCGATCCCAGGACCCTGGGATTATGACCTGAGCCGAAGGCAGACGCTTAATGACTGAGCCACCCAGGCGTCCCCTTTGTTTGCTTTTAAACTCTGCTTTGTCTGTCGTGATACCCATTTTTTGTACCTGAAATTGACAATTTCTGTCTTCTCTCTCTCTTTTTTTTTCTTGGTCAGTCTATTTTTACTCATCTTTTCAAAAAACTAGTTTTTGGTTTCATGGACTTTTTCCTATTTTTTTCATTTTCTCTCTGAGTTTTCTGATTTCTCAAGTTAATTTCCTTCCTTCTGTTTGTTTTATGCTTAGTTTCTTAAATGGGAAGTTTAGATTATTGGTTTGAGATTTTTTCTTTTTTTTTTCTTTTTTTTTTTAAAGATTTTATTTATTTATTTGACAGAGAGAGACACAGCAAGAGAGGGAATACAAGCAGGGGGAGTGGGAGAGGGAGAAGCAGGCTTCCCGCTGAGCAGGGAGCCCGATGCGGGCCTCGATCCCAGGACCTGGAATCATGACCTGAGCCGAAGGCAGACGCTTAACGACTGAGCCACCCAGGCGCCCGAGATTTTTTCTTTTTTAATACAAAGATTTACTGTTAAAATTTATAAGCAATGTTTTAGTGGCATCCCACACATTTTGATATGTTGTATATTCTTTTTCATTCATTTAAAAATATTTTCTACTTTACCTTGAAACTTCCTCTTTGACTCCTGGATTATTTAAGTGTGTATTGTTTAATTTTCAAATATTTGGGATTTCCCAGATTCTGTGTTGGTTTCTCATCTAATTCTGTTGTGGTCAAAGAACATACTGTGTATGATTTTAATTCTTTTAAATCTATTCTGGTTGGTTTTGTTACTTAGCGTGTGATCTGTCTTGGTTAATTTTTTTTTTTTTTAAAGCTCCACATTTCTCTCTCTCCTTCAATCTCTCTATCTCTATACCCAACGTGGGGCTTGAACTCAGGACCCCAAGATCAAGAGTTGCATGTTCTACCTACCGAGCCACTCAGGTGCCTCTTGGTTTTAATGTTTTATATTGACCTGAAAGAAAAAAAAAGTGTATTCTGTTGTTGGGTGGAGGGTTCTGTAGTGTCAGATCACACTGGTTGCTCGTGTTGTTCAAGTCTCTGATGTTCAAGTATCTGATGCTGATGTTCTGTCTACTTATCTCAGTTACTAAGTGAGGAGTGTTGAACTCTCCAACCATAACTGTGGATTTGTCTATTTCTCCTTTTAGTTCTGTCAGTTTTTGTGTCCTATACCAATGCTCTTTTGTTAGTTGCATACACATTTGGGATTTGTTATGTCTTCTTGGTGAATTGGGCCTTTTATAATTAGATAATATTCTTCTTTGTCCCTGGTAATTGTCCTTGTTCATAGTCTTCTTTGTCTGTTATTAATATAGCTATTGCAGTTTTTTTTTTTAAATTAGTGTTTGTGTGGTATGTCTTTTCCCATCACCCTACTTTCTTTTGCCCTAGTCTTTCATCTTTCCATACATAGAACTTCCTTCTCCAACAAGAAATATGGCTCCCATTATCCTGAATATATTTCCTCTCTAAATCCTTAATTACATAAAAAGTAGTTAAATAAGGGTTAACTCATACCACTGAAAAACATCCTGACTAAATAGAATTCAAATTATGTTTATAGAGCTTTTTGTCTTTAGTCTGAGGGCATATAGTCTAAATACTGTGTTCAAAAGTTACTTGGGTTAATCTCCTTCTCCTCTACCCCCATCTACTCTGGTTATGTTATTCTTTGAAATAAAATATAGTTAGATTCTTTTGTTTTTTTGTGTTCAGTTTTTTTTTTAAATATTTTATTTGACAGAGAGAGAGAGCGAGAGCAGGCAGACAAGCAGGGGGAGTGGGAGAGGGAGAAGCAGGCTCCCTGCTGAGCCACCCAGGTGCCCCTTTTTGTGTTCAGTTTTAAGGTCCCTCCCATCCTTATTTGTTTAGTGTGTAAAACATTAACATATTTATAAAAGTCATAACTATTCAAAAATAGTTAGACCCAGAGAAGTGTCACTGCCCTCATCCTTTCCACCATGGAAGTAGCCAATATCATTAGTTTCTTTTTATCTGTCCGGTGTTCCTTTTGCTAAAATAAATATTCATGTACATTTTCTTATTCTCCCCCCCTTATTCTTACACAAAAGGGAGTTATTACAATAATCCTTGCACGTTGTTTTTTTTTAAATATTAATAAGCTTTCTTGTTGTTGTAGTTTTAGGTTTGCAGAAAAACTGAGCACAAAGGACAGAGTTCCCTTATATCTCCTTACCTACCCACCCCCTTGCCCCACCAGTTTCCCCTATTATTAACATCTTACATTACTGTGGTACATTTATTACATTTATGAGCAAATATTGATAGGTTATCTTGTTCTTGTTATTTATTAAGTAGGCTCTATACCCAGCATGGAGCCCAACGCAGGGCTTGAACTCAAGACCCTGAGATCAAGACCTGAGCCAAGATCAAGAGTTGGATGCTTAACCGACTGAGCCACCCAGGTGCCCCTTGATGCATAATTAACTAAAGTCCATAGTTTACATTAGGGCTCATTCTTTGTATTGTACATTCTATGCATAGGTTTTGACAATTGTATGGCATATATTCATCATTGCAGTATCGTTAAGAATCATTTCACTGCCCTGAAAACCTCTCGTGCTCCACCTATTCATTCCTTGTTTCCTCCCCTGGCAACTACTGATCTTTTTACCGTCACCATAGTTTTTCATTTTCTAGAATGTCATGGAGTGAGAATCAGGTAGTATGTAACCTTTTCAGATTGGCTTCTTTCACTCAGCAATATGCATTTAAAGTTCTCTCATGTCTTTTCGTGGCTTGATAGCTCATTTTTTTTTTAAAACACAACAGCAGGGGCGCCTGGGTAGCTTAGTCATTAAGTGTCTGCCTTTGGCTCAGGTCATGGTCCCAGGGTCCTGGGATCGAGCCCCACATTGGGCTCCCTGCTCCGCGGGAAGCCTTCTCTCTGTCCCACTCCCCTGCTTGTGTTCCCTCTCTCGCTGTGTCTCTCTCTGTCAAATAAATAAACACAATCTTTAGAAACAACAAAAAGAAAACACAGTAACATTCCATTGTATGGATGTACTATAGTCTGTTTTCCATTCGCCTATTAAAGGACATCTTGGCTGCTTCCAAGTTTTGGCAGTTTTGAATAAAGCTGCTATAAATATTCATGTGCAGGTTTTTGTGTGAACATAAGTTGGCAACTCATTGGGTAAATACCAAATATCATGATTGCTGGATTATATGGAAAGAGTATGTTTAGTTTTGTAAGAAACTGCCAAACTGTCTTCCAAAATGGCTATACTATTTTACATTCACACCAGCAACAAATGAGAGTGAGTGCCTAATATTCCATATCCTCCCCCAAATTTGATATTGTCCGTGTTTTTGATTTTGGCCTAATAGGTGTGTAATAGTATCTCATTTTTATTTATTTTTTATTTATTTTTGAGGGAGAGAGAGAAAGCATAGTGGGGGGGGGGTAAGGAGGGGCAGAGGGAGAGAGAGAATCCTAAGCAGGCTCCATACTGGGCTGATGTGGGGCTCGATCTCAGGCCCTGAGATCATGTTCTGAGCTGAAATTAAAAGAGTTGGAAGCTTAACCAACTGAGCCACCCAGGTTCTAATTTGTAATTCCCTGAAGATGTGGTGTTGAGCATCTTTTCATATGTTTATTTATCATCTTTATATGGGATGATGTTGGTTTAAATCTTTTGTCTATTTTTAAATTGAATTGTTTTTGTATTGTTGAGTTTTTTTTTTTTTTAATATTTTATTTATTTGAGAGAGAGAGATGGGGAGAGAGCATGAGCAATGGAGAGGAGGCAGAGGGAAAGGGAGAAGCAGATTCCCTGCTGAGCAGGGAGCCTGACGTGGGGGCCTGATCCCAGGACCTTGAGATCATGACCTGAGCTGAAGGCAGACACTTAACTGAGCCACCCAGGCTCTCCTGAGTTTTTTTTTTTTTTTTTTAATGATCTTATTTTTAAGTCATCTCTACACCCAACGTGGGGCTCAAATTTACAATCCCAAAATCAAGAGTCCCATGCTGTACCACCTGAGCCAACTAAGCCTGTATTGTTGAGTTTTAAGAGTTCTTTGTATAGGGCGCCTGGGTGGCTCAGTTGGTTAAGCGACTGCCTTCAGCTCAGGTCATGATCCTGGAGTCCCTGGATCGAGTCCCGCATTGGGCTCCCTGCTCGGCAGGGAGTCTGCTTCTCCCTCTGACCCTCCCCCCTCTCATGTGCTCTCTCTCATTCTCTCTCTCTCAAATAAATAAATAAAATCTTAAAAAAAAAAAAAAGAGTTCTTTGTATAATTTGAATAACAGTCCTTTATCAGAGGTGTATTTTGCAAATATTTCATCCCAGTTTGTGGCTTATTTTTTCATTTCTTAACTGTGTCTTTATCACTTTACTTTTAATTTCTCTATATTATTATATTTCAAGTAGGTTTCTTTTAGAAAGAAAGCTGTATCTTTTTAGTTCTTTTTAAAAAATCTCACAGTCTCTGTTTTTAAGTTGGGATATTTAGATTATTTACATTTAATGTAATTTTTAAAAATTGTGGTAAAATATACATAAAATTTATCATCCTAACCATTTTTTGGTATACAATTAGTGGTATTCAGTATATTCACATTGTTGTGCAACTATCATTACTCTCCATTTCCAGAACTCTTTTTTTTTTTTTTGTAAAGATTTTATTTATTTTAGGGAGAGAGAGAGCACAAGCAAGCATGGGGGGGGAGGGGCAAAGGGAGAGGGAGAGAGAGAGAGACTGTCAAGCAGACTCCACACTGAGCATGGAGCCGATGTGGGGCTCGATCTCATGACCCTGAGGTCATGACCTGAGCCAAAATCAAGAGTCGGACGCTTAACTGACTGAGCCACCCAGGCGCCCCTCCAGAACTCTATCTTGGAAAACTGAAACTCTACTTATTAAGGAACAACTCCTCATTTCCCTCCTCCCCACAGCCTCTGGCAACCGCCATTCAACTTTCTGTCTCTGAATTGGACTACTCTAGGCACCTCATATAAGTGGAATCATACTGTATTTGTCCTTTGTGACTAGCTTATTTCACTTAGCCAGAATTTCCTTTCTTTCTGAGGTTGAATACTATTCTGTTGTATGTATATATCACATTTTAAAAATCCATTAATCCATTAATGGGCACTTGGGTGGCTTCCACCTTCTGGCTCTTGTGAATAATGCTATGGATGTGGGTGTACAAATATCTCTTTGAGTCCCTGCTTTCAATTCTTTTGGGTATATGACCAGAAGTGGAATTGCTGGGTCATATAGTAATTCTATTTTTAGTTTTTTGAAGAACCACTGTACTGTTTTCATTTTACATTCCCACCAACAGTGCATGAAGGTTCTAATTCCTCCCCATTCTCCTCAACACTTGTTTTCTGCATTTTTGATAACAGCCATCCTAATGGCCGTGAGGTGGTTTACATTTAATGTAATTATTGATGTGTTTGGATTTAACTGCCATTTTATTTGATCTTTTCTGTTTGCCTCCTC
Organism: Halichoerus grypus; assembly: GCF_964656455.1. NCBI lineage: Eukaryota > Metazoa > Chordata > Mammalia > Carnivora > Phocidae > Halichoerus > Halichoerus grypus. The sequence goes on along the minus strand of NC_135721.1, from coordinate 18,441,151 downwards.
TCTTTTATTCCTCTATTTCCCCTTTCCTGGAATCTTTTGGATGATTTAAATATGGTTTAGTATATCATTTTAATGCATCTGTTGGTAAAAGGGGCTTTGCAGGGGCGCTTGAGTGGCTCAGTCGTTGGACGTCTGCCTTCGGCTCAGGTCATGATCCCGGGGTCCTGGGATTGAGCCCCTCATTGGGCTCCCTGCTCAGCAGGAGGCCTGCTTCTCCCTCTCCTGTTCCCCCTGCTTGTGTTCCCTCTCTCACTGTCTCTGTCAAATAAATAAATAAAATCTTAAAAAAAAGGGGGGCAGTGCTTTGCAGATATGATTAAGGATTATGAGATGGGGCGATTATTCTGGATTATCTGAGTGGGCCCAGTGTCATCACAAGGGTACTTACAAGAGGGAGGCAGGACAATCAGAGTCAGGAAAAGGAAATGTGATGACAGAAGCAGAGGTTGGAGTGACGTGTTCTGAAGACGGAGGAAGGGGGCACAAGCCAAGGAATATAGGCAGCCTCTAGAAGTTGAAAGAGGCAAGGAAAAAGGTTCTTCCCTGGAGCTCCAGGAAGGAACACAGGTCTGTCGACACCTTGGTTTTAGCTCATGAAGGCCCATTTTTTTACTTCTGGCCTCCAGAATCATAGGGTAGTACATTTGTGTTATCCTAATCCACTAAGGTTACGGTAATGTCTTACCGCGGCAGTAGGAAAATGATACAGCTCCACATGTGCACCACCCAGGGAGAGGCCAGTCTGGGATCTCACACCCTTTACTCTGTTGATTTGGGTCAGTTCTATGCATGTGCAACTCAGGATTTCATACAATAAGTTAAAGGGCCTCATTCTCCTGCTCCCTCCTCTTTGAGATCTCCCACACTCTTGGGCTCCCAAGAACACCCTTTCCTGGTGGTCTGGCTGGAAAGAGAGAAAAGAAGCTAAAGGGATATGCCCATTGTCATTGTCATTGCTGCCCTGGGTTTAGGTCTTGTGAGTCCAGAGAGAGCTTTTTCCTTCTGAGATCCTGGCTGCCCTAGAGCGTGATCTGGGACATAGAGGAGATAAAAGGCAAACCTGGGAATTCACCACCATGTGGGTCATTGTGTGAGTGCTGTGTTTCCCGTCCAGTTCATTTGCTTTATGTATTTTTCAGAGTCCTTAGGTAATTGCTTATGTCTTTTGTCCAGGACTTCTGGTTGTAATCAGTGGGAGACAGAGAGTAGAGTGTGTCTACCGAATCTTAACCAGAACCAGAAATTCTTTCATTTCTTTGTTATTTTAAGAAATTTCCTGCCTTTTTTTCCCTTCTGTTTGTCATAAGGCATTACCTAATGTTTTTTGTTAACTCTTACATTCTTTCTACTTTAGTGTACATTTCTAATGTGATTTTGTTTCCTAATTCTCATCTTCTCTGTATCAGTCCAATTTTAGTATATGTACTGCTGACGCAAGCACTCTAATTCTTCCTGACTTATTTCATATCCTTTGTGAGTTTTTCTAATTCTGGTTTATATTGTTTTTTCATTCTTCTGTTATTGTTTTATGTCCTTTGGCTTGTTTTGAAATAGTAGGTCATAGTTTTCATGTATTTTGTAGGCATATCTTTCTGGAGGGCTTTTATTGCCTATAGGGGGGTAGTCTTCTCCTTTTAAAATTTTTTCTTGTAATATATTTATATGGGATTTTCCCTCAGTCCTTTTGTTGCTCACTTTTATATGAAATTTTCTTGAACTTTTAGAAGGAAGCCTGAATTTCACGGTGCTAGAGCTCTCTCTTCTGTTATTTTTGTGAAGTGTTTAAATACAGGATTGCTTAATTTCTGAAATCTCTTGATTTTGTTCCCCTCCTCTACTTTTATCTGGGTCTCTCTTTTATCCCCGTGCTGTTCAGTTTAGGCTTTGTCTGTACGAGGTGTGGTCCTGAAAGGGGGCTTTGGCATATTGGTTTTAAAGATTCACAAGGCTTATATTTACCACGGAAGCCTTGCCCTCACCTGAGGACTGGAGTTTGCAAGGCTTCTCGGCTCAGGTGCCCTTAGCTCTGCTCCCAGCTCTCCAGCGAGTGTCTGTGGGTATTCTTAATTCCATTAGATGCCCATGACTCTCCTCCTCACATATGGCCACAGTCTTCTAGGTGTTAGTGGTTTGATCCTACCCACTTGGGCTTGGGAGTTCCAGACATTGCTTGTCACTTAGTTTTGTTTTAGATGTTATCCATGAGTCTATGAATTTTTCATCATGGTTTCTGTTTTCAATGGGCTCTTCAGAAAGATTAAAAAAACTATACAGACATTGCCACCATCCTCCACCTCTTTGTTTTTATGCAAAGTGATGCTCTTGTGCTAAGAATGAGGGGTTCTAAGTAGGAAGCATAAAGGGGAGAGGTGGAGGTTTACAGTAGTCACTGATGGAAGTAGGGAGCTCTTCAGGAATGGTGAGAATAAGGTAAGTTCATAGATGAGGGTGGGGACCATGTATGAGTCATGGCACCAGCCGATGTGAATGTGCGTTTTTTCCCCTTGTAGGTATCACCCCAAATGAAGCCTCAGAGGAGGCTGATAGCTGGATTAGGATTATAGTTAGGATTGTAATTTTGCCTTGTTGGTCTGATTGAAGGACCAGAATGTTAGGTGGTTGAGATAACTTTTGGGAGAGGAATTCCATTCCTGGGTATAAGTGGACGTGAAACCAGGGTAGCCAGGGTAGGGCTGCTAACTTGGGAGGCAATGGAAAGGATCTAAGAACTAAAAATCTGTAATGAAACTAAAGAGCAAATAAAAAAGGGGAACCATGTGAATGTGCTAGATGGAGACTGTTGTCAGAGCTAGAGTTGAAGATTTCTTAGGTAGAACAGATACAGGATAAAAAAGAAGAGTCTAGTATCAGGTGCAGTTTCATGTATTTGATCCCTGTAAGTTATCAAATGCTCTGGAATTTCCAATTTCTCAACAAATGGTGAATCCGTAGGCATTACCCTAAAATTGTCACAGGAGCTTGAGAGCCACAGGTAAAACCACAGGCTTAAAAATCTTTAGAACTATTAATAAAAAACACATGAAGAGTCTGAATCATGTGTCTGTGGCTATCTACACCGAGCACAGAGCTTTTCTACTGTTCTCATTATAGCAACAAAGCAAAATTAATTTTGATATGATATGAGATAGCATTATTTCTAAACATTGCATATAGTTACTTTGCTTATAGCATAAAGTTCCTTGGGCAAGTGTTGGAAATTAATTACAAATTTCTATTTTAGCATTTTAATGAGTGCAAAGTATTTTAACAAGACTTTGCAACAAAATATCCCTTTAAAAAGAAATGTGACAATCCACAAGTAGCATTATACTTAATATGTTACTGAAATAAAGGTTATTTGTGGTGGGAAGTCTCAAATTACTTCACATATTTAAAAGAAACATCAGTAAGCTGTCAGTTCTGTAGTTTACCAGAGTTTAATAAGGAAATTTCTTTAATAAGAATATGTTTAAAATGGAGTTGGTAGCAAAGAAAGGAGTAATTGCCTATCACACTATAAAAAATCAGTTTCACATCTTTGGAATGTTTCTTTACACTAATTTCCACATTGTTTGAACTTAAATATATATACACAGAATCAAAAAAGCAAAAGATCATCAAAAAGCACTTTTTTCCCCACATGCTCAAGATTTTAAAGCTGGAATTGGATGGAAATGTATCTCATTATTAACACAAATATTAATCTAAACACATATTAAATAGAATTTTTTTGTTTTAATAGATTTTAATGAGAATACTGGAATTAATGTGAAAGTTTTTGAATTTTCAATGTTGATGGGACGAGTGATTGACTTCTCTGTTCCCTGATCTCGGTTGCTGTCAGTCCCCTTGTTGAGAAGATTATCATGTTGTTCAAAATAAATAAATAAAGTACAAAATGCCCGAGAATCTTTTCCAGAAATTGTCAGGTCACACATTTGCAACTATCACTGGATATGTGGGCTGGGTATTTTAGCTGTGTAGAGTGGTTATAATGTTATTGTTTATTTCAATCTTTTTATAGTACAGCGTAAGAGATGCTGAAGTCCTTTTGGCACTTAGAAAATTGCAGTGAAACATATTTTGCTGTAGTCAGAAAAAAGATTTGTTGACTTTAAAGAATACTGATCTTCTAACATATAAAAATGTATCAATTTATTATAAGAAATATTTTGAGAATTCTAAATCAGAATTTGCTTCTGAATCTTTCACAATATTACCTTTACTTTCTCTTGTGCATCTTTCAAAGATGAGGGTCAGATGTATTGACCCCAGAATCCTATTGACTGTTTGAACTTGTTTGTTTGTTTGTTTTTTATTTGAGAGAGCAAGTGTGTGCATGTGTGTGCACCGGGGTGGGGCGGGGCAGAGGGAGAGCAAAAGAGAGAATCCTAAGCAGGCTCCACGCCCAGGGTGGAGCCTGATGCAGTGCTCAGTCTCATGACCCTGAGATAATGACCTGAGCCAAAATCAAGAGTCAGATGCTTAACCGACTGAGCCACCCAGGTGCCCCTTGTATCATTAATTTTAGAAGAGAAGAAAAGTTTTCCTAGATTTCGGGGTGGGGGGAGCAATTTGTGGCCAAATAATTTGGAAAACACTATCTTCTGTATCTACCTTAGTAAAATTGGAGTGTTAGTCTGTTTTTGACCCTGAGAAGTTCTGTAGTAAAGAAACCTGTTTAACCTTGTTAAACCTAGCATTTCCCAAATTTATTTAATCTCAACACCTTGCACAGTATACAAAAGTTGGTAGCAGCATTATTCTTAATGGTTAAAATGTGGAAGCAACCCAAATGTCCATCAGCTGATGGAAAACAAAACGTATCCATTTAAAAAAATTTTAAGTAATCTCTGCCCAACGTGGGGCTTGAATTCACGACCCTGAGATCAAGTTGCATTCTCTACCAACTGAGCCAGCCAGGCGCCCCAAAATGTATCAATTTTTATATATACCCATTTAATATACCTGCTCAGTGGAGTATTATTTGGCCATAACAAGGAATGAAGAACTGATACACAATACAACATAGGTGAATCTTGAGAACACTATGCTAAGTGAAAGAAGCCAGAGAAAGGAGACCACATGTCATATGATTCCATTTGTATGATGTGTCCCTAATAGGCTAATTCCTAGAAACAGGAAGTAGTTTAGTGGTTACCATGCACTAGCGGTGGGGAAGTGGAAGGTGACTGCTAATGGACTCCGGTTTCTTTTTGCAATGGTGAAAATGTTCTGCAATTAGGTAGTGGTGATGGTAGCTCAACTCTGTGAATATACTAAAAGCCACTGAATTGTATACTTTAAAAGGGTGAATTTTATCATACGTGAATTATATGTCAATAAAGCTGTTATTTTAAAAATAACCATAAGAAAGAAGCTATAGCAACAACTAAGGCAAGAAGTCATGAGGGCTTAAAATAAGGTAGTGGGATGGAGAGGTACGAGAGCCTGGAGGTGTGAACTGGGGAGTCCCGAAGACTGATTTTTACCAGGAAGGATGCAGAGTCCCCAGGCCGAAACCCCGAGGAGACGGTCTGATGGGCCCCACGGTGCACAGGTCTGCACGAGCAGTGGCTGGCTTCCCCGAGAATGAAGTTCTATACATACGGCAAATAAAAATGCTTTAGCAAAAACTGTTGCTTCTTTGGTCATCTGTAGACCACAAGGGTGGCCAAAGCAGCGCACAGAACCATAGCCTTGCCTTTATACTCTTCATAACTCCAAACCTTTTTCATGCTGCCAGTAGAGTTTGAGTAATCTGGCTGTCACTACTCAGGGTGAGGTGCCCTGTGGGGGGAAGGCGAGGGCATGGCCCTCACCTGCTGAGAACATAGTCTTACTGACCTGGTGTGATCCACTCAAAGGCTGTCCTCAGCTTTCATGAGGAAAGACACTCAAGTGACCAGCCAAATGTTACCTAGAGGGCGACAGAGCCTCATGGGTTATAGATTTGGGAAGGTAAGCACCCAGTTTGGATTATCTGATTTTTGCCATCCTGTGGTGAAGGCAGACTTCTTGGAGTTGGCTTCACGTTTTCGTCAGTCCCTTGACTCAGGTGGGGGAGCACTTTAACCTACCTCTTGGATGCCAAGGTCAGGGTATGCCCTTTAGAGCTGAGGTTGGTGCAGCCAATACCAGGGCTGTTTTTCCCTTTTCTTTACTCTCCCAGGCCAGAGTTGTGGTCAGCAAGAATGTTAGGAATCTCTTAAGAGTTTATTACAGAGTGAAGGCTCCCAGGAGGAGTTTTAAATGAGGCAGCAATGGCTGGTCTAATATCTTACATCAGTGGACTCTTTCCCTCCCCCAGAGCCATTTCCTGTGTGAAGCCAAAGCCTTCCGTGGAGGAGTCAGTGCGTTGCTGAGATTCTTACCAGGCAAAGGGAAGACTGCTTCCCAAGAGGACCATGTCTAACATGGAGTGGCTTGTCTGTCATATTCGCAGAATTCTTTTTCTTAGTACAGATTTCTGAGGGAGCTTGGAAAGGAGGAAGAAGTCTTAGTCTTGGAGAGGCCGTGTGAGGTAGCGCGGGCTCTCTGGAGTCTCACGGAGCGGGGTTCGAGGGCCAGGGTGCCTTAGACCAACGCTGTTTCGTGTCTGGACCCTGTGCAACAGGGATAGCCATCGCAGGATTGTTAGGAGGACTGCTCGTGATAATGTACGGAGAGCACTCGGGGTATGGCATAACTATTCCTGCAGAGAGCTCACTTAACTTTTCTAAGATTGTTTCTTCTTCAAGAGTGAAGAAGATGCCCTGTGACTTTTAGGGTAGTTGAGAGGATCAAATGAGATAAGTATGCAATTATGCTATACCAAGATTTGATTGAGATTTAATTAGAAAAGCCCTTCACAAGGATCTTGGTAATCCGTTCCAGGGTTAGCACTAATACATTTATCCTTATGTTGAACTAGAATTTTTCCTTCTTTATTATTGTCCTTTTCAGCTCACTTGGCCTTCTAAGAACCCAAAGTTCATTTGTTTCATGAAAATCTTCATGCACTGAAAGATATATTCCACTCACCCCTAGCCTTTAGGTTTAAAAAAAAAATCTTGATTATTACTGCAATTTTCTCATCTGTAGTTCTTTGTTACTTTATTCTAAACTCTAACTTTCCCATTGCTTCTGGTGGTCAAAATAAGAAATGATCTTTGAGAATTTCTTGGACTAAAATATAGGGGAAAGTTTACTTTCTATCCTTGATTCCCCATTAAAATATATCTTTTATTAGAAAAGCAACGTCTCTTTATATACATTTTGGAGAAGAGGGAAGGAAAATTGCCCACAGTTGTGTGAGTACAATTAATAGTTTTATGACTGCACATCTGGATATTTTTATATACATATTTTATGTGTCTTTGTAGCTTATCTATCTTTATACGTATCTTACATAATCACAATCACATACAAATAGGAATCTTACAATGTTGTTTATATTACTGCTTGTCTTTAGCACCTAACTCGTAGAATTGTAAGGATTCGGTGCTTTAAGTGCTTAGCACAGTGTCTGGCATAAAGTTAGTGTCCATAGGTGGGAGCTAGTTATTCTATGACATTTCCTGATCGGTGCCCAGAAGTGGATTTACTGGGTCAGGTACCTTTTAGGCTCTTGATACATGGCACCTGCCACATTGCTTTCTAGAAGCCGTTTCAGTTCCTCAAGCCCTTGGCAGTAAAGAGTTTCTCCGCTCCTCGTTAGCACTTGGAGCTCCCCCCAGCACCTCCCCACTTTGTTTTTAGATTTGGGAAGCTAATTTAGTAGGTGCAGATAATGCCTCGTTATTGAAGTGTCATTATTTCATAACTATGGATGTTGAACTTGTCTTACACTTACTAGCAATGTTTCCTCTTGTAGGGGCTGTCTATGACCTACCTAACAAGCGGAATCACTGAATGTTTTCTTATTGAATTATGTAGGCTCTTTAATAAAGATATTAATCCTTTGTCATATGGACAGCAAATGTTTTTCCTGACTGTTTTCTTCCTATTTTGGTTGCAATTTTTTTTTTTTAATTCACACATGCACACATGCGCGCACACACATACACACAATGTGATCCATCTCCTCTGTGCCCGACCCTCGCCAGGTCTGATGGTAGTGGCTTGAGTCCAACAAGAGAGACTCCTCCCATAGTTACACGGGCTCCTGATAGAGTGGTCACACATGTCTTTCATGGTGAAAGTACACAGACTCTTCACAGACCCAGAGAACACATTTCCCTTGATTTGGGGAAAGAGGGTAGAGAAGGAAGGAGCTAACAAAACTATTGCTTGGTTTTTATAATAGGTGATAATTTCAGCTCTTCGTGATTAGAATCTTCTACACATTCTCCATCCTTTCCTCTAGGACTGGTGTTTCTGAAGATACCATTGCAGATATTTATTTGGCAAATGCCTGCTCAACCATCATAGGCTTCAGCCGAGTCCTCTGAAGAACTCCCACTCCCACCTATGCTGATCCACCTTCTTCACGTGTTTTCTTGCAAGAGGAGGCTAGGTCTTAGTGAGATTTGGGGACTGAGGGTGTGGGGCTCTTCACATGGATGAAATGCTGGTGATCTCCCTTTTCCTACTACCCTGTTTAAATTTAAACTTCTTTCCCTGAAAGAGAGTGAGCAATCCTACCTGGCACCCAGGGAAGCCTTGTGTGGATATCCTTAGTAGAGCAAAGTCGGTCTGTATGTTCCCTTGCTAAGGAGTCCTGTCCTTTCTCATCACCAAGGTCGGCACTACAGTCTCTAATAGAGCCCAGACGGCTGATGTGTGAAAGAAGGAGCAGGCCTCCGTGGGGTTTCTCATCGCTGTGGCCAGGATGGTGGCACACAAAGGCATTCCATTGGCTTCTGAGTCTAGATCTATAAATATATTTATTATAATATAACAAGAACTTAACAATAAACATATACTATGTACAATACCATTACAGAGAACCCTGTTTTATATCATTCACAGAAATAGCCAGTTTTGCTCCAGTGTGAGAAGTGAGGAGAGAAACGGAATTTCAATGTCATCTGTGTCGAGTCTTGCTGACCCCTAACACCTCCTTTGGAGGCACACACACACCAACGCTAACATTAGCCTTGCCCCAGGCAGTTAGAAATTTGTGCTCCAGTCCTTGGGTTCACACTTGCACCCTGTTTGACATAAATACTTTAAATGACATACAATGTATGTAGTTTTGTGCTTATTACTTTTTTAAAAGAATAAATAATATTAAAAACTGCATAACGAAGCTCGGTATCTTGTCCGAGTGGGAGCCACACTTGTAGTGCTAGAAGTCGATGCCCGACGTTGGAATTGGAATTTTGTGTCCTCAAATACCGAAAGGTGGAAAGCATGTCCTGTCCTTTTCTCCTTAGAAATGGTTTTTATCATGAAATGACGGCGAGTTGACTTCCCGGATAGAAAAATGGTAAATGCGTATTTGGTACCAACTTCAACTCAACGGCGCAGTGGCAGCGGCTCTCTTCTTGCCCTGGGATGGAAACTGATCACCGCGTGAGGTTTGAGGGTCTGAGGACTGGCAGGAAGGCCTTTCTGTCATGAGCCACGGTGTGATCTCCCTCCTGGCTTCCCTTTCCTCTGGTTCGTCTGCTACAGGAAGAGCGATTCTGCTCATGCCCCTCAGGCCTTGGCTGTCATGGCTCGTCTACAAAGGCTGTCCCCATCCTGAGAGCTCTTGTAGCAGGTGCCTTAATATATAGCTATAAATATCAAAAATAGTCTCCTGTGCTTTGTAGACATTTATTCTCCCTCCCTCCCTCCTTCCCTTCCCACCCGGCCTGGGTCCTCAGCTTTACCTCATGGAGGGAGCCGGACTGGTGTCATGAGCCGGGACTGGTTTCCTTCTAGAACAGAATCTTCTTTGTCAACGCCTCCAGGAGGCACAGCTCTTGATGGGGCTGTCTGGGAGTTACATTTTTTAAAAAATAAAACGGGGGCCCTCACCCCCACCCAGGAGAGATCCTCTATTCTGCACATAGAAAAAATTAGAGCGAATGCCCCACTCCGGCACAACCTACAAAGAGCTTTGGGAATTCCCGCATGATCCTCTCATGGCCTCCTCCTTCTCTCAGTACTTAAAAATAGCCTTTTTGTTTATCAAGAAAATGCCTTGGAAATCTAAATAATTCATATCGGACAAGAGAAAGCTAGCACAGTCACCTGTCCTTCTCCAGCAAAAACACGGTAGAAAAACCTGTGAGGGACGAAGGTTCTCCCAGCCGTCCCCGGGCTGTCCCTGCACGGCCGCTCCAGCCACATTGGGCTCGGCACCGGTGGCCGGACCTCCCTTCTGCCCGGCGGGGACCAGGAGCCTCCTAGGCCTTGTGCCACACACAGTATTGTCCCTTCTCTTCTCTCGGCCACGGACAAGTGTAGATCGGTTAAAAACAAAAGTAGGAATCAAAGTGATAAGGACACTTTGATCTTATTCCAAAGAGAGCCTGACACCTAATATTGTCATAGGATAACTGATCTATGGTTGTTTAGGGATCAAGCTTGCTCTGCAGGAAGGAAAAATCAGCTTCTCTCTCCCAGTTGAAAAATATGTGAAACTCTATTGCACCGGGCAGAGCGAGCGCCTCCGTTCAGAGCAAGTGCCTTTGAAGGAGCCCCCAGGCCCAGCTGCTTGTATGGTTGTGGTTCCTGCTGCATGGAGCGCTATGCCCCCGTTTCCCCCAAAGGCGAGGATGATTTTCTACATTCAATGTAGAGAGTATTCAAAATGTTTAGCGCAGTGATTCCCTTGATTGTGTCTATCAGCCTCTTGCGGGTGTTGCTGAACATTGATCACTGTGAGTAGCATACATGCCTCACCAGACTTGTCCAGTCTCGTCGTGGGCTTTCTGCAGACGTCAGCCGCTTTGAATATATTTCTTTATCACGACGCAGCCGTGTCTGAACACAGGGCAGGGCATGTGGGGTAGTAGGGTCCACGTGTTGGTCGCGGGCTCGTAGGCTTCCATGTTGCCCAGGGCAGGCCCCTCACTGCTGACAATGCCCCCAGTGGCATAAATCTTGCCATCAAGCACCACGGCGCTGTCAGGGAGAGCGGGGAGAGAGTTAGCCATTTCACTTCCACCTCGGACCTGGAGGCGGACTCAGTACCCCGGCCCGGGGTAGGCTGCCTCTCCCCCTTTGCCAAAGGTCTGAGGGATCTCACTGCTTGCCTCTGTCCTGTGACCCGAGCCGGTACAAGAAGAAAACCTTTCCTCTAGGGTTGGTCGGGTGCCCTGCGTCTACCACCCTCCGAGCCATGGGGGACATCCCGGGACCTGCCGGACCACTGAAAGGTGGCGGGGAGAACAGCCTTGTGTACGGGACCCTTGAATCCGTTCACTGAGCATTGTTTTGTGTTGCCCAGAGGCTTCGTACAGCTCCAATCGAGTAGAGAGCACGACTCACAGGGCTGATGGCAGACAGGATAATAAGGAGCCAAGTCATAACCCAACACTGACTACCTGACCGTGAAATTCACCCTGGCCCAGGCGCTCAGACTCCCGGCTCCCTGCCCTGATTGCCAAGCACCAGGGGCCTGCTTCTGCCCACCGGTGACGGCCCGGCGTCCCCACCCGGGGCAGCCCGGGACGCCTTCCTGTTGCCTGCCACCCTGTCGTCTCAGCGAGCTGTTCCCACGGCCAGAGCACCACCGCCTGCCCCGTCTGCACTTCCCGTCTTCCCGCGGCTCAGCTCCCCTGTCCCACGCGCACCTACATCCACGCATCCGGCCCCCGTTTCTGCCGCATGTCAGCTAACGGCCCTGTCTTCTTGACTGTCCCCTGACGCTGAACAGGTGCCCTTGCAAAGTCGCCACCTCTTTCTGAAATTCTGAGCCTGGAACGGAACGTGCCGGTCCAGACATCTTACCTGATGTTTCCAGCCTTAGCCCCTGTAGTTGCCTGCCACCTAGGGCCCTCCGATTTCTCCCTTGGTGGCACATCTTTCCCCTGCTTCTCTTGCAAGGCCCAGCTTACACCTCCTCACGGGCACGAAGTCTTTCTGGGCCCACTCTGAGTCTCCGATGAGGTACGCAAGTCCTCCCCACAAGTGGTGCTCAACCTCCAGGTGTGCTTATTGTGGACAGTGTAGTCAGAACGGCTTGCACACCGCGACCATTGGAGTGTGTGACGGGAGGGTAAGGCCCAGGAACTGCAGGCTCTTCACGCTAATAGGACTTAGCGGTTATCTAGTCCAACCGCCTGCTTCATCAATAGGACAACTGCCCCAGAGAGCGCAAGTTGCTCGTCCAAGGTCCTAAGATAGGTTAGTAGTAGGTTACAGCTTTTCTAGCTCTGCTACACCAACTGCGGGCGCTGGGACTGGGGATCCCGTGATTACCTCCGCATGGGTGCAAGGTGTCCTCAAGAAAGATCTGCTATGTGAATGTTGAAAATGGGGTTTCTGGGACCCCTTTTTATATTTCCTTGTTCCTCTTGGTCTGGGAGGGGATGGGGCTAGAAGAGCAGGGTCTGCTGTCTCACTGCCCAAGGTGGTTAACTTTTCTGGGCTATGGGGCCGGGCAGACTGGGAACCAAGCCACACCCTGACCTCTACCTCTCTCTTCCTGTGGGGGCTGGTCCATGTGTGTGTCCGCCCCGTCAGCTTTGAGACTCCAAGGCAGCTGTGCCTCGTACCGCTCCCCGGATCCCGTGGTCAGAGCATCCCTTGGAAAGCCACCTGTCCCGTGTAGGGTATTGCACAGGTGCGGCCTGGGGGACAGCTGTCCTCACAGCAGCACCTTCACCTATCCCCGGAGGTGTGGCCTCAAACGACCTGGGGCTGGTGCCTGTACGAAGCCCTCCATTTCTGGCTTGGAGATGGGTCAGCTGGAGCCCCCCGGAGGGGCTTGAGGGCCTCGGGCTGCCCCCGGGCTCTTCCCATTCCGCCCTGGCCCTCATAGCCACACCTGCAGCCGGAGGGCGCTGCGCCTGGGAATTGCTCTGGTCATCCAATGGCGGGCGGTCATTGTCGTGCTCACACCTGTCCTGCCGCCTTTCCCTCCCTGCCCGCCTCCTTCCCACCCCTAGCCGAGTTCCTGCGGCCCTCACCTGCAGAACTGGCGAGAGTGGTTCATGTTTGGGCCTGCCTTAATGTTCCCTTTCTCGGGGTCGTAGATGGTGGTGGCTCTGGCGTACGCCCCGCCCAGGATGAAAACGAAGCCATTGAGGGTGACGGCGGGAGCGTACTTGTTGTCTGTGAGGAGAGCAGGGCAGGCAGGTCAGGGCATCTCTTCCTGGCCTCCCCCTCCCCACCCTTTGCTTTGCCAGGAGGTGCTCCCGAGGACGGGCTCCGGCAGGACCGCCATCATCGGTGGCTAACCCGAGGACGAGGCCCGGGGCCAGGAGGCACCTGGCGCGCGGTCTAGCTTGCCCTTTGTCCCGGTAGTGGGGTGTGCAGCTCTGCCCGGCCTGGGGGCTTGCCTCCCCCTCCCAGCCCCGGACGCGGGCCTGCAGAACTACTAGGCTCAGCCGGCCCTCTGGGCTTGGGCTGTTGAGACCAAGCGGACACTGAGGTGGGCATGCTGCACGGGCCCCAGGCTGAGCAGAGAGCTGGCTCTCACCAATCATGGGCGACTCGATAAAGCTCCACGTGTTGGTCTGTGGAACGTAAGACTGTAGGACCCCTGCAGCCCTGCCGGCCTCGTTCACGCCGCCAAACACGTAGATCTTGCCGCCGCACACCGTGGCTGCCGCAGAGTGCACTGCCTTCGGCAGAGGGGCCACGGCCTCCCACTGGTTGGTAATGGTGTCGTACCTGTCGAGGAGGAGAAAAAGAGCCCAGCATCAGTGGTGGGCTGTGTGCGGGGCAGGGCGGACAACCAAGGCGGCGGACGCTGGGGGGCACCGGCCTCTGCTTCCTGCCCTTGGAATCACTGGCATAGCCCAAGATCACACACAGCTGGGGGCACTCGCGTTGAGTCACTCCAGGCCCCCTAGATCTGGCCCAGCCTGGCCCTCTCAGCCTTCCTCCTGAGGCTCCGTGGGCTCTTTTTTTGCCCGTCGCAACCCCTATGCAGATTCTCGTCTCCATTCCTTTGCTCACATAGGGCTCCCCAGCTTCTGGGCCCCTTCATCCCTCTCTATCCAGCTCATTCCTACCCTTTTGTCCAACAGTGCTGCACTGAGCATCTGCTGTGCACCCAGGCTCTGGGCTGGAAACTGGGGAGACAGCAGGCTGGACCAGGGAAGGACAGGAGGGAGCGGGACCAGAAGGAGAGGGGCACTGATGGGGTTCAATCGTTAATTGATGTTGCCATTCAGGAAGGCAGAGTTACCTAGGATGACTCAGGGTCTCGGGCGTGGGGCATCAGAAGGAGGGGGCACTACTCAGGGGACAGGAATTGAGGTTGGGGAGTTTGGAGGAGAGAGATGATTTCAGTTTTATTCATGGGGAGTTTAAAGGACCTGTGGGCAACCAACTGGGGATGTGCGGGGTGCAGCTGACGGGCAGCCTATACATTCAGCTTTGGGATCACGGGCCCAGCGACGGAAACTGAAGGTAAGGGAGTTCACAGGCAGTGGGGGGGTGAGACTAAGGCTGAGGACACTCTGGGGAAACGCCGGCCTTTAAGAGGGAGCTGAGGGGGTCCTTGGAGGAGTGGCGGCATATAGAGGGCACGGCTCTGTGGGCGGGAGATGCGGTGAGAAGTCAAGAAGTCCCAGACAGGTTCCCGGCCGTCTTGTCACGGGCACTTTAAGAGGAATGGAAGGTGCAGAGCTATATGTGTATCAGGGAGTGAATGGGAAGGAAGGCGGTGGGCATGACAGGTAGAGACTCGACTTGGAGGAAACTCAGCTGGGAAAAGGGGCAGAGAAGGTAGAACCTAGAAAGGCATTTGGAGCTCAGAGATGGCTTGCATTGGTGGCATGCTGATAGATGTTTACAAACAAGCTCTCCAGGGAAAAAGTCCTTGCTGATTTCTGTGATGTGAATCCTCTCGGCCGATTTCAAGCTACCAATGGCACGTGGTGGAACATGGCACTAGGAAGCGATGCGCAGCGGCATACCGCCAGACAGAATCCCCACCACATACAGACACAGCAGACACATCGAACCTCCAGAGCACAGACGGTACACAATATAGTAAAAAAAAAAAAAGTAGTGGTGAGTTTTGAGTATGGATTACCTTTGTTTTTAATATGATTTATTTAGTTCTAAGTTTATACGGTTTAATTTTTAATAATACCTGTAACTGACAACTGGCTTGCAGAGTTCCTAAAAAAGGTAATAGTCAGCTCTCAGGGGCCAGTATGAACGAGCTCCAGCACACCGTGGGTTTTGTTTTAATTTTAGGGGGAAAGGTTTACTTGTGTTTACGGGCTGATAGGAAGGAGCCCAAATGGGTAAGGAAAGGTTAAATATAGATGAAAGAGAGGGGAGAGCTGATAAAGGGAGGCTCCTGGTGGGGGGATGCAGGTTGGATCCAGAGTGGAGAGGGAAGTGGTGTCCATGCGGGCATGAGAGAGGGAGGCAAGGATGGCGTGAGAGTCAGTCCATACCCAGGGCGATGGCAGGGAGAGGAGAGGGTTCTTGACTGATGGCGCCACCTGCTCTGTGAAGCAGGAGCCCACGCTGGCGGGATATGGGCACCCGTGGGATAAGAGCCTTGACGGGGGAGGAGGAGATGAGAAACACATGCTCTTGAGAGCGGGCGAAACTGCGGACAAGGGCCCTGCAGCATGAAGGACACAGTACACGTCGGAGGACTTCAGTCTGTAGTGGGGCCAATCTACGAGGTGCTGGGATCTTCTCCACCAGCGTTCAGCTCCCAGGGGAGGCACGGAGAAGGTGCAGAGTGACAGGATTGAAGAGATCTGTGGCGTACGTATGGCAGGACAAAGTAAAGAGCATGGAGAAATGATGGAATGTGAATACCAGACAAAGCGGGGAAAAAAGTGACAACAGAAAGCAGCTGAGAGGGACAGACTTGGGATCTAGCAGACTGGCCAAGGAACTGGGAGATCTGATGTCTTTCTGGGCAGCTTCTGGGTCTCCGTTCTCAGTGTCTCTGTCAATTGCTCCCGGGGGCTGCTCTTATAAGCACTCACTCTGGACCTCTTACTTGGTGGCCCATCTCCTGCTCGGCGCATGGCTCTGTCGCCTGTTCTGGACCCAAGGCGGGGCCTCCACTGTGGGCTGGGTTTTCGCCAGCACACCTTTCCTGGGAAGCACGCAGGGCCCACTCTTCCCCATGAGGCTCCTTGGGGCTCGAGCCATAACAAGGTCACGGCTTAGTGATCCAGAAGATGGCCTCTCTTAGCCGGTGCCCCTGGCTCTGAGACAGGGATGAGGGGGCAGCGGCGAGATGTTCAGCTCTGTGCTTGCGAAGACTCAGGATTTGAGAAGAGGCTGACGGACCTTAGAGGGCAGCAGGGGCTGATTCAATTAAGCCCCGGACGAAGGCTACGTGGCTCACAGGCAATGGAGTAAGTCTTTTTGGACAGTGTCAGAAGTTCAGATGGCTGTTTTTTAAGCCAGTATGGCAGAGATCCAAAGAGCTCCTGTAGAAGGAGCTGGGTGACAGCGGAAGATTATGTGGCTGTTAGTCTTCAGACTTTCAGTATAATGGCACATTCCGCCAAATGCGAATTTCCTGAGAGCTTGTTATTCCAGGTAGCTGATTGCCAAGCTGCAAGCCCTCGTCAGCTCAATCTGTCAGCTTCCTGCTTGAGAAGGATATGCTAATGACATGCAAATGACCCTGTGGAGTGAGGCACTCTGCTATCATTTATCTGGTAACCACAGCTAGTGCAATATATTGCTATGAAGTATTAGACCCAGTTATTTATATAATGATATAATACAGGTTTGTCTACTGCACTGTTGTTTTAATCTATAATTATATAATCTTGTTCTATTCCTGTAATACAGTAATGTAATATAATTATAATGTACCATATATCTCATTCATTATCAATATAAGAGCAATTTGTACCATTAGTGCTTCCTGGGGAACAAAGCACCCTCGCGTCTGTCCCCATTACCCTGACCTCCTTGTCACCCTGAATTCTCATCATTGCCACCATGCGGTGCAGAAATTACTTGTGCAAAGGGGCTGCAGTTATGTTCCTCGGGAAGCAGTGGGCGTCCCCTCTGCCTGCATCCTCCACCCCACCTGTGTGCACGCCACCCGGAGGTCTTCAGGTCTGCGTCCTGTCCCTGCAAGGACAGCCGCCAGATACCAGAGGGCTGAGGAGGGGCTCAGGGCACCTTGTTGTCCTGGATGGCTCCCCCATCTACTGAGGTTCCCGGGCTGGTCTTGCTCACATGGTGCCCTAGCTGATATTTCTTAGTGGAACAAAGGCCCAGCCCCCGGGGGAGGCCAGTAGAGGCTGCTACCAGGCCTTGGAGGAGTGCTCCCGAGCCCAAGGGGAGCGGAGCTTCTCCCCCCGCTTGGTGCATTTGATCCTCGAACAAATTCCTGTATTTATCAACAAGTATATGTTCGCAAAATGAGTAATCAGCATCTTAGGAGATTAAAAATAGCTGACAAAAGCAAGACGGGATGACAGATCTAGCTCAGTTTACTCCTACACAGAAAACCTCTCCTTTTTCATGTGTTTATTATTGGATGACAAACGGCTGCAAGCTGGTGCTTCTGGAAGCCCTGGGACGTGAGGGCCGTGCAGCGGGCCCACTGAAGGCTGTCAGCATCAGGGCTGACCCAGGTTCAGCTGCAGTGTTAATATCCTCATAATCACACAGGGATTCCCCATTAACTCCAAATCAATATGACAATTAAATGTCGTTACTGAGCCATCTCTGGGCTCCACTTGGGGGAGTAAAAGCCCACAGTGAACATCCAGAGCTTGTCTCACTCTGAAACTATCTTTGCTGTAACATTTGTCAAGTGTCCAATTAGCCACTGAGGGAAAAATACAAATTGAGGGGTACGTGTGGGTCCACAGGCAAAATGCTGTCGCATGGGAAGATGTGATTTCCGTGACAGCTGATGATGTGGGCCAAGGGTGGTGGGCAAGCAGGAGGCGAGGACGTGGAGAAAGGGCTCTGGTGATCTTGGCTGCGCCCTCCTGGGTTGGGACTTGGGGCCAGCTCAGCCTAACTTGCCCTCCCTTGGGGGAACTAGTTTCTCCAAAAGCGGGACTGCTCTGAGGCCTCCCCTGCTTGCTGCTGACTCATGAGCCTTCCTGAGTTCTTCCCGTGGCTTCTCCCCCAGGTGTCTGTTCTCGGCAAGAATGGTCTCCAGCTCAAAGGAAAGATGGAGCATTTGCACCCCGTGAAGTGCCCACCTCAGCCTGTGCTCCCCCTGCCTACACCCGATCCCTACACTCTGTGTGGCCAGTGGTCAGTGGGCCTCAGCGAGGAAGCCAGCCTGGGACTTCCAGCAGAGGGCAGGCTCACACGCGCCGTTCTCCGGCCCATTGCTTTGTATCGGCTTCTGGAGAATTCCAGATGATTGGCCAGACCTGCTTGCCGTGACCGTTCCCCGTGTTGCAAGCAGCTTTCCCGGGATGGGTGGGAAAGAGGGAGCAAGGGGCTCCCCGGTGTGGGACCTCCAAGCTCGGCAGGGACACGGAGCCACGGCGACGGACGAGGCACCCATGTGGGCCATCGGTTGCAGCCTTGCCCTACACCCCCCGCGAGTCTCTGGGCTGGTACTTCCAGTCCCGGGGTGCCTCTAGGTGCCTGGGCAGGCCGGCCAAGCCCACAGTGCGTCTCTTGCCTTCAGCTTGTCTGACCCCTGCAAGGGACAAGAGTGCCCCATCTCAGGGGTGGGGCGGCTCTCGTCCTTCCTGTTGCCCTCCCCCCACCCTCAGTCCTCCCTCTTTGCTGTGTTTGAAGAGCCTGCGACTATCGCCTTATAAATGTCCCATCTCCGCTTGGCCTCAGCTGGCTCGGTGCTGGGTGGGAGGAGCAACATGATTTTAGCTTTCTTGACCGTGGCTTCATTACCTCTCCACGTGGTCCACGTTGCCTGCCACGCCAAGTCCCCCGAGGGTGTAAATCTTGCCGTCGTAGACGAGGCTGTTGTGCCGACAGCGGGGGACCGTCATTCTGGAGACAAGGTTCCAATTATCGAGCAGGGACATGTAGCACCAGACATCGGCCAGCGTCACCCCCGATTCCATGCCACCTGGAGGCGGTGTGGGAGGTCCAGAGAGCAGGCGGAGAGTGAGGAGGGGCCCCAGGCCGGGCCGGCCCAGCCCCAGGGGCAGAAGGAGAAGGTTTCACCCGCCAAGTGGACCCTTCTGGGCCTTGGTTTTCCTCAGCCCTGGCGTGGGGAGAGGGGCCCCCGGGAAGTCTGTGCCCGGCGCCCAGCCCAGCCCCGAGGGGCCTCACCTGAGAGGTAGATGTTGTCCCCGGCACTCACTACGCTGAAGAACTCTCGGTCGTAGAAAGGCAGCGAGGCCAGCGGGTACCACTTGTTGTTCTGCGGGTTCCAGCAGGTGACGGCCACCAGGGAGCGCTGGGTCATCCCCACCATCTGACGGCCCCCAACCAGGACGATGACCTCCGCCACACCTGCAGGGACACAGACGCCCCGCCTTCGGACACATCCCAACACTGTTGGCCTCTGCACCCGGCGCCTCCCGTGGAGGAGCAGGTGGGGACCGCCCAGAGTCGGGCTGACCCCACGGCACCCGCATTTGGGGAGCTCGGGGCCTGTCCCTCAATACCTGCCGAGAGGCGGGGCCGGGTTCGGGGCGTCTGCATCTCCTGGCGGGCATGTGGCAGCATGTGGTAGCGTTTGGCTTCGTTGACCAGGTCCCGACACGCTTCTGACGACTTGATCAGTTCCTCATTGTCCACCACGTTGAGCAGATAGCTGGGGTGGATGAAGGGGAGGCGGACCACGGCCAGGAGCTCCGCTGCGTACTGCGGGGTCAGGGAGACACAGGGTGGGTGACATTATGCAGACGGAGCCCCCTCTGGCGAGTCGTACTGGGCAGACAGGAAGGACCGGTGTGGTACTGCACGACCCAGGTAACGCCAGTCTGCCTTTGGCTTGAGAGTGTAGACACTGCTTATCCCAGTCTAGACAGTGATGGGGGGGCTCCCATCAGCCAGAGGAGAGCAATGGGGGAGGTTGGGTGTGCTGCAGCTGACCCTGGGGCGAACCATCCATCCGCTTCTTCAGCACCTCATTCCTGCCTCCTCCCAGGTCCCCGGCCTGGGCCTCACCCCAGGCTTCACCCTCACTGAAATGAGGATCCTAAGCCCTGAAGAGGTGTACATGGGGCGGGGAGTCAGGAAGAGGTGGGAGGGCCCAGGAAGGCTGAGAGTGACCATGAGGCCTGCAAGTCACACTGGTCAGAGCCTGAGTCTCCCCAATGCCTACAAACCCCTTAAGGGGCATCCCACAGCCTCAGATTGGCACCCGGACCCTCTCACCTGCACTGAAGGCTTTGCACGAACTGACTCGAATCCCCTCCTGCCTGGCAAACTCTTTGCTCACCACTTGGTTTTAGTTTCATGCAACAAACGATTGGTGACACCCCTTACTGCGAGAGTGTCAGTAAGACCAGTAAGCCCCAGTCTCTGAGCTTCGGGTGCGCGCAGTGCACTGGCAGGTGGCGGAGGATCCATCGTAGAGGCGCTAGTGGGGCCCCGAGGAGGAGCCTGGTTAGGAGTTGTGGGGGTGCAGGGTAGGAGGCTTCCCAGAGCGGACGCCGGCTGAGCTGGGTGAGGAAGGGCTGCAGGTTTCTCCAGGCCTCAGGTGGAGAGGAGGTAGGACGCCCGAAGCACACGCAGAGACATGGGAGCGTGAAGGAGAAAGGTGCATCTGGGGAATTCTATGGAGCTGATTCTTGTTGGCAGGGGGTGGGGGGTGGGGGGGTGGTAAGCGGACAGGGGAAGTGACACCGGAGAGGTGAAGGAGACCAGAGCCTGACCGCCCCTATGCCTTGCCTGCCAGGGCTGGTGGGCTTTTTCCCGCAGGGTGCGTGATGGAGCTCCCGGGGGCCTTTCAACAAAGGCATTACACCATCAAATGTGTTCTTTAGGAAGACTGCTAGCTCGGGCTGCGGGGTGGGACTGAATTGGGGATGGAGAAGACAGAAGGCAGGGCAGCCGCTCGGGAGACCCCCTCAGCAATGCTGGTGCGGTGAGGGGCCTGACTGGGGAGAGGAAGTCGGCAAGTGACGGCGGCCTGTGGCCCGACGCACACGGGAGGGATGGGAGGAATCCAGGCTTCTGTTGTGCGTAATGGGCAGAACTGAAGGAAGGAACACAAGCTGTGTCGCTTTGGGGGTGGATGAATTAGAGGGGCTGGGGGACGCTGGCCACAGGTGTGCTGCAGACAATCAAAGACAGAGGGCTGGGCCGGAGACACAGAGGTGGGGGCTGTGGGGGACAGCGGTCACCATCACAGCTGCCCAAGCTGACTGGCTGCCTCCCTCCACAAACGAATCTTGCCTCCTCCCCACCTGATCAGAGGACCCTCTCCTCTTGGGCTCAGTGGCCCGGCCAGGGTGGACAGCCCCACGCTGCTGATCCCAGCGCCTGGCCCATCCCTCCCTCCCTTGTGCCGCTTCTTGCGCCCCACACAACGAAGTTCCCTTGCCATCTGCCACTCGACTGCCTCGGGGTGTTCTGGGCCCTGGCCTCCCCGACTCTGGCCTCCCCTTTGCGGCTCTCCAGGTGGACTCTGAGCTAACCTGTGTCTGCACTAACCCCTGGGGGCCCCTCACACGTTAGAATCAAGGCGGTTCCATTCTGAGCGAGGCCTTCAGCTGGGGTGTGACTGATTTCTGGTGACTCGGATGCCCCTCCTGGGGACCCTGCCCTCCCTTCCTTCTGCCCTGGATTCTGGCTCCGATTTCCCCAGCTGTCCCCTCTGAGGGACTTGCCTTCCCTCCTGTGACGTGTGCAGTGGCTTCCCATCTCCAGCATGGTTTCCATTTGGTCCAGGTGCTCCCCACCCTCTCAATAAGCAGAGCGTGGGTGGAGCTGCTTCTGCCGGGTCTGAGCTCACGGGAGCCCCAGGGCACCTGCTTCTCCCTGCAGGCCCTGCGGCCTCTGGCTGGCCTGAGTCTCCTTCAGGTGGAAGGCCAGCCCTGGGAACCCTCTGGTGACTGACCTCTCATCTCTCCTCCCTCCCTTCACCTCTCTGCGGCCCACAGGAGCCGTTCCGGCCTCCCTCTGCCCAGGCCTACTGGCTCCCACATGTTCCCACTGATGGTCAGAGCAGGCTGTCCTGCCACCTCCACCTCCCTTCAGCTTTGCTCCAGATGCCATCCCTGCACGGGGACCCCAGACCCAGGGGGGAAGCGGTGGGCAGGGTGGGGGGCTACCTGTGCACGGGCCACGGGGTCCTTCTTGATCCACTTGATGACAGTCTCATATACGAGCTCCTCGGCCTTGGTGTTGAGGCTGTCATTGGAAATGTAGGCGATGAAGTCATCCTTGGAGATGCTGAGGATCTCCTCCTGGGCCGCCACCTCAGGGAAGATCTGCAGCGCGAAAGCCTTGGCCATGTGGTAGAGCTCGCTGCACTGCATGGCCTCGGCCATGGCCAGTACCCCCAGGCAGTTGCTGGCCGTCAGCTGCTTCTCTGGGGGCAAGAGCACAGGACCACTGACCACAGGGCCCTGGAAGGGTGGCCCTCTCATCCTATCGCCTGACACTCTGGATCCCTCTCGGAGCCCATGTCCTTGTGACCTGCCTCCAGCATCCGGGGTCCCCACAAGACCGTTTCCGGTGTCCCTGGAGCTGTGGATCTACCCTCAGGGTTCTCCTCCGCCCCGTCTCACACTGCCTCCCCTGGGGCCTCCCTCTGCTCCTGCAGGTCCCAGCAGAAAGATGGAGAGTGTGAGGTATGGAGCATCAGTGTGGGGCTTGGAGCTTCCTCGTGGCTGCGGGCCTCAGAGCGTGGGCCTGGCCTGGGGGCAGGGGTCACGCGGAGACTGACCATGTCTTCTCTGTGACAGGCTCCCACTTTAGGGTCGCACCAGCAGTAGTGCCCCTCCTATGCCCCCCCCGCCACCTCCCACGGGCCTCAGCCTCACCAACCTGGCCTCAAGGCCTGACGACAGTCTTGCCGGCTCTCCTGAGGTCTGGCTAATGGTTATTCTAGCCTGGACGTGCCCGGGGCTCTGCCGGTGCCTACAGTTATCCGAATTTTCCTCTTCAAACTGCCTTGTGAGATCCAGCGGCACCCTGAGGCGTACGCACAGCCTTTCCCCCTCTAGATCCTGGCTATTTTCAAACTCGGGGGCCCGTCGGCGCTATTCCCTCACGCGGCGCCCCACGCGCCCCCACCCCGGACTCACCGAGGAAGGACACACAGACTTTGCAGAAGGTGTGGAACTGGAACTTGCTGGCCGCCTCCAGCAGCGTCTTGGCGTTGGCCGAGTCGATGACCAGGGAGCCCGTGTAGACGAACTCCAGCAGCAGCTCGAGGACGTCGGCCTGCAGGTTGGACAGGACGAGCTCCAGCTTCTCCCGGCCGCACTGGCTGCCATCTTGCACCGACCTAGGCACAGAGACCACGGTGTCCCTTACCTGCCCCGCTGCGGCCACGGCGCCGCCTCCTCACAGGGCTAGATCTCCCTGCACGCCTCGGTCACGCCCTTCATTTTAGGACTCAAGGGACACAGCAATGACACACCTGAACCTAACGACCTGACACAGGATCTGAAAGAGAAGAGTCTGACCAGAGATGCCCAAAAGAACAGAAAACCCTGCTTATCACTACTTGGCATGTCCATGCAAAAAAAGATGCAAATCAAAAAGCATGAGCTGTGGATGGGGACGAGGACCAGGACTGGCCTCAAAGGGAAACAATACGGTTCCGCCCTGCGGTTGGCTCCCGCGTCTCGGCCACACGCGGCCAGCAGGTCCCGGCCTGGGGAGGGGGGCCCCCTGCCCCTGCTGCCTCCACAGTGGGGGGAGCCGCCCGTGTGACTGAGGCTCCCAACCGGCTGTGAACACAGCCAATCTGGAGATGCCCCTCGATCGCCCCAAGCTGTCCCAGAACCCTGAGTCCAACCCCACCTATTTCCCAAAACATATTGTTTCCTTTTAGGCATGGAAAGGAAGCCCTTCATGACATTGCTTTGAAACTGAGGACGAGACGAGATAGACGGACAGAATGGTTAGAGCTGGGGGGAGGGGAAGGGACAACCGAGGACTTCCGCCACAGATAGCCAGCAGCCATGACCTGGGACCTGGCCCGGGGTGGGGCCCTCCTGCCACATGGAGCACGGGGTCAGAGGTCAGAGTGGCCTGCGTGTAGAGTGTGCATCGGGCTTGTGAACTGGGGGAGCAGGGGAGGGACACAAATATATAAATATGGTCGTATCTGGTGTCTACAGAAATACGAAACCATTGCAAAGGCTCCTAAGGCCTGGCAGCCGCGCCCTAAAGCTGGACCTGGAAGGAAACAGATAAGATGAAGCAAGAATCACACCGATACAGAAGTGACCAGGAGGAAAGACACCCAGAGCGTTAAGAGTCAGGAGGCAGGTTTTTCAGAGGTGATTGGCTTGGCACCCCATCTCCGCCACTCTGACCAGTCCTGCATGGAGCCTGCTCCTGCCCGAGGCTGGGCAATGACCTCTGCCAACTCTCCACTCCTGAGGAGGCCAGGGGGCAAGACTGGTGACTTGTGGCTGGTCCCTCGGGCGCCCCTGTGGCTGGCACTGGGAGTGTGGAGGTGCCCAGCAGCTACAGCCCCCAAGAGAGGCTGACTCCTGTGTGGGCGGGGAGCTAGAGGACCTGCATGCCCCAGCCCTGCCACCGACAGGCAGGCCACCTTGCCTCTTGGGCCCTCAGGCTCCTCTTCTGCAAAACAAGAGGATTGAACTGCATGAAGTCTAAAGTCCCATGGAGAGTTTATGTGATAGAGGCTGGAAAACACCTTGCCCAGGAGACTCTGCTCTACCCAACAGAACCTGAAATGCTCCCACGAGAGCACGTTCTCCACAGTCTGGCCACCAAGGGCTTTTAAAGCACCAATATGACGGGGCCAGGGAACAGAGGAAGCTGTGACTTCATTCAGGGCTCCCCTCCCCACAGAATGGCTCATGTCACTGGGGCCCGCGGGGGCCCTGCCTCCAGGCTCGGAGGGAAAGCTGAGAGGGAACAGTGCTGGCTAAGCCAAGGGTCTGGGCAGAGCCCCTTCTCAAACCCATAGACATACACGGTGTGTGTGACTTTTCAAGTGATTTAACACATCGAGTCCTCTGCTGTCGGGATAGATTTTCATGCCTGGGTAACTTGGTTAAGTATAAAAATAGTTCATTATGTGATCACTTGAAAGCACAGAAATCTAACACCCCAGGCCTCAGGGGCCATCTGGTCCACCTCTTCCTCGGGCTTTGCCGTCTCTGCCTTCATTCCTACATGCTGCTGCCTGGCCTTTCCTCCTCCCGCCCTTCGTGCTCTGCGGAGGTCCCGCTAGGCCACGGCCAGGGCAGGGCCTGTGGGCCAAAGTCAGGCTGCTCACATTCTCCCAAGGCCCCCCGGCCATTGCTGCCTCCACCTTGGGCCAGCCCTCCCGTCCACCTACATTTCTTCAGCAGAGATCATCCAACTCAGTGAAGGGCTGGGTGGACTTCAGCTGTGTGCGCACACACACACACACACACACACACACACACACTGGAGTGCACGTGACACGTGACCCTGAGGACCCCCAGTATCACCCTGTGGGGAGGGGTGTCGGGCAGATGGAAGGCCAGGGGAGCCCACGGCCCTGAGTGTGGAGTCGGATGGGATGTGTATGGCTGTGCTTGTGGGAGATGCTTGTCCAGCCCGGAGTCTGAGCCAGGGGGAGGGTCCTGGGGACAGGGTGGTGACTGCACGGCCAAGGAGGGCAGGGACAACGTGAGGAGGCACATGGGTGTCGACCACCCCAAGTGCTGTCCAGGGTTGGCGAGGACCACTCCCCCTATGGTGCCCAGCTACAGCTGCTCCTTCAGGACCCCTGTGAGAGGCACCCAGGAAGGCTGGGGGCTGCTGGGCCAAGGACATTCAGGGAGTGGGTGGAGCCCCCTGGGGCCAGATGCCACGCCATGGGCAGAATGACCATTCCTCTTGGTTATGGAGGAATACTTGGGAATGCGATGGAGGCTTTGTTGGGTGGCTGAGCTCAAGATCTGTAGGAGGTGAGGCCCCAGGCTGTGAGGTCTTCTGTAGCTCATGTGCACATACGTGTTCATTGTCCACACAGCTCTGGGGCCGAGGGAGGCTGGTGGTAACTCTCCATCACTGACCATCAGACGGTCTTGGGACTGGACCTCAGTGATCCTTAGGTCTCTTCCCTATGAGCAGGGATCCCCTGGGAGGCACTGCCCATGATGGGTGGCCCTGGTCACCGATGCGGAGCTATGTCCTCCACAGATGACTTTTTGGTCCCTGTCCTAAGCTGGCTCTTGAGGTCCAAGCATCCTGTTCCACTTAGCAGCATGGAGCACTGGGAGCTGCTGGGCAGTCTGGGTCCTGACATGATCTTGGAGGGAGGTGAAGCAGGGCAGGAATGCGCAGTGGTAGCCTTGTCAGGTTGGGCCATGAACCTAACACTGGGGGTGGGCGTGTGGGGCAGGCCGTGCTGCCCAGCCCACACAGGACCCGTGGGTCTGCCCGGGCTCACCTTCTCACAGGGTATGGGACACAGCATTTGCTTGCCAGGCCTGGGTCAGTGGATGTGCCAGGAATGCCACGTGAGATCCCACCATCAGCAATTTGTTCACCTGGATCAGAGCTGCCCTCTCCAGACTTTAGTCCCTCATCTGCCCCTCACACACCTCAGTAATCAGATGCTTGCATTTTACAAGTTTGATCTGGAATAATGGCGGGGGAACCGTGGAGCAGTAGTGGGTAGGGGGGCAGTCATGGAGCGGGTGGTGAATATGGATGGCATCCTGACCTGTTCAGGAGGATGACCCCACTCTTCCGATGTGATTCCCACCCCACTGCATGCATAGGAGCTCAGGCGTCAGGGCTCAAACACGGCACACATGAGCCTCACTGGGTCCCAAGGACTTGCACAGCTCGGGCGGGCCCTGGCCCAACCGTGGTGATTTGGCGATGGGTCTGACTCACATTGTTCTGCTGGCCTTCGAGATGGGTGAGTCTCTCCTTTTATTATCTGGTCTTCCAGCCACACCTGTCTCTTCTACCAGGAAAGGGGGATGGTCAGACTGCCACCCACAAACGCCCAGCTTCACAGGGAGGGAGGGGAAAGGCAGCGTATGGCTTGCCTATTATCTGTTGGGCAACCCTACATCCAGGATCTGTGCCACTCAATTAGGTAGATCCCTTTGGCTTCCCCCAAAAGAATGATGGAGAAACCCAGAGCCTACACACGGGGCTTGTGAAAATCAACTTGGACAAATCAATATGTCCATCTATTTTCATTTACTCTAAAAAGAGAATAGAGTTCAAATGTGTCATTGGCTCCAAAAGACTTGGTGGGATGGGGCTTTTGGCTGGAAGATAGAATGCCGGGTCTCTGTCCTGTTTGGTGCGATGAGGGGGCAGCTCCCCTCTGAGGCGTGACATTTTCTCCCCCACCCAGGCGTGGGGGCCGTGTTCAGAAGTTCGGGCAGGCAGGGCAGTAGCTCTGCTCTCTCTGAAGGACGACCCCTGTCCTCTCTGAGGGGACCTGCAGCCTGCCCGGCCAGAGAGCGTAGCCAATGCCTCCCGTGGCACCAGCCATCCCTGAGGGCTCCTTGGCTCCTGGGGATAAGTGAAGGAACTTCCTCATGGCCTCCCAAAAGTCCAGGGCAGACCCAGGTACTGCTCAGCGGGGTTGAGAAGTGACTCTGGACTTGGGAGGCTATAACCCCCAAACGCGACTAGCTCTAGTCTGCTCAAAATGTCCTTCCTCCTTCCTGAAGCTCGGGGCTCAGCCCACTTAATTGTGCTGGGGTCCCCCTCCAGCCTGGAGGCAGGCAGGGTGCGGTGATGGTGCGGCACTATCCCTCCCACCGTCTGAAGACAAAGCCATGGCTCGTCTCTCTGCTGCGCTTTCAGCCCTGATTGTCACAGGGGCTCAGATGGGGCGACAAAGGGGAGGTGAGGAAGCCCAGGGGTCTCTGCACGGCTCTGCCCTTCCTGATGGCCTCCCGAGCCTCCTCCGTGCTCCTTACTCCAGAGGACCATGGGTAAGGGGGCAAGGGGCCTCAGCCTAGGGACCTGTTTCAGGTGGGAATTGTGTCTCCTCTTGGGCAGATCCAGTGGCCAGTTTACGAGTGTTTCCAACAGATACACAAGGCGCACGTGCACACACACTCAAACTCTGCATCCTTTTTCCTCACCTTTCTGTCCACACTGTCAACCCTGAGTTTCACTTTCTTTCCGTATAGACTTCATGCACAAATAAAGACTACCTTTTTGTTCTTCTCTGGGTTAGCAAATGGATGGTAAGAGCACGAGCTTAGGAGTCAGACCTCCATTCCCATCCCAGACTTACTGGTTACTTAAAACCCTCTGGGCCTCAATTTCTTCATCTGTAAAGTGGGGATACTAATGCTACCTGCTTCTCAGGGTTAGTGGGAGGATTTTCAGGATGACATTAGACGTTTCTACAAGTCTCCTTGTGGGCTGGGTCTTGACCCCATCAGGGGAAAAAGACAAGAGTTTGAAACGAAATAAGGGAAGGCTATGGAGAGAAGCTGTTGCGGCCACACACACGTGAGGACAGAGTGTGTGGACGGAGCGGGGGTCGGCCTGGGGCTTGGTGAACAGGCGCTGCGGGCAGGACATCTGCCTGGCCCCGGGGCTCACGGGCAGCTGAGCTGGTCAGGAGGGGACACCGTGAGACCGGGCTCTCCCGCTCACGGCCTGACTGTCGTCCTTATGAAACACACATCTGACCACAGCACCTCCAGGCTGAAAGCAAAGCCCCGCGGGCCGGCTCTGGCCTTCTGTGCTGGCCTCCTTCCCTGCATCGCCACCTTGTGCCTGGCCCCCCGGTGACACTGAATCATGTGCTGGGCCTTGACACCCCTGCTGTCCCTGACTGCCCCTCTTCCCACAGTCAGGCGTTCTGCCTGGGGGCCTCTAAACCCCATTTCTGTGCTCAGTCTGCTCCCCCGCTCCTACTTCTTTACTGTTCCCCTCATCAGGGTGTGGCCTTCCTCAGGGCAGAGACCCGACTCGTCGAGGGTTTCCTGTGGGAGGGGCTCCTGCTTGTGTGCTGAGCTAAAAGGACTGAATGATTTGATTTCCCCACGTCTGTCCTGTGGTGCCAGATGAGGGTGTCCACACCGGGGGTGTGGCGGGGGGCTGGAGTGGTGACCCCGTGACCGGCCCCAGGATGCAGGTGGACAGGAGTTCCGCCTGAGCCCGCAGGTCTGCGGGTCCTGGGACGGCAGTGGGTCACCTGCCCTGACAGTGCTCACAGAGGCCCTCAGGAAAGGAAGGACCAGGACACAGACTGTCCCTCCTCCCTCTGGTTCTTTAGTGCAGCCACCGGAGAGGGAAGCCCCTGCCTCGGGTTCAGTTCTCCTGCCGGGCCACCCCGGCCGCTGCACACTGTCCCCAGGGTCGCAGCCCGAAACGACAGGGCAACCACATCAGCTGCTCCCTGACCACCAAGACTGTGAAATTTTCCAGGATTTTACTTGGCCCAGAAAGGAAATCACCTTTCTGCAGAGTCTGCTTTCCTCCCCACAGGAGGAATTTGTTTGCAGCTATGGGCAGAAATGGTGATGGACGCCAAGGTTAAGATGAGGGAAGTAAAATTTAAAACGGCCGCAAATTAACATTGTGACCTTTGCCCACAGGGGCGCCTCTGGGCTCGGCTTCGGCCTTCCCTCCTCCCTGAGTGACCCTCCTGTACGCTGAAGGGGTCTCCCAGACCTCAGACCTCTGACCTCAGACCTCTGCGTTCAGATCTTTCATCTATCTGGCTGCCTCGCAGGGATCTCCACTGGGGCATCCTTCAGCCACTAAAACCTGCCATGCCAGACGCTCGATTCACCCACCGCCCCCAGCTCTGCCCTGACACTGGTCCGCGGACCCGCCTTCCACCCCGTGACCTCACTGTTCTTACGTCCTGGGGCTTGCACATGGGAAGCCTCTGCAGGGCTGGCTGTGCCCATCCCCTTACCGCCACCCTGGGATGTAGGAGCTGAAGGAAACCTGGATGTCGTTTGAACCAACCTCCTGTTTTACAGATGAGAAAACTTGAGGCCTACGAGAGAGGACGTGACTTGCCTGGGGTCATAGGACAAGTGACAGAGTCAGGTGTAGAACCCAGGTCTCTTAGCTCCCAGGGGGGTGCCCTCTCCCTTCTAGGGACCGCCTCTTAGCTCCAGTGCCCATCATTTCTGGTTAGGGCCACAGAGGCACATCTTACAGTTCTTTCACCTTCAGGTGGACATCCCTTTCCCACTGCTCCTGATGGCCCCCACAACCTCAGACCAAGCCCAGGGCCCTAGCCCAGGGGTCGGGCTTGCCCGCCCATCTCACCCCAGCTCACACCCATCTCTGGGAAGGCTATCTTCCCCTCCACACTGCTTAGGATGGCCTCTTTCCCAGCTTTTCATTCCAGGCAACACATGCCTTGTCTGGAGCATTCTAGAACATTCCAGAACATTCCTTGTCTTCCAGAACATTCTAGGCAACCCACCCTTTGCCTGGAATGTTCTTCCTCCTTCTTTTTGGGCCTAGAAGCCTTCACTACTTTGGGTTCCCACCAAGTGGTGTCCTCTGTTGTGTATGAGAGTTTGGCTTTATGTGTAAGGTCTCTAAAGACAGTCAAATGGCTCCTGTGCTCCTCTTGCCCACATCTCTCTAGCTGAGGGCTGGGCCATCACTTAGTACCAACCTGCCCCTGCATCCTGCCCGCTCTGTGCTCTCCAGCTGGTCTGTGCAGGGACCAAGGCCCTAAGATGCCGGTCACTGCCAGTACCAGAATTTGCCAAGAGTGGCAGCACAAAGACCTCCCTTGGCCTGAAGAAGCCACTGGACGTGCCCCTTTACCCCAGAGCTCATGCCCCTGACCCCTGTGCTCGGACAGAGAGAACCCAAGCACTGGGGGCGGGAGACCCAAGCTGTCCATGAGACTGGAAGTCACAAAGAGCCTGCCCCTTCCTGCATGGCTGGGGCCAGCGCGGCTGGGTGGGGCTTGCACGCCGGGCAGCTCAGCTCTAAGTGAAAGGACACAACAGATTGGAAAGGAGATGCCAGCCAGTGTGCCATCCTGAAACAAAACACAGTCACTCTGGGGTTAGTTGGCAAGTCCAAACACAGCATTGGGAAGCAAGCAGAGGTCCTGTCCTCCCACTCTGAGCCCAGTCCCGGCTCAGCGTCCGCCCCGGAGAGGCTGCAAGGCAAAATGAGCAGCGGCATTAATCTGCTGATGGGTGAGAGAAACAGGAGCGTTACCCTGGGCCGGCCCCCTCGGCTGCTCTCCCTCGCTAAGGAGCTAGAAGGTGGCCCCTGACTTCTTTGCGAGGGCATGAAGCAGACAAATTAAAAAAAATCAACATAATGGAAAAAAAAAAAGATGCTCATGCACCATTAAAACTCATTCAGGTAGAAATAGCCGGGGCGGAGGGCAGAGGGGGCGGGGAGCAAAGGCTGAGAGAGACCGTGTTTAGGACACACCTGGTCTGTGCTCAGACAACACCCGTTTAGGCTCAGTGCACAAATATCAAGGCGTGCAGCGTGAATGAGGATTTGGCTACAAGTCTCTTCTCCCCGACTCCAGCTGTGGAAAAGCGGCACCGTGGGCACCTTGTGCTCCTCAGCAGGGGGACAGTCTGGTCGATGTGCTTTCCTGGCATTAAGGTCACCATCGACAGCAGTGATGGTGGTGCCTGGGACCCTGTGCTGAACCAGTGGGGACAGTGTGCGGGGGTCCCTTA
The DNA here is from genome assembly GCF_964656455.1 of Halichoerus grypus. Classification (NCBI taxonomy): domain Eukaryota; kingdom Metazoa; phylum Chordata; class Mammalia; order Carnivora; family Phocidae; genus Halichoerus; species Halichoerus grypus. Next base: position 18,409,367 of record NC_135721.1, on the reverse strand, counting down.
AAGTGGAGTCCACAGCCCTCCTAATCTCACAGAGGGCTTGTGAGCCACTGAGAACTCGGGATCCTCGGGGCAGGGCAGGGGTGTTGTCTATGGATGGCAGAGGCCCCTGGTGACCAGCAAAGCTGCGTGGGGGCGGGCTGGGGGCCGTGGCTGCTCTGAGGCTGCGTGTGAGAGGGCACTCGGGGGCGGGGTGGGGGGGAGGAGAGATGGCTACTGGCTCTGTGACAGGGAGTCACGCTTCAGGAACCTGCAAGAGAGGGGAGGAGAAAAGCGACACAAAAGCGTCCTACAAAGGAACAGACCCGACCACAGCTGGAAGGAAGGCAAACCTTTGAATCAGGTCCTTGAAATACAAGCTGCAGGAAGCTAGAACATTTTGGTGGACTTCAAACTCTCTGCCTTCAACAACAATTTTCAGGTCTGTAAACGCTTTCGCTCTGCGCTGCTGGTTCAATTCCTTCAACATTTCTGCAGAACAGAGAAGACAGACAGGGCCAGGTTCCCATTAAGAGTTTTTTTTTTTAATTAAAATATTTTTTTTCAAGAAGTAGAGAAATAGGAAAATACTTGCTACTGTTTCTTGGCAAGACTCTGGCTCAACACTGACAGTCAAGAGAAGTCACGAACAAGGCGTAACAAGCAGCAACGGGGAGGGGCTACAGAACCAAAGGAATAACAACTTCCAAAAGCAAAAAAAAAAAACAAAAAAACCCGACAAAAAACAAAAAAACAAAGAAACAAACAAAAAAACCCCAAACCAAAACAATACAATACAAAATATATATCTATATATATATATCTCAAACCCAGAAATTGAAAGGCTGGGGGAAAAGACTCCCACACTGACAATTGGAAACACAGAGAATACATTATCACAGACAACTAAAAACTGTCGTATAACTACAGAACGAGTTCTCCAAATGCCAATGAGGGCTGATGTATTGGATACCAAGTAAAGCATGGCATTGTGATGTACGATGGGCTGGATATGGTTCAAAGGAATAAAAACCACAAAACCTGCAAGAACAGCGTCCCTTATGTTAGACACTCAAGCCGTGGCACAGGGTGAGCTTCTTAGAGAGGGGCCCCAAGGAAGAAGGGGGTGCAACCGGGGCCTGAAGAGCACTTCCTTCCATTGCACACTTCCAGGACTGTCAGGAGGGCTGACAGGAAGCGGGGGGCGGGGCGCACCTCCTCCCGTTTCCTTGGGTCATTCTCTCTGGACTCCTGCCCGCAGCTGGGGCTTCGCCATGGGAGAGGTGCCCCCCAAGTGGCCTCTGGGGCCTTCCCACCCTGATGCACACCTACCTTTGCCTGGTGTCTTGGCCACCTGGGGCCGGCACAGAGAGTGTCCCATGCCCGTGGGCTCCAAACCTGGGATGTCTCCTAGACCCCGCTCAGGGCTCAGAACGGGGAAGGAGGAGAGCCTGACAGCTACCCTGATTCGCTGATAGAAACTCTCATTTGCGAAAGTTAGGGCCTTCCGATGACCAGTGCCCCCACTAGCTTCGCCTTGTCTGCCTGCCCCCAGTGGACTCCCTAATTGCTGGTTGCTGGACATCAGAGGCCCAGATTCTCGGCCAGAATGACCTAGACTATTGTTAGGCAGGGTTATGTCCTTTAGCAGGTAAATGGGAGAGGGTGGTCAGCAGAACTGAGCCCTGCTTCCAAGCCCCCCACCGTCATCCTGAGCCCTCAGGTCTATGCTGCACCCGGGCTGGCTGGTGTTCTGGAATCACCCTCCAGCATGCCCTGCTCCAGCCTGACCTGTCGTCTCTGTCCACATGGGCCAACACTGGCTGCCTGTCAGGATTCCCTCCTGAGTCCAGCTCCGCCTCTGACACCTGTATGTCCTCGGACAAGCCCCTGTGCTCTCTGAGCCTCTGTTTCTACATCTGCAAAATGAAGCTGGAGGCTCCCGCTCTATTCCCAGAGCCTGGTGAAAATCCCTGATTCAGGCTCAGGGATGGGCAGGGGCTTGCAGGCTTTGAGGTCAGGCAGGTCCATCTTTGCGAGGACATACCGGGCTCTGGTTCTGCTGCAGACCAAGGCAGACAGGGAGAAAAGGGGTCTGAGTTGTGTGGGCAGAGCTGAATCATTGACCACACCACCAACCCCACATCAGGCTGAGCTGGAGTCGCGGCAGGGCACCTGCAGGGGTGTGTGGAGGGCACTGGCTGGGGCCCCAGAAGGACAAGGGAGACCAGCAGGGCCTGAAGCACTAGGTGGAGGTTGTGGAGGGCACCTGTGGGGCAGATAGGGAACAAAGCAACGAGATGGGGCAGCAGGTGAGGTCAGACCTGAAGAGCCTTGCAAGCGGGCTCCAGCTCAGTCTTCTGGGCACCAGGGAACCATGGGATTCTGCTCAGGGGAGTGACTGGCTTGGACCTGGTTGCCAGACAAATCACCCTAGCAGCCCCATTAGTGGCAGGCCGGGAGGAACGGTGGAGGTTGGAGGCTGGAGGCCAGGAGGGAGGTGGAGGAGCACTGGGCCTCAGAGCCAGGCCTGGGGGAGAACCTGAACTCTGCCTCCTATCAGCTGTGTGACCTTGGGAAAGTGTCCCAGAAGCCTCAGTTTCTCCTTCGTTGAAGTTAAATGAGCTAGCCCATGGTAAACTGTTAGCCGTGGGCCTCAGCGGGTGGCAGGCATGATGTCATTGTCGATGGTGGTGACGGCTCCATGATCTAAGTGAGAAGGGACAAAGGCCTGAGCGACAATGGGGACGGAGGACAGAGGAAGACAAGTATTTAGGCCGGGAAGTTGCGGCCCTCGGTGCTGGAGGGAAGGCGGAAGCCGGCAGGTGCGAGGACCACTTCCAGGCTTCTGGAGGGATGCCGGGAAGGGAGCGGGTGGTGAGTTCAGTTTGGGGTTGGGGTTCGGGCCTGTGGGATGGGTGGCGGGGGGAAGTGCAGGAGGCCGTGGCTGGGGCCTGGGTGGGAGGCAAGGCAGTGGGACCTGGAGCCTGAGGGCGTGGCTCGGGGGTGGGGGGGTACGACACGGTGGGGGAGCCTGCAGGGTCAGTCTGGGTTAGGGCTCAACTGCTTGCTACACTCACACAGCAGCTCCACGAAGAGCCACCAACTGAATTCGTTCCCCGAAACAGGAGCCAGGTGGTGATGTCAGCTTTTTGAGTGAAGTCACGTGGGGGTGAAAGAGTTCTGGGCTGGAGTTCCAAAGCCTGGGATCCTGGCTCTCATTGCAGCTTTGCCACTCATTGGCTATGTGACCCTGGGCAAGCTGCCCCAGCTTTAGGTGCTCAGTCCCTTCAGGCACTGAGAGGCACCTGCTCCGTTGCCTCCCAGCTGTCAGGCTGCAGTGAGGGATGGACGCAGCCCCGCAGGCTTGCTGAGTTAACCATGCCCAGGGGGCCAGGAGAACGCAGCAGTTACAAACTACCACTCCTCCTGGGCCCAAAGCACTCTCTTTTTGAAAGCTCCGACTTCCAACCAAGGTCCCAGCAAAGATTCCATTTGCAGCCCCAGCCCCGCAGCGCCGCCTGCTGTCCTGGGAATTCTGGCCAGATGGGGGGGGAGGGGGGGCGCTTGGAGGTGCAGGTCACCATCTAAATGCAAGCGCTTTCTACTCTCACTTTGCGGAAATCTGGATTTAATAGCTGGGCAGGATTACTCAGTTTCGGAAAAAAATTTTCAATTTATGAAAGTGCTCACCAGGGGATTCCTTTTCACAGCAGGGCCCCAAGCGCATTCCAAGTATTGATCAGGCGGTATGTGCTTATTGCCGCCGGCTGAGCGCCCGGCCGGAGACAGCTCGGGTTTCGGGTTTCGGGACAGCACGATCCCTGATCCACGGGAGGAAGCCAGCACTGGCTCCAGGCACAAGCTGCCCTCCTGCTCAGGCCCTTGCCTCGGCCGAGGACAACCACTTAATGTGTGAGGGGCTCGGGGAACGTGGGGTCCTGGGAAAGCTCTCCAACCAGCTGTGCTGTGCCCAGTGGGGGCAGTTTGCGGGCGTCGGGGCGGGGGCTGGCAGGGGCTGGGCCTTTGGGGAGACCCCAGCAGCACCCCAGCACCCTGCAGAATCTGGCTGCTTCAGGCTTGTGGAGGAGGGGCAAGTCTGGACCTCAGGGTCCTTCCTTGCTGGCTGACATCAGGGAACTGTTTTCTAGCCTCCCGGGTTTTGGGTGGGATGCCCCACCTGTGTCTGCAGGACCCCTCGCCCTTGCCTGGCCACACAGCGGCTGTGCTTTGCCCTTGGCCTTGCCCCTCAGTGGGGAACCCTCTGCTGCCAGACTGCTGGGCCGAAAGCACAGGTCCAGGTCACCGAATCTCCCCCTTGAATCCTCTCCTTCCCACACCAAGCCCGCCTCTTTTACCGCCTAGAAATCTCTGCTGTCCATTCTCTCCTGGTCTCAGGAACACCTGGGCTCTGTCTGAGCCACCACCCTCTTTCTCCTGAGTCAGGGGCAGCAGGCTCTGAGGATGTCTGGCTCTTTCTGGCCCTAAGCCATCCAGCAACCCAGCAACCCCTCCCTGCTTAAATAAACCTCTCAAGGACGAGCAGGGGAAGCAAGACTCCCCCACTTCCCGCTGAAGCCTCCCTGTGCCCCAGGCATGTCCCTTCTCCCTGCCCTCTGTCCCAATCTCTCTTCCTTCCTTCTTCTGGCTAATTACCATTTTGTCCTGCAGTACCAGTTAAGGTGTTACTGTGTCCCAAGCCTCTGCCTCCTCCCCTTCCTCCTCCCACATCCCCTGGCTCTTCACCCTCCTCCCTGCTCCCACAGCATCCCGTGCTTATTTCTTTAGAGCACACTGTGCATTGTAATTACTTATTTACGTGTATGTCTCCTGCACTTGACTGTGATTTATTTATATTTTTATCTTCAACATCTAGCACAGGGCCTGGCATATAAACAGCTGGTGTGGTAGATGACAAAAATTCTTTGTCTCCCCTCCCCTCAAGGGGTGCAGTTCATTTCCCCACCCTCTGAATCTTCACTGCCCTTGCGACTTGCTTTGACCATGGAATGAGGCTGGAAGGACATCGTGTGAGTGTGAGCCACAGCCTCAAGAAAATTTGCTTGCTTTTGCTCACTTTCTTGGGACCCCTGCCCCTACCACCCTATGAACAAGCCTGAGTGAGTCTTTTGGAGGGTAAGATGCCACATGGAGCAAAGAGGAGCCATGCACATCAGCCAGCCCCCACCAATATTGGCTGAGCCTGACCTAGATCAGCAGAGTCCAGCCAAAAGTGCAGACCAGAATCACAAGCTAAATCAGAGATGGTTAAGCCACTAAATCTTAGAGTTGTTTGTTATGCAGCAAGAGGTAACTGATACAGAAAGCATGAATAAATGATAGGGCTCAAGGGCTCATGAAACTTCCCTTCCATCAGGGTCTCCTTTATGGGTAGCGTTGGAAGCTAATTCTTTTTCTTTAATTTATTGCAGTAAAATTTACCATCATAACTATTTTTAAGTGTACAGTTCAGTAGTGTTAAGCACATTTACAGAGTATTCTAGTAAGTATCCCTAGAATACTTCATCTTGCAAAACTGAAACTCTGTACCCACTAAACAACAGCTTCCCATCCCCTCCTCCCCAGCTCTTGGCAGTGACCCTTCTACTTTCTGTCTCTATGAATCTGACCACTCTAGGTACCTCGTACACGTGGAATCATGCAGTATTTGTCTTCTCGTGACAAGCTTATTTAACTTAGTATAACATCCTCAAGGTTCATCCATGTTGGAGCACGTGTCAGAAATTCCTTCCTTTTTAAAGCTGAATGCAATTCTGTTACATGGATGCCCCACAGTTTGTTTACCTATTCATTTGTGAATGGACACTTGGGTTGCTTCCACCTTTGGGCTACTGTGAACAGTGCTGCTGTGAGGCCAGTTCTTGACACTCAGTGATGGACACCTCTTAAATACGCCGGCTCAAACCCCATTGTAAGTGGCGGGTAACCTGGCTCTGTGGACCCAGCAGCAAGCGACATCTGAGAGAAAGAGGACACTGGGGAGGGTCAGCCTGGACTTGGATGCTTTGTTTAGAGAAGAGGGAGGCCACAAACAGAACCAAGCCTGGAGATGACATTGCAGCCAAGCTTCTGCATATTTTTCACCAAACGACACAAGTTATTTGTCAGAGACTAATGGGCTCATTCCAGCTGGACTAGAAGGGCTGTCTGAGGTGGCAATAAAGAGGAAGAGATGTCAAATATTAAAAGGCAACGCATTTCAGTGGCTTTGCAGCAGAGAAGTCCATTAAATCAGAGCCCCGAGAAAGGTTGTACAGCCGAATAATTTTTTTCAGAGCTCAAGAACGAACCCAGCTAGGTGATAAATGCTCCTGATTCCAATGCTATTTATGACACATATTTGATAAAGGACTTGAAAAAATTATAAACTCAGAGCAGTTGTGAAATATACTGAGAAAGCCCAGCAACGACTGTGCCAGGCATACCCAGAAGATAATTCATCCAGGAGTGGAGGAGACCGGCGTGTGCAGACACTGTGGGGACAAATGGCGACCTTCCACAAACAAAGCTTCCTGTTGTTGCTGCTCAGTCAGACCACAGACGGTCAGGGACAGGCTCCCAAGCTGAATGCTGCCCTTCTTCCTCCCCTTCCCCTGACTGATCAGATAGATACACCCCCTTTCCCAAAGAATAGCTTAAATTGACCTGGAGTACCAAGCTGGGCCTTAGCTTCTAGGTAAGACAGGATAAAACCACCTGGGGACTGCATGCCCACCCTGAGTTGGAGGGGCGGTCCTCTACCAACAGCCTCACACAGGTGGGCCCTCCCAGGAAACGTGTCCTTCCAGAGAAGGGAAGCGTGGAAGACTCAGACTTCTTGCCTGACTTAGAGTTTTAGTGAGGAGACCTCCTGGTTGTCCTGTTGTCCAAATGGAAATTCCCACCATTTATCTGAAAGGGAAAGAGCCCTAAGGACAGTTTCCACCTCTCACCAGCCTGCCTTTCCCAAGTTGTCCAATGCTGGGTGATAAGACCTATTTCTCAGGCAGTGCAATTTGTCACTGAAGGGCCTTTCTGTCCCTACCATCCCTGCCCCAGGGCTATACACTAGGGGGTGCTTGATATGCATTTGCAGGGCAGAACTGAGGGTTACCTTCCAGTGGGAACATTCTCAGGCCCTCCAAGGTGATAGGAAAGTCATGAAAATTTTTCTCCTTAGAATTTTTTAAAAATCCTCATAACTGCAGAGGTGGGGGCAACCACTGGCTGGGCAGGGAAGGCCAGTGGGCAAAGCCCGAAGCTGCGGTCAGAGGGAAGGGCCCTGGCTAGGTGGACACTGGGAGCTGTTAGTCCTTTCTGCCCCCAGAAAAGTCGCCTCCACCTGGCTCCTTCCCCTGTTTTAAGGATGAAGGCCGAGGGGTGATGGGCACATTCTGAACAAGAGAGGATGAAAATGTCATGGGGGTCAGGGCCAGGAGACCTGGTGGCAAGTCTGGGGCTTAGAAGAGTTGGCAGTGTGCAGACAGCTTGCAGGAACTGGGACTCCAGGCTGACGTGCCAGAGCCAGCATGGGAGGATATGCGGTGAATTAAGCATCCCAGCAAGTCAAGTCAGAACACTGAAGAGCTCTGTGGGGACCAGAAGCCTGAAGGTGGGATCTGGAAGTGCCAGGGAGGCCATAGCAGATGGGCTGGGAGCAGCTAGGAGGTCAGGGGTTTGGAGGGAAGGTGGCCAGACAATCCCTCTGTGAGGCAGGAGGCCACTCCAAGGCCTAGACCTTGACACCAGGGAGGTGGGTGTCCTGAGGGGCCTTGGTCCTTAGGACCAGGGGAGGATGAGCCTCGTGTGTGGCCCCAGGGAGAGAGCTGAATCTGTTGTCTGGGGTGGGGATGGGGAGCTTGCCCTCCCCCTGTGCCTCTGCGAAACTGTGTTCTACCTCTAGCATATTTAGAGACACTGCTTCTTTTCCACTGGAGGGTAGATTTGCGGAAGGTGGGCGGTGGTTCTCGGCTAGAGGGACTACAGAGTCCAGAGGCCAGGACAGATAGTTGGGCCACGTGAGAGAACTAAGTTCAGCACCTTGGAGAGCTCTACGCACCCAGGGGTCAGGGCAGAGAGTGGGGAGGGCTCTAGAGAGGTTGGGGGTGCTAAGTCCACAGTTGAGTAAGGCTGAGGCATGGACATCCCCTTTCGGAGGCAGACTCTGGGAGCTTCAGACACCTTGTGTCTGTCTGACCCACTTGTTTCCTTATTAAACAGGTGGGCTGGGCATGGGGGTGGGGTGGCGGTCCGTTTGCAGACCCGAGGAGTTTATGCTTTAACATATGGTTTATGGTTTAACCACCACCAATGACTGTGGTGCCGAGTGAGGGAGTTTTGTGGGGCAAGCACTGGGTAGAGAAGGCTCAGAGGAGGGACTGCTGGATGGCTTGGTGGAGCACAGGGAGGCTTGGGTGGGGGGACGGTGAAGAAAACACTGGAAAGATGTATAGCAGCTCACCAGGTGGGCTGGATGGGCCAGGTGTGAACCATATGCATATGTGTGTGTGTGTGTGTTGGAGTGTGTAGTGTATGTAAGCATGTGGGCATGACCATATGGTGTGTGTGAACATGTGGCTGTGTATGAGCATGTGTGTATATCTGCGAATGTGTGTGTGTGTGTGTGTGTGTGTGTATGTGTGTGGTGTAAGAGGCAAGCCCATATTAGATTGTGAAAGAAACAAACCCACTGTGGTCTTTAACCCACAGGAGACTGGGGCCATTGGTGAATTTTATGAGATAGGGTCAGAGAGTCAGGTTTGTCTCTTACACTCAAAAAGTCTGCTCAGAATCCACCATCAGTGTCCTCACCCCCACGCCCCCACACTCTGCCCCCACCCCTGGCCTTTCCACACCATCAGACACTTCCTTTCTGCTATTCCAACCCAGTCTGATGTTCCTCCTCTGAATTTACCAGGTACAGGGCACTGGGCCCCGAGCTGGGGTCGGGGTGGGAGCTGCAGAGGAGGGGGCAATAGTCCCAGGGGAAAGTGCAGCTCAGTGGGGACACAGTGGTGGTGGTCAGTGGTGGTGCTGATGGCCTTCTATGTAGGGAGAGAAGAGGGGCCTGGGGAGGGAGGGTTGGGGTGGGATGACCAGGAAGTGCAGGAGTGTCATGGCTGGAGAGCCCAATGCACATAACAAGGGGTATCCTTCTCAATTTACTAGTTCATAGTCTAATACACATTTACTGAGGACCTACTATGTGTCAGGACCTGGACTATGAATATGAAACCAGTTTCCATCCTCAAGGGGCTCACAGTCTGATGGGGGAGGTAGATGCTGCAGCGGGCAAAGGTCAGTTGGGTTGCTTAGCACTGGAACCCCCTTCTATTGGGGAGAACTCCGAGATGGGCAGGGAACTGGGCCCTGTGGAGTGAGTCTGGTGGGAGCAGTTTCCTGGCAGCTGACACGTAGCCACGAGACCTGGGCTCAGCTGGCCCGAGGATGTCCTAGGCTGAGCGCAGAGCCGGCCAGTGAGGACTACAGTGCTTGTGGTGAACTGGCTGAGCTGGTGGCTCAGTGGGGCTCGAGCAACCCCGGGGGGGGTACGGGGGGACGGTGCCAGTGGGTACTGACCCTGAGGTCGATCTGCCTGTGCTGCCCCAATCCCTAGCCTCAAATAAATTCCTGTTCTCTTGAACTCTCAGAGCTGTAGTCTGTGGTTGGCGTCGCGTGACCCTGAGTGGCACTGACACAGGATGCATGTGTTACACTGTGTCATACGCAGGCTGATAAACATCCTTATAGCAGAGCCCGCCTGGACCACTGGGGGAGCAGAGGGGGCAAGCGGAGGAGGGAAGGCCCGCAGGGATCGGGGACTTGGCTGGGTCTTGGGAGGTGAGTGGGACTTGTTAACGGTGGACAGGAGGACACTTTTGTTAGCACTCGGCCTGGGCAAAGGCCCAAGTCGCACATCAGCACCTGACTGCATGAGCAGCGGGCAGTTGAGTAGGGCTGGGGTGGGGGCAGGCGGGTGGGCGGGTGTGTGGGTGGCACTGAGGCTGGAGTGCCCGCTAAGGTCCCCGTGACCGGCTTGTGTTAGGAACTGTAGAGTGTGGGCCTGGGAGGAAAATTGAGAAAAGTCACCCAGGTCACCTGGGGTATAGAGGGGTGGGATGGATGGAAGGCAAATGTCTGGAGAAAGCCAGACCCTGCCCCAAGGGGCTACTGCTGTTCGGGGTGAGGGTGTGGGCCGTGAGGATGAGGCCTGGCCTTTAGCCTGGAAAACAGTGGAAGGGGCCCTGAGCTCTGATGGGGAAGCAGAACCCCAGGTCTTTGAGAGTCCGTGCAGGGCTGGGGCCGAGGGAAGGATTTTCTGAGTGCTGTCCCTGTCTTCAGCCCCCCAGGGCAGCCGACCTCCCTGTTGGGCCTGGGCCATGGCATTCAGAAACCAGGTGCTGGTTGCTACCTCTCTTCCCTTCAGCATCGTGCATGTGCCCCTCACACTGATGGGTCCCCACACTTTGCGTCGTAGGCTGTGAGTACAGAGGCCTTTCTACGATGAGCAGTCACCAGCCTGTGGTCTATCCTTGGCTGTTACCATTTTATAACTTTCTATTTTACCACTCACTATTTTAGGGGCAAGACGTCAGATTTCCAAATACATACGAGAATCTGTAGCTGGCCCGTGCCAGAGAATTGAATAGAGATGTGTGTTGAGTGGGGCAGTACTGAATGTGCCCCCAGATAGGTATCAACTCTAGACGTCTTTGCCCCGGAAGACAGAGCTCAGCGAAGGTAGCTGGGGGACTGTCGCCACCACGACCTGCAACCCAGCCCAGCCTCCCAGGTGGAGAGGATGGGGCTCTAGGTGCTGAGCCTGAACATTCGTCATCACGCACCTCCGCTTTTTTCATCCAGGGAGAGTTCTTGCTACTCTCCTTTCCTGGCCAGTGGGCAGTGGGGGGCAGGGGAGGCCCATAGGGAGCCCTGCTTCCCTCCCTCACAGCCCTGGATTCCCAGAGGGGCTGGGCTCTTCATCCTCAACTGGCCATAACGACCACCCCATCCTCTTTCCATCCAGAGGCGCTGGCTGACCTGCCTTCCACCTGGGTTCCTGCGAAGGCTGGGTGAGACTGTGTGGGCTGCAAAGGGGCTGGCTGGGGAAGAGGCCAAGTGAGGGACCCCAGAACTTCTTCACCCATAACCCTGGACCCAGGGAAACAGAAGAGCAACAAGGACCCAGAGGAGGAGATGATATCTCAAATAAAGTGTAAAAATCCCAAGAACCAGACACACCCTCAAAGCCTCAATTCTCACGTGCGATGTTCCATAGAACCTTGCTTTGTTGCAAGCATCCTGAAGACTTAAGCCCTGAAGGTCCAGCCAGCGAGGGCTATGGTAAAGTCAGCCACCTGCCACAGGAAAGGACAGGATGGCACAGAGAAGGGGTGGCGGGAGGTGCTGGGGAGGAGAAGACAGGGGGCAGGCAGGAGAGAGATACAAGAAGTGAGGGAAACACGGCTCCTCTGACCTGCTTTAGCAAAAGCCAGTGTTTCCCAAGAATACTGAGAGCACAGTCCCAGCAAATAAATCAATAGTTTTAAAGGATTTGCAAGAATTAGTGAACCAGAGCTGGGAGCATGATCAGTTCAGTTACCCGGGTGAAGAGGGAAATGAAATGGAAAGCCCAGATGCCAGGGGCTAATGGCAACTCCGAACACTTCAAATCACATCACAGAAGAGAATTTGTGGCCAGAGAGGGGTAAGGATGCAGGGGAGGAGTGCGTGCGCCTCTGTGTGTGTGTTTGTAGGGGATGGGGACCCCACCTGTGTCTTCTGGGGTGTCTGGGAAGGGGTGTTGCCCCTGAGTCTCCATCCGGGTCCACCCCTCCTGACAAGCCTGGCCAGGGTCGGGTCTGGGGCAACACCTTGCCTCCTCTCATTTCAGGGGAGGAGAGAGCCTGGGATTATTTCAGTTTTTCATACTGCTAATGGTCTTGAATGATCATGCAAGCAATCATCATGATCATTTTAGGAAAATTAGCAAAAAAGAAGAAAGTGCCGTTTGTCATCCAGGCAGCCAGGTGTCAACTTCAGGCCCCAGCACAGAGTCAGAGGGTCAGGTCTGCCTTAGAGCCAGCCCAGGTGTCACACCTGTGGAGAAACCATGGCCACCAGGGAGGAGCCAGCCCCTGGTCCACGGCTGGTCTCCCTGTCTTACTGGCTGGCAGGGTCCTTGGCACCCACCAGCTTGTGGAGGAGGCACCCTAGGCTTGGTCCTGGGAGGTCCCTGGAAGGGTCACCAGGCGGCCTCTTCTGACATCCCTCCTTCCCGTCTCCTGTCTGCCAGCTCAGGCCTCTTCTCTGCTAATCCCTCCCCTCTATGGTCTGTGATCCTTGCCTGGGAATCGTGTCTCCAGTTCGACTGAGAGTTCTGCTGTGATAGAGACGCTGCTGTTCATCCCCCGAAGTCCCAGGGCCTCCCGCAGCCTCTGGGGCCTGGGGAACCTGTCCTGGGGCAGCTGGTCTGCAGTCCTCTGTGATGGCTCCTTGGCTCCAGCCCTTGGCTCTAGCTCCAGCCTCCAGCTCCAGGCCCAGGGGTGGGCAATGCTGGACCTGACCTGGGAGCTGTCCCTGCCCCCTGTGGGCTGGGGCCCTCCTGCCCAGCTCTGTCTTGCTGATAAATAATGGTGTCCATCTGGTGCCACGGCTCCTTTTAGGAACAGAAGCCATCTCCAGGCTCCCTGGAGCTTCTAGAGCTCTCCCGCGGTGGCCCACACTGGCTCCCACATGGGGTGGGTATTGCCTCTGGTCAATGGAGGTGAGGGTCTCAATGGACTGAGAGGGTGGGTAGCTACAGCCCTGGCCCCAGGGGGCTGCAACCAGGGCCTGGGGCAGGTGGGGAGAAGGATTTCCCCAGCACGGCTCACCTAGAGCTAGGAAAGGTCTGCACTGCAAACCGTAGGGCTCCCCGAGGGCCCAGGAATGACCCCATGTGTTCCAGCAAAGGTGGATCCAGGACAGGAGTGGGCTGGGCAACCCTGACTGCCATCAGAAGCTGCTCTTCTCCGCTCCCATCTGCTCCCAGAAGGTTCTGAAACCAACACTTCCCTCCTTGCTCCCCTCTGCAGGCCACGGTACGGCTGTGCCTATCTCCTGTTAGCAAGGCCTGTATCATCTACCCCGGGCAGCACCTGTTAATGTGGTACATTTGCATGGCAGCAGGACCCAGGGCTCCCCACTCCCCTGACAGGAGCCCAGGGAGGGGACTATAATAGACTTTTTCATTGCTCAGAAAAGCTCTCAAATGCAGAACCTGGGTCTGGCTGGTCTCTGTACCTCAGTACTTGGCATAGTGTCTGGCCCTGAACAGGTTTCAGCTAGAGATGTGAGTGAGTGATGGGGGGAATGAATAGTTGCTGGATTGGAGAAGGTGTTGTGGAATAGGACGCACTGAGCTGGGTCTTGAATGGGAAGGGTTTGAGCCAACAGCCGTGGAGAAAGGGCCGCCCCCAGAGTGATGGCAGAAGCAACGGCCCAGAAGCAGGGACCAGGTGGGACAGGTGGGACAGGTGGCCGGGTGGAGAGATGGCATCAAGCAGGGAGAGCGAGAAGCTGCAGCGTGGCAGCACAAGGGGAACAACCACACAGAAGGACATGAGGCATTTCCAGGCCTCCAGCATTTTCTTTGCCCAGACAACACCCGTCCAAAGCCTGCAGGCCCCAGGGCTTGGCTCTCACCCAGCCTGGGGTGAGGAGGGGAAGGAGGAGGGTGGGGACAGGCAGGCTTGCTCAGAACACAGGGCCTCCCTCTCCCAAGTACTCACTTCCCAGGCATCTGGAAGTAATCTGGAAGGGGAAAGAACGGATCCCGGGCCCTACCTGAAGCACCGAAGTCTCCTAGGGACTGACTGAAGCTCGAGGGGGAGTCCAGGGCGCCCCGGGGCCCGGGCCAGGAGGGGCAGTCAGGTGTTCAGACACTCTAGCGGGCATGGGAGGACACGGACGGGGACGGTGAGGAACAAGGGCATGGTGACCTTTCACTGAGAGCCCGTGGTGTGCTGGTGCGGCCCTGGCACATCCCACACCTCACTGTGCTGAAGTTGTTGAGTGTCCGGGACATATGAGGGGGTGAGGTGATGCGCCCAGTGTCTCCAGCTGGGGGCTCAGGCCGCTTTGATCTGATGTGGGCCCGGCCCTGTCTAAGGCATCAGGTCTCAACCTGTGTATTTGACCCAAGTATTCACAAAAATACTTACACCTGGGCTCCACCCCCAGATTTGTGTCCAATAGTATGGGGGACAATCTGGGCACCGGGATTCCTAAAAGCTTCCTAGAAAATGTTGATGTGCAGCAAAATTTGAGAATCTCTGGTCTCATGCCCCAGCGCTGTTATTGTTTTTTTGCCTTTTTGTTCTCATTCCTAAAGTGTCCAGATTTGTGCTCAGAGCTCAAATAAATTTACTGAAAAAAAATAAAATAAAATTAAGGAAAAACAGCTCAAAGAGCCAGCAATTTATGCAAATGAATGCAAATAAATACACACTCCATACATATGTTTATGCAAATAGTCTTGTGGTCCTTGCAAATCACTCACCCGCCTGCAAGCAGCTGCCTATGATTTCTTGGTGAGAGCCCTGGGCTGGGTGCCCGGGTTAATGACAGGTGATATCACGACCTCCCAGAGCAGACATCTCTATTATCAAACTCAGCCCAAAAGTCCTCCAGGGAGCTGCTCACTGAGCCCAGCTCTGTGCACCAAAACCCCCTCGCCTATGCACTCAGGCCTCAGGACTCACTTGAGCCCACAGGCCAGGGAGGGACCAGAAGCAGCTGCCCAGTGGGTGCTTCAAGGCCATCAGGCCTGGGGGCAAAGAGAATGGGGGCCGGGCAACTGGCAGGGGACCTGGTAGCTGCCGGAGGACAGCTCTGACCCCCACGGGCCTAGCCGGGCTGCCTTTTGTTCCGGGCCAGTCTGGGTAGGCCGGCATGTGGCTGGACACTCAACCCCACTCAGATAGCCTGTCCCCTGGGTGCTGTTGGCCTGACCACATCCTATGGCTCATTTACATCAACCCAGTGGGAGACACGGGACCTCAGAAGAAAACTTGCCTAGTCAAGATGAGAGATTGGCACGAACACCCACGCTCCCCCCAAATTGCTCACGGTGGCCCCAGCACTACTTTGCAATGTTTTTTTCCCAGGCCCCGTGGATCAGCCATGGACTCCGTAACTTCGGGAAACCCTGGCCTTGTTGCCTCAAGCATGAGCCAGTCCTGCAACCCGCTGGCCCCCGGCTCTGTTCCCTGAGAAGGACCAAGAGGCACTGAAACCTCACTGCTTCCGCGCCACAGGCTCAACACTACCCGGGGGTGTCCTCCTGGGCTGCAGCACATGCCCCCAGTGGGTGGAGGGAGTTCCTCAAGGGGGCCTGGGAGGGGACTGAGATCCATCTGAGAACTGGGGCCCCGGCATTTGGGATCCTAGCTCAGCCTGCTGTGGACAGCCCTGCAAAGTCACACTCAATTCCTTATTTCTCTAGTTACTGCATCCAGGAGATGGAGGCCATACCATTTGGGAGGCTTTAGGGAGCCGGTGTGAGCTCCGTGAGGGCAGAGAGTAAGTTAAGCACGGTAGGTCGGTGCTCACTGCGTTTTTGGTGGCTAACTGGATGAACGAGCATTTCCTCCACAACACGCATGTGGTGCTATCTTCCCATTGTCCCTGTCACTTCATGTACAATGTGGGGTGTGGGAGGCGGGGACTGTCCCCATGAGGGAGCTCACTCTGGGAGAGCAGCCGTAGACAGTGTCCCCCTGTGCACAGCCCATGTGGGGAAATGCCTCCCTCGTTGAAAGGCCAATTCCCCCGAGCACAGCTCTCCCTTTGGGGGCTGCCGGTGGTAGGGAGATGGTAGAGGGGTATCAATCTTTTCAGGTCATGAAGGAAACCCAGTGTCTCCAGGTGGGGACCGGGGGTCGGTTGGGGGATGACTCTGTCTCAACAAAGACCTGTTACAGCAACCTCTCCATCAGGCACAAAAGTCTCTGAGCTCCTGGTGACAACCCACCCTCCAAGCCCTAACGAGCCCCGGAATCCAGTCTAGTGGAGAGAGAAGTCCACCATGTTGTACTGGGATATACGGCTTGGCCTCACTGGCCACCTGCCTCCACTCAATGCCCTCAGGGGTCATTCTTAGTTTATGTTGACCCAACTTTCCATGAGGAAAAAGAGCTTTCCCGCTCAGAAACAGCTCCGCCAGAGTACCAGCTGGCTCCGGCTCAGACACCAGTGTCCCCAGAGTTGCCGCCCAGGCACGTGACAGAGGCCCAGCCCCTGGAAAGCACTATCTCCCCGCCGCCTGCTTCACTCTTGCTGGCTTGAACTGAGCTTCTAGAGGGTGATTTTATTCTTTAATTATTTCAGGCTGACCCTTCACCTCCTCAGCTTTTCTGGGCTGTTTTGGGAGATTCCCTGTGGCTCCAGTCACTCAGTGGCTACGTGATAAGGGACAAAGGAGATAAAGGTTATAAAGGCTTCTCCTTTGGAGGCAAGGGGGAGTGATTGGCCCTGGAGCCTCCATGGCTGGTTGGCTATGGGTCTGGCCATGGAGTCTGGGCCTGTTCCATGTCAGTACCCACATGCTGACTCTGGGGGAGGCCAGCCATGGGCGTTCTGAGACTTCCCTCCTCTTAGTTGAAAACTGGCTGGAAAGGTCAGAGGTGAACGGAAGGTACATGGGATAAATTTCAGTGGTCAGTGGGATCCACCAAGCTGACAGCAAGTTAGGAAACAGCCCTACCCCTCTCCTGGCTGTGGGTATAGATATACTGTGGGACCAACTCACCCAGGACCTGTGGACCCAGAGTTGGTAACCCAGAGTCTAGATTTGAGAGCCCAGAACAAACTCAGACTTTACATTTAGAGCCCAGACCTTAACATTTCGAACCTAAAGCCCCAGACAGAGCTCAATGTTTGACACAAAGCCTAGATTCCTGATTTAAAAACCTGGCGCTCAGTCCTGAGAACCCTCCCAGCCCCAGTGTGCTAGAAAGTTCCCTTTGCTGCTACCAGCCCTCTGATCGGCACCTGACAGTGTGTGGAGTATTAATTATGGTCAGAGATTTTCAACATGCAATAAAAAGCCTTTTAAACCATTCCGATGGGAGGTGATTAACTCTATTAAAGTGGCATTATGGATCTTCCTATCTGTTGCTTTCATAAACATAGTTGTAGGCAGAATGTTTTATTAAGGGCATAAAAATGTCCCACATTACAATGCATAAGCACATATTGATGTTATATTTCTTTACTGTGCTGCACACCCCAGTCCCCAACCACTCCGAAAAGAAACTACATGTCTTAATAATTTATGCTCCAAGTTTTAACCAGGATTATCAATGGCAGCTTTCGAGCTTTCTCTTTTGGCAACACAATAGATCATAGTAAAAATGCGCCGACAAGCGATGTGTCCGTTTGATTTTTTCCACCTGAATCAGCAGCCCAAACTCCAGACACAGCAGTTTAGGGCAAGCAGCACACTGAAGAATTTAAGCCTAAGCATTTAATCTGTTCTTTCCATAAATTTCTGCTGCTTGTGCTTTATAATGATTCTACCAGAGGAAGTTTATTTATATCGCAGATTTTCAACATCAGCACATTGAGAACACAAGGGCGATCGCTCAGTCAATAGCTTACAGCCATGTATAATATCACTCCGGAAATCAAAAGCCCATTTGAAGAAAAGAAGGCTCAGATTAAAGTCACTTTAAGACATCAATAACTTGGAACTGGCTGTAGAGAAGTTATAAATATCCAACCCGCGCATATGCAAATAGGCGTTGCAGACGCGCCACCGCCACCGCGCGCCCGGGAACCCCGGCGGTCCCTCCCCTCCCCGTGGCACGTGCTGCGGCGCGGGGGGCGGGCTCGACACGTCACTGGGGGCGGGGCCTCCCCTTTCCGGGGCCCCGAGCGCCTGGCCACGCGGGCAAGTCCGCCTCAGCCGGAGCCACCCGCCAGGGCTGGGGCTCGCGCTGGGCTTTAAGGCCGGCGAGGACTAGGAACCCAGCATGAAAACCCAATGGGCTGAAGAAACCGGCGCCTTTCTGCGTTGCTTACCACCTGCCAGGGGCTTGGCCAAGGGGCGCTTTAATTACATCCGCCTGCCCTCAGTCGTCTTTCTGACCCCATACCTGTCATAGACGCCCAGGGGCCCTTTCTGCTGGGGAGAGTGGGTGGCGGGAGGAGGAGGAAGCACCGGCACTTTGTAAAGCCCCCCCCACCCCCAGGGTGCATGCACCCTGCCTCCCCCTCTGATACCCACTGATTACATTATTGCGTATCAGAATATTACAATTACGCTGCTTCCTGCTTGTCCTAGCTGCCTTCCTCAGGGCAGGGCAGGCCCAGGGGCCTAGGAAGAGTTATAGGTCACTTGGGAAGGTGACACCCAGGGTCCAAGGAGCATCATAAAGGGTCATGATGTAGATAAAGCAAGGGGATGCCCATGGTTGGGCCTGGGTAGAACTGGCTCAGAAGGCAAGCCGGAGGGCTGGCTGGTGTGGCCAGCTGGGTGAGATCCCTGAGATGGGCCCCAGGCTGGGTGGAAGGAGCCACTGCAAAGCCCAGGGTCTGGAGCCAGCCTGGGGCCTGGGCTCTGGTCTTGAGGTGGTGAGGCGGACCTCAGGCCTTCAGGAAGGGAAGGAAGGCAGGATGAACCCACTGGGAGGGGCTCGGACTTAAAGTGGGGGCTGGTGAGCTCAATGGCCACAGACTAGCAGTTGTACTATCCTGGGCAACCCTAGAAATTGCCAGAGCCTCCAATGGCCAAGGGCTTATGTGGCCAAGGCTCCTGACATCACAACAACTCCTCAGGGGAAAGAAGAACCCTGCTCATTGCCCAGGAGCATGATGTGGTCCTGCAAAGCACTAGGATCCATCAAAAAGTGAGTTACCTATGGTCAGTGGGTAACAATAAGATAGATAATAAGATTAAACCCCGCAAAAGTGTCTGGACAAGAGAGACTGTGCCAAAGGGCTGAACGTTTGAATGAAGTTCTACAAAATCATAGAAGCTGATGACTGAAAGAAGACAGACATCCTATCTTCAGGATGGCTTTTGCCTAAAAATGCCCTAACACTGGAGCCGCCTCTGTCATTGCTCAAGTTGTCCCGTCTCCTTGGACTCCCAGCCTCCCTGCTCTGTGTCCACAACACTGTGGGGTTTACACTATAGTACCGTGGGCAGAATTGAGCGCTTACAGCTATAGTCCTTCCTTCATTCATTTATTCACTCATACATTCAGCCAGTATTTACTGAGCACTTACCATGTGCCAGGCACTGGGGGATACATTGATGAACAAAAAGTATCAAAAGCCCTGCCCTGCGGGGCACTGGTTCTGGAGGAAGTTTGGTGACCTGTCTCCTCCTTCTCAAGGGCAGGCGTGATTTAGCTGGCTCACGAGGTCTGGTCAGTCACGCATTTGGCTGCACTAGGTCCCAAAGCTCCCAGCGAATGTCTATTCAGAGCCTCAGGCCTCATGACTCATCATCTCTCTTCCCTTCTTCCTAGTGCACCTGGGGGTTGCTCATATTTTTTTTGGAGTTCTTTCCCAGGACAAGGGTCAGTGGGGGGATTTCTCCTCCCACATGGGTAAGGCCAGGTCCTTCCAGGTCAGTGACCTCATCCTGGGAGGGGGATTACATGCTCCCATTTCTACCCTCTGCCCCGGTGCTAGGAGGGCTCCAAGCCAAGCCCCAGCCAGAGCCTAGCAGGCTGGGGAGCCAGCCCTGTGATGAAGGCAGAGGGAGGCTGTGCACGTGTGTGCATGTGCTGCCTGTTTGGGGGCTGAGATGTAGTTGGAGTCTACACAGGAGGGTCTCCTGAATGAAGGGAACATTCAGAGCTTGGGCTTCTCTCCTTACTGACTGGGGCAGAGGCTCCCTGGAAAACCTGATCCATCACCAACTGCTTCCTGTCCCCAGGAGAGGAGCTGGATTCCCATGTGCTGGGGGCTGGGAGGGCAGCTACTTGAGCCCCCCTCCCCTTTCTGGCTGTGAGAACTAGCTCTTCTTGGGTTGGAGTGTTGCACTTTCCTGGGCTCTCTGATGGGCACATGTGTAACTGTTTCCTGTAGTTCCTCAGGAGGGCTCTCTGGTTTCTGTGCGGCGGCCACAGGGGACCAGGGGGATGGTCCCGGGGAACCCTGACGAGGTCATCCCTCACTTTACTCAAGGAGGACAAGCTGCCTCAGCAATCTGGGAATCAGAGGCCCGTGTGGGCTGAGGGAGGAGGTGGCCAGGAGCTGGGGCTGACCACAGCCACAACTTGGGTGAAGTTAGGTGTGACTCAGTACCTGTTCTTCCAGTCAGGGGACTGTTTGCTGCTGGGCCCCCCTCCTGGCTGGGCTCTGGCCCAGGCCCTGGCCCAAGATCCCTCTGCCTGGGGAGAAGAGGGAGTCATGGGAGAGAACAGTCATGTCAGCCCTAGGTCACCACTTGTGCCTGGGATTTCCATGTGGTCTGGGGGGTCTGGGAAGGTTTTCTGGAGGAGGAACAAGACCAAAGGCAGGTTTGAATAGGTGTGGGCCTTGTGAGCAATGAGCAGAAGCTGAAGTAAGTGTGTTGTTGGGCAGAGGCCCTGAGGGGCCAGGCCTATGGGGCTGAAGGGTGGGAGAGGCTGGAGGGGTCAACAGCCTTGAGTGACAGGTGAGGGAGCTTCGTGAGAAATGAGGACCACTGAAGGATGTTGACTAAGGGAGGGCCTGGTCACACGGTGCTTTAGAAAATCTACTCTGACAGCAGGGTTGAGAGTGCCCGAGAGGGGGCAAGCCTGGAGGCCGGAGGAGCTGAGGAGGCAGTCCTGAGGGGCCGAGCAGAGGGTGGACAGCAGAACTGAGACCACACAGAGGCTGACCAGGTGGGAAGGACGGCCTGGATGAAGGAGGGCATGTGAGGGCCCTGGAGGCCAGTCAGGTGGGCTGAGCTTGAAAGGCCCTGGTGGAGATGAGCTGACAGGCCCCAAGTCCTGTGGGGGTGTGGGGCTCCCCAGCCATGGGCCCAGATTGGGTCCATGCGAGGGCACCTGCTCGGGTCTGACTGCATGGCAACCTGCAGCAGCCTCTGGGGAGACCCAAGGCCCCTGAACTCTGACACTCTGCATCCGGCTCCTCATTTTATAAATGGACAGGTAGTCAGTGTGTGTGTGTGGGGGGGGTGGGCAGGAGCGGGGCTGAACTGGGCTGGAAGTCAGGTCCTTTCTGTGCTGTTACAGCAAACATAGCCTTGCTTGGCACCCTCAGGGCCAGTCCCAGAACTAGGAACTGAGGATATTACGGCATACATGGAGAGGGCAAGGCCCTGGGGCCAGACAGCCCAGTGTCCACCCTGACTGTGTCCCTGACCAGCTGGGTAAACACGGGAAGTTTCCTTCATGTTTCTGAGCCCGAGTTTCTCATCTGTAGAATGGGGGTTTGGACCGTAGCTGTCGTGAGGATTACATGGTCAGTGTGCGTGCCAGGCTTCGAAGAGCGTCTGGAATACAGTACCCTCAGTAAGTCACTTTCCAGCTACCCAAATTGCACACCGCACAACTCCAGGGGGCGCCATCACCTCACACTCATCAAGATTTCTCTTGTTATTGTGACAGTTTTCTGGTAGATGGCAAGCAAGGGTCTTGAGAAAAGGGTGTCTTAAAATTTTACAGAAAGTTGCTAAATTGGCCAGCAGCGGGGGTGTTCTAAAGTCATCCACAGTCGAGTGGGGGAGACAGACATGAAAATAGACCATCAAGATGCTCCTGGTGAGACGGGTGAGTGAAGCCTGCACGCATGCTGGGGTGAGCTGAGGAGAGGCTCTGATCCTCCCGTGAGCCTCTGTTTCTGGCTAAGGTTGCCACCCCAGAGTACTGCCTCGAAAACTGGGGTGTTACAGAAACCCCGGCCTCACAGGTGGTCTGGGGGCCGAGGAGGGCCTGGCGCCAGGCTCCCTGCCTGTCCTGTCCCGACTTCCCGGTGACAGGCAAGGCCGGGCGGGTGCAACTCCAGCTCTGAGGAGCCCAGGCGCTTTCCCTCTGCCTCAGAATGTAAATGCTGAGCGCTCGCCTCTGCATTCAATTCCACTGTGGCAAAGGCAGGCGAACACAAAATAAATAACCGGAAGACCTCTGCGCTCCGCTCTCCCCCTCGGCGATGCCTGACTAGCTCATAGCTCAGCTCCCATGTCGCACAACAAGGCAGGCCTGCGGCCACTCTGCAGCCCTCCGGCCGGCCCGCCACCCCCCTCCCACTGTTCGCCTGGCTGCTCTAGCCCCCGGAAAACCAAGCCTCGAGTTCTGCCCGTGAAGGGGACTTGGTGGCCTGTGCCGAGCACCTGGAGGGGACTTTCGTGAGCTTCATGCAGAGCCCTCCCCTGCCTCTGCTGCCTCCTGTCTAATCAGCAGGCGGTGGAGGCCAGACCCTGTCACCCCCGGGGTTAAGCAACCTGTGCTGACGGGGGCATCTTCCCCACCGTGGTGACCAGGGGTCGGGGCCGATTCCTGAAAGGGAGGGGCTCTCCTCACAGACCCTTGAAGCTCAGGCTGGGCTTAGGCTCTGGTGGCACAGGCTGCTGAGGCCCAGAAGATAGAGACCCTCACCCCTGTGTTGGCCTTTGTGGGGAGCGTGGGGCCCTCAATGGGGGTGCACGGGGTAGGGGAGGAGTGCAGAGAAGAGGAGGGCCAGAGAAAGGGAGATTCTAGGGCCTAGTTCAGATAGTGATGCTGCCTCTAGAAGTCTCCCCATGGCTCCTCATGGGCCTTTACTGCGGAAGCCTGATGATCCCTGCGGGCGTTTGTCAGGCAGATGAGAGGCCAGGGGGAAAATGCTTCAAACTCTCTGTTCCTGCACCTGCCAGCACCTTGGGAGCTTGGAAGGCTCTGGAAGCAGGACACCCAAGTGACCAACCCGCTCAGACGAGGCTGATCTGGCCGGGGGGGGGTGGCCAGTCCCCTCTTCCTGAGGCCAAGCCCCGAGTGCTGCAGGGGAGCCCCAGGCCCAGGGGAGGAGAAGATACCAGCTGGGCCTCCAGCTCTGTCCTCCATCCAGGCCTCACAGAGTCCCCCGCTCCTCCCAGAGAGGGCCAGTGAATTTTTCCTGCTCTGCTGAACTCCTTCAAAGATATCAGCACATGGTTAATCTTCCTTCTGTTCAGAAATGCAGAGTAATTTGCCCAAATGGGGGTTTCTGCATATTTATACTAATGTCTGTGTTTAAAGCTTATGAGACAGGGAATTGCTGAGAGATGTCCATTAGCAATATATACAGACTGCAATTATTTCTTTATGGTGTGTGGTTTGACTGCAGAATATTTTATTTCAATGGAAGTAGCAGGCTTTGCCTACTGTGTTTTCTTATGGGCGCAAAGAAATCAATAAGAACAGAAGTGAAAAGAGGCAAGAATAAAAGGAGTGTGACCTTTTAGGATTCTGGGAGCCTTGAATATGCTAGTCCAGGAACTGCCTTCATCCTCAGAATCTAAATGCATGCACCCAAGTGGGGGGAATTCTGTACATTTAAGACTTGTGGATGAAAACTAGCAAACCCTCTCCAGGACAGAGGCAAAGCTCTCAATTCATTCCCTCCCATCAGAGACAAGTAGGAAATGGGAGCAAGGGGTGTCCTCAGAGGACCCCACTTCAGAACCTCCAGCACCTTCCCCCCGTTTCCACCCCAGGACAGAAGCTCAGAAGAGAAGCAGGTTTTGATCTGAAACAAAATAAGCCTCAAGCTTAGAGGTTCACAGACCAAGGCTCTCTGGCATCTGCTAGGATTCTGGTAGAAACCTAGCTTTTTCCTGGGTGTGTGTAGAGGAGGTGGAAGGAAGGGCCTTTTGCGGAGCTGCAGTCAGTGGGCGCCCTGCCTGGGAGAGAGTGTGGCCGGGAGGCTGGGGGGATGCCTCCCCGCTGAAGGTCCGACCCGTGCTCACCTCAGCTCCACCCGGGTGCCCAGTCACCTTCTCCTGGCTGCTCGGCTGATGTTTCTATCTTGGTGCCGAGAGGCAGACAGACCCTGAGCAGGCCTCACACCGCACCCCACACACTCTGGAAGAACACCCCAATTATCAGCCACTGGAGGGGAATCATGGCACCTACGGTGGTCCCCAAGATACAGAACTGTCTTAAAGGGCTTTTTGGATAAGAAAGGCCAGACAAGCTGAGCAGAGGACTGCAAACGGATGATACCTGACTCTGGGCAGCAGGTATGTCGAAAATGGCGATGACATCTTCTACACCTTCTCCTCCTCCGCCGCCCCATGCCTCCCGGTCCTTCCTCTTGGGCTGCCCTCACAGCCCTCATCCTCCCAGTTGGGCCTTCGCACAGATGGAGCGTCTCCCCGGCCCCCCAGCTGCTTCCTTCCCACCAGTGTCTCCCATCTTACGGCCGCCACAGAGAGGCTTCCATCTGCCACCTCAACTTCCCCTCAGTGGGGAGGCACCCTTCTCTTCCGGCCTCAGAATAGTTCCCTGAAGTCAGCGCTGACTTCTCACTGCCTTCTTGCACAGAAATCTTTTCCAAGAGGTGCTGGGGTCCAGAAGAGGGACAGATGGTCCCTTTCTTTTTATAACACGGCAAGTCTTTTGAAGTGAAGAGCGACGAACACAAGTTTTGCCTTCAGCAGATGTTCTGTGGGCACAACAAATACCACTTTGTGTTCTTCAGCAACTGCGAGCAGTGTGAACTGGGGAGGAGACTGAAATTGGGCAGAGCATTGGCAGAGCATATTCAAGGGGCCCCGGGGCCATGGCGTGATGGTCCCTGTTCAGTCTGCAGGCAGGCTAAGGGCAGGCTTGTGTCTCTCAGCCCGTTCCAGATCTACGCTTCCTAGACACTGTCCGCTCACCTTCCCCGAGCCCAGGGACCACCCTGAGCCGTGGCCATCCTGGAAGCACTGACGCTCTAGCTGTGCTTGAGCGCCTCTTCCAGCTAATCCTGAGGCTGGGCCTGAGGCTGTGGGCTGGGACGGATACTCCTCAAGAGAGTCATGGCTCCATGTTATCACACTCTTCCTTGAGCACCACGATCTGGGGATTTTGCAAAGGACAAGAATGGCTGGCCAGGCATGACATCTTTTGAGCTCCCAAGGAGCCGAAGGCTATCCAGACGTCAGAGGGAAGCCAGTTCCAGGAGCCCTGTCCTGGCGGCTCCTCATCCCTCGGTGACAGAGGTACACAGCGTCAGTAACTACTTCTAAGTGCTGCTGTTTGGGGGATTTCCAGAACTGTGTTTGTTTAAAAGGGCATAAGATCCATAGACCTCACTAACTTCAAAGATGTATCATCTTTGCACGGAATTGGCTCCTTCATTGGCTGGCTGGCTCCATTAACTTTATTGCATTGGCAATACTGTGTAGATGTGGGAGATGCCACGGTGGGAAGGAATCTCCAGGGCTGCCTGATTCCCAAGCTCCAGTGGCTTCTGGGGTGGCCGGTGCCCTGTTTGCAGTCCGCTGCAAGGGCCCAACATCCCTCATGGGGTTACTTGAGGAATTATGTCCATCCACTCACCCATCCATCTGTCACACAGTACTTTTGGAGATGACGAAAGAACCCAAGAATCACCGATTTATGTTGAGAGATATCAGGCACATGACCCCAGGAAATGTAAGACAGCCATCGGGACCCATCTTTAGCCCAGAAATGCTGAGTGACAAGCTGGGGAAGCTTCAAGGTGTGGTACAGTGGAAAGGGAATGGGGGTTAGAGGCAGGCAGTCTTGATCCTGACTCCCATTCCCACTCTACCACTTAGATCCGGGCCAGTGTCTCATGCAAGCCTCGGTTTTCCCTCTGTGAATCCACCTCAGAGGGCAGATGCAAGGGTTACATAAATGCAGAGTGAACATATAATGAATATAAAATATCCACTCCATGCCCTTCCGAAAGACAGAGCTGCATTAACCAGCATGCACAGCTGCCCCCACTCCCCAGCTGTGCTCTCCCAGGCAACTCATCACCTACCCCTGTTGGTGAGAATTTACTCCTAAGCAACAACCCATCCCCCTCCTTTCTGCCCCCTCTCACCCCTTCCACACCACTACAGTGAATATAAGAGTGGGATATTCCCTTAAAGATCATTTAGAACCCCCCCATTTTATAGGTGGGGAAACTGAAGTTCAGGGCTTTCACCAAGATATCACATTGTCCCCAGAAACTGTCTCTAGAGAATCCCCTGGGAAACCATCCCCACTCCTTAAGCAATTACTTCAGCTGCTGCTAGGAGTTCTTTCCCTGGAAACCTCTGTCCCTGCAGACAGAAAGCCACCTAGAGACAGGGCCCATTGGGCCGGGCTGCTCTGGGCCTGCTCACTGGGTCTCTCCGGGCCATGCCCATGGGGCACACACGGCTAGGCTGCTGGGACCAGAGCGCCACCTCCCACAAGCCAGCAGGTCCACAAGGCATGTGTGGGGGGAAGAGGGCGGACCAGGGACCCACACACTTACGGGGGGCCCAGTCAAAAATGGTACCATGCGGGCAAGGTCAGTGATGGCCCCAGGAGTGCGGCCTGACCGGGGAGGAGACATTGTCCAGGCAAAATGACAAGGACAAACTCTAACGCCATTTGTCAACTAGACTGACAGGTAGCCCGTTATGCACTGAATTGCATCTCCCCCCCCCCCATTCATATGCAGCCCTAACTCCTAAAGCAACTGTATTTAGAGATAGGGCCTCTAAGAAGTGACTCAAGGTAAATGAGGTCATGAGGGTGGGACTCTAATCCATGTAAGACAAGGAAGAGACAGCAGGAGGGCTTGCACAGAGGAGAGGCCATGTGAGGGCCCAGCAAGGAGACGGCCAGCGGTAAGCCGAGGAGGGAGGCCACACGAGGAACCAACCTTGTGGGCACACCCTGATCTCGGACTTCCAGCCTCCAGAACCGCGAGGACACAAACACCCGTTGTTTTAGCTGCCCAGTGGGGGGCTTGCTGTGAAGACAGCCCTGACACACTCATACACAGCCCAAGACACTGGTTCCATAGACAGGGGTGCAACACAGATCCCCGGTCACCCTTATGTGTGTAGACCTGGGCCTGAGACACGGAGCCATGACAACAGTGAGGAGTCACGTGGAAGAGAGGAGGGAAAGGCCGTGAGGGGCCAGTGGGCAAAACCAGACAGTTCACGGCGCAGTTGCCAGGGCATCCAAAAGGCGGCTGGCAGAGCTAGAAAGTAAAAAAAGCATTTTCTTGGTGATGCACTGATGCACACTTGGGCTTCCCTCTAAGATACGTTTTTGAAAAGAAAGAGCGTTATACGATGAAAACAGGCAATGGTGACGACTTCAACAGACTGCAAGCTTTTGGCCGTTTTTTACCTTTAAGCAATTTACACCAAGTTTTCGGTTCCTAACATGCGCGTGCTATTTTGACCTTTTATGCTTCTGGAATAGTGAGTGTGCTCTTGAATGGAATGTCATTTCAGCTAAAGCCAATGTTGGGCCACGTTTCCTCCCGTTGGTTTCGTGGTTTGGGGCACGGCGACCTTCCCATCACACGGGGACCAGGAGCAGGCACACCACAGCTTTGCCCAGCTCTTCCCCTCTCAAAACTCGTTCCCAGCCTTAAAAACGGAAAAATGTTAGGGATCAGCCTGGCACGGCATGCCCTTCCCAG
The DNA here is from genome assembly GCF_964656455.1 of Halichoerus grypus. Taxonomy (NCBI): domain Eukaryota; kingdom Metazoa; phylum Chordata; class Mammalia; order Carnivora; family Phocidae; genus Halichoerus; species Halichoerus grypus. The sequence goes on along the minus strand of NC_135721.1, from coordinate 18,381,797 downwards.
CAAAGACAGCATGTGTTAGATGTTTGCAGAATGACTAGGCAACAGGAGACTTGCCATTAACCTGTCACAATGGGAGAGAGAAAGGTTTACAAAGAATTTCTGGACCCTGGGTGTGCACCGATTTCCCAGTGAGGGGTTCATGGCCCTCACGGGTTTCCTACCCAGATCAAAGCCCCTGAAGACCATGGGGTCTTCACCTTGCAAGACCAGAGTGGTCTTCCAAAACCAGAATGACTTGACCTTGACCAGAATGACTTGACCTTAGCCAGAATGACTTCACCTTGCAAGACCAAGATGATTTCACCTTGCAAGCCCAGAATGGCTGATAAAATGGATTCTTGCCCAAGATCAGGGATCCTTACCCGGCCATCACTAACTGGGCAAGTAAAGCCAAGAAGCTGGAGGAAAGTCCAGGCTTCCTCAACTCTGTGTACCAAGAGGTCAGGGAATGGACTTCTGGCACCCTCAAGTATAAATCACTTAGCTGAACCTGTCTCAAATCAGGACAGGCCCTACGAACCATTTGAATAGAAGTGTGTGTGTGGCTCTATTGAGAAATCATAATTCTGTGTTGCTGGCACTTATTTCAAACATTCTTACCTAAGATCTTGCCTCTGTAGGACTACCTCCCTTCTGCTCACTCCCCTCCATCATTCTGACTGCCTTTGAAGGCCCAGTCCACACTGACCTCTCTTCTCCAGCCCCTGTGGCTTTTATTGCTGCCTCCCCCTGGACTCCCCAAGTGGGGTGCAGCCTCCTCCAGGAACACTGCCATCCATGCCAGCACCGGGGACAGTGTCTGGAACACTGTAGGCATCCCCACAGGGCCTCATGTTTGGAGGAGCAGAGATTGTTACGGGGCATGCAGCTAGCACATTCCACAGCATCTTTTGAGTGGGAAGAGCTATTGTGGGCCTTGCACACAGCAGGTGCCTAATACTACACACACTACTTGCTCAGTAAATGCTTGGTGGTGCAGCAGGGAAGGAGGTGACTTGACTCATGCTCTTCGGTGGCCTCTGAGTGTCAGTGATCTAGAACCTAGTGGTCATCCCTGCTCGTATCTGTGTGGGCTTGAGACCAGGCAGCTGGCTTCTTGCCATGGGTCAGTGCCATTTCCTGAAGCCCCCAGAAAGGAAATATTCTCTCCTTCTGCTCTAATCTGAAGAGCCCTCTCATTCCCGTGGTGTCCTGACTCTGCTGGCCCTACCCGTCAATAGTTAGGGCCAGAGCAGGGTTTCTGATCTCAAAAATGCTCAGCAGAGATTTGGGGCTGAAAGCCCATATGCTACTCCTAGTTCCATGTACTCAGTTTCCTGGGGAGGGGGCCCTGGGCACCCTGTTGAGCAGAGGGCCCTTGAGACGGTTACACACAGGCTGGGGTGCTGGGGTCACCCGCTGTTCCGAGAATGACATGGTCTCTGGGTGGTCTAGGGGCCTTTGCTGCATCTTTCCGCTTGCCGGTTTCGCTCATCATCAAATGATCTGTTAACACAACAGTTAAGCCCTGGACAGCCCTCCAATTAATGATTAACAAACCTCAGGAGGCCAGAGTCCTGGGAAGGGGAGGAGGGCTTTCGGAGGCAGGGCTGCGGCAGGTGCTGCCCAGGCAAGGACCAAGCACCCGTGTAGACGAAGTGTCAAATTCCACAGGCTCTGAGACACACATTTCTTAGGTGAGGGTGTGTGTGTTGGGGAGGGGGGTGGGCGGGCTAGAAAAGGGAAAGTTAGGGTAACAGCGTGTCTTGGATTTGGTTCCAGATCTGTGTTGAGGGCTATGTCAGTTAGACCTGGGAGATTATTTCGGCCAACCTTGCTTTAGAAACAATGGCGGGCTTGAGTCAAAGGTGCGCCAGACGATATTTCTTCTCCAGGATTCTTTACATTAGTGGCGGTCATAACAACAGCTAACATTATTGTGGGCTTACTATGTGCCAGACGTGGTGTTGAGACTTTGCCTACATTATTAAGTCCTTAAAAAGTGTCTATGACGACAGCACTAATATTCTCTCCATGTGACTGATGAGGAAACTGAGGCTCAGAGACACCAGTGTTCTAGCACAGGCCCACTGGGTCAGCGGGTAGTGGAGTTTGAATTCTACACCAGGAGTCTGGTGCAGAACCTGGGCTCCTGGCCACCTTCCGTGCTGCTGGCCACATGCTCCTAACCCACTCCCTCCGCCTGCGTCCTTGGTTGGTTGGTCTGCAGGAGCGACAGAATTCTTTTTGTCCCATCTACTGATATGGCCTTGGAGGAGGACCCACGCAGTGAGCTTGGCACCTCCTCCGACAGAGAGTTCCTGGAATTGGGGGGAGGGTCTCCCCAACAACCTGATGCCTTCTGGTTGTTACGGCAATGTGGAGGGCTGTAAAGTGTTACAAGGCAGGAAGGCAAGTTCTTGTGTTCAAAGTGGACCCCTGGGAACGAGGTGCTTCAAACATCACCATGGGGACGCAATCTCTTAAGACTCCCAAGGTAAACTGGTCTCTGGCTTTTTCATGTTACCCTGGGCCCCTAAAAGGCCACAGACACTGAAAGGTGGCCCTGGCATTGGTAGTGAAGATACTAATGGCAAAGACTTTTGCAGTGATTCATGACATGCTGGCCACTATCGCAAGGGCTTTATGTCAAAGAACTCACTTAATCCTCACAACGACTTTCAGTAGCACGTTCTATTATTATCCCCTTTCATAGACAAGGAAACCGAGTCAGAGTTTCAGATTCCCCTGTGCTCTGGGGCAAGCGTTTGGGTGGAGGTGCCTGCCCCCACCCCAGTGCCCCGCAGTCTAGCGGGGAGAATGACACGGGAGCAGGGTGACTGTACTGCAGGCGCGTGGCCAAGCACAGAGCACAGCTGGAAGGGAGACAACCCTAGGCTTGGCGTGGCTTCAGGGCAGCCTGTGAGCAGAACAGCAGAGATGAAGGTGGAGGCAGGCAGAAGTGAGACCCTGAGGCACCACGTGAAGGGTTGGGCACTGTCCCGAAGGTAGCAGGGGCTGGTGGAGGCATTTGCCAGGGAGTGACGGGACCAGACTTGGGTTCTGCAAAGACCATGCTGGCTGCACCGTAGGCCTGGGTGGGAGGAGATGTGCCGTAGGCCTGGAGGCCACCAAGGCAGGCCAGAGGCGTTGGTGCCCTGAGAGGGGAGTGGTGGTGGGGACAGAAAGAGGACAGATCCAGAAGAAGCAGAATCAAAGAAGTTTTCAGACTCAGTGCCTAAGGGGGCAGGTCAAGGACAACCATGGGCTCTGACTTTGCACTCCTGGGTGGATTCATGATGTCATTTCTGAGACAGAGGCCCGGGAAAAGCAGGTCTGTGGGAAGGTGATTTCAGTTTGGACGTTCTGTGCCTCTGGGCTAACCATGCGTGGGCAAACAGCTTTATCATGAATTCCCAGCTGCTTCCAGAATCTGCACTGAGCAGTGTGTGTCCTGGCATGTCAGAGGGTGGGGAAGGGATGGGGGGATCTGTGCTGGGCTCCACACTGGGGAGAGCAGTCCAAAATCCTCCTGCCAGGAAGGTGACACATCCACTCCCTTTTACACATGGGGACATGATGGTCCCATGACACTGCTTGACCAGGGGGCTGCCAACAGTATGAACAAGCTTGGGCTTCTTCCATCTCCTCTGCACCGGGGAGGGGGCTCTGTTTCTCCCCTCTTCACTAGCTTCTGTCTCTGCTGAACTCTAGACCTGGGGTTAGTGTTGCAGAGTTAAGAGGGCAAAGTACTATGTATGCTCATGTCCACAATCTCATTCAAACCTCCTCTATGCCTGATGAAGATGGTACTCTCATCCCATTTTAAAGGTGAAGAAAAGGAGGCTCAGAGAGGTTAGGAGACTTGTCCCCATCACATAGGTATTCACTATGCCTCAAGGTATCTTTTCCAGATCCTGTCTTTGCCACTCATGGAGACAGAGCGGCTGCTCTCCAAGCGGAAGGTGGCATAAAGACACACAGAGCTCCCCCGGGGCGGCGTTCTGGGGCAAGGATGAGAAGGAAGAGGTGTGAAACCACAGGGAGGGGCTGAGCACACCCCACAACATGGCTGCCTGGCGGTGGGAATCCTCATGGCCCCTCACCCTAGGCCTACAAAATCTGAAGTCAGAAGAGACAAGCCCTCACCATTTCAGGTCAACTTGGATTTTGCTTTTTGGTTCAGAAGAAGGGAGCAGGTGCAAACTTGCTTCTCTCTCCTTGGACATGCAGGTGAAAATATAAACTTTCCGCAGCTCACCATTAGTCTGGGGCTTTTAAAGGTCTCTGGCTACCGTCTTAGCCCCCAGGAATCATTTGTGGAAAAAGGTAGGGGATAGAAAAATGACACCAAGAGCTTGCACCTCTGCCCTCACACAACTGGGCTCCTGGGGTACTGGGGCAGTGACATTAGACTTCCCTCACTCATCTCACAAGGCCTGACGCTGGCCACCACCTCTGCCCATAGATTGCATCACGGTTTCCAGTCCAACAAGACAAAGGCCTCAGGTATATGATAACAGGAATCAAATAGAACTAATTCTTTTTTCCTCCCTTATCATTTTGCACACATGAAATCTATATTTTAATTAGTTTTCAATACATAATCTTTTTTTTAAAAGAATGAAATCCTACCCCCAAATTATTCTCAGAGAAAGAAAGATTCATCTTATAAGTTTCTTAAGAAAATCTATATGTGCTCAGTGCATTTAAATAACACTCATTAAAGTGAACTGCATGGAAGCTGGCTTCTCTAGTCACAGAAGAGAGACCATCGCTTGACCTATTGCAAATCAAAAAGCATTTCTGCACCACCTTTATTTTTCAATTGGTTAAGTTTTAAATTAAAGTCACAACGCCCTTTTTGGGAAGGCAGACTCTCATAGCCCCAACAGAAATTTCAGCTCCATCGATTGGAAGATAATTACAAGAAACAAAATGTGAAATTTTAAATCAGGGCACTAATGAAGTCTAAAAATACCAGTGGCCCATCCCTCTGGCTGGCAAGACCTGTTCTTCATGGAGGGGATCTCTCCATAATTACTCAACCCCGTGAGAGGCCAGGTTGTCATGTCAAACAATAGAGGAAAAATCGCGGGACTTTAATGAGCTAGATCTCAAGGAGCTCTATGGTGAATCTTATTATAATGCCGGGCAAGCTTTCAAACCAAACAGGAGAAACGGAAAGTTCTTTTTCTTTTTTTTCCTTCCTTAAGTGGAGTTCTGACCAGTGTGGATACCATCCCGCGGTGCCTCCCGGTGCTCACTTGGAGCCAGCTGCCTGTCATTTAGGAGTGTGAAATCAATTGGGTCTTGGAGATGTAAAATCCCTAGGGGCGAAATTAAAAGTGACCCAAATCCAAACCCACATGGTCTTGTCAGGAATATGATTCTCACATGGTAAGTTTCAAAGATTTGGTTTTAAAATTCGGGTTTCTTATTTTAAAAAATATGCAGTTGTTTGACATTAGATCTGACAGACAAATTATAGCTTTAGCAATAAAGGCTTTTAAGATTAGAAATGAAAGGAGAAATTACTTAAAAAAAAAAAAAAAAAAAAACCACACAACCCACCCAGGCTTGAGTTTGGAGGCATTTGTATGTTCATGCTTCATTGTCTTTCTTCACCACAAATATAAGGGGATAAATCAGCTGATGAGGGCCATAAATAGGTGAGTTAAATGTAATCTCTGGGGACACAGCCTGCTCACTGGCCGACTATGGAAATCAGCGTGACAGATGGGTCTCCGGTTGTCGCTGGCTGGAGCTGGAGGGATCTCACTGGCTTACCAGAAGGCAGGGCTGTGGACACTTCCTAGGCTGACCCTATGCCTGGCCTCACCAAGCCCTGAATCCACCCTCCAGGGCTAGCAGGACAAACTCCCTCAGGGGCCCTCTCCTCCTTCCCTCCTGTCTGCGGGTTTGGGCTCAGTACAGAGGATGGTTCACGCCCTCTGGCCCCAGAAAGATGTTACAGGTGAGGCTCTGCAATGGCGTGCTGGCCCAGTGTGTCCCTACCGCCTGTAACTTCCTGGGCCCCTAACTTATGGGCTCAGGGTGCTGATTATAGAACGCACCTGTGCCTTTGAGGAGGCGGACCCCAGTTCTGTGCCAAGCTCCAAACCAGGGACTTTAGGCCCAACTGGGCCAGTTCCCTTTCTGCCCAGAATAAGTCCTTTTCCTAGATACATGTCTGAAACTTGGCAAATCAGTAAGACCTTTCATCAGCCCTAGGAGGCCTCTGGGGGAGGGGGAGATGCCCCTATGGTGGGAGAGGGAAGCCCACCCAGTGCCTTGGGCTTTGGTACAGCCTTGGGAGCAGCCAGGACACCCAGTTCCCAGTGTATCAGATCTGGCCGTGTATAAACTGGGAGTAAGGTTTTTTTTTTTTTCCTTTTTAAGGGAGAGAGCGCTTAACCAAAACAATTCAAACAAAAAATCAATTTAGTCAATTTTTTTTAAAAAAGATCTTAAACAAAGCAAGAGTTTACCAGAATTTAGATGTAATTTTCTATAATTTTGTCATTTAAAACTAGTGCTGATTTCCAAAACAAAGGCAGTTGGGGCACAATCAGATTGGGAATGAAACCCAGTGGAGATCTAGACACGGCTTTGTTGTGGGGATGCCTGATGAGGTCCGAAAATTGCTTGAAAGAATAAAGATAGAGATGCATGAGAGCAGGCAGGAAAGAATGACTAGTGGGAGTCATTGCTCTGCAGAGAGACAGGGCCCCCTGAGAAGCCATCTCCAGGGGCTGTGAGTGAGAAGGCTGAGAAGTGATGCCCAGAGGTCCACACCTCCTAGGACTCCCCCCTTTCAAAGGAGGCCTGGGTACCCCAGCAGGCAGACTGCCCACCATGTGCCCTCCTGTCTGCCACTGGGTCCAGGCCTGGCTGCCTCCCCTCTCTACTCAGCAGGAGAGGGGCTTGGCTGTCTGGAGCTCTAAGGGATAGCAAGTAAGTCTGGGGCGGATAAACCCCACCAGTCTAACATCTGTGGTCCCTTGTCCTCCTGCCCCCTTCTGCATTCCAGCTGGAGAGATCCCCGAGACAGACGTCAGGAGTGATGCCTGTTTGCTGATGCACTTTGTCCTAACCCTAAGGCTGGGGGCTCATCCTGCAGCCTCTGTTGTCAGGGATCTGCCTTGAAAACTGCCCTGGGGGTGGGGCAAAGGGGTTAACTGAAGGCCGAGGCTAGAGGTGCTCTTTCCTGGAGCCTCACAGAGCCACGCTTGGGTCCTTGAAACAAAAAATCCAAGTGGCTCAGGATGGTCTGGGAGTGTCTCCTGGGGAAGAGACATTCCCCTCACCTAATGTCTGGGGAGCTGCTCTCATCCGATGGCGCAGCAGAGGGTGCTTTTCTGGGGAAGGACACAATTCATGTTCTGACTGTTCTTATGGGTGGAAAATGGAGAAGGCCCCACAAAGGACTGTTCCATGGAGCCCTAAGAGGAGCAGATGATTCCTGCTCATTCCATACTTGGCCTGGCCTTGGGGTCAGAGGTGAGAATGGCCTAGGGCTTGGGCTGGAGGCAGAAGGACCCCGGACTTTGCAGGCTCTTCCTTCCCTTCCTCTCCCTGCCAGCTCACAGGTCCTCGCCTTGCTTTCCTCCCTCCTCCACCTTCCCCTCTGCCTCCTCTGCCTGAGGCCAGGCTGTCTTGGGCAGGGGGAGGCCCCGCCACTACTTCTGGGCTGGGTGAGGCCAGGGAGGGACCTGCTGGAGAGCACACTCCTGTCCGCACTGCTGTCATGACCGCTCGGGGAAGCACAGATGTGGGCACACAGGAGTATGTGGGCAGCGGAACTTACCTTTGGGGTGCCCGGGGTCGGTGAACTCATACTTCCCCACGCCAATGGTCCGCAGCATCTGTAGCCCGTGGGCTGAGTCAGTCGTGGGGGGCCCATTGGTGGCAGGGGCACCGCTGGGGAGGGTGGCAGACGGCTGGGCTGGTGGTGGTGGAGGCAGCAGGGGCCCTGCCATGTGGCCGTTGCCCACGGCAGTGGGTCCCGGGCGGCCCACCTGCCCCACGCCAGGCAGTGTGGACATGGCCAGGGGCTGCGGGCTGGCATACAGGGCCTGGGCGGGCATGTTGACCACCACGCTGCTCAGCGGCTGAGAGGGTGCCTGTGGGAGCGAGTAGTGGCCTGGCATCAGCGGGAGCTGGGGCCCCACGTGGGGAGGCAGTGAGGGCGTCACCCCAATGACTGGGGCCTGGACGTTCACAGCCGGGCTGAAGGTGGGAGGCTGGGTCACTCCATAGGAGTGTGCGATCAGGGCGGGCTGGCTCCCGGCGGCCACCGTGGTCACCCACGGCCCTGTGCCTGCAAGGGAGACAGAAGAGATGTCATCTGCTGGATACACATTCCCTCGGCAAACACCGACTGCCCCAGGCCCTGGGCTGGGTGCTGAGGTCACAGAGGTGGAAAAGACACCTGCATCCAGGAACCCCCAGGTTAAAAATCTGTGATTATGGTAGCATAGGATAAATGCTTTGGGGGTATATGAGCAGATGGCAGTGGAGGCTCAGAGGGGGAGCACAATCTACTTGGGAGAGCTCAAGAGGCAACAAAACAGAGAGAAAAAAAGCAGAGACCTTCAAAGAGTTCTGGGTTCAAATTTTGACTCTGCCATTTATTAGCCAGGGGCCCCAGGCAAGGTGCTTATCTTCTCTGAGCCTCATTCTTCTCGTCTGTTAAATGGAACTAGCAACACCTACCTCAGAGGTCTCTTGGGATGAATTGAATGAGGAAAATGTATTTGGAAAAAAAGAAAAAAGAAAAACTAGCAGAGTGTTTGGCATGTATTAAATGTTCCATAAATGTTGGTGTTTTTCCTTCCTTTCTGGAGAATAGCTGTCTGGAGGAGGTGGGGAGAAAGGTGGATTGTGAAGATAGTAGGTGTTTGCTGGGCAAGGTGAGAACACCAGAACCTGGAGCCGTGCAAGGGCCCTGTGGTGCAGGAAGGGAGAGGAAGAGGTGCGGGAAGTGGGGGAAGGCGGGCAGGAGCTGGGGGGCCAGGCTTTCTCCTAAGCAACCTCTGCATGGCCGGCCCTGGGGGAAACAACAGAAATGCATTTGGCCCTTAAGAGAATTTTGACTGAAGAAGACACACCTCCTGAGACTTGATACAAGATTCGAGGCCTGCTGAGCCCAGGTCAGGCCGAGCAGGGTCAGGTCCCCTTGAGCTGAGCTGACACTGAGGTGACCCAAGCGTGCTTGTGAGCGAAGCCAGAAGACACTGTGACAGGGAAGGCAGCCTGGGTCACCGCTGACTGAATAAGTGTGGGACTAGGTCTCCATCGCCCAAATGCCACCTTGGTTTTCATGATGCTGCTGGAATGGCAGTATAGACTGAGGGCAGGGAGACTGAGGAAGAGAGTGGGGGCCAGGGGGCCACTCAGGACCCCCAGCCCCAGAGACGAGAAGGGGAGCTGGGAGCTCCCTCACAGAAATAGGAGGTTAGAGAAAACTAGAAACTGGCAAATATTGGTGAAGCAGTGCCGGCAAGATTCTAGAATAGGCTGCTAAGGGGGATTGTCCCTAAGTCTGAGGAAGAGGAGCCAGCTGTGAGCCAGCCTGGTGTCTTAAGCACAAGACATGCCATCCTAAGCTCATTTCTCTCCAGGATTAGCCAGGGAGCCTGGAACGATGCACCAGAACTTGGAAGCACAGCTAGTGACTTCTCTGGGAACTCTGGTGAAGGTACAGAGATGCCGGGCCATGGCGGTGACTGATTATCAGAGTGCGACTGGCCCAGAGGATGCTGGGGACCTAAAGGAGGTCTCTAGTGATGTGCACTGAGCCCTGCTCACCCTATTTATCAATGAGTTGTATGACAGGGAGGATATCACCACTCAATCTGGAGGTGACATCATATTGGGAGGGTTAGGCAGAGGTCAGCAATAAAGAGCTGGAATCTAAGAGATCTTTAGAGTCCTAGGGGAAGATATTGACAAGGACTTGCCTGTGAGTCCCCACACCCCGCTACCTAAGGCAGATTGAGAGGACGGGGGTCAGAATTGCTGCCATGACAGTCTTGGGGTCTCACTGGTGACAGCGCATGTCTGGGGCTAGCAGCCAATCAGAAGTGACCTAAGGCTGCAGTGGTCAAAGTAGAGGGGCTGAATGAAGGAGGTGCTGGTCATAGCACATGTGGGCTCTTTGCGTTGGGTTCCGGGCCCTGAGGGACGCAGAGGGAGAAATAATTCTCTGGAGGGCAAAGGAACTGGCAGCCACAGGCTTTGGAGTGTGGCCGAGGGACCTGGTGTGTTTATCCTGCAGAAGACTTGGAGGGGAGGATGAGTGGGGTGTTCAGGTATCTGTAGGGCTGTGGTGTGGAGGGCCAAGCAGATGAGTTCTGTGTATCCTAAGGGGAGGTCTGGGACCAATGTGTGGTAACAGGGAAGGTGTTGTTATGGTCAGAGCTGACCCAAGAAGGCCTGGAGTGCTGTAGGAGGTGAGGAGTCCTCATTCCCAGGGGGTGGAGCATCCCGGTTCTCATTTCAACATTGGCAAGGCAAAACCTCCCTGGAAGGTGTGACTTGAGAGACGTATGAACCAGAATCCTGAGGTTTGGGAAGGACTATTCAAAATAACACAAAGCAGATTCACAGTCACTCCTGTGATGTCACTCTCACTCCCTCCACCTCCGCCAAAGCTTTCTTGAGTAGCAGAGAAAGGGGTAGAGATGTAGCTACTGCCCAGGACACAGGGTCCCTACCCGCAGGCAGCCTGAGGCCTGGGCTGCTGCAGGCCTGTGAGCTGGGACCTGCTGAGGAGCTGGAGTACCCAGGGGGCCTCTGACCCCCTTCCCAGCCTCGCCGTGGGAGTCTCTGGCTGCCGATGAAGTACACACCTGGATTGTCGCTCTCCCTCATCTGTTTGGAGGGTGGCTCATCAGTGTCCCAGGGCGTGGACTGATTGATGGGCGTCTGCCCCCACCGGATGCTGGTCGTGAGTCCCTGGGACTGATTGTCCGCTTTGGAGATTCCAGGGGCCTGGGGAGAAGCAGAGCAGGAGGATGAGCACGGCCTGACTAGGGCTGCTGCCTTGGGGCCCATCCACGGAGTGGTGCCACGGGGCCAGCGGCAGAGACCGGGCCCCACACCCAGCGCCACCGGGGAGCTGCAGAGCATTTGGGCTTAGTGTTTGTAGGCTTCTGCTGCAGTCCCACCCCCAGGAACACCCAACCCAGTGCCCCCCCCTGGCGCCCTCTGCGGTCAGGCCCCATACCAGCCTCTGAGGCCCCCACGTGCCACTCCACGGAGGAGGTGCGGGGACGGTAGGGGCTGAGACCTGTGGGAGGACAGCTCAGCACAGGTAGCATCTTCCCTGGGACCCTTGGCTCCTTGTGGGAAGGAGGGAGGCTCTGTTTCAGGATCTCATTCTCTAATTTAGATATTTAGATTAATGAGAAAATGAACCCCAGGTTGAAAACAAACATTAGCACAGCATTCGTCTCTGAGCTACAGCCTTGATGGAATATTATATGGTCATTAAAAATCATGTTTACTGAAATGCATAATGAGATGGCAAAATGCTTACACTATAATGTTAAATGAGAAAAGCAGGACATAAAATGACACAAATAGAAGCTCACATGTAAAACAGTATGTGTAGGAGAGAACAAACCAAAATGCTAGCCGGGGTGTTATTCTTGGTGAGAGGAATATGGGTAACTTCTACTCTCTTGTCTCTACTTTTCTGTATGCCAAATTTTCTACTATGGCCATTACCATTATAATAAGAAAAAAAAAAAGAAAGAAGAACAAGAAGAAATCCAAAAGCATGTTGGAGAGCCTGGGATTGGGATCACTGCGATGTGGCGGGGGTGGGGGGTGGGGTCTCAGCACAGGTGGTTTCAGGAAGTTTCTGCAGTTCCCAAGACTGCAGCCAGAGCACCAACCAGGTTGGGGGTGAAGGAGGAGGTGGGGTGGGGGGCAGAGCCGGCTGTCCCCCAGGGGGGCCTGAAGGGGCATCTGCAGGCTTCTCTCAGGTAAGGGCCATGGTCTTCCTGACTTCTCCCAGAAGCTGACCCAGTGAGCCAGCTGGTGGGGGCAGCGCCCCATTGGGCCTCCCTGAGCAGCGGGAATGGCTGGGTAGGGGCGGGTGGAGAGGAGGGAGGACAGCACTTATTGGGTCTTTGATGCCTAATGCAGATGACAAACAGCGCCTGCATTAGGGCCGGCTGGGAGGAGCGGAGCCGTATCCCATTAGGACCTGTGGGCTGCAAGGAGCTAATTGCATTAGGCTGCACTTTATCTCTGGCCTGCATTTCAGATGCTTCGCTTCTGTGAACAGAGCAGGAAACAAAGGGATGAGTGAGTCTCCGGAGGAAAGAACAATTCAATGGACAAGCTTCCTTCTCAGAGGCCCCTGCCCCATTTCTGTCAGTGGGACAAATGGGAGCTTGGGGTTGGCTGTGGGGGTGGTGGTGGGGGTGCTGGGGAGGGGGCTGGGGATTTAGCCACACTCACCGATAGTCCTGTGGCACTTAGGGAACAAAAGCGTGGCTTCTATAGCATTCTCTGTAAACAGAGGGCTTTGCAGAGCGCCCTGCTTGCAGCCAGCTCTGCATTCCCAGCTTCCCCCGGGTGCTCGTGGGCTGGGAGGTGCAGAGGTCGCTTCCCATAACCAGAGGCTTGCGAAGGGGAAGGAGCCTGTGGGATGTCCCATTCAGGGCCCTGTCTGGGGGGTGAGGTTTGAAGGACGACACTCCAGCCTCCTCGAGCACCCTCCTTCACGGACAGAACAGAGACCCCTCTGCCAGGAGGGGGTGCTGCAGCCCCTCTCTGCAGCCCGGGGTTCCCGGAGGCCTCTCAGGCCAGAGGCAGGTCTGGTTTTCAGGGTCCTCCTGCCCTTGCCATTTGTCCCCCGCTGAATCAGCATGGTGCCTCCTCCGCCTGGTACTTTGGGACAGGGTCCGGAAGGGCTCTGGGAGTTTAAAGGCTCTGGGCCTTATGGCAGCGGCTGCCACCAGTAGGGGGGGTTAGGGTCTCCTCCTCCACAGTGAGTAACCTGATTCTGAACTTGAAAACTTTAGGAGTCCCTGTTTTTGCTCTAAAACTGTGGGGTTTCTGAACTTGAAACCCTGCACACTTTTGCAAGGGCTTAGTCCCTTGGCTCCAAAACCCTCCTGCCAGGTCATTCACCAATGCATTTGTTGGTTAGTTGGTTTGTTCAGTAAACAAGCAGTGGGCCCCTGCTCCCTGCCAGGCCCTGCCCCGGGCACCGGGGATGGGGTGACTGAGACTCAGCCCTGCCCTCAGGCGGCTGCTCCCAGCGGAGTGGAGCACTCAGCTCTGCAAATTGTACGCAAGTCAGCCTCCCGAAGGAAGCCGGGGGCACAGGGGTGAGCCCGGAATGGCTGGGTGCAACCAGCGGTGGCTACAGCAGGCCTCCCGCTTGGCTCTGTCTTTCACGACGATTACAGGCAAGTTCTTATGCACAAGAAAGCCGTTCTGCTGTGAGAAGGGAAACAGGGTCTTTCATTTTTTCCTTTAGGAAAGATAAATAAGGCCACTCTCTCTACTCGCACTAGCAACTTCTGAAGCTACGAGCAAATCACAGCTCAGAAATTTCTGTTTATTTATTTTTAAACAATGAAATGAACATTCCTTTCTCCACTCCCTCAAGAAAAAACTGGATACGGTTGTGCATTTTGCCAGGGGCCTGGGTGCCCAGGTGGGTGAGGGATGTTGAAGCTGGTGATGGGAATCAGCTGGGCCTGACCGGAGCCCTTCCTCCCGCAAAGGGCTCCAGGCCCAAAGTAAACGCATGGTCTCCAAAGTTCTGGAGGCTTCGGGAGTACTGTGTGCGGGTCCATGGCTCCAGCTCTGAACTGAGCTCCTGCTAAGACTTTCTCCCTTGGTCCGGAGTCCCCAAAGGTCTGTGACTCCACCGAAGGCTCTCCAGGTCTCCCCCAGCCCGAGCAGGCCTCCCCAGTTCCACTTCTCCTTGCCAGGGGGATCCCAGCACAAGAATGCCACAGAAACCAACCAGAAGCACAGCCCAGGCCGGGGGAGGAAGGCAGGGCTGAGGGAAGCTCCCCTGACCCCCTCCCACCACATCATCTGGGACATCGGTGAAGCCACCCAGACATCTGGCCTTTTGCCAGTGTTCCTGGTCATGTTTCTGCTCCCCTGACATGATGATCCTCTGGGAGGAGTGACAAGAGAAAGGCAGGTGAGGAGAGCCCTCCCCCTGCCTGGTGCTTCGGAGAGGCCCTCTCTGCCCATCACTGGGCTGGGCAGGCTTCTCTCTGCTTCCCTTTAATGAGATGCTAATAGGATGCCTCATTAACGCCGCAGCTTTTAAACCCTAAGCTCTTGTAAATTTTCAAAGGTCACATTTTTACGGCAGCTGACAGCATCCTGCTTCTTTCAGCGACTGAAGAACACTAAAGACCCTGATCCTTTATGGATGAAGCTCTCTGTGAGGTGGCGGCACGGGCTGAGGCGCCCGCTGGTCCAGGGGCGGGAACCTCACTGGGCGACAAGCCTCACAGGGCCCCTGGCTTGTGCTTTACCAGCCTGGGGAGAACCAGGTACACATCGCCCACCGAGCCGCACCGGAGGCCTGCTCTGTTTGGGGGAAGCTGTGGGGGCCAAAGGTAGTGCACAATGCAAAGATGCCTGGCAGAGAGGGGTTAGGGGGCACTTTTCCTCCCACGAAGCACCTTGTGCCCACCAGGCGGTTCACCCATGATGCTGCGACCGCCCAGAGGGGCTACTTTTTATTAATTTGCCCACCGAGAGGGAGCCCCTTTTTCTACTTTGCACAAAGGTGCCATGTAGGTGAGCAGCATCCCAGGTAGTCAGGAAGGTTTGAAAGATGATGGGATGGAGCTCACCTGGGGCCCCTCACATGCCCCCTGGTTCTTGCATGCGACGATCACAGTCTCTGCACACTGCCCCTCAGGGCCTGTACGGACCCTGGCCTGGTGGGCCAGCTCCACGACACAGGGACCCGGCGCAGAGCCCGGCCTCCCGTAGGTGCCCAGGGAATGAACGAGCAGGCCACACGTCTGAGCTCCGGCGTCGACCAACATTGGAGCATTCATCACTGCTGGTGCAACAGACACAGGGAGGCATGGGGCGTATTTCAGAAGAGCGGACCATGTCATGGAACAGAGATGTGAAGTAGCTCGGTGCAGGTGGGCGATGGGAGGCAATGAGCTCCCCTTACTGGAGAGATTAGGTTCCAGACTGTGGGAGCCTCGTGTGTGGGGCCCCCAATGTCATTGCCCTGAATGCTGCCAGAGGCTGCTTGGAAGCCTAATGCCTGGCTCTACCGGCCCCCTCCCATGTGCCCGAGCGGGATGAAGATGTGGGATGCTGAGGTTGATGCCCGCCTCCGTGGGGCTGGGGGACCACCTGGAGAAACCAGAGCTCAGCCTCTCTGCTGTTTGCCCAAGGAGGCCAGAAGACGGTGACTCAATGGAGCCTGGAAGTCAGGGAGAACATCCAGAAAGAATGGGGCTGGCGTTGGGCCACAAAGGCTAGGCAGGATTCGCTAAGGGAGATGGATTCGGGCCGAAGTCGCCACCTAGAACCTTACAGCAACAAGTGTTTTTCCCGCCTACATACATATGACAGAGCCAGGCTCCGGAGTCCACTTTTGGGGTTCAGGTGGCCTCCTCTGGGAGGAGTGACAACACCAGCACCCATGTCCGTCTCCTGCTGATGCTGATAAACCTATGAACCTTGACCTTCTTTTTTTTTTTTTTTTAAAGATTTTATTTATTTATTTGAGAGAGAATGAGAGAGAGCACATGAGAGGGGGGAGGGTCAGAGGGAGAAGCAGACTCCCTGCCGAGCAGGGAGCCCGATGCGGGACTTGATCCAGGGACTCCAGGATCATGACCTGAGCCGAAGGCAGTCGCTTAACCAACTGAGCCACCCAGGCACCCGAACCTTGACCTTCTTGTCACTTGTGTGGTGCTGACAGGGCTGGCAGGGACTGCCTTCTGCTGGGCTTCCCTGAGCACGGCTGGGCCCATCCCTCACAGCAGTGAGCCTCCTCCCCTCAAGGGACCCCGGAGCCCCCGAGCCCTCACCTCCATTTGATTGGTCAGACAAAGCTTCCCTGCTCACTGTGGCCCAAAAGCACCACGGGACACTGGGTCATAGTGATCGTCAAGCTCAGCTCCTGCCCTCGAGGAGTCTACACTAGCAGGATGGGATAAGGCCTGCACCAGGGACCTGGAGGATGACATAGGCTGGGAGAGCAGGAAACAGACCCATGAGGCTATGATATTATGACAGCTCGGGGCCAGGCCTTTTAAGAGGACTCACAGCCTCTGCCTGGGTCCCTCAGCTCCCCCTGTCAGATGAATACCACCAAGTGACTCTAGTCAGCACCACCGAAGCAGCAGATGGTCCAGCCAAGACCTCTCGGAGTTTGTGCACAAATTTGTGAGATACTTTGAAATATTGTTTAAAGCCACTAAAAGAAAAAAGATACACAGTCTACTGTGTATATTGCAAAATAGCAAAAGACCAAAAAGTCATCTGCGTGTTGCTCTTGACATATAAATGCAACAGTTTTGTATGTATCCTTTGTGTTCCACAGAGGATGCCTGCAGCATAACTCTAGTGGGGACTGTACATAAATGCTTTAGCTAAAGCTGGTGCAGCCTCTCCCCAAGCACACCCCAGCTGGGTGGGGGTGGGGGGATGGGGCCTTGGGTGAAAACTGACAAGCCCCAGGGAGGACAACAGCAGTGGGTAACCGGGGGCTGACCACACTCTGAGCTTGACCTGCAGCCTCGGTTTTGTCTCACGACTCCCCGTAATTTCCACCTAATTTGGAAAAGACAAGTATTGGCTCTGGGTTTTGAGGGCCCCTTCTGATGAACGACTGCTGTTGATGTGGCCTGAGCCCCACAGTGGACCTTGGGCATCTTCTCTGACTGCCTGGCACCTTGGCAACACCCCCCATCTTGAGGTGGCAGCTAGAAAACTTGCTCTACCAGCTTCCCTTGCAGCTAGATTCCAGGCGTGGGTGAGGTTTTGGTCTGGAAGTTGGGCAACGTGAGGGAGCCGGCACAGCTCCAAGTCCACGGTCTGCAGAGGTTGCAGGTAGAGACCCACAGATTTGGGAGCACACTGATGGTGGAGGCCCTGGGGTCCCAGGCATAGCATCAGCTGTGAAAGCTGCCATTTCCTTTCCCTTCTTACTCTGGAAGGTTCTCAGGGCTCGTCTGAGAACAGCAAGAGTAGGTTCCCACCCAGTTCCCAGAAGAAGTGAATATGTTCAGGCCCCACTGATCACCAGGCCCTGGGCTACGCTGGGGAATCCCATCATGGTGGTGGCTGCATGCACAGCGGGGCAGGCCACTCCCTGCAAGGAGTGGATGTTTCATCTCCTTCTCAGCATCCCTCCCCCTGCAAGGCACTGAGCCTCTTCATGGTGTCTACTCCACCTGTGCGGACAGGTGGAGGCCAGTTTAAACTTATTCAGTCTGGTATATTGGGGACTGAGTGTAGGAACCTCCCTGAGGCTCTTGCACCACGAAGGTGAGGCCCTAGGAAGGCAATTTTTTCTTGAAGAATGGTATTCTAATGTTGGAAATCCAGGTTTGGGGAGGAGCTGTTTTGGTGTCTGTGTTTTTTAGATTACAGCTGATGTTTATACCTAGGTTATTGGCTTTCTAGGACTGGCAGGTTGTCAATGAGAGCACAGATTCCAAGGTCACACAGGTAGGGCACTGACCACTGCTAATGTAGGGGTTCTCCAATGTGAACGCACATAAGTATCTGCGGGTGTATGCATGTGTTAGGAATGCAGGTTTCTGAACCCACCCAGAGCTTCTGGTTCAGTAGGTCTGGGACAGGGGACCCCTGAGTGTGGTGGTTTAATAGGCCTACCAGGGGGTATAGGTAGTCCATGGACCTCACTCTGGGGAGCAATGACAGTCTGGATGTTCAAGTTTGCAGGCCTGTGTGCCTGAAGGTGGGGGACCGAGGAGCTGAAGCTGCAGGCCAGGTCCTGAATGGGACAGATTTTTGGGTCTTGCTCAGGTGGCTCACGGGAGCCGGCTCCTTGGTGATACCATCTTCATGGACCCCTGGCCCCAGCCTCAGTTTCAGGGGGTCAGAAGGACATTTTGTCAGATGCTAAAGCTATAAATCTGTGGCTTCTGGGAAGAGCAAATGACATTTATGGGTCTCTCAGTTCTCATTTCATGATTGCCACCGAACTACAAACAGGAGAATCATCAGAGTTAAATCCCCACTTGGATCTAGGGGAGGCTCTCCGGAGCACCCCCCCGACTCTCATTAATGAGGCTGCCCTCTCTGGCCCGCTGGACCCAGGCCGGCGCCCTCGGCCTACCCTTCAGAACACTGCCATAATGTGCTTCGGAGACCGCTGAAATTTCTAATAATACTAACCAATGATGTGTTAAATTGAGACACTTCTGGCTCGAATGCCGGAAACTGCATGATGGTTTAAAGGACCAGTGCTTACCTTTCTCTATCAATTTGCTGCTAAATTACTGCTTTCGGAGCAACTTACAGAAAAGTAATTCTTTATTTAAATTTTAATTTCAATCTTGTCATTTTAAATATATATTCAGATTCCAATCATATTACAGAATATGATGATGTCTTTGGGGGGCAAGTGTTCCTGCCGGGAACCTGGGTGGGGGGAAGACGATGTGATGGGGGAGGGTAAGGAGAGCCCAGTAAGGAGGGAGTGACCCCAGGGGACAGCTGGACGAGGGCAGCCCATGTGCTGGGGTGGGAGATAGAATTGGAGGCCAGTGGTCGGCCTCTAACCTGGCCTTGTGACCCCAGGCTTTGTGCCCTGCCCTGAGGGTCTCCAGCAGCCATTGACCACTTCCTGCACCTTCTCTCTCACCACAAGGGCCCAGCAAGCCCGGCTGTAAACACATGCCAGGCACAGATGAGATGGGGCTGCCTGGACTGCCGCCATCCTAACGGCTCACATTTATTGGGCACCATCTACACGCCAGGCACGGGCATGCTGTGATTTCCTTCCATGAGGAGTTCCGTGATTTCACCCGTATTTCACAGATGAGAGTAATAGGGTCCGGAGAAGTTTGATAATAGCTAGAATAGGCCAGACTCGGGCCTCTAACCCACCTCTATTCTATCCTTAGACGCTCCGAAGTGATCTGGGATGGCTGGAATGTTCCCAGGCCACCTGGCTCCAGCCCGCCCCTGCTGTGGCCGACAGCCCCATAAAGCGGTTCAGCCACGTCTACGCTGCACCCTCTTTACCTGCTGGGATAACACTTAGACCCCTCCCCTGGTGCTCTGAGTACCAGCCACGGCCTCCCCTCTCCCCACTCTGTCCAGCCCAACCGAGCCTCCTGCTCTGACCCTGACAGCACGCTGGGCTTCCCTCATGTCTCCCACTCCCTCGGGCCTCCCAGACCCTAAGCTGCCACCGATGTGTTCCCCCAAATGCCGCCAGTGGGGTCTCGACACTGTCTAGTGGGGCCAGTTCTTCAATCTCAGAGCAGGGAGGTATAGACACCTCGTCCCCTCTCCAGCGCCGACGGTGCTGCAGGGCCCCCCTTCCCGTCCCTTCTGTCTCCAGCTCTTCCCTCCGTCCCCCCCTCTCATCAGCAGCCCTTTCCCTTGGCTTTCCAACACAGGGACCGAAAACCTGAAAACTCGTTGCCTGACCACTCCACCTGCCATTCTAGCATCCATCTGCCTTCCTCTTTCGCGGTCATGCCCTCCGTGGGATTCCGGACGCCCCACCTCTCCTCTCTAGCTGTGCCCACCCCTGAGATTCACTGCAGCCATCCTCTGCCTCTGACCTCCTCCTTCCTCCTCCTTGAAACCCCCTTCCCTTCTGTTTCTGGAACAATGCTTTTCCTGGTTTTCTACCTAAATTGCTTCTGTGCCGATCACTGGCTTCTCCCACGTGGCCCGCCCCAGGGCTCATGCCAGGCCCCCTCTCTCCCTCTCTCAGGGCTATTCGGGCCTTAACTTCTCTCATAATTATTTTTCTGATAGGAAACATCTGCGAGGTAGCCATTGTTTTTGATAGAACCCGGCTTCCTGTAGTATTCTGGAAGTGCATTTGCTTTTTCCTTTCCCCACATCAAAGTCTGTACCTTGGAGACCTTCCTGCTAAAGGTGCAGCTCAGCTGGCTCCCCTTGCAGACGTGAGGCAGCCATGGCTGGGTCTCGGCTCGGGGCTGTGCTCTCTCGAGGGCCCCGTCTGGGCCCCCAGCCCCTTCCTCCAGCCCCCCACCCCCACAGATGGGCCTCGTGGACAAAAGACATGATAAATCTGGCAGCACCTTACAACTCAAAGCTTTCAACTTTCCTCTAACAACTTTCAACTGAAAACTTCTTAGTCCCATTTCCAAGTTACTTTTCATCCATTACAAAACCCACAAAATTTTCAAAGGGGCTTTGAAATAAGAGCACCTAGAAAAAAAAAAAAGCCCATCACAAATGAAGGTCTTTGAAAAGAAAGAGGCCCTTTCCTGTGCTTCAGTTCCCTCTGATACCAGTTTCCCTTTCATTCCGCTGAAAGGTGCAGGGCAGGCCTGGCCCTCAGCAGATGCCTGTGATGTGAGGGAGCGAGTGGCCCAGACGGACAGACGGGGCTGAGGAGGAGCGCGGGGCACCCGCTCGCAGAGCTGGGATGGGCCTTTCATCGCCTCCCCGCCCCCGCCCCGACAGCCGTTGCTCCTTGTCACCCGCGTGGCCTGCTCAGAGGCCCAGCTGCCCTGCGCGACCCCGCTCACCTTGGCCTTGGTGGCAGCACAGCTCCCCTCTGGAGCACGGCGCCCGTGTTCATTCTTACGAGCAAAGTGGGCGGGAAGGGAGGCACGGCAAGACAGCCTCGCTGCGGCCTTTGATGGGACATTTCCCACATGCCGGCCCTGCAGGCAGTGACACTCCGGGACCACCCCTCCACCTCCCAGCCTCAGAGCCCGTGACACGGCCACCCTCGCCAGGGTCAGCTCCAGACTCACAGATGCACAGCCGACAATAGCCGTTGTGGTGCCTTTGTCGTTCTCAGATTTGAAATCCTCAGTGAGTCTGGTGAGGAACGGTCCTCTGTGCAGGTGTGGGGCTGAGCTGGGAGCGGGTGTGGGGACACACATGTGTCCCTGACTGAACTATGTGCTGGTCCGGCCTGGCCCTCAGACGCCTGGACTCTGAGCACCCAATATGAATTCTGAACCAGGCTCCCAGGGGACGCAGCGGGCTCTCTCTGGGCCAGGGACCGGCCTGGCCACTCTGCCCCACAAGGCCCTGCCAGGCCCTCCCTAGCGGGCATCCTGGGATTAACCAAGCCCGCCTTGGGTGCAGGACTCACCCCGGAGCCAGCAAGAATCCCCAAATGAGCTCTGGCTGGCTGTCTGCATCTCCCCCCGGGGGTCCTTTCTTCAACAAACACCTAACACTCCTTTTAAAACTCCTGTGGTCTACCCTTCGAGTCGTGGGCCTCGGCAGAGGATTCCTGATTTTTTTTTCACACAGACAAAGGCTTGCCGGGGAGAGGGGACAGTTCTGAGTTCTGAAGGCCTCTGCCGTGGGACTCGCACGGCCGACTCTCCGAGCGTGAAGTTAACTGAGAGCTCGGCAAGGCAGGCCTGACACAGACATCTTTAGCGACCTCATTAGAGCCTGAACAAGAGAGGGGATTGTGGCAGGGTCGCCCCAAGGTCAGGCAGGACAATGAAACAAACAAGGCAGCACAAATGTCCCTGTGAGACAGCTCCTCAGACGGGGTGGCACCGCCGAAGGAGCTAAAATACTATTGCCAGGACTTCAAGACTTCACTGAAGCACGTCAGCACCCGAGTGTGTGTCTCAGGACTGGAGCCTAGATTCTGACGCGGTATGGGACAGACCAGCTCTGCGGTGGAATATTCCAGAAGCATGCAACGAGGGACTCCGTGAACACCTTCCCAGCTTCCTGGCCCTCTCTCTCTCTCTCTGCTCCCTGCTTGCTCAGGCTCTCTGTCAGGAGAACAACTTGCAGCCAGGCAGGGCCCTGAGGGAGAGGAGTACCCTCTGGCCACAGTCCAGCTCAGCTCCCTCAGTTCAGAATTGAAGTGGTTTGAGTTATTTTATTTTATTTTTTTTTAAAGGAGATGGCATCACTCAGCACCAGTCCATCTCTTCAGAGAGCTTGCTGGGTGGACAGATTCTGTCCCAACTCACTGGAGGTCCGGGTGCAAGAGGGAAAGCGGTAGAAGGGGATGGGAGTCACAGGGAAGCAGCCCTCTAGGGGCAGGTAAGTCTCTCTTCCTCAGGAGTGACAATGGAGGACGAGCAGGGTGGCGGGTGACCAGAGCAGCGGAAGGCCCTGGCCCTGCTCTGCAAGGGGCTGGCGTGACCACCCTACCGTATCCTGGGTGCTTAGACCTGGCTCTGCATGGAGACGGCTGAGAGATGGCATGGAGGGTTGCCACCTGCGGCTGCTTGCTGTGGGCCCCTGCGTCAGGTTGAGGGGTCCCAGACCAGCCCCCTCCACTGATGCCCCGTCCTCAGCGGGTGCCCAGACTGCCCAGTCCAAGGCTGCCTTCCCTTCACCGCTGAGTGAGGCCTCCTCCCTGCCATGCCCTGCTGCCTGGCTACCATAGCTTCATCCGTCCCGTGCCGGGGCTCATTGGCTTCTAGTGTATCATTCATTCATTCATGCATTCATTCATTCCTTCACCCCACACTTACCGAGAAACTAACCCGTGCTGGACACACAGTGGTGAATAGTCTATGGCCTAGGAGAGCACACAGGCTAATGGAGGAACCATCATCAGAATGATAACAGCCAAGAGCTGTGGAACCCTTAGATGTGCCAGTTTACAATCCTCAAGGCCTGGGGGTTGTTTGAGGCCAAGGTCTGGCGGTTCGTCTCTGTTCTGTACCGAGTCGGCTCAGGCAGCCATAAAAAATACTGTAGACTGGCTGACATAACAACAGAACTTATTTCTCATGCTTCTGGAGGCTGGAAGTCCAAGATCAGGGTGTCAGCATGGCTGGGCTCTGGTGAGAACTCTCCTTGGTCTGCAGATGGCTGCCTTCTTGCTGTGACCTCACACAGCACAGGGAAAATTCTAGTCCCTCTTCTTATAAAGACACCAATCTCTTCATGGGGGCCCCACCCTCATGATCTCATCTTAATCTAATTATCTCCCAAAGTCCCCATCTCCAAATACCATCACGGTGAGGGTTAGGGATTCGACATACGAATTCTGGGGGGACACAGTTCGGCCAGTTGCACCTGGAAAGCATGCACACAAGGAGGGTTTGGAAAATGCTGGCTGAATGGAGTGAACCTCGGTCTGCTGGCTGTTTCTGGGCTCCACCAGACCCGGGGGGTGGGGGGTATTTAATAGAGGGACACCCCCGGGCCTGACCAGCATACGATGGGTCTGCCCACGAGCCTGAGCTCTAATTTTCTGATGGTTTGCTTTTTTCCTCTCACAACATAATCTCCATGATCTCTAGTCTTTCCTGAATGCTGTTGGAAGGCTTGTTGTATTTATCTCCGGAGAATCTGCTGTGCCCCTGTGCAATTTTCCATTGTCATGGTTCATTTTAATTTCCTCTAAGGCTGTTGGCCACTCTTCTTTTCAGAAATAGCATGTTCCACTTAATAAAAGCGCTTAAATATGCAGACACGAGAAGTTTCCTTTGCTTGCTCCTAAATATCACAGTAAGTGGAGTGAGTTCCGCGTACCCTGCCTCATGCAGTTAGGCTGAGCACACGCCAGGTGGCTTCCCAGGAAGGAGAAGCTTGGAATGAAAGGTGCAAGGATAGAAACAGTATCCAAGAATTTCTAGGGGAAACCCAGCCAGTCTGGACGCCACACATTGCATTGTCTGGCTGACAGCACGCAGGTCTCCCGAAGCGCCTCCCCTCTCCAGAATGATCAGGGCTCTGCGATTGAGGCCTGCTCCCTCTCTAGCTTGCCCTGTGACCTTGCACAAATCAGTTTACCCCTCAGAGCCCCTGCTTCTTCACCTATAAAGCCTGCATGATAATCCTGCTCCCAGAGACTGATTTCAGTGAAGAGCGGATGTCCCCTATTTCCAGGGCCTGGCACAGAAGCTGGGACAAAGCAAAGAGCACACAGCATTCAGGAAACGGCAGCTCTTCTGACTATAAGGGGACCCAAGAATGCAAGAAGGATGCTGTGTCCACGGCAGTCTTTCTTCTAAATCATTTTGCTCTGGGCTACTGGGGCCAGAGGATCCCCGCAGGCTGTGGATTATGGAGAAAGGACAAAGGAGAGGAAAGCAGGCTGAATCTAAATTCACACACCACACCTGTGGGGATCCTGGTTGTTTGGCCACAGGACCAACGCCATGGCACCATGGGCTCGGTGGCAGCTAATCCGAATTGCAGGTCAAATTCTTAGAGCTGTGTTGGGCTTGTAGTCCCAGAGAGCCAGGGGCAGAGTCACAGGGCACCCTTCTTTGGCTTAACTAACAACACTTAGGAACCAAGAGTCTAGGGTGCCCGGTGGATGGGAATAGGAAGGAGGAGGCAGGAGTCATGGACTTAAAATTCCTGATCGAACGGCAGGTCAGGAAGCCAATTCTTACCCTGTGGGGTTCAGCAGGACGTGGAAGCCTGGCCCTACAGAGAAACCCCGGCTTAGCTCTGGGGTTGGGGTGGGGGGCGGGCGGGGCCCCAAGTGCCCCAGGAGAGGGAGGTTCAGGCAGCCATGTGCCGCTCACCCTCAACACCAACTGCTGCTCCCGAGAATCACCTCTAGGGGGCTGTTCACGTCTATAAATACCCCCAAATAAGCCCGTCCCCTCACTCTGCATCTGGGGTCAAGCCCTGACATCACAGCGTACATTGCTCAGGCAGGGGTAATTTATAGATCCACTTGAGGTCACTGGTAAGTTGAGAGCAGAGATAGGGGAACCCTCCCAACCTGGACCTTGGTCACGGCCAGCCCGTAGCTCTCCTCTTCTGCGTCTGTGTCCCTGTGAATACTAGACTCCAACCACCCACAGGGTATGCATTCTACAGCCCTGCCCCTGGACGACACACAGGTTTACACGTGCATGCACGTTCACAAAGATGCACAAGAGCGCACACACACACACACACACACACACACACACACTTGCCTACTGACACGCACGTACCTTCTCCACTCCCACACAAAACCACACGGCCCCAGCCTGCTCGGGCTTCGGGGGGCACTCCAACCCCCACAGGGCAGGGGATGCCGGCAGACGCCCCCTGCTTGCCCCACAGAATCTTTTTTTCTCCCATAGCTCTGAAACACAGAGTCCCCCATGGCCACTTTGAGCTTCCCTCCCAGACACTTTTTCCTAAATCAGCTTCCAATCTGACTCATTCCAGTTTTAAAACAAGAAAACATCAACAAACACGATGGAGGGAAACAGATGGTAACAATTACAGGAGGGAGAAAACAGAGCCGTTCCCTCTAGAAGGGGCAGGCAAACATATTGTCCCCAGACAGTGCATCGCCCCCCAGCTGCCCCTGTGTGAACCCGGGTGCTGGGCTCCCCGGGACCGTCCCCACCCCAGGGGATGGGCCAGCCCTGGAGGGGCCATGAAGGCCTCTGAGCACCACAGGGCAAGGCCCCCCAAACCTGGCAACAGCCTGTTCTCCGGGGAGGGAAGTCTGGACGTTCCAGCACATTCCAGGCTACCTCACTACCTCTGACGTCCTGTCTAAGGCCCGAGATGTGGGTGGGACACTTCCTCCCCTGCTGTGACCAGCCCTGACTGCCCTTCAGGACTGCAGCCGCCTGTCTCACCTGCCAGAGCCCCTGAGGGCAGGACAGGGTCTCTCACTGTGGGTGGTGGTGTGTGCCAGGCTGCCTCGTTCAAAGGCAAATCCTGCCACTTACAAGTGGGATGAGCTGAGCCAAGCCAACAGACCTCCCTTTGCCACCGTTTCCTCACCCCTAAAATGCAGATAATTCTAGAACCTACACCATACGAGTATGAATTAATATGTGCAAAGGACGGAGGACCGGGCCCAGTGCACATGGATGTCCCATGGGGAAGTTGTCTTGTTGTTACGACCCATGCAGACAGCCAGCTTCTTGTCAAGGTCTGCCGAGTGGAGGGCATTCCAGGCGGGGGAAGCCATGCACTGAAGGTAGGGCCGAGAGGATAAGCCCTGCTGTTGAGGCAGGGTGCCCGAGGGCCCGGGAGCAGCAGATGGCCAGGGCCAGGGTCCTGAGCTGCAGTCTGCTGTGCTCTGTCTCCTGTCATTTCTCCATCCTGTGTGTTTTGAGCAGGACAAGGGCTCTGCCCTCTGGCAGATCAGATTGGTGGAGACAGGCAAGGAAACAGGTGCATCCAGGGGAGATCAAGTGCTGTGACAGAGGGGGGCACCCACCTTAGCCCTGTGGGCCTGGGAAAGCTGCCTGGGGGAGAGGCTAAGTCCCGAGTGGCAGGAGGAGGGGTGTGGGGGTGGAAGGACGGGTAATGGGCCGTTCTGGGCACAGGGGGCATGATGCCTTTGGGGGTCAGAACAGCAAGGCATCAAGAGTGAGGGGTTCGAGTCATTACTGGAGTGCCCCAGGCAAGGATTCAATGTCTCCGAGCCTCAGTTTCCCCATCTGCTGGATGAGGATTATAGTTCCCTCCATCCCAAGCCTCGTGTGAAGAATAGAAGTAAGATTGTGTATCAGAAGTCCCTAGTTGACACCTAGCACGTGAGATGCTCACCACAGGGGATCTCCGTGAACCCACCTTTGGGACAGGACTTTCTCCCACGGGTCCTGTCTTAGCCACGTTTACACACTCGAGCTCTCACGCAGGGTAAACGTTCCCCAGCACACCAGTGATACTGCTATGGATTGAAAGTCTGTGCTCCCAGAATTCATATGTTGGAATACTAACACCCATGTGATGGTGGGGGGCCTTTGGGAGGTGATTAGATCTCAGAGGTGGAGCCCTCACAAAAGGGATCGGTCCCCTCTCTGTTCTCCAGTGAGGAAACCGGATCAGTCAGCAGACTGCAAGCTGAAAGAGCCTCTCACCAGAACCTCACGGTGCTGGCATCCTGACCTCAGCCTTCCAGCCTCCTGAACTGTGGGAAATAAATGTCCGCTGTTGAAAAGCCCCCCAGGTCATGGTATTTTGTTCAGGCAGCCCGAGGTAGATAACACACGCACCCTCCCACATGTTCACATACAAGGAGACACCAGTTGGCACGCACTGTAGAGGCCATATCTCCCCCTTTGCTTCCATCTGGTCCCCTCTCCCACCCCTGGACTCTGCTGAGCCTCTGGCCTATGGGAGGTGCCGTGGCCGCCCCTATTCCAGGGCCCTGGATAAGGTGGGCTGCATTTAACCACCATAGAGATCCATCACTCTGTGCTCATTGTGTCAGGCGGCAGCAGGCTGTGGAGGCTCCGGGATGAAGGGGAGGAGGGTATATTCTATCCCTTCTGGCCCCCTCCCAGGGCCTGTTCCTTACAAATGTGCATCAGGCAGGTTCTCTGTTAAGCATCCCGAAATAAAGAGGGGAGACTCTCTGCCACACGCTATTTTGGCAGCTGCTTCTATTTTAAAACGTATTGACATCCCCTCTTGTTCTCCTGGGGGGCTCAGCGTTTTCAAATTCTTTCCGGTCCATCCATTTCCTGGCTTGGAGGAGGCTGTCCTGTTTGCACCAGGGGCCAGCATGGTCCTCTCCTCCTGTTTGCTCTGGGCACCCACTGCTGTTCCTTCTTTGGCTCTCTGGGTAACCTGGACAAGACCTCTCTCTCCTCTGGGCCTCATGCACCACCCTGTTGGAAAATAGCAGAGGGTCTTGGCTGTCCCTTAATGTGTGTCTTGAGCTGCCGGGCTGTGCGCCATTTAAGAGCCATTTACTTGCTCTCTGAACGCTGGTCCGGGCACGGGGACCTGGTTTCCCCGGCAGGTTTGCCTCCCGGCTGGTCTCATCGTATGGACATACAACGGCCTTGGTTTGCACTTCCATCTCTGTGGGCTTGGCCTTCTAAGTGTTGGTGTTTCTCAGGGTGTGATGATGTTCTCGTGCCTTCCTCTGCTACACCTGCACGCGACCCTGCTTGCACTTCTGGACCTAATTATTGCCCAACTGCCAAGTCTTCAGCACCTGTAATTCCAGACCCCACATGTTCAAATGCCGAGCAGACATCTCCACTGGGATGTTTTGCCTGCACCTCAAACTCAGCCTGTCCTCCTCCCCAGATCTGCTCCTTCTGCCCTATGTTGGGCTCCAGAGCTGGTCCCAGCCCCCACTGTGATGCAGGCAGGAGCAGGGACTGAGCTGTGGCGGCCCCTTCCCGCCACTGCTCTCCTCACCCACCAGCAGCCTTGCGGAGGCTCTCTTCCGGGGTTCTCCCCGCAGCCTGCACCACCCTGCCCCTTAGTCTAGCTTCCACCCGGCCCCCCGGTCACCCGGTGGGGGGTCCACCCCAATCTCTTCGCTGTGTTGCAGCCTGTTTTTTTTTTTTTTTCCTAAAATATAAGTATGACCATGTCACTCTTCATCTAAAACTCTCCAGCCCCATAGTCTAAGGGGTGAAGTCCAAACTCCCCGATGTGGTTCCCAAGCCCTGTGGGCCTCCTGGACCCCATCTCTCATCACTCCTAGCCTGCTCCTTCATCCTCACCAGCACTGCCTGGCTCATGGTCGGCAGCTTCATGTCTCCACACCTTGGCCCAGGGGTATGCACTGAGCTCCCCTTCACCAAGGCTCACTCCATCGTATCCTTGAAGACTCCGCTCAGGCATCCTCTCCTGAGAAGCGTTCCCTGAACAGCTCCCTGTCCCGGCTGGGCCCCAGGTATCACCTCTGGGCTCCCAACACACCCATGAAGATGGAGCCCCGTGTGCTCCTATTTGCTCGTCTGTCCCCACTAGGTCATGAATTCCTCGAAGTCGAAGACTGTGCTTTGCCTTCGGGAAAGGGTCCGGGACATAGTAGGTGCTCAGTAAAGGTTTCAGGGGTGAATGAAGCCTTACTAGGGAAGTTTCTCCATGCTGCTCTGAGAGGGTGGGTCTTCATGCAGTTGTTGGCTTTACCAAGGCCCCAGAAAGGCCTCCAACTCTCTCTCCCTGGTAGGGTTCCAGGGCGAAGTGTGTTTTGAGTCCTTTCTAATCAAGCTGTCAATGGGGAGTCCCGACACCAGCATTGATTTTTCACCAAAGGGGAGGCGGCTTCCCCTCTGCATTCTGCATCCTGGCCATCAGTTCATGTGTTTAGACCCCAGTCTTCTGTCCTCACAGACCAGGCCCACTTCCGGGCCACTGGGACCTGGTTTTCTAAAATCAGGGTCAGAGTTCCTGCCACTGAGATGCTTGGATTTCTAGAGGAGCCATAGCCAATGTCCGCACAGATGGACCCATACCCTTGATCCATTTCTTCCCACCCCTCTGGGAGCACCCACTGGCCTCAAAATAGTCCACCGGCCCAGGCTGGAACCAGACACTTAACACTGCAGGAGAAGCGAGCCCTAGCTCTCCCCTTAGCCCTGGAGATGCCCCCAGGTGTGAGCCTCACCTGCTGCAGAGACCGTCACAGACCGTTTCATTCCCATTTTCCTTTCCCTTCTTGCAGGGGATGGGCAGAGGAACAGTCACTGAGTCCGGGGACCCAGTGGCAGGGGCTCTGGCTGGAACCTGCCACCTGCAATTGAGAGGCCACCCTTCCTCAGCTGAGTGGTTGCAGCTGCTGGGTGTATGTCTGGCTGCTCTGTCTCCCAGGAGCCAGGTTCAGGTCTGGTTCAGGGACAGGTAGCGGACAACACAGGCGGTGTGGCCAAGTCCCCGTATATATGTGCTTGTGCAGTGCCCTTCTCTGCTTGCATAAGCCATGTCCCCTGCAAAATGACATGTTCATGGAGGCGTGCCTGGGATGGTTAATTTTCTTTGTCAACTTGGCTAGGCCATGGTGCCCAGGTATGTGGTCATACACTATGCTGGATGTCTCAGTGAGGGTATTTTGGGCAAGATTAACATTTATTTTTTATTTATTTATTTTTAAGTTTTTATTTAAATTCCAATTAGTTAACATTCAGTGTAATATTAGTTTTGGGTGTACTGAGATTAACACTTAAATCAGTGGACTTTGAATAAGTAGATTGCTCTTCCTGATGGGGGTGGGCCCCATCCAATCAGTTGAAGGCCTAAATAGAACAGAAGATTGACCTCTCCTGAGCAAGAGGAGATTTTGCCAGCAGACAGTCTTTGGACTTGAACCGTAACATTGACTTTTCCCTGGGTCTCCAGCCTGATGGTCCACCCTTGCCTGCTTCCATAATCACATGAGCTGGTTCTGTAAAATAAATATTCAGTCTCTATATGCATCCTATTAGTTCTGTCTCTTTGGAGAACTCTCACTAATAAATCTCATTTATCAAAATTGCACCTTTCTTGCATAAGGACTAGTGGGCATCGTGGAAGGGAGATCTGTCCCTCATATGGGGCATATGTATTGTATCTTCATTAAAAGTTTGGGCATGCCCTGACTTGAAGGGTCCCAGGTCCTGGCGAAATGGGCCCCTGGTGAAATGGGTGATGTTTTTATAGCGGAAGAATCACTACTACATCCCAGGTTGTGACTTTCCAGGGCAGGCAGTCTAGCAGGCCTCCAAGTTTTCAAAAAAATGCAAACCTGACCATGCCACTCCTGTTTCAAGCTCCTCAGGGGCTCTACACTGTCTTCAGGGCAAAGCTTGAGCCCTGCCACGCAGCCCGTGACTACCCCCAGGACCAGGCCCCAGTCTGGTCTCCAGCTTCGTGCCACACCACACTCCTCACATGCTCTTGAACCTTCCCTCTCCACCCCCACCCACTCTTTTCTTGTCTCTCTGCCTTTGTATTTCCAGTCCTCACTGGAGTGTTCTGTCACCACCTCTTTGCTTGCCTAACTGGAACTTAAACTTTAGCACAGGTGTTACCTCCTTCAGGAAGCCTTCCCTGACCACTCCCTATGCCCAAGTCTGGGCTGTATCTTCCTCCTCTGGGCTGTGATAGGGCTCAGGGCTGATCTTGATCTTGAGACTCCTCACAGAGTATTGTCTGTTTCCTGCTCCCAGCTGTGAGTTCCTTGAGAGCCTGGGCTGGGACATAGTTGGCATGATAAGTGTTTGTTGAATGAATGAGTGAGAGTACAAATGAAATGGTAACTTCATATGGTTTGTCTCGGGGTTTTCCCAGTTGAAATGCTCTGGTGCGTCACAGATTCATTTTTGCACCATTTTCATGGACAGGGTAATGTTATTGCCAAGGCTCTAAAGTCATGTGTCAGCTCCTGGGTATTGATAAATCTGGTGAAAAGTGCTGATGATCTAAAATAAGAAAATGATAACAAAATTTTATTGAGCATTAACTCTATTAAGTACTGAGCTAAACTTTTTACTATCTAGTCTAATCTACTCCTCATAACTAGGTTCATTAAGTAAGCCTCGGAGAGGTTACTTAACTCGCTCAAAGCTGCACAGCTAACAAAGTGGAGCTGGGATATGAAAACCTGTGTACTTAGCTGCTGAGCTTCAAAGGCTAGGATTATTTTAATTCTTGGTAATAGTGCCTAGGTGAGCTATATAATCTGTACCAGCTGGAGCCCCCACCCCATATGGACCCCATAAAGGAACCCCCAGACATGGCTGCCACTGGGTGTAGATGCCAGGTGATACCCAGTCTCTTAGGCAGGACTCTCAGCTCCTCTCAGTTCAGGCTTGGGTCTGTGTCCTGTGGCCCCTCCTCCACCCTCCTGTCGGCCCCAGGACCCTGTTGCCTGGACAAAAACAGAGGCTGTGCAGGTAAAAAGGAGTCAGGATCTCTCTGTGGCTGAGGTCCACCTTGGGAGATGCAGTTAGTGGGAGGGCAGCTGCAAGACAGCTAGAGGGTTTTCTGGTTTTTTACCAAAGCATGTCTGAGTGGGAGGGACTCTTCCAGGGATCTGGGTTGCAATCACAGTAAAAGGGCGTCTACAGCACTCCAATGATGATAGGTTTTATTTTTAGGAGCTCAGCAGTACCTTGGGGGGTAAGCCCAGGCCAAGCTGGGAGAGGGGATGTGGAGCCGGGCCCGAGTCCTTTGCTCTTCCAAGGGCCATTCTGAGTGGGAGGAGCCAGGAGGTGCCGGGTGAGAGAGGCAGGTGGGAGAGGCTAGGGCTAGGCCCATTTCCCTGTCCCTCATGTCACCCTCTCCTCATTTCCATTCACAGCCTCTGATTTTCTCAGCAGAGAGGTACAACTGGAGAGCTTTCTAGAGCCACTGGCCATATTTTGAACAATTGGGAGATTCAATGACTCTCTTCTCTCATAGAAAATATAGCTGATTTGGTCAGGTTATGGATTCAGGGAAGATTGTAATATTTCAATCCCTGATTTATTAATGTCTCCTTATTTTCAGGGTTCTCCAGAGAAGCAGAACCAATGGGAGACACATGTGTGTGTGTGTGTGTATATATATATATATATATATATATGAATGAAGAGATTTATTATAAGGAATTGGTTCATGTGATTATGGAAGCTGAGAAGTCCCAAGATCTGCAGTTGGCAAGCTGGAGACCCAGGAGAACCAGTGGTGTAAGATAAGTCCAAAAGCTAGCAGGCTTGAGGCCCAAGAAGAGCCAATGTTTCGGTCTGAAGGCAGGAAAAAACCAATGTTCCAGCTCAAGCTGTCAGGCAGGAGGAGTTCCTTCTTATTCGTGTGAGGGTTAGCCTTTCTGCTCTATTTAGACCTTCAACTGATTATATAAAGCCCACCCACATTAGGGAGAGCAATCTGCTTTACTCATTCCACTGATTCAAATGTTAATCTCAGCCAGAAACACACCCTCACAGACACATCGAGAATAATACTTGGCCAGATATCTTGGCCTCCCTTGACCCAGTCCAGGGGACACATAAAATTAACCATTACACTATCTACTACAAATTTCACAATTATATCGCCTCCTGTTGCAATTTTTGTATGAATCTGTGCTCTGGGTAGGGAGAGTCCAGGCAGGGGAAAAAAAAAAAAACCCAAAACAATAAGAATACTAAGCAGGGCTTGAGAATTCCTTCCATGATTACAGACCTTTTGCGCTGGTTCTGCCTTGCCAGTAAATACTGCCCAATCCCCGGAGAGGCAGGGTCTGCCTCTCCTCCACCCCCGCCCCCAGCAAATCAAATAAATAAGCCGCTTCCCAGCCACATCTGCTCCCACATCCCAGCATATGCTCTGCCTCGCTTGCTTCTTAGCTGTTCAAACTAAATGGGCAGTGTCTTCTGTGCTTCCAACACCCTTGGGTACTTCTCCTGGCCTGGCCTTCCCAAGCTGCTGCTTCATGCATTACCCACAACATCAAAAATGTTCCACTGGTGGTTTCAAGATTCCTAAAAAATAGATTCAAAACATCTTTAATACTCTCTGAAGAAGCAATATATCACAGAAAAAGCTGTAACCTTTAGTACTGCTGATATTATCCAGACTGAGGGCTGATTGGCAAGGTAGCTGCAGCCAATGGGCATTCTGCAAGCCTGCTGCTGGAGGGCACCTAGCCTGTCTGCCCACTGTTTACACTCCCGAGAAAGGAAGCTGCCGACTTTCCGAGTGTTTGCCTAATGCCCTTTTATATAACCTGGGAAAGAGTCACCCTACTCGAAGGCAATAGTTCCCAAAAAACAGCCATCCCCTATTAACACAACATCCCCGAAAAGAATGCCGACCGTTTCTGCAGCAATAACAAGTCCTGCCTGGAAGACCTTTCCCTTCCTTTTCTTCCTGTCCCAGAGCCAGGAGCACAGAGCTCCGCTGAGCCTTCCAAGGCAGCCAGACAGAGGGAAGGCTCAATGAAGTATTAGGTATGCGAGCTTCACGGTGCCCCAAAGCCAGCAAGGAACTCCCTGCCCCCAAAGGACAGGGAGTGGGGTGGGCGGCAGGCCCACACGGGCCTCCCCGTCGGGTGACTCCCGTGAGGGCCTGCAGCGTGTGCCCTGCCTGACCGAGGAGGATGCGGCCAGGAAATCAGCTACTTGGATTTGCCAGGTTGTTTACCCTCGTTTCTTTCTGAAGGTTAATGTTATGGGCAATCAAAGCAAGCTGAGAGGAGGAGACGGAGAGGCAGAAGAATGGAAATCTTCAAACCAGGAAAAGGTTTCGTTTACTTTCGGTAAATAAAAGTGTGTTCATATTTTCACAAAGATATTTCTATTTCGCCAGCTTGCTATTCAAGCGGCTCTGGGCAAACACGCTGTGATGCGGTCACACCTCTGATCCAGAGAGAAATGGAAAACGGAGACCCAGTGTAGGGATCCCCTGTGGTCGTCCCTTAGCCTCAGAAGTCAGAACAGCTTCCTGTAGCGGATGCCCAATGAGGCTCTCCCGTCCTCTGCCTGCCTTGGTCTGAGTGGGGATCCTGTCGCGAGCCACCCCAGGAAGAGCGCCAGAGACCCCCTCCGCCCCGGCTTCAGTGCGAACCACAGCACCCCCCTCTCACCCTCCGTGTCCTTGGACAGGCCGCCGGCCTTCTCCCAACCTGTTCCCCGTTTTTCTGGGGGGGGTCTGTCTCACAGTCCACGGGGTGGCAAGAGTGATGGATGCGGAACCTGCAGCCCGGGTCCCTCCAACACGAGAGCTTGTATTATCATTCTCATTATTCTAGAAAATGTCTTCGAGAATTGTTTGCTTGGTGATTGAAACTGTGTTTCTTTTTAATAAAATCTTGATTTGAAAAAGGCCTGAAGGCACCTCTGTTTTCTTTATTCAGCAGGGCAGGGAGTGTGGCAAGGGCGACATTTAGACGCCCAGCGTATGCCTCCCTCTGACCTGCCACGCTCTGTTCTCCTCCTTCCATCTTTCCCTCTTCCTCCGAGCTGAAGAGAGGTTAGATTAGGTAAAGTAAGAGCTCTGAGGCTCCCACCAGAATAAGGTGCACCCAGGCTGGCTCCGGGGAAGAGGGAAGAAGAGAGGCTGGTGAGAAAAGAAGGCCGGCTGCTCCCGGGGGCTCCCTGGACCAGAGGATCAGCCGGGGAGTCTGTGGGGCCTGGGGGGATAAGCTGGGGGCGTGCTGCCCCTGGGGAGGCAGGGCTGGAGCAGGCCTGGCTCAGAAGATGGTGCAGAGGGGTCCACAGCCCGGCAACCTCATCCCCATCAGCCTGAGGGGACCGGCCTTGGGATCCCTTACTGGGAGGAATCGAGGCCTGGAAGGCCAGGGGCCACAGGGAGCCTGGTTCCTCAAAGAGACGCAGAGGTGGGTCTTGCAGGCCCTGGAGCCGGGGCAAGAATGTTTGCTGACAGGGGACGGAAATGAGCAGAGGCTTATGCTGAATGAGGGGACAATGGCATCGCTTTGCTAAAGGCCAGTGCAGCTGAACCAGACTGATGTGGCCACTTCATTTTAATCCAAAACCCTCAGCGCCAGCCACGTCCACAGTGACGCCAACAGGTGCCTAATCATCTGGCTGCAGGTGCGGAGCGTGCTGGTGCCTGCAGGTGTGAAGCCACCTAGACCGGAATAATGGGTTTTCTCCGAGGAGCCGGGGAGTAGGGGTGGGAAGCCCACGCAAAGCGCAGTGTCAGCAACGCCCCTCCCCGCCCGGTGCACTGGTGCGGATGCTCTGCAGGGTCCGGGCACTGGAGGAAGCCTGGTCCCACAGAGCCCAGGACCTCCTCCCTGGCACGATGCCCCTTTGAATAAGGCAACTCTCAGAGCAGAATGCAGGAGAGAGAGGCCGCTGGGCACGTGGGCTCTCGGCCCTGGGCCACGAGCATGGCCTTGTCTGAGGGTGTGCTGACCTCAGTGAGCTCTGCAAGCTCCTCATGGCTCCGAAATCAAAAGCAGAGCTGGGGGAAGGGGTGAGTATCTTCTCTAAGCAAGGGCCACCAGGATGAAAGCGTTCTTAGCAGCAAACACGAAGGACTGAGAAAAATACTTTGACTAATCTGCTAATTTTATTGAGGCATAACAGGATTTTAAGCCATGCTAGACTTTGAATAAAGCCACACAGTGCTAGAGGTGTTGGGCAAAGCGCATGGATACGGAAGGGCCTGGAAGGACGCTCTGCGCCCAGAGCGACGGCCGAAGCACCAGATAACCTCTCAGGCAGTTGTGTCTTGTTTTTCTGTGGGGTGGGGAAAGGAACATAGCCTGGGGCTCACAAGACCCGGCTGTGACTCCTGCTGTGCCCCCGAGGGGCCCCAAGTCACCTTAAGTGTTGGTCTTTCCAATTTTAAAATGGGATAATGACACCAGCCTCATTCAGTCATTTATTCACCGACTACGTGAGTTCCTGCCACATGCCAGCATTGTTCTAGGAACCTCAGAGATGGGAATGGAAAGCAAACCAACCCCCACAAGGACCCCATCCCACCGTCATGGGTCTAGTGGGGTTGAGAGAGCAAAACAGAACAAGATGATTTAATGCATAGTAAGTTGTTGGGCAGTGGTGAGTGCTCTTAAGAAGTGTGAGGCAGGGTAGGGGTTTCTGAGTAACGGATGCAGTGCTGGATATGCTGTTTCGTCCCTCCAGGTCCACTCCAGGCTTCTTCGCTCTGCTCCGAGCCCTGGAAGGTGACTCCTGAGGACTACATCAGTGGGCTCCCTTACCGTCTGGCTCTGGGCGAGTCTGGCCAGTGGAAACGTCCACAGGAGATGATCGGGTGGGTATTTACTCTGGCTCACTTTTTTGGGCTGAGGTTGGTGGTAGCTGCGTTCCGCCACTGAGGGCCACGGCTCCCAAGCATGGCTCTCTCCAAAACTACAGCTCTCCTTCTGTGTTCTGATAACCACACCCCCCCCCCTTGCCTCTTCAGGCCCAAAGTCCTGGCTTCCTCCTGTTGCTTGCCCTGCGGTACTTCACCACCCCTAATCAGAAGCACACTTAGGTAAGCAGACCCTTCATTAAGCAGTCTTCAATTGCCCCCTTGGAGTGTGCCATCTGTTTCTTGCCAAGACCCTGCCAGGATGTGACTTCAGACCAAGTGGTCAGGTGAGGCCTTCCTGATGAGCACTGAGCTCTAAGGGCTGAGCACTGAGTCTTCATCTGCAGACACCTGGACTCAAGACAGTGTTCAAGTGGTGGATGCGTCCTCAGCATGTGAGAACGATAGTAAAGTAACTAGGGAGGCTGAGGCACCCTGAGAAAGACTCGGAATGGTAGATGAATGTGGAGGAGTAGCCGGGGTCTAATCTTGTAGTCAGGGGAAGGAGTTTGCATTTTTTTGAGTAAGGCAGGGTTTTTGAAAGATTTTGAGTAAGATAATGACATGGTCAGGTTTATGTTTTAAAAGAATCACTCTGAGAGCACACTTATCATGATGAGCACCGAGTAATGTATAGAATTGTTGAGTCACTATATTGTACACCTGAAACCAATATAACACTGTATGTTAACTATACTGGAATTTAAAAAAATTAAAAAAGAATCACTCTGGGTGATGTGTGGAGAACTGACTATGGGTGGGAGGAGTGGAGTCAGGAAGACTAGTTAGGAGGGAATACTAGTGGCCTAGCTAGAGAGAAGGCAGCCCAGACAAGATGGTGGCCATGGACGCAGTGTGAAGTAGCTGGATTTGGGATCTGCACTGAAGGGAGAACCCATTG
Source organism: Halichoerus grypus (assembly GCF_964656455.1). NCBI lineage: Eukaryota > Metazoa > Chordata > Mammalia > Carnivora > Phocidae > Halichoerus > Halichoerus grypus. The sequence continues at coordinate 18,344,296 of NC_135721.1, read as the reverse complement.
GATTTCCTGGGATATGAGAGTCAATGATGACTATGGTTTCCAGCTTGAGCATCAGAGAAGAGAGTTCTTGTGAGGCAAAGGTGGAGGAAGGTCAGTGAACACATTGTAAATTATAAAATGCTGGCCAGTACTAACGGGTTGAGATGAAGGTGTTCAACACTGGGGCTAGAACCTCACCCAACCTCAGAATCCTGAACAGTATTCTTCTCTTCCTCCTTGGGACATGAGAACAGAAGCCACCAGAGCCTCACCCTGGTTAGAAAGATAAGACTGACATGCAGCAAAAGCAGAGGTCAGTAGAAGGCTTTGAGTGACAGGTGAGAAACTGAGCAATGTGGGCCATACGTCTCCCAGGGAGGGGGACTCTGGGCCTGGAGAGCTGCATGGAGGAAGGAGAGGGAGGATCTCCTCTGCCTTCCCTAGACTGGAAGCTGGGGCTGTGACCAGGATGAGGACAAGACTTGCAGAGGAGGATGGGGCTGGGCACTGAAGTCCGCCCTGGGAAAGGCTATCAAGCCACCAGGAGCAGAAGGTGGTATTGTCTCAGGGCAATTGGAAGAGACTTTGGGAAGCTCTGAGGGTCCCACCTTGTTCTCAGGGTCCAGAAATAAGTACAGGGTGGGAGGAGGAGCGGCAACCCCTGGAGGCGGCCACCCTGGAAGGTGGCCATCAGCAGAACCTGGTGACAATTCAGATAGAAGGTAATGTGAGCATCTGTGAGGAGGCTAACTTTACAAAAGAGTAAAAGATCCAGAGACAGTTTTCTCCGCCGTCAAATGGGAATAATAATAATGCCTACCTCCAGGCTCGTGAGGATCAGATAAAGTACCTGAGGAGGACTGGTGTGCTGCCGAGCCACAGTACATTTTCCGTGGACACCAGGTTCGCTGGCTTCCCTGAAAAGTTGGCCAAATGGGACACCGGGCAGGGGCTGAGCTTTGGAAGGTGTGCAATTCCAGAGCCGACGGGGGCCTGGAGGGCTCAGCAGACATGGACAGAAGTAAACCGATGTCTTGGGTAGAATTTTGGTGGAGCCTTGTTTTGTGGAGGCAATGCTGGCCTGGGTCTGGGGGGAGCCGCAGGCCCAAATTCCCGTTAGCTACGTCCAGGGCACAGGTGCCACTCCCCTGTGGGAACTGCACAGCCCACGTCCTCCCCTGTGGCGTGCCGCTCTAGCCACGTAGGCCCCTTGCTGTTTCCTGAGCCTCCTGCCTGAGGCTGCTGTGCCCTTCCCTCAGGCATCTGTGTCACCCACTCTTATCTCCTTGGGGTCTCTGCTCAGATGCCACTTCAGTGAGGTCTGTCCTGACCCTGTTATTTAAAATTGCACATCCAACATCCCTTATTTATTTTTCTCCATTGTACTCATAAATATTATGTGGGTGATTCAAGAGAATGTGTATTCTCTAGTTTTGTGTACAGTATTCTACACCTGTTCATTAAGTCACAATTATTAATTGCATCAAGTTTTCTATAGCCTTACTTTTTTTGGGGGGGGGGATCTGCTTGTTCTGTTGATTATTTAGAGAATGTGTTAAAAATCTTCCACTGTGAAAAAAAGATCTTCCATTATGCTTGTGGATTTTCTGTTTTTTTTTCTTTCCTTGTAGTTCTATCAATTTTGGCCTTATGCATTTTGAGGCTGTGTTCCTAGGTGCATACAGTTGTATCTTCCTGGGGAACTGAGGGTTTGTTTTTACATTATGCCCTCTAGTATTGCTTTTTGTCTTCAAGTCTACTTAGTCTGGTAATGGTGTAGCTATATCTGCTTCTTGCACAGTGTATCTTTTCTTTTTCTGTCTTTTAACTTTTAATCTTTCTGCATCTTTTATCCTTTAATGTGTTTTTTTATAAAAAGCATATAGTAAGAATTCTCAGATTCAATTTGAAATGCTTGGTCTTTTAGTTGGAGCATATCCATTTGATGTATTTACGTTTAAATTTATCGTTTTATGAAATGCTTTCTATTGGTTTCACTTGTTCTACATTCTCCCTCTTTTCCCTTTGCTTTCTTTTGGATGAAGTGTTTTGTATTATTTCACTGTACTATCCATAGATATTACCATCTGCATCCTTGACTTATTGAAGTCTAACATCAATTGATAGTTATACTCTCTTCCTTGTCAATTCAAGAGCCTTAAAATAATTTAGCCCCATTCCCCACACCCCTGCCAGCTTTGCATTTATTTGATTCCCCTCTATGTGTTAAGGTCCATATGAGAGTACTTTTTATTGTTTTATAAGCCAATATTCATTTAGATATACATTTTTTACTTTTCTTTTTTTTTTTTTTTTGCTTCTTTCCATTACTACCTGAAACTCTAACTTTTAATCTTGAATTAATTTTCTTCTGCTTGAAGAACATGCTTTGGTATATTCTGTAGTGTGCATTTTCTGGGCACCGAGTAATGTCTCAGCTTTTGTTTGTCTGGACATTAAAAAAACACCTCACCTTTGTTCTTGAAGGTTATTTTCACTGGGTATAACATTCTAAGCTGGCAGTTTTTTTCAGCACTTTAAAGATATCATTCCATTGTCCTCTGACTTCCAAAGTTACATGTTTAATTACTGTATCTTGAAAGTAATCTTTTTTTCATGCTTTTTAGAATTTTTTGTCTTTTGTTTTCTGCAGTTTTACATGAGTGCCTCAGCAGACTTCTTCTTTATCCTGCTTTGAGTTTGTAGTGATTCTTGTGTCTGTGACAATGTCTTTTCAACTGTTTGGGGATGTTCTTAGCCATTATCTCTTTTTTATTTTATTTTTTATTTTTTAAAATTGTAATTCTTGTATAGTTACCATACAGTGTTATATTAGTTTCAGGTGTACAACATAGTGATTCAACACTTCCATATATTACTCAGTGCTCATCAAGATAAGCATACTCTTAATCCCCTTCACCTATTTCACACACCCTCCCCCCGCCGCCGGTAGCCATCAGAGGGGAGGAATTTTCTGTAGTTTGAGTCTGTTTTTTGGTTTGTCTCTCTCTCTCTTTTTTTCCTTTTTTCATTTGTTTTGTTTCTTAAATTCCACTTATGAATGAAATCTTACGGCATTTGTCTTTCTCTGACTGGCTTATTTCACTTAGACTTATACTCTCAAGGTCCATCCATGTTGCTTCAGATGGCAAGATTTCATTCTATTTTATGGCTGAATAAAATTCCATTGCATCTTCTTTTCCATTTATCTATGGATGGACACTTGGGCTGCTTCCGTAGTTTGGCTATTGTAAATAATGCCGCAATAAACATAGGGGTGCATATACCCCTTCAAATTAGTGTTTTTGTATTCTTTGGGTAAATATTCAATAGCATGATTAATGGATTGTAAGGTTGTTCTATTTTAAATTTTTTGAGGACCCTCCATACTGTCTTCCACAGTGGTTGCATCAGTTTGCATTCCCACCAAGAGAGCATGAGGGTTCCCTTTTCTCCGCATCCTCGCCAACACTTGTTGTTTCTTGAGTTTTTTATTTTAGCCATTCTGACAGGTGTGAGGTGATATCTCATTGTGGTTTTGATTTGCATTTCCCTGATGATGAGTGATGTTGAGCATCTTTTCATGTGTCTCTTGGTCATCTGGTTGTCTTCTTCAGAGAAATGTCTGTTCATTTCTTATCCCCATTTTAAAAATTGGATTATTTGGGTTTTGGTGTTGAGTTTCTAAGTTCTTTATATATTTTGGATACTAACTCTTTATTAGATGTGCCATTTGCAAATATCCTCTCCCATTCCATAGGTTGTTGTTTAGTTTTGTTGGTTACTTCCTTTGCTGTGTAGAAACTTTTTATTTTAATGTAGTCCCAATAGTTTACTTTTGCATTTGTTTCCCTTGCCTCAGGAGATGTGTCCAGAAAGATGTCGCTATGGTCAATATCAGAGAAATTACTGCCTGTTCTCTCTTCTAGGATTTTTATGGTTTCCAGTCTCATGTTTAGGTCCTTAATCCATTGTGAGTTTATTTTTGTGTGTGGTATAAGAAAGTGGTCCAGTTCCATTCTTTTGCTTGTTGCTGTCCAGTTTTCCCAACACCATTTGTTGAAGAGACTGTCTTGTCCCTATTGCATATTCTTGCCTCCTTTGTCAAAGATTAATTAACCATATAATTGTGGGTTTATTTCTGGCTTTCTATTCTTTTCCATTGATCTATGTATCTTTTGTTATGCCAGTACCATACTGTTTTGATTACTACAGCTTTGTAAATAACTTTGAAGTTTGGAATTATGATATCCCCAGTTTTGTTTTTCTTTTTCAAGATTGCTTGGGCTATTTGGGGTCTTTTGTGGTTTCATACAAGGATTAGAACTGTTTATTTTAGTTCTGTGAAAAATGCTGCTGGTATTTTGATAGGGATTGCATTAAATGTGTAGACTGTTTTGGATAGGATAGATATTTTAACAATATTTGTTCTTCCAATTCATGAGCTTGGAATGTCTTTCCATTTGTTTGTGTCATCTTCAATTTTTTTTCATCAGTGTTTTACAGTTTTTTTTAAAAAAGATTTGATATTTATTTATTTGAGAGAGAATGAGCAAGAGAGAGCGAGCATGCACAAGCAGGGGAGGGGCAGAGGCAGAGGGAGAAGCAAACTCCCCACTGAGCAGGGAGCCTGATATGGGACTTGATCCCAGAACCCTTGGATCATGACCTGAGCTGAAGGCAGATGCGTAACTGACTGAGCCACCTAGGCGCCCAGTGTTTTACAGTTTTCAGAGTACAGGTCTTTCACCTCTTTGGTTAAGTGTATTCCTAGGTATTTTATTATTATTATTATTTTATTAATTTTTTTGTTTTAAGTAAACTCTACACTACACGTGGGGCTCAAACTCATGACCCTGTGATCAAGAGTTGCATGCTGTACTGACTGAGACAGCCAGGTGCCCCTATTATTTTTGTTGCTATTGTAAATGGAGTTGTTTTCTTAATTTCTCTTTCTGCTGCTTCATTATTAGTGTATAGAAATGCAAAGGATTTCTGTGCATTGATTTTGTATCCTACAACTTTAGTGGATTCATTTATCAGTTCTAGTAGCTTTTAGATGGAGTCTTTAGTGTTTTCTATATACAGTGTCATATTGTCTGCAAATAGTGAAAATTTTACTTCTTCCTTATCAATTAGGATGCCTTTTATTTCTTTTCTTTCCTTTTTTTTTTTTTTTAAGAGAGAGAGAGAGAGAGCTTGAGTGTGAATGGGGGCGGGAGGGCAGAGAGAATCTTAAATTCATGGGCTTAAGACATAGGCTCGATCTCAGGACCCTGAGATCAAGAGTTGAGCCCAAATCAAGAGTTGGATGCTTAACTGACTGAGCCACCCAGGTGCCTCTGGACGCCTTTTATTTTTTTTTGTTGTCTGATTGCTGTGACTAGGACTTCCAGTACTATGTGGAATAAAAGTGGTGATAGTGGACATCCTTGTCTTGTTCCTGACCTTAGGGGAAAAGCTCTCAGTTTTTCCCCACTGAGTATGATGTTAACTGTGGATTTTTTATATAAAGCCTTTATTATGTTGAGCTGTGTTCCCTCTAAACCTACTTTGTTGAGGGTTTTTATCATGAATGGATGTTGTACTTTGTCAAATGCTTTTTCTGCATCTATTGAAATAATCATATGGTTTTTTTCCTTTCTCTTGTTGATGTGATGTATCATGTTGATTTATTTGCGAATATTGAACCACCCTTGCATCTTGGGAATAAATCCTACTTGGTCGTAGTGAATGATTTTTTTAAAAGATTATTTATTTATTTATTTATTTATGAGAGACAGAGTGAGAGAGAGAGAGAGAGAGAGAGGCAGAGGCAGAAGCAGGCTCCCTGCTGAGCAGGGAGCCCAATGTGGGACTCGATCCCAGGACACTGGGATCATGACCTGAGCCGAAGGCTGATGCTTAACCAACTGAGCCACCCAGGCGCCCCTTGAATGATTTTTTTTTTAATGTGTTGTTGGATTTGGTTTGCCACTATTTTGTTGAAGATTTTACATCCATGTTCATCAGAGATATTGGACTGTACTTCTCTTTTTTTGTGGTGTCTTTACCTGGTTTTGTATCAGGGAAATGCTGGCCTCATAGAATGAATTTGGAAGTTTTCCTTTCTCTTCTATTTTTTGGAAAAATTTGAGAAGAATAGGTATCACCTCTTCTTTAAATGTTTGGTAGAATTCACCTGTGAAGCTGTCTGGTCCTGAACTCTTGTTTGTGGGGAGTTTTTTGATTACTGATGGAATTTCATTGTTGGTAATTGGTCTGTGCAAATTTTAGCTTCCGTTTTGGGAGGTTATATGTTTCTAGGAATTTATCCATTTCTTCTATGTGTTGGCATATAATTTTTCATAATATTCTCTTACAATTGTTTGTATTTCTGTGGTGGTGGTGGTGATTTCTCCTCTTCCATTAAGTGGTTTTGTTTGAGTCCTTTCTCTTCTCTCTCTCTCTCTCTGAGTCTGGCTAGAGGTTTATCAATTTTGTTGATCTTTTTGAAGAACCAGCTCCTGGTTTCACTGATATATTCTATTGTTTTTTTAGTTTCTATATCATTTATTTCTGCTCTAATCTTTATTATTTCATTCCTTCCGATGGTTCTGGGTTTTGTTTGTTCTTTTTCTATCAGCCATTATCTCTTGAACAATTGCTTCTGGCCCATGTTCTCTCTCTTCTCTCTCTGGAATTCCAGTCATACATGTGTCAAACCTTTTCACCAAAACCCCAATGTCTCTTACCTTTTTATTATTATTGTTATTATTTTTTCTCTTGTCTCTCTGTACTCAATTTTGGGTATTTTTTCTAACCAGTCTTTTAGCCCATATTCTCTCTTTGGTTGCATCTGTTAAAGTCATGATGAGCTCTTAATTTGGGGTGTTATATAGTTATTTACACTTGATTTTTAAAAAAATATATAGTTTTTGGTTCTGTGTTGAAAACCCCCATTTTGGCTTTTAACACGTTGATCATGGTAAAGTATAGTAATTTTAAAGTTTGTTTCTGATTACTCCAATATATCTGGAGCCCTTGTGGCCTCTGTTTCTATTTTTTGTTGTTTAGACTGGTATTTCTTCATGTTGTTTCCTTGTGTCTGGTTATTTATTTATTTTTTATCACATGCCAGATTCTGTCTTTGCGTATTACTTTTAAAAATAATTTGAGGCCTAAGATGCTGTTATCTTCCTTCCAAGATGGTTTGTTTGCTTCTCTTGGGCACCTGGGTGCACTAGCAATCCCAGATCGATTTAATCCAATTTGAAGCTGAGAGTCCCAGGGTGCAGCCCTAGGGAGTTCCAACCCAAAGCAAGTGAAGGGGTCACTGGCTCCCACTGCTCCCTTGGAAGATTCTGGACTCCAATCTTGGTCCTCTGATCCCACAAGGCTGTCAAAAGTCTTGCTCAGCCCTCAGCTGTCCCTTCAGAGTTGGCAAAGAGTCCTGGGGAAAAACCAGCCCAAGATGCTTGGCTCACCAGCATGGGCCTCTGTTCTTCTCCAAACTTCGATCTGGCAATTCTTCACTGTCCTCTTAGCTCTTCAGAGCCTTCAAGACTCATTGCCTCCTTTTCCAGTTGTGTGCAGCAGAAGGATTGGTTAGAAGTTCTTAGTCAACCATTTTAAACATGGCACTCACTAGCACTTGTTCCTATATATTATATATTTTTGCTACTTATATTTTTGTTGTCTTCTCATTCACCTGAAGGTAAGCTCCATGAGGGCAGAATTTTTGTCTGTTTATTGCTCTATCCATAGCACTTGAAACTGTGCTTGGCACATAGTTGGTGAATGAATGCGTGAATCTATTATCTGACTCTATAGCCACAAAGATTTATCCAACAAGCAAGAATCTGCATTTCTATGTTTGTAGAGTAAGGTGACTTGGGCCATGTTTCTGCAGTGACTTGAGACAGTCAGGACCCGGGGTTTTCGAGTAATATTTTAGGGCACTTGCTCAGTGCACAGAGCTCCTTTGCTATCCCAGAACCAAGGACAGGGCTGGAGTGGGGACAAGGAGCGACCTGTCCATCGCATAACTGATGACACTGAGGATTTTGGGTTCAGAAGCCACACAAGCCCCACAGGGCAAAGGCAAACAGAGGGCCTGCAGGGAAGTGGAAAATCAGGGAGATGACTTTTTTAAGCCTGCCTTTCCATGCAGCTCGTTCTTTACCGCACCCCCCAAAGCACCAATTTATGGACTTTATTCAGGCAAAAAAAAATGAAGAAAATGTCCATTAAACTGCTCAAAGAGTAGCAGATTCTCCCCAAAAGCTCTCAGATGGTGACGAGATAAGAAGCTAGGAAATCAGTTGGTTTTCCAAGTCACACCAGAACAAAGACAGCAGGGTGCATTCGATGCTAGGAGGGCAGCGAGAGTCTGAGTAGGAGCTTAGGCCAGGCCACAGGCTCAGCAGGCCCAGCAAGTGCAGAGTGCGGGGGCACCCCCACACCACGCCCACCGCATGCCTACCCGACACCCAGTGGAAGGGTCTGTAATTCCAAGCATTGGGAGTTAGGACTTCGTGGCAGGGAGAAGCCAGAGGATGAGGACTCTCTACTGCCCCTGGCACCATGTGAGCCCCAAGGGATTGTCTGATGTACTTGTCACGTCGCCAGCACTCATCTGCACAGCCCACCCTTCCTACCTGGGTGACAGACCTCCCATCACCAAGCCACTGGATGTAATAGTGAGGACCATGGGACTCTGGAATCACACAAAGGTGTGGGTTCAAATGTAAACCAAAGTCTGGTTTACATCTGTTCTTCAGATGAGTGGTGTGGTCTTGGGCCCGATATTCTACTTCTTTGTGTCTCAGTTTTTTCGCCCATAAGATGGGGGATAATCAACACCACCTCCTAGATTTTGTGTAAATATTATACCAAATAAACAGACAAAGTGCCTACTAGAGGGTCTGGCACACAGTGAGAGCTCATTAAATACTTACCATTGTTATCTTCACTTGTCCTGAATTTCTCAAGCCCTCCCGTTTCTCTTCCCCCCAGTTATTATAGATACATAGGCCACCATCATCATGAGTTTCTGCATCTGCCTCCACACTGGGGTCCTTGCTTCCTGTCTTATCACCCCACAATACAGCCAGAGAGAATATTCTGAAGCGCACAACAGATCACTATTCCGATAGACCCTTCAGTGGCTCCCCAGTGCCCTTAGGATCTGGTCCATACTGACATCTCCTGCTCACATCTGACTATTACCCCCTCAGTAAAAGGATGGCACTACCATCCATCCTCCAAAGGATCAAGCTCTTTCCTATCACAGGGCCTCTCCAGAGAACGGTCTTTCCCTCTCTGGCCCACTCTCACCTGGATATTTCCATCTCATCTTCCAGGTCCCAGCTCAGCTCCCAGTCCCCACCACTGATGTTGCTGACTCTGTCACACCTTGCTCTAACAGCCTCACACCTGTCTGTAACCACTCCCGGACCTGGAGAGTGGGCTCTCTTAATACATATTTGTCAAACGAATGGATAAATGGTATCAGGAGAACAGGTTAACCGAATCACAGATGGAAGAGAACTCTGGGACCGACTCACCTCCCAGTCGAAGAGTCTTCTGGAAGCGCTCTTACACAAACCTCTTTGTAATTATTCTATTCCTGTTCCTAGCACAAGGCTTGCTAAAACCCGTAAATATTTTGTTTCCTAATTGCTTATCTGCACCTTAATCACATAGTAGTTTTATTATTATTGTTACCATTATCGTTATTATTAATGGTGATAAATAAAACAGTGTGCAAAAGTATTTCCAGCAAAAAACAATTGGGTGATTTAGAATTTTTAATTAATAAGAGTTGGGGTTTGTATTGAGTGCTCCATGTGAGAATGGATAATCCTCGGGGCCTCCCCCAACGGGTTTGGTATCTAAATGCTCCATATTGTAATTTCCATCCTAAGGGGCCCACAGCACTTAGAAATTCATCAGTTCTCTGGTTATCTGGTTCCTATCAGCATCGCTTTCTCCAAATGAATGCATTTCAATTAAAGGAAGAATTTACCAGAGTAAATGTACGGTGTGTATTTTGTGAATTATAGCTCTGACTTTGAATAAACACAAAACAACAAACACTTTCTGAGCATCTATGCCATTGCAGGCATTGAAGATAAGACAAAGAGGAAGAAGCCCAGGCCCTGCCTCCGAGGAGACCCCGGTTTTGCTGGGGAGACGGGGTGTACACAAACCGGAATGATCAACGGTGATGCAGGGCAGCAGGCGAGAGAGCTCACGGGGCGCCTGGGAGTTCCTAGTACAGACAACAAACTAGATGCACTCAGGAGGAAACAAATAAAACCCTAGAATTCACAGCAGATCCTGCCATTTTAATGTTTACAGACACACTTTGACTCCCTTCTGTATGTGGTAACATCTACCAAATTATTTCTGCGCGTCGCTCCCCCACCACAGCAGGGATGGAGACAGACATTGCGGTGTGTGTGTGTGGACAGCACAAGAGGCGACATTTCTGGCCCATGACGGATGACCTCTACTGGTGACCTGGAGACTCCCCGCCCTGCCCTCCCCATCCTGAGGCAGTTCAGGACCCTTTGAAAGAGAGGGCTGTGTGAGAATCTAAACCCATCACACAGATAAACTGGGGAAGGACAGCGCACATCACCACAGAGCTTCACTCACAGGAAGAAGCAAGTCCGGGGCCCTTTAAAGAATGAAATACCAAGTCTATGTATAATTAGATAGGATTTGATTTTAGACATTCAGTTAAAAATAACTTTCCCCTTTGGTCCAAGACTAAAAAACCAAAATGGATCACTGGAAGCCTCCACCTGTCTTTTTGCATTCCCCGCCCCCCCCCCTGCATTTTTCAATCATTTCTCATCCCTCTTGGCACGCCCCCCTCCCCCCCCCCGCCCAGCACGGGCCAGCAGGAAGAGACTCTTCTCTGGGGCCGGAAGGACCCCCTTTCAAGCCCCACGCTGATTTCTGTCTCCCGTGTGCTCTGGGCGGTTGGCCGGCTGCTGAGTCACCTCTCCTCGTCTGTGGGTGGAGCTGCCCTCACTACTCCGGGGGCGGCTAGGGGCCAAGAGGGCATCTGCCACTTGGTGCAGGCTCAGCAAGTCCCTGGCTCCCTCCCTCCCTCCCTGACGTGCCTAACAGGTGCCCACTCCTCTGGGTGCCCAGACCCCCATACGAGACCTTCCCCGGCCCCTCTGCTCTTCCTTTGGTTTAGCTTTAAAAAGAAAAATGGATAAAATCAACTCACACCATGCAGTGAATGATTTGTTCCCTCAGGGGGTGAAAAGTGCTAATTGTGTTTTATAAGAAAAAAATTTCATAAAGTGAACCTTTAATTGTTAAATTGGTCAGGCTGAACACAGAACTTTGGGCAGATCCCTTAAGATGCTTTCAGGCAATGTTTAACGTGGTACCTTAGATCGAGCAGCTAGAGGGAACGGAGAGTCAGCTAATGGAAAGGCCGCACCAGACCAAGTCACAGAGAGGGCAGCCCCCCAGGGGGGCCCCCAAAAAACGAGGCCACGGAGCCTTCTGCACCTCACAGCAGAGTCTGCCAGGGAAGAGGCCTCCAGCCTTCCCGCCACCCTACTGTGTGCAAGGCCTGGCTTTGCAGCCGAAGCACGGCCTCTGCCTGTGCCACCTTCCTGAGCGTCTAAAGAATGTTCTGGAGGGGCGCCTGGGGGGCACAGTCGGTTAAGCCTCTGACTCGTGGTTTCAGCTGAGGTCATGATCTCAGGGTTGTGGGATCGAGCCCCACGTCGGGCGCTGCGCTCAGAGTGGAGTCTGCTTGAGTTTCTCCTGCTCTGCCCCTCCCTCCCCCCCTGCCTGAATTCTCTCTCTCTCAAATAAATAAATAAATCTTAAACAAAAGAATGTTCTGGAATCTCTCTCTCCCCTTCCTTTCACACACACACACGCGCACACACACACACACGCACTCCCACGCACATACTCACAAGTTAACCCTGACCTTCACCCTCTATATACTCTAACTTGTCTTTCAAGAAAAGTTTCCCCAGGGGCGCCTGGGTGGCTCAGTCAGTTAGATGTCTGTCTTCAGCTCTGGTCATGATCTCGGGGTCCTGGGATGGAGCCCCACATCGGGCTCTCTGCTCAGTGGGGAGCCTGCTTCTCCCTCTCCCTCTGTGCTCTCTCCCTCTGTGTTTTCCCCCCCCAAATAAATAAATAAAATCTTTAAAAAAAAGGTTTCCCCAGTTCCTAGACTTGGTAGAATTTCACAGTGCTGAAGTAGCTGAGAAGGAAGGTTTTGGATAACTTTTTTGTTTTTATTATGGTTCCTCTTTTTTTTTCAGGTCTGGAAGCTAGGATATGTGTCAATTTACAAGGACACTTTAATCAGTAAGGATTTACATGTTCTGAAAACATGACCAAAATTTACTTTATAGCTCACCAAATTGGAGAGAAGATGAAGGGTGAAGGCTTCCTCCATGTCCTTCACTAGGCAGCAGTCCTGGGGAGCCAGGGACCATGCTGTCTAGAGGGTCTGCAGTGCAGCATGGAAGTCACCAAGAAGAAATAGGGTCATATTGTCCTTCAAGTGCTGGAGGACTTACACTAGGTCTTATTGAGTAAGGAGGTCAGGTCAGGCTGGATCAGGTCGGACTCCTGCAGGCAGGGTGTTACTCTCAGCAGATAGTCCTAGGACTCTCCTGTTTCACCATCAGAGAGGCCTGGCCTTGGGTCTACAAATGGCCAGAGGACAACCATGCCTTGGGTGCAGCCCTGGGTGGGGGCAGAGAGTCAGGATGGGGACCTCATGCCAACAGTCAGCCAAGGAGCAGAGAAGAGGTGGCACGGGGAGGAGGGGAAGGAGACAGGCTTCAAGGAAGGGGTCCTTGCTTACTTCAGAGGGGTGGGGTGGAATTCACACATACTTTAAGTTCTCCTTTCTGATCCCATGTCCACTCTTGCTATTATATATACATATAAATACAATGAACTCAAAGGACCCGAAGTGACTTGGTCTCTCCATTTTGCAGATGGGCACCCAGTGCTCCAGGGGCCCGAGTCCTCAGGGCACATTCAGTGTCAGAACCAGAAGGAAAAGCTCTCAGTGTCCACCTCCAGGGCTCCTGATGCTGCCTAGAAGGGACGCTGTGTCCCAGGAAATCTGCCACTTTCATCATCGTCAATTCTTTCCTCTGGTGACACCCGCATCCCAATGGGACCACTTAATCAGCAGGCCTTGTAACCAGAAGCAGCTGCCTCAGTTACAGAAAGGAGAAATGATCTTCCAGCTGTCCAAATGTCCTGGGTCCAGTGTCTCATGCTGGATGGCAACAGGGGCTTTGCTGGGGCTGCCCCAGCCCCTGGGCACTGACGACCAGGCCCACATAGGACTGTCCACCAGGTACCCAAGCCTGAGCCCATGGGATCGACTTCATGGTGCCGTGGCCACCGGTCCCCCAGGAGGAGACGAGAACAGTGTTGGGTGACCAGAGGTTGCCCCACAAGACCCGCTCCTGCCCTGAGCTCTGTGATGAGCTATGAACAGACTCCTTCCCTCTGCAGCCACATCAGGGCCTCTGCTAATAAGTCCACCAGGGCCCCATAGTCAGGAGGCTGCTCCCCAGGGCCAGACCCATGTTAGACAGACCTGGGGAGGGGAGTGGGGAGGGGGCTCAGATGTATTCATTTGGCTTTCCTGGACTCCAACACCAGACAGAGGATATTCTTCCCTGGCCACACATCTTCCAGCTCTCTTTTTCAGAAAACCACCCAGGGGAGATTCTTCTTACAAACGCTTCAGAGCCCCCCTGTAAACGAGCACTGGATGGGAGACCTTGAGGCTCCACCAGCTCTAGAATCCTTGATTTTTGTCCTGAGCCACAGAGCTCGGGGCCACCAGAGGTCCCTCGAGAATCCAATAGCCCAGGGCCAGGCTGACTTCTCTGGGGCGTACCCCCCTGTCTGGACCCCCTCTGTCAAGCCTCACAGCCCAACCCAGAAAACTCCTTGACTGCTGCTTGGAGGTGGGGGTCTGGCCAATCCTGCTGGGTGACTCTTCTGGCCCAAATCACCCCCAGGCACATAAGAGCTTGCAGCAGGCTAGAAATTCGCCAGTTTCAGGTCCTGAGAATCCTGCCCACCTTTACCTCTGACCACGGACCTGCTTTCCTCAGCCCTTGCTTGTCCTGGAGTGGGGGTCCCTGCCCTGCCCTTGACCTACCCAGAGAAGATGCATGGTCCAGCCCCATGACCCCACCTCAGATTGCCCCCCACCAAGCCTGGCACAGAACTCTGCTCACTCTATATTCAGTGTCTTATTCGCTGATTGGCAAGAGCCATGATGTCGTTTCCTGAGAAACTGGAGGGGTCCACAAGCCGCAGAACCACCCGAAAGTCCAAGGCTGCCCGGGATGGGCCGACTGTCTCCCACTTTCTGATGTCTCTAAGCCAATGGGATATGGCCCCCAGGGGCCTGGCCTGGGAGCACCTGAGATCCGACCTTGCACCCCTCCATGTCATTCCCTCTCACCCAGAATCAGATCCTCGGGGCAGAGGACCCCAAGTGTGAACAAGCATTTGCACTTAGAACAGCTGCCTAGAGCTATCCCTCTAGCCGGCGGGGGGGGGGGGGGGGGGAAGGATGGGGGTGGGGGGATGGGTACCTGCTTATCTGCCACTGCTGTGGCTTTGCTGACTCCCTTTGTGGCTTCCCAAAGGCACCCCACTGACCTCGCCCAGGCCCCGGGCAGGGTGAGGAGGAGGCTTCCCGGATGAGGTGGACATGCTGACTCAGGGTCAGCCTGGGGTTGACCAGGACAGAATGTCTCCAGGAGGCCCCTGTGCAGCGACCACAGCCAGTGCTGTTACTAAGAAAAGCCCAAGGAGAAAGGGTAACACAACACGCCCGCCTTGGACTGGCCCTGCAGCTGGGGGGAGGGGCGCCGATGACTCAGGAGGTGCTCCAGGAGGCACAGGGACAATGTCACATCGAACTGTCCGGCACGGCTGTCCCCTTGTCTGTTAGGGTGAAGAGGCTCTGAGCTCCGGTTGCCTCCAGATTCTGCAGAAACTAGGTACAGCCTGGCAGGCCTCTAGAGCCTCAGGGCAGTGGGCATCCTGGGCTTGTCGA
Organism: Halichoerus grypus; assembly: GCF_964656455.1. NCBI lineage: Eukaryota > Metazoa > Chordata > Mammalia > Carnivora > Phocidae > Halichoerus > Halichoerus grypus. The sequence continues at coordinate 18,329,235 of NC_135721.1, read as the reverse complement.
AGGTGCAGAAGATCAGGGACACACTCAGGGACCTATGCTGTTGCCTCTAGCCTGGGTGAGTGGATTTCTCCACGGCTGTCACTGCCATGGCCACTGGGCTCTCCCGCCACCCAGCCTCAGCCTGGCATTTGGCCTCCTCTGGACCAAGGACCCGAAAGCATCCTTCACTACACGGGAGTGGCAGCTGTGAACTGGGCCTCACTTGCACCTGACACTGGGGAGGCTCAGGTGTGTGTCTGGCACGGCCTGTGAGAAGTTGAGGCATAAACAAATGACGTGCTAGGATACGGGGTGGAAATTCCTGGAAACGATTCAGAAAAGTCATCAGGCCAGATGGTGTGGTGTGCTGGCCAGAGAACCTACCAACCCAAGATGCACTATTTAGTGGGGAAGTTGTTATGAACTGAATGTTTGTGTCCCCCCAAAGTCATATGTTGAAATACTAACCCTTAAATAGGATGGAATTAGGAGGTGGGGCCTTTGGGAAGTAAATAGGTCATTAGTACGGAGCTCTCAGGAATGGGATTAGTGCCCTGATAAAGGAGACCCCAGAGAGCTCTCTAGAGCCCTCTCTGCCATGTGAGGATACAACAGGAAGTGGGCAGTCTGTAAGCCAGAAGAGGACTATCATCAGGACCCTCCCAGCCTGGCACCCTGATCTTGGAATTTCAGCCCTGAGAACTGTCAGAAATAAATTCCTGTTGGGGCGCCTGGGTGGCTCAGATGGTTAAGTGTCTGCCTTCGGCTCAGGTCATGATTTCCAGGTCCTGGGATTGAGCCCTACGTCAAGCCCAGCGTCGGGCTCCCCGCTTATTGGGGAGCCTGCTTCTCCCTCTCCCTCTGCCTCTCCCCACTGCTCATGCTCTTTCTCTCTCTGTATCTCTCTGTCTCAAATGAATAAATAAAAAAAAAATCTTTAAAAAAAATAAATAAAAGAAATAAATTCCTGTTGTAATGGCCAACAGACACATGAAAAAGTGCTCAACATCACTCGGCATCAGGGAAATCCAAATCAAAACCTCAATGAGATACCACCTCACACCAGTCAGAATGGCTAAAATTAACCACTCAGGAAATGACAGATGTTGGCGGGGATGCGGAGAAAGGGGAACCCTCCTACACTGTTGGTGGGAATGCAAGCTGGTGCAGCCACTCTGGAAAACAGTATGGAGGTTCCTCAAAAAGTTGAAAGTAGGCTACCCTACGATCCAGCAATTGCACTACTGGGTATTTACCCCAAAGATACAAATGTAGTGATCCAAAGGGGCACGAGCACCCCAATGTTTATAGGAGCAGTGTCCACAATAGCCAAACTATGGAAAGAGCCAAGATGTCCATCAACAGATGAATGGATAAAGAAGATGTGGTATATATATACAATGGAATATTATGCAGCCATCAAAAAACCCCCGAAATCTTGCCATTTGCAACGATGTGGATGGAACTAGAGGGTATTATGCTAAGCGAAATAAGTCAATCAGAGAAAGGCAATTATCATATGATCTCACTGATATGAGGAATTTGAGAAACAAGACAGAGGACCATAGGGGAAGGGAGGGAAAAATGAAACAAGATGAAACCAGAGAGGGAGACAAACCATAAGAGACTCTTAACCTCAGCAAACAAACTGAGGGTTGCTGGAGTGGAGGGGAGGTGGGAGGGATGGGGTGGCTGGGTGATGGACATTGGGGAGGGTATGTGCTATGGTGAGTGCTGTGAATTGTGTAAGACTGATGAATCACAGACCTGTACCCCTGAAACAAATAATACATTATATATTAAAAAAGAAGAAGATAGCAGGAAGGGAAAAATGAAGGGTGGGAAATCGGAGGGGGAGACAAACTATGAGAGACCATGGACTCTGAGAAACAAACTGAGGGTTCTAGAGGGGAGGATGTGGGGGGTTGGGTTAGCCTGGTGATGGGTATTAAAGAGGGCACGTATTGCATGGAGCACTGGGGTGTTATACGCAAACAATGAATCATGGAACACTACATCAAAAACTAATGATGGAATGTATGGTGACTAACATAACATAATAAAATAAAATAAAAATAAATAAATTCCTGTTGTTTACAAATCGCCATGACATATTTCTTCCAGCAGCCAGAACTGCCCAAGACAGAGGTGCACTCATGCTCTTCACTGGGAGGCTCAGAGCTGAAGTGCCTTCCCCAACACTCCAGTGGGCTCGCCCAGAGGAATTTGTTCTTGTTCCAGAGCTCTAGCATCTGGAAGGAAATCACAAAGAGGTGGGTGACTCAGCGCTCACAGAGCTTGGCTTGGCCTTGTATTCCCTGGGGACCGAGGTGGTTCCCTAAAGGGTCTGCCCTTATCTGAGGCACAATTTGGTTAAATAAGACCCCAAACCTGCCCATGCTTCCCTGCGGCAAACCAGAGAAAGTGAAGGCCTAACAGATGCACCTGCTCCAGTGTGGACTTTCGCTCCTTTATAGCCACATAAATGATTTCATCTCTTTTAACTGCCATTAACAAATTATTAATATAAATTCACACATCCACAGTGAAATCACTGAACTCAGACATTTTACTATCAAGGACGTTCCACCCAACCAAAGCCCCTTTAAAATGTGTGGGAATTTTTTCAGCCAAGCAAACCGTGCCTCCCCACTTGCTGAGCCCCCAATAGCCCTGGAAGGCCTTTACAAGCTCTTTTACCCTTTTGAAGCTTTTTGTTCAGATTTCAAGTGTGTGGGTGTCTGTAAGTGCAGTGGTTGGGAGCCCAGACTAGAGGGGCAGACACATCCACACTTAAACTCCGACCAGTGTGAACAGCAGCTAGCTGCAGATGAACTTCTGCAGGCCTTCGTTTTCTTGTCTGCGAAATGGGAATAACAATACTTATGTCATGGGGTAGGTGAGAGGTGTAAATGAGATGGAGTGAGGTGCTCCTCCATACCGTGTCAGATACACACAGGCATTCAGGGAAGGATAGCTGTCACTACGGCTGCTACGATTTCCCCGAAGTGAAGGGGGACAGGGGTGAAGGTGGCCTCTTCTGCTCTGTGACCCACACAAGATGGTGATCAGAAGCCAAGGGCAGACTCTGGCAGGGAGGGTCCGGCGTGAGCCATGCCTTTCCCGTCTCCCAGCCTGATGGAGCCCACCCTTCCCTGAGCTCCCTTCTTTCTGGCAGCATCTCCCACCCAGAGAGCCTCCCTTTTAAGAAGGTTCCACATGTCTCATCCGGGGGTTAGTGGGAGCAATGTCACCAAAAGGGCAAAACTGAGCAAAACCTGAGCTGGTGGAGGAACAGGGCTCCCTTCAAAGGAAGGCCCCAGAGCCCTGACAGACGCGCGTGGTGTTTAGCTTGGGGTCCCGCGGGCGAGGACGCTCATTAGACCACGGCCGGAGCCACGAGTGCCTGGTCCCAAGGCCTTCCCGCCTCACTGCTGTGTCTTCAGCACCTCCAACCTCTCACCGTCTCTCCGCTCCATGTTCTAACAACACGCTATTTAATACGGGCCAGTCTGAATAACTTGATTCTTCCCTTAGATCTATGCCCATAAAAGGACACTGTGTTGTCCAGATTGCCCATAATTCATTATGCTGAATTCCCTTCCATCTGGAGGCTCACACAGTTGTTGAAAAGCTGTCGCCATAACCTATTGTCACTGCAACCTTTCATGAACCAGCCTATATTTTTATGTCAAAAATTTATCTTAATGGCCTCACAGCTCTTACCTCCAATTATTTCGGTGTCACTGACCTCCAGCTCAGGCTGCGTTCCAGCTAATATGTGGGGACAAATTCCCTCTTCACTCCTACCCTGGCCCCACACTGAAAATATGAAGAAACCTTGTGGTTCCTGTGGTATATCCCCTCAAGTGGCAGGCGAGTGCCACACTGGGGAATGGGGGGGGCCAGGACCCCTGGGGGACACGCTAAGGAAGGCGATGGGATGACAAAAGCTGGCTGAGCCCACAGGAGCTCTATGTAACCAATGTGTGGAAGGAAGCACAGAGAAGGGACATGGCGCCCAGCGGAGCCTTGCAAAGAGGTGGGGCTCATTTTTTATTTATGTATGCATTTATTTATTTTTGAGAGAGAGAGAGAGAGCGCAAGCACATGAGCAGGGGGAGGAGCAGAGGGAGAGGGAGAGAGAGAATCTCAAGCAGGCTCTGCACTCAGCGCTGAGCCCAACGCGGGGCTCAATCTCATGAACCTGAGATCACGACCTGAGCCGAAATCAAGAGTCGGATGCTTAACTGACTGAGTCACCCAGGTGCCCCTTCCCTTTGTTTTTAAATTTAAAAAAGTATGATACACATTTCCCGTCCACAGCAGGAAGTGCTAGAGGAAAAAAAAAGTCGTGGGTACTATTAAGCATGAGTACCAGTATTCTCATTTAGACTTCCTCTTGTTCTCACGTTTCCAAATTACATATGCATACATACCTGCGTAGATTTACAGCTGTGTCCACACATAAATATAAAAATATTTATATATGTATACAAATATTGATATTTCCTATATTAAATGTATATATCATATAATCTACATTTATACATACTTAAAGATATCTCACTACTTTAGAAACTGCTGAGGGTTGAAAAGCTGGCTGAATAAACGGACATTTCCTTCCGCACCTTCTCTTGTTATTACTGACAGGAAAAGCCCTGTCTTCTGCATTTGGAGAGCTCCTCGACATTTTCTTTGTTTGTTTGTTTGTTTTTTTTTGGGGGGAGATAAACTATTTTTTTATTAACACATAACGTATTATTTGTTTCAGGGGTACAGGTCTGTGATTCATCAGTCTTACACAATTCACAGCACTCACCATAGCACATACCCTCCCCAATGTCCATCACCCAGCCACCCCATCCCTCCCACCTCCCCACCACTCCAGCAACCCTCAGTTTGTTTGCTGAGGTTAAGAGTCTCTTATGGTTTGTCTCCCTCTCTGGTTTCATCTTGTTTCATTTTTCCCTCCCTTCCCCTATGATCCTCTGTCTTGTTTCTCAAATTCCTCATATCAGTGAGATCATATGATAATTGTCTTTCTCTGATTGACTTATTTCACTTAGCATAATACCCTCTAGTTCCATCCACATCATTGCAAATGGCAAGATTTTGGGGGTTTTTTGATGGCTGCATAATATTCCATTGTATATATATACCACATCTTCTTTATCCATTCATCTGTTGATGGACATCTAGGCTCTTTCCATAGTTTGGCTATTGTGGAGCTCCTCGACATTTTCTACAACTACCTGTGAGGTTTTCAGGGGACCTCAGTATTTTCCCCACTTAATAGATGAGGAAACGGGGATCAAGGCGTCCTGAAAGGCCAGTGGGACATCTGGGCCTCGAACCCAGAGCTTGAAGCTCCGCGAGTATCCCTGTATCAGCTTCAGGCAATTCTGCAGGATGCATTTTTCTCCTCCTCTGTTCTCTGAGAAGTGTAACATTCCCGACTTCTCTTGCCCCTGACTGCCCTGGGGTAGCTGCTTAAGTCAAAAACGCTCCTTAAATAGGAAAGAATGCTAGGATAGGAATCTGGGGGTTTTTGTGACCCTTCCCCAGGCAAGCTGGCCTGAGCCATGGCAGCTCCCAAGGGGCCCAATGCAGGGTCTGGCGTTCCCAGGCCTGCCCCCATTTCCCAGCCTTCTGGGTCTAAAGGAGGCTGCCTCCGTGATCTAGCAAGCACAGGCATTGCAGTTCTGTACCCTCAAGCCTCAGTTTGATATTGGCCGTTTTGAGCAATCGGGCTCCCTGTGCCATTATTGGAGGTAGGACAGCCCAGGGACCTGGCATGATGGAGACTCCCAATCATCAGCTAAGTGCACCACAGCCCAGGCCTCTGCTGGAGCCTTCCCCTGGGCCACCACGGGGCCGCATGCGGGCGCTCTGGAGTCTTCTCTGTTGCAGACCCTGCTACACTCGTGAGCTTGTGATCTGTCCTTGGAGAGGGGCACTGAGTTCTTCCTGTGACTGTGGTGGGGGGGGTAGCTCTCATGAAGGCATCTGTGGCTGCAGGGGGAGTCGTGCGTCAGGGAATGTGGGTGCAGACAGGACAGGGCTGTGTGTGCATATGCATGGCAGAAGTAGAAGTGTGCACATGTGTGTGCAAGCCCTTCAGTGAACGCCACCTGAATTTGCATTTTTGCCAGAGGCAAACACAAGAATGTTAAGGTCTTGCACTCTTTCTTGGAGCCAGACGAACCTGAGGTTAGAACGTTGGAAGGTCACTTACTTTGCAAATGATTTTGGCAAATGAACTTCCCTAAACCTCAGTTTTCCATCTTAACAGGGGGATAATAATACCTGCCCCATAGGGTTTGATGCAAAACGGATGCAAGGCGCTTATGCAAGCCTGGCAGACAGTAAAGATTCAATAAATGCCAACCATCATCACCCTTGCTCTCATTGTCAACCTCGAGTGTGCTCGGTCTGGTTATCCTTGTCCCCATGACAGGATGCTTTTTTCCCTGCGCCCTGCAGAGCCCCCCAGCTGATTTCCCACAGAAGCAAGAGCTCCCTGTATCAGAAGGGAGCCTTGCTCCTGGCACCGGGCCCAGAGGCAGTGGAAGCCTCTTCTCTCTTCTCTTTAGAAGGACCTGCAAGGGCACCGTCCTGGATTGGCGGCATGTCAGGGCCAGAAGGGACCTTACAGACATTTGTGTTAGGGACAGGTGAAGGGACACACGGCAGGTTTGCGGCAGAGCCTGGAGGTTTTAGACCTTGATTCTAGGACCATTTCCCCCTCGTGTGCCCCCCATGCCCCGTGAGGTCAAGCCCAAACTATCATCCAGGCATTTGAGCCCCTGCTCCTTCTCCTTTTCCCTTATGCAGCCTCCTTCTCCCTGTTCTCCGCTGGTCCCACCTGCTCCTGCCAGGCTGGTGACTTCTGAGCCACTCGATGCCCTTCCCAGTCTCCACCCTAAGCCATCAGGTCCCCAGCCTCCTTCAGGTGGCCGCCATGTCTGCTGTAGCCGGAAGCCTAATTACCAGTGGCCTTACCCCAGTCCTGACTTTCTCCTTGCCTAGTTCTGCCTCTGCAGCCAGACCGAGGGTCCCTGAAGGCAGGTGTGCTGGCTGAGCAGAGGAAATAACACGTCCATCAGAGGCTGGGACCTGCGCGGATCATCAGAAAAGACAGATCTCTGAACACACAGAGTAGGAGGTGCCACCTCTTCCCAGCTATGTGCCCTGGGGCAGGCTTCCCCATCTCCAGCTCCCATCTCCTCCTTTATAAAATGGGGAAATGGTAAACACATGCTTAATTGCACCTTTTTAAAAGGAAGCCTCCCCTAAAAATGTCTTTTTAATGTGTGGGTCTGGATTTCAGTGGCAGCCCGCCTAACAAAAGCAGGGCCCCCTGTATAAAACAGCAAGCGATACGGCTCCGAAAGCTATTTTATTTCCCTTTCCAGTGGGGAGAGACTTTGCCATTAGTTCTCTTTGATTCTCCATGCAGCCCCGAGACTTCCTGCCTCCCCCAGGCACCTATCTGGCTGGGCTGGTACCAATCCAGAAGTACCACTTGAGTCAGTGCCATGAGTAAGAAGGAAGAAAATCTGAAAAATGGGTAAAATATGCACCAGGAATCTTCTATTTATGTATGTCCTCCTGGGGGAGCCTGTGTCTGAGAAGGAGCCAAGGATTTTGCCATTCTAGGTAAGAGGTGGATTTGCCCTAGCCTCGAAGTCTTTCTGGCTCCCTTATTTAGAGAGAGATGCTCACAGGAGAGGAATTAAAGACACACTAAAGAGGTACATTCCTGCTCGGGCAGGGGACTTCCCCTAACACGCTGTATTGCTGCTAACACAATCTCATCTTCCGTCACGGAGGAGGATGACTCAGGGTGAGCTCTATTTTTTGCTTAAATTTAAGCCATGTCGTGCACAAGAACCGTGTGGCCCGGCCCCTGGTTAATCATGGCGAATGTCCGAGCGACTCTGCCTGGTTACGAAATGGGCTCTTTCCTCTCCCAGGGACACAGCCACCAGGACACCAAGACCTGTGCTTGGGGACGGAGTCTCACAGGGGCTGATCTGTAGCTGGAGCCCGCATGAGAACTGGAAAAAACCCCGGCAGAATGAAACTGGCATCATTTAAATGAATACGTTTTCCACCTGCTGATAGCCCTGAGGGCTGGGGATGTAGCTGGCTGGCTGGGTCCCAGCAGAGGGCACCGGAGTGTGAGGCTGCTACCCCGCCCTGCCCTGGCTGGTGGGCGAGGGCCTTCTGTGACGCGGAGCACAGCTCAAACCACCAAAGGGCCCAGCTTCTCCATGGCAACCCCAAACTGCCTGTTCATTCCAGAGGCTACGCTGGAAGCAAAAGTGGGGCCATGGAAGGGTGTCCTTGCGACAAACAATGGGAAGCATGCAAACAGTTCCTGTTGACCATCGTCTGCCTTCTGGGAATGCCTCTGAGGATGGAGCCAGCCAAGAGATGGCCGGGATAGCCACGGGGAAGCAGGGGAGAGTCATTTACAGGCAAGGAATCATAATTTATGGGAGCTCATCATTTACTGACCCGGCAGCCTCCCTGAAAAGGGGTGAGGATCTAGGTGGAAAGAGTGAGTGAGTTAGGAGCACGGGGGAGAGGGATTTCACAAGACTGGTGACTTTAGGGTAGCCAGACTGACTCTCCTGGTTGTGTGTGGGACAGCGTCCCTCGGCACGACTGAAGACCTCTGTCCCCTCAGTCAGGATGCTTCTCCCCTCGCCATGCAGATACACGCAGTCATGCCCACAGCCTGGCCAGTGGCCACTGCCCTCCACCCATCCCTGCCTGTTCCTTCCGGCTCTGGGTTTCTGTTCTCACTCAGGCTGGCCCAAGCGTCCGCCAGACTCCACCCAGCCCTGGGTACAGACGCCTGCCCACCTTCCCAGGCCCTGGCACAGAGAGGGTGGGGAGGGAAAGGGGATGAACTTTGGAGTCAGACATATTTGGATCTGAACATATTGTTTGGATGTAAGTGGCCTTGGGCAAGGTGAGGTGCAGGGACTTCAGGTTTCTTATCTGCCCAGCAGAGGCAAACACATTTGGATTTGGAAGGGTTCTGTGGGGGGAACAGAGGGATGTCTTATGAGAGAAGGGGTTCTTCTCCCCTCCCCGCATCACCCCCTTTCCACATCCACTACCCTCCTCCCTCCTGGCCTGTCTGTGGGGCCCTCTTTCTGGGCACCTGCGTCAGAAGACCAAAGCTGGGAAAAGCGATCACCGAAGGGCACCCTGAGAAGGTCCACCAGGATGTTCTGAACACTCTGTCTCTGTTGTGGTAAATGATGACTTTAATTTACAAAGCAGATGAATACTAAATCTTCATGAAATTAAAAACTATATTATTTATGTGAGCGGAAACGGAAAATGTTCCGTAGCTAGCAGTGGTCCTGCTTTGTAGGAGGAACACAAAAATAATTAAAACCACTCGTGCTTCAGTAATAAATAATGATAATAAATAAATGTCCTGACCTTAAGCGAAAATATAAAATTAAAACCCATTTGGTATGTAAATTCATTCAGGACGTTATCGAGTCTCGCAGCCTAAGACGGTGTGGGACAGAGGAAGCGTTCACTACATGAATTTTGAAAGGAAAATCAAAGAACAACAGAGTTGTGTGTGTATTGACTCATTATTCTACTTTAATTCCATCTAATACTGTGTGGAGCCTTGAGGCTGGGACATTAATTTCCTGCTTTTTCTGTTTCACCAATTCCTCATGGAGACCAGGAGAAAGAATTTCAATCCTGGAGGCTGAAATCAGGGGAAGCCAGAAAATTACAGGAGAGGTGGGGAACTCAAACCGGAAGGCGATTTTTAACGTGTTTACAGAGAGAGACGCTGAAGAGAAGCCAACAAAGAACAGCGAGGGTGCTGTCGAGCCTGGGGAAGGGAGCTCCTGAGGGTTTGGGCCACAAATCATCAAGGGAATGAAACGTCCCTGGTCTTGGGTTCAGGTGGGGACCCACTCCAGGGCCCGGAGAAGCCAGGAAGGAAGGAAGTCTGTGCTTGGCCTCTGACTTCAGGAAAACACCGATCAGTTCCAGATGGTGAATGTACCCCCCACACCGCCCTGCCCCCGGCCCTGGCAGCCTGGCGCCCGCCTTGACCATGAAATCACTGTGTGTTCCCTGAAGCCCGCGGCTCCCCAGCCTCTTCCATTGCGCAGCCCAGGAAACTACAGGCCAGGGTCCCAGGCAGGAAAGTCAGAACCTTTCCACCACTGCTGCCAATAATCGTAAGGGTTCTTCATTTGTCCCCTCCTGCAGGGCCTGCCACACCCCACCTCTCATTTCCTACCTCATGGGGTGGGCGGGCAGGGGCAAGGGTTTCCACCTTGACAGGCAGGGAAACTGAGGCACGGGATCTGGCAGCATGTGGGTGGCAGGGAAAGGCTCAGAGTCCTTCTCTCAGATGGGCACTCTTGTGTAGCGGGGAGGAGGAGCCAGAAAGGAAGGCTTGAGGACAATGGGCCCTTCCTGGCAGACCTGGTCTCAGGTGTGCCCGGATTTCTCACGCCCCTGATGCTTCCAGTGGGGGCCCCCCCTTAGAATTTCCTGCTTCCAGGCTGCTGTAGGCCGAGATGTCTAACCTGGAAGAAGGGGCTCAAGGGAGGCCTTTCCCAGGTGTAGACAGTGTGTTTCAGAGTGTGGGTTCTAGGTGCCATTGGATCAGCAGACAGGGGCAGGCTCACCGGACCACCCTGGTCCTGACTGCACATCTTCTATGGGGGGAGGGTCTGATGTCCTCCCATCCCTTCTCCCCCTTCACCACTGCCCCGAAGGAATGGTGGGAGAGGCCACCTCCACGGGAGGGAAGGACCCACATCCTCTGCTATGCCAGGGCACCCAGAATCACCAGCATGCTGGGGAGACAGGGCCTCAAGGAGAGTGAAAGGCCTGTGGGTCTCTTCGACGCAGACCCTGGTGTTCACTACTCTGGTTCAACCCACTGCTTGTCCCAGTGGAAAAGATGGGAAAAATCCAGCCCAAGCCCGCCGGCGTCTGCTTGGCTGCAAACCATCCAGGTTTTGTAAACACAGCACCAGGATAAATGACTGACTTTCTCCACTTTTGAATCTCAGACATAAGAACTTGTCGAGCCATCAACAAGCCACTGGACAAGGCTCCCTGATGACTGAGATGTTCTTTCTCCGGCTGGGGAGACAATCTGCCCAAGTACTCCTGGGAGCTTGGGGCACGCCCCACACAGGAAATCTGTGGCCTGCCCCAATTCAGCCATAGTGGTCAAGATCCCCTTCCACGCCTGCTGGCTTGTTTCCCTGTGACCCCGCCATGGGCACAAAGACAAAGCCCCTGACAGGATCAGTGTGGCCGTTGGGGGAAAAAAAGTCTTACAAACCTATAAAACCAAGTGCTGTAAGTCCCCTAAAAAGGCTTCCAGATCAGGCATTCAGTTCCTGGACCAGCTCACTCGCAGGAGGTCAGGGAGGCTCCCACACCCTTTTGGGGCCAGAAGACAGATCCTCTGCTCCCAACAGATTTATAAAGTCTTCTGTTATTGACTGTCTCTGAGAAGCAGCGAGGGTGCCTCGAGGTCTCTGTTCTCCCCTCTCTTTTGGGCAGATAAGCCACACCCCTGGCATGTCCATTCTAGAAAGGGGACTGATTATTTCTGCTAAAAAGCCTATGTGAGCCCAAAGCAGGGGCTGACTTCAGGACAAGCCTGGACTGCAGCCAGGCTGGCAGGAGCCTGGACAGATCTCTGTGTTCCCCAAGATGCCACAGGGCCTGCTACCACGTGGAAGCTAGGCCTCTCTCTGGGGTGGCCCCTGCCCCATGCCCCATGTCAGAGTGTGCCTGGGAAGCTGCCCGAAGATGCCAGCGACAACTCCAGGAGGCTGACTCCTGGGTCTCTGGGTCCAAGTGACCTGAAGCTTTGCATGGGCAGCTTGGGGCTCAACCCGGGGATCAATTCCCCTGGAACTAAAGAGACACCTCCACCCTCCGCCACCACCCAGGAGCTGCCACTGTGCAGCCTAATGCCCTGGGCCTCTAATACCCTCCTGAGCCCCTAGCTGTGTCCCCTTTTGTGAAGCCCATGGCTGTCACAGGCCAGCTGGGCCCGCTTTCCCCTGATGAGGACGGGACCCCCTCCCCAGGGAGCTTCCCTGATGCCTCTCTTTCCGTGGCAGGGAGTGGGCACAGGCTGACTCAAGTCGGTGCTCAAAAAATGCCCACTCATTCACCAAACATTTACTGAAAACCTTCCGTGCTCCCAGCCCCGCGGGCCCAAGGACAGCTCAGAGGCTAAAGCGGACAGGTGACAGAGGAAGGGGTTTGTGGGGCTGTCAAGAGTCTTCATTTCCCATTCAGCACTCCCCGAGGCCTTATATGTGTCAAACTCGGTGGGGGGCGGGGGAGAGGGAGACCAAGGTCATTCCACCTTGGGAGGCTTGCGGGGGAGGGCAGGAGGGGAGAAGATGACAGGGCCAGGTTTTGAGGGAGGTGTGAGCGTTCTTTGGTTGGAAGGGGCCACAGAAGGAGGGGGGCAGGGGCTGACCTGGCGTGAGAAAGCCAGGTTGCTCCTCAGGTGATGCCCGGCAGGGTGGAAGGGTGTGGGACACAGATGAACCGTGGGGAGGGCCAGTGCCATGCCCTTGCCCCTTTCAGTCCACTCCCCAAAGCGGCAGCCAGAGGGGTCCAGTTCGGAAGCCCCAGGGGCGCCGGCCTCTCATAGCTCCTTGCGAAGTCAGGCACGCTTCTCCCTCCAGACCTCTGCACTGTGTTATCCCTCCACCTGGAATGCTCCTGCCCAGACACCCAGGTGGCTCCCACCTTCTTCAGGTGTCTGCTCCAGTGTGGCCTAAACAGGCGTACCCCACTTTCTACCCTGGCACGCTCTCACTTCCTTCTTGGCTTAATTTCTTTGGGACTCAGGATCACCACTTGACATTTACTTAGTTATTGTATTACCTGTCTCCAGTCGTTAGCATGTAAGCTCCATAAAGGCAGAGATGTTTGTTTTGATCAGGCACGCAGTAGGTGCTAACTACCATTTGTTGATTTAGTGGATGAATGAATAAATGAGCGTCCTCTGGCTGGCCCCCATCCCCACCTCCACTGAATCAAGGATGCCTTGGTTTGCTGCTAACTCAGAGTGCAGTTCGCCCAGCTCTGGGCCTGGGCACTGGAAGTGGCCGGTCCCAGAAGGGCTACTTGGGACCCCTGGGTTCTAGGCAGCAGGGACTTCAGACGCGGCCTCTGCAGTCTAGAGACTGAAATGCAGCCTCTCTGTGGGTGGTGATCTCAGTATGCGCTTGGCCACCCTGGGCCTCACACAGGTCTGGAGAGGAATGAAGAGCCCGGGCAGGACGCCTGGAGTTGGATGGAATTTATTATTTCGAAGGCTCCCTGAGTTTTAAGGTTAACGCACATACTTTGGGGTGGGGGGGGGCAGATGCAAAAAATAAAACCCCAAACCTAAAGGAAACAATCTGGGGAGAGCTGGAGGGGAGGCGTGAAATGGACGAAACATATGTGCCAAAGCCTGAACAAACAGAGCGGGTGGAAGGGACAGCCCAGTCTAGGGCCTTTGAGAAAAATCACCATTTAGAAAGCTGCTTGGGAAGAGGCAGAAGGTTCCAGAATGTGATCTTTCTTCGAGGCTGCATCCCTCACTGGTACCAAAGAAGGTAAAATATAAGAGGAAGCTAAAGGTGACAAGAGGCAAAAGAAGCCTGGGGACTCAGAGGCCCAACCATACACTTAGCTCTGCCACAGATGCTGTGTGATATATTCCTTCCCTCTTTAGGCCTCTGTTTTTGTCTGTCAAGTGAGGGGTTTGAACACTGGGCCTTCCAGCTAGCTGTTCCATTTCTTGGTATTTAAACAGCCTCCTTCAGAACAGCCAGCTGGGCTTTCCCAAGATGCCAGCTGTGTGCCCTTGCAAGTTATTACAGTGCAGTAGAACGTAGAATGGAAGTTCCCAGTTGCTCAGTGCACAGCTTGTGCAGCTGTACATGGTAGTCTCATCTGCCTGGCACTGCAGACACTAGTACCCTTTTTAAAAGCGATCAAACCCTAATATTTGGGAAGGCTCCTCTGAGAGCTGTTCTGGGTAACTGGGGTACTGGATTTAGCTTCTAGACTGTGTAGCGTCCAGATGGCTGCTGGATTGGCCCCGCTTTGCTCAACTCAAATTTTCCTCTGAAACAGAAAGGAAAAGCTTGTTTCCCTGCAGGTCCCAAATGTGCTGTCTGTCTGCTGACCCTTGTGCTGTGTCCAGCAGGGGTTTTAGGAGTTCTTCTCTGGAATCCTGAGCCACGGCTGCTCAACTTGGCTCCTGCTTCAAAGGTGACCTGGATTGACACCTGCTGTGTCTCCCACCTCCATCTGCAGCAGCGTGGAGAGGAGCAGAGCTGAGACAGGCCCAGAGCCGAGGCAGTTGGGCAGGCGAGCGGGGTTCCAGGGTAGCCCCCCAGGGCCTCTCCCTCTGCCCGGACACACCCAGGCCGCCCTATTAATAGACCAGCTGCAAGAACGCTGCCTCCTTCCCAGTTTCCATTTCACTTGTACTAGATCTGGTGTCCCAGTGGGGACAGCTTCCTTGCAAAACAAACAGCAGAATCAATATTTCCTTCACGGGGGGAGGTATCGGGTCTTCAGGCAGGCCAGGCCCTCTCTCTACTCCTGCTCACCGGGTCCAAGGAAAGGGGCCCACAGGCCACTAGGCCCTTTCCTGCCTCAATTCAGCAGATTACATTAAATGAACAGACATTTATCGAGCATGTTCCATGTGTCAAAGCCCACTGGGCATAGGGAGAGAAGGATGAATAAGACAGTTCCTGGGCCTCGAGGAGCACATGTGTTGCGGGACACAGACACATAAATGAAGCTTATGGGCCAATGCATCATTGGCAAGACAGAGTAAGGCCAGGAGACGAGTGTCTGAAACCCTCCATCTTTGGGCACAGTCTGTGCGTGACACACAGAGGAAGCAGACTCGCATGCCCTGCAGCATGCATAGCGGGAGCGTGAGGACACTGTCTCCGGGGGGCTGTCCGGGGGGGGTCCCCTACCCTCTCCAGGCCTCACAGCAGAGTTCTGGGTGAGGTGGCTCCTCCCAGGGACTGCAGGGGCACCTGGCTGGGCCCAGTACGATTGTGTCCAGCGTCCTGCCGGACAGCCCAGGACAACTCATAAAAGGTCCTGGGGAAGCCTGGTAAAGATGCAAATCCAGGCTGCCACCCTAGAGATTCCGCTCCATACACTCTGGCTGGGGGAGAGGTGGTGCGTGGGAACCCGCCCATCAGACAGGCACCTCGGGGGATTCGGAGCAGGAAATCCTCAGGTCACACTCTGAGAAGCACTGCCCGGGATGTGGGCCCCTTGGGCCAGCTCCAGGCCACCTGTGCCCCGCTCAGCCTCTGTGCACCCGCCCTCGGCAGCACTGGTGTCCATCAGTGTCTGGTGAATGACACGTTTGTCGGAGAATTCCCCCAGAGTGAGAAGGGAGGGGGGTGCCGAGCTGACCCCAGGCCCCCCCTGACCTCCACACCACAAATCTGATGTCCAGGCCTGGCGCCCGGGGGCGTCCCCTGCCATTCCAGCGCAGGCGTCTTTCCCAGATCAGCACTTAACTGACCTCGGCGTCAATGGAGCTCATGTGTGTTCTGTTTTATCAGGATCCTGGGTCCAAGAGAAATCCAAATTCCACATTCCCCAAAGATGTGAACACATCCCCCCACCTATACCCACTACATCCCCATTACACTTTGCTCAGGTGTACCAAGAGGTCTGAGGGTGACCGGAACAATGGCCCCCAGGCAAGTGGCCAGAGCTGTCGGCGGGTTCTCTCCTGTTGTGTAGGCTGTGTAGCTGGCTGGCTGGCTGGCTTGTCCTGACTCCCCCACTGGGCTCCCTGGCCTCACCCCCGCTGGGTCCCGGCCGGGCACCGAGTGGCCCTCCGAGAATAGCTCTGACTGACTAGTCTCCAGGCCCCAGGCTGCTCTGGAGCCTGCCCTGTGTGTGTGGCCGGCCTCACAAACAGGGTGCCACCTGGTGCGAGGTAGAGGCAATAAAGGTGGAACCACTCAAAGGAAGCCAGTCAGGAACGTGGGATTCAGAGCGTCTCTCCGTTTCAAGGGTTATGGAGACATCGGGCACACATGGTCTCATTTCTGTTCCATGTGACCGCTAAGCAAAGGATCGTGGCAATTGCCCCGTCTCTCCTAAAAACAGCTCCATGACCCCAGCCTCTGTCCCCGGGGAGCTGAGGCAGGACTGGTCACAAATATCATGGGGAGTGAGAAGCCCAGAGATACCATCATCACAGCATGGAGAAAAAAAGCATACATGGGGAAACAGAGTCACCCGTGGCTGGAGCATGTGTATCCAAGGCCTTGGTGCCCGAGAGAGGCTTGGGAAGGCCCACACTGGGGGCACCCTTTGGAACTGGCGGGAGGGGGCGAGTTGAAGGTGGTGAGGGATGCTGAGGCCCCACGATGTGGCCTCCTTACCTGGCCTGCTCCCAAGTGAGCGAGGATACTTTCCCACCAGGAAAAGGAGAGGCCTGGGCCTCATGTGGCCTCTTATCAATATGGCCTCCCTCCTGAGGCCTGCTGTGGTCCAGCTTTGCGCCAGGCTATGGGACGGGGAAGTCAAGAAGGGGAGCAGCCCTTGCTATTGGGTCGTCAGGGAATGTACAGAGGGGACAGGTCAAGCCCAAATTGCACGGCAGGGATGAGGATGTCAGAATTGTCCGTGGTTTCTGTGAAGATTGACTGGAGGGGTGGGCTGAGGATGGGGTCCAGAGGACAGGGTGGGTTGGGGTGAGCGGAGGGCAGGTGAGAGGGCTTTTCAGAAACAAACCACTACAGGACAGGCTGAAGACACCTGAGAGAAATGTCATGACAGGGCCAGTGCCCAAGCTTCTTCTCTGAGCCCCTAAATAGTCAATCAATAAAAACCGAGCCAGTTTTCCTGTCCTTGTGTCGTGATTCGGTGTGCAACAAGAATGAGAGGACCACAGTGACTTCAGACCCTGGACATGGAACAGCTTAGCCGGCATGTTTTAGGGTAATAAAGGCGACTAGTGGAGAAGTGCTTCCTTCCCCCAAAGTCTCCATTAAGCTCTGGAATATGGGTGACACGTACAACGAGGAGGACACGGCGCAGTTAGAATTCTGCCAGCAAACATTCTAAAATATTCATGAAACACAGGACCAGGACTGACTGTTAACACTGCAACTGGTTCCCTCCAATAGAGTGACAAATGGGCGCCAAGCACTGTCATCTGTCCCTTTGATCTTTCCAGGTCCCGCCAGGGAGCAGAGTGGGGACTCGGGCAGCCTGGGGAGGCTGCAGAGGAGGGGTCCGGGGTGGGGGAGAGCAGAACCCTCCAGGTGGCTTCTATTTCCATGTAAGCAGGCGAGAGAACAGTGGATGTCTTTAGATTACGAGGCAAAATAACGGATCCTCCAAGTCCTACTCCATCAAAAGTGATTAGTGGGGGGTCCCGGGGATTCCACTCCACCGCACTGGCCCCCTCTGTGGAAGGAGCATTGTTAGATACACAAATCCCAACAAATGGCATAGGCAAAAAGCAAAATGTCTAAAAAAAGTAAATTGGCCTTCGAAAGAAAATAAGGAGGAAAAGAATAAAAATGAACTCCGGGCTTTCTTGGTTAAGAGCTTCTTCAGAGCTTCTAGACACACTGAGGGGACCACAGTACAAAATTGCTGCAATTTAACAGGACGCCTAATTAAAAGGAGCGACATGAAGGGCCTTTTCTTCCTACTCTGGGTTGGCTTCTTTCTGTGCAGGGTTCAAAAGTATGACAACTGGAGGACAAAGAGTTATGTCCCCAAACAATGAGATGTAGCATATCGGCTACTGAATTACTGGTTTTTATGTCCTTCTGTCCAACAAATGCTGCTGAAGCTTTTTATGTGCCAGCCGCTATGCCAGGAGCTGAGGTCGCGGCGAAGAAGACACTGGTGGAGCCGGGGGCGGGGGCGGGCAGGGGGAGAAGAGAAGGTTCAGACAAGGGAAACGCAGCGCAGCGCGTGCCCAGGCAGTGGGGCACGCGGTCTCCCGAGGAGGGGCGGGTAACCCTCGCCCCAGCTCTTCCCCATCCCCCCCCATGTTGGCGAAGAGGACATTCCCTGAGAGTACTCTCTTACTCTTACTTTAAAAAAGGAATGTTTTCAGGGAGCAGGGCATGGGGAGTGACTGTGGAATGGGTCTGGGTTTCCTTCTGGGGGTGACGAGAATGTTCTGGAACTGCAGAGCAATGATGGTTGCCAAACCGTGTGAGTGTGCGAAATGCCGCCCAACTGGACACTGGAAAACAGTGAATTCTGTGTTTATGTTTATTTTACCACCATTTTTCAAAAGTAATGTTTTCTGAGGTCACATTCCATTCTCTGCTCACAAGGTCAAGCGCTGCCCGAAAAGCCCTGAGTCGGGGGCTGTTTGGGGGTGAGGGGGGAGGATCCTGAGATAGTGAAGCCTGCCCAGAGGCTTGCCACTCCGTCTCCTTCTGCTCAGTGCCGGCTCCTGGCTGGGCTTCAGCATCGCCGGTGACAAGGGCCCACCAGGCCACATCATAGCCACCCTCCGAAAGGCCACGGAGAACTGCTCCCAGCAGCATGCGTCTTCTGGAGCTCTGCCTGGTCTAGTTTTAAGTTCTCCAGTGGCAGAGCGATGATGGTGCCACTCCTCCTCTTGAGAAGCGTCTGCTATTCCCACAAGTTCATTTCGGGGAAGGTGGCCGGTCTGGGAAGGTGGCACAGTCTCCTTCCTGTCACCCCTTGATGCCTCCCAACGCCACCCTCCTGTTTCCAGGTACACGTGGGTCCCCTCCTCTTGGGGGAGGAGGTTCACCTGACAAAGATCTGGGGAGGCCGCTGGGGGCAGCAGGGGATGGGGGTAGGGAGGGAAGGGAGGAGGTAGAAATGGAGCCTGCCCTGGATTTGGCTGAGACCCCGAGCCAGATCCTTCCCTTGGATCTGAACTTAGCCACCAAGCATTACACTCATTGTCTGTGTTTCCCCTCTTCCTGTGACTGTGCAAATATTTAGCTTCACCTTCGTGCAGCCGGCCGCCCATCTGTTAACATGCTGGCCAGACCGGGGCCTGGTGGCACGGAACTGACCCAGAAGTAGGTATAATCCTCTCTTCTAAATGTGCTTAATACCATCGATAATCTTGTCACATAAATCTCCCGGTTAGCAGTGAGCTGTGGCTATCGCTGCTAGACTCCAAGAATCTTTCAGTAACGGATTCCACCTCCTGTAATCCATCTCCTTTCTTATACCGATTTCAGCTGCCATGTTGCTGAGTGCTTGCGAGAACCACCCCGGCCTTTAAAGGCACTGTTTCTTGGAGCAGTCTCTTGCAGGCTAGGCCAGCCGAGCCAATCCATGCATTCGTCTGGCCTTTCTGAAGGCCCGTTGCTCTCTTTCTGTGCATCTATACCCATGCTGGTGGCCGTTCCTACCGTGGGGTCTAACAGGTACTATGGTCTGGGTCTTCCACTTTCTCTCCTTGTTTGAGGCCAAGTGTCTACACCAAGTGGTGTTGCCCTTGACTTTCTCTGCCCCCCCCCCCACCAGGCATCCCCCAGTCTCCCTGGCTAAGGACTTGCTCCAGCACTGCCAATGTGGGGTTATGGTGTGGCCAGAGGCTTGGAAGGATGTGATCAGTTCAAATAGTTTCTACGTTTCTCCAAAGAAATTAAACCCAAGTTGTTAAATCACTTCCAAGGGATTTAGTTACCAGCCTAAACACCGCTGGGCAGAGCCAGTACTCCCCAAATGTAGACGCTCTGCTCCCAGAGTTTCTGCTGTTTTAATCCCCAAAGGGCAAATCTGGGAGGAGTGTGCCTTTCTCCAGGAGCTCGATACACAGCTCTGTTTCCAACTCCTAAGTGATTAAAGAATAAATATCCTCCGAGGAACACTGACGCCTGCCCCAGGATGGGCTCTGGGCAGCCAACAACAGCTGCATTCGCAATTGGGCTGCAATCTAATTTCATACCTAGACTCAGGGGACCAGCTGGGGAAAAGACACAGCACAGGCCCAGCCGGCTGACTGGAGCCTGCCTGGGGATCGCTTGTCTCCTGAAATAGGCCTCTAAGCCTTGGCTTACACTTGGCTGGTTTTGTCTGGGTGGCTGTGTGGGCTTGTAGAAGTCCTCTCCTTGCCCAGTGCGTGCCTCGGAACTCTCCTGCTGCGAACCCCACAGTCAAAATGGCCTCTTTGAGGATGAGGTGTGGCCAAGACCACAGCTCCAGCACGTTCTTCTCCTTTTACTTACAATGAATCAAAGAGGGGTAGAGACGGCGGGGAAGAGAATTTCCCTCTGAATTAAAGCCAGTGAGTGTGTGGTTGTTGGATTTAAAGAATTTCCTTGATGGCGCTCTGCATTTGATCAAGAGCCTTCTGCCGGAGGAATAACCAGCAGAATCTGTCCATTCCCATTTTCTCATGCCAGCCACAGCAGAAGTCTTGCCCCAAACTCACAAATCTGTCTCTCTCTGCAAACACCATGTGTAAATGCAGACACCAGCACAGGTGCCCTCCCACGCGGAGGGGACGCTGCCGTAGGACGGGAGAGGGACGTTGGGAGCACCCGCCTTCTTGCTTTACTCGCCCTTGGAGAGTTTTCCAAATTGGAGTCCATATGTCACAGGAAACAGGTGGGTGGTCATTAGAAAGCCCATGGAAACAGTTTTTGACATGGAGGAAAAAGGCGAGATGGTATTTCATATCAACTCAGCAGTGAGGTCAGCAGGCCATCCTGCTCCTGGATTACATTCAGAGCATCAAGAGCATCCTTTGCGAAAAACCAGCCCCCATTCAGGTAGGCCTTCTTTAAGGAGCTAGGATGAGATACTTTCGTGGAGCGCGGCAGTTCCCTAGGACATTGCGACAAATCACCGCAAACTGGGGGCTTAAATGATAGGAATTTATTCTCTCAGCTCTGGAGGCCGGGAGTCCAAAATCAAGGTGCCATCAGGCCGTGCTCTCTCTGAAGACTCTAGGGAAGAGTCCTTTCTCATCTCTCTCAGCTTCTGGTGGCCGCGGGCGTTCCCAGTCTGTGGCTGCGTCACTCTGATCTCTGCGTGTCAACCTTCCCTCTGCTTTCTCTTCAAAGTGTCCTCGTCATTGGACTGAGGGCCCACTCTGATCCAGGGCAATCTCATCCTGAGAATCTTACCTTCGTGACATCTGCGAAGACCCTATTTCCAAACAAGGTCACACTGGAGGGCTCCGAGTGGACCTATATTTTTTGTACAGGGGCCACTATTCAACCCACTACAAGGAGTGTCCCTGAAATAAAATCCTGTCTGTCTAACCCTGCTTTCTCACGGATTCAAATGTTTTAAAGAAGAGAGGAGTTTCTCCGGAGGACGCCTATCTCAAGAACACAGCTCAAATCTCTACCTGGGGGGGCTGGGGGTGCCAGGAAATCTCAGCAAGTTTACCGGTGAGCGTAGGATGGACGGGGTTGAGACACAGAGCCTAGCCCTCCCCCAGTTGCATCCTCAGTCCACTAACCAGATGGCTGACGGGCACCCCGAGAAGTCTCTGTGGGGCAGGGCAACCTCTGACAGCTGAGAAAGCAACTGCCAGCCCCCTGGGGGCCCCCTGATACCTGAATCATCAGCACCCCTAGACCTTTCCACGCTCCACCCTGCACCATCCCTCCTGGCTCAGTGTTGGGGCTTAGCAATGTTAAATAACAATAATAATAATAACACGTCTGAGTATGACGCTTTAATAGCCAATCTGTCATTTTCCTACTTTATTTCTGAGATTTTAAGAACTGTGCCCTTCCTGCACGAAACAACAGGGTGCATTTATATTAAAAATGAAACTAATTAAAATGTTTGAAAACCATAAACCACACCACCATAAAGCAGCAGCAGCCCTATTTTTCCAGTCTAAAAAGATTTTTCTTCCTCATTTTGTGGCCTGCCCCGATGAGCAGGCTGCCGGAGTCGGGGAGGCGCTGGAGCTTGGAGCCTGGGGGCAGGGGTGCTCGCTCGGAGGGAGGCCTCTGGTTGCCCAACTCGGGCATGGCGTCCGGGGGAAGTGAGGCGGGGGCAGCAAGCTACCCTGAAGGTCATCAGAACTCAATCCACATCACGAATGCTTGTGTCTTGGGAGAGATTCCAAAGGCTGAACTCGGAGGGTGCACTCACAGTGG
Organism: Halichoerus grypus; assembly: GCF_964656455.1. NCBI lineage: Eukaryota > Metazoa > Chordata > Mammalia > Carnivora > Phocidae > Halichoerus > Halichoerus grypus. The sequence goes on along the minus strand of NC_135721.1, from coordinate 18,307,078 downwards.
TTCTTAAACACGCCGCCACAGTGCTGAGCAGGGTGTGCGTGGCGGCAGCGTGAGGCCCCCCTGTCCCTCATCACAAATGCGCTGTCCAGAAGAGAAGGGCACCGGGGTGATTCTCCGATTGGGAAGCTGCACTCACAGAAGGTCCCTGCCAAACCACCTGGGCCATCCGAACCTCCTCGGGAAACAAAGTGTACACGTTTGCTGAATGACTAAAGAGAGAGGACCTGAGGGATGTGCAAAATGCTGGGTGGGGTGGGGAGGACGTTCATTGGAAGGCCAGATGTTTCTACGGGCTGTGCCAAAGGAGGGGCCTGGCATCCTCGGAGGAACACGGTAGAAACCAGTGAGATGTCATTGTGTAAATGCTCATACTTTGTATTTTTTCCGATGAGCATCCATTTCTTTAAAAAAATCAGCCCCTAGGAATTTATCTATAAAACAAAACTCATGTCACCCACACCCCCAGGATTTTCTGAACACATCTCGTTTGCCCAGTGATGGGTTAGGTTTTTTGTTGTTTTTTTTAACCTGGACTTTCCCTAATTGATATACTAATCCTGCAAAGTAGTATTGCTGTTGTCCCCATTTTACAGATGAGGAAAATGAGACCACAGAATGGTTAAGCATCTTACCAATGATGCGAGCCCAAGGCTGCCTGTCTTGAAGGCCTGTGCTCTTTCCAGGTCATGCTCTGCTTTGCATGGTACTGTGGGCTCGCTCGCCTGCTCTAGCCAGACTCACCGGCGTCAGAGGTGGGTTTGCAGCTGATGTCTGGCTGAAATGTGGGACACGAGGGGTGCAGAGGTACAGAGGTGAGAGATAAGAGGCTAGCAAGGTGGGCCTTAAGCCACTTTATCTTCAGGCCAAGTTTGGGGTATTTGCACATTTTTTAAAGTAGGCGCCATGCCCAGCATGGAGCCCAATGCAGGGCCTGGACTCACCATCCTGAGATCAAGAGCTGAGCTGAGATCAAGAGTCAGACACATAACCAACTGAGCTCCCCTGCCAGGGGCCCCTGCACATTTTTTAAAGCGGCGGTGTGACAAGATCAGATTTGCAGTGACGGGAGAATGGATGGGAGGAAGGCATAGACTGGAGGTGGGGAGATGGGTGTGGCGGCTGTCTCTGTTCCCTAGGTGAGCTTCGATGGTGTTCCAGACTACCGCAGTAGGCGTGGAAATGGAGGGAAGCAGATGGACTCGAGAAACATCCAAAGGTGAAGCTGGTGGCAGTGATGGGGACAGGGAAGGAGAGGGGATTCCAGGTAGCTGGGCTGCTGGGCAGTGGGGGGACCTGGCCCGGAGCCAGGCATGTAGGGGAGGAGCAGGTTTGAGCCTCAGGACAGGGAGTTTAATTCTGGGCACTTCATATTTGCAGCTCCCAGAGGAGGCAGGCATCCAGGCAAAAGACTTGACAGCGAGAAGCATGGGCTTTGAGCTAAGAAAGGGCTGAGTTCAAATCTCACTTCTACCACTTAGGAGCTGGCGTGTTGAGCAAACTCCCCAGGCTTTCTGAAACTCAGTTTCCTCACTTGCAAAATGGGGATAATTGCAGGCTGACGACACGGGGCTGTTGTAAGAACAGAGACAAAACATGTAAAGCTCTTGGCACCGTGCCTTGGACCTCCACAAATGGTTTTAAAAGCAAAACAACATAAAAGAAGAAGAACAACAACACAACTCTCACAACAACCCCCAACAAACAGAATGTGGCTTGGAGCCCAGGGCTGTTCAAGGCACCAGCTCTGGATTTGAGATCATCAAATACAGGAGATGATTTTTCATTTCAAGGAAGCACAGTAATTGCTTTGCAAAATGCCTTACTTTGGGATCCTTTTAATCAGTGAGGAGCTACATGCATTTCAAATACATAGTTAATGTATTTGCAGGCTCTTGACTACTCTCACTGAGATGCCACGTGAAGAACAAGAAGCAGTCGTGGAACCTCTCTGAAAGGAGACTATAGTACCACGGAAAAGTGGAAGACGATTTTCAGAAGTGCGCAGCTATTTTTTTTTTTTTAAGTAAAGCAAGTGATTTCCATGACTACACCTTCTTCTACCCACAATATAATTTGATAATTCAACACTTATTTCCTAAGCACAGAGCAGGCAAGTGTGAGGTGCTCGCGATGTGAAACCCAAGGCAGGATCTTATGTCTCAAGGACCCACTTTGTACAGGGAGGGAGACAGAGAGGAAGAGACCACACGGTGAAGACCACGTAATAATAATAATGGTAGATCACACGTATAGTGTCTACTAGACACTAGAGATGGCTGGAAGGATTTGTATTATTAATTCATTTACTCTCCCCCACAACCCAATTAATAGATGGTATTATTATCCCATTTTCTAGAGGAGGAAACCAGGCTCTGAGAGGGGAAGTAACTTGCTAACGGCCACACAGCTAGAAAGTAGAAGAGTCGGGCTTTGAACTTGGCAGCTCAAATCTGGAGTCTGGGCTCCCAGTCCCATTACGGTGCAGGCAAGATGTGTAAGTACTTACGGGTATCCCAACTAGGTTTGATTAATGGGTTGGCCAACCCATGACCGTTTTTGCCCTCCGCACAACAACCAAACCTTTGGCCTGGACTGCCCCCCCAGCTGCAGCCCCTCCCCTTCTCTCTAGTCACTCCTGCCCTGGTGTCTGATAGGTCACATCTGAAATGCTGGAACAACACCTCTAATTACAAGGGGGAGTTACTCATTTACCAATGACCAGCTGCTTCAGAACTGCCCACAAAGTTGGCAAAGGTCACAGAATTTCTTTAGCCGCCAGAGTCCCTAGACCAGACAAGGTCAGGGAGAGGTCCTTCTGAAGAGTCCGCGCCAGAGACGCAGGACAAGTGTAGACCGGCTCTGCCCAGATCCGCACATGGGGCAAAGACTTGGAAGCTTCCTCCCCTACTCTCCTTTTAGATTTTCCTGGGTGGGTGGGGGGGGGGCAGCCACTCTTCTGTTCTGAGCCAAATTCTCGGCTTTGATAACAAAAGTAGTACTGGACCCCAGCCAGGAAGCCCTGTGTATCTTTCATAGGACCATATGGAGACCCCAGGGGTCTGAGCCAAGGGGAGGCATGGCTTCACAGCAGGTGATGGATCCTTCAGGCGGTAGAGCAGGACCCACAAGCCCACTGGAGATGGGTGTTGGCCAAGCAGGGCTCGTTCCACTAGCACCGAAGCTGCTGATGCTTGACCAGCTGTCTGAATGGGGGTGCACTGGTGGTCCAGTCTTTGCCACTGAGGGAACCGGAGGTGGGTGTGAGTGGTGGCGGGAAGGTTGCTGCTGACTCAGGCATGCCCCCAGAGCCCACCTGGGCCCTGGCTGGGAAGCCAGACTTCCAGGGATGGGAGGTAAGGGACACAAACTATCTGGACTTGGGACAGGTTTTCAAGAAACACCTAGACTCTCGTGCTGGATGTGGCAGTTACTAATTTCTTCGGGGAGGAAGAGTCTGTTAGGAAGCATAATGCTCCTTTTATAGAACATTCGGACCTGCCAGGTGCAGACTTTCCCCATAGCTGTGGGAGCTGTTGGATCAATGGGGCCCCATCAGCCTGGTGAGGGAACTGCTGGGATCTCAAAAATGGATCATCCCGAACGCCCAGCACCGGTTTCTTCCTCAATTATTTACAAGGAACACGACGTGGTGCAATGGAACCCAATTCATAACGCCTTTTTAATGCCTTTATAACACAATATTCACAATATTCCCTTCTAATCTAGTAGATGACAAGTTGCCACCATTGAATTCCCATTAAAATGAATTATGGGTACAATATATTTTGCCCAATATCCTCTCCTCAGCCTAATATTGTGGGGGAATAAAATCACACCCTCAGCATATTCCTGATATGGGAGGTGACGGCAGCGCGAGTCTGTCTGTTCTGCTCCCGGCCGGGCAGACGGGTGGCAGGGCCCTGGAGCTCAGTCAGTGGGGAGCTGTTGTGGCTCAGATCCTTCCTCCTCTCTGCCTTCTTCTTGTCGTGAGGATCCACTCACTACAGCAGCATCGTAAGGAGGTGGCAAGCGCCCTGTCCTGCGTGGGGCCAGACGGCGTAAGCCTGGACCCTGCATCACCTCACTGCGCCATATAAGGAGGATGTGCAGGGCACCTGCCTCATACACTCGTGGGATGCAGGGGGTTAACACGGGCAGAGACTCTCAGAGCCCTGGCTGGCTCATAGTGAGGACTCAATAAACATTAGCGTCGGTGCTGCTGCTGGTGGTGGTGGTGGTGGCAAGGCCAAGGACACGTCTAGGGTCTCTGCTGGCTGGCAGTCCTGAGTTGCTTCCTCCCGTGGCTTCTGAGTGCACGGGGTTAAAGTGCACACTTGTGCTGGGAGGCCCACGTCTCTGGCTTGGAGAACCCTCCCTGCTGGTGAGACTGGTAACCGCTAGTGAGCCCAGCACATTTGAGGCTTTACTCGCAGCCCCAGCTCTTGGGGATGGCAGGGAAAGTGAGCACACTTGCCCACCAACTCGCGCCACCAACAGTGCATTATGGTGGGGACCCCTCAGTGACACCCAGCCCCCGACCGGCCCAGGCAGCCCCCCTGCCCATTCTCAGGAGCTCCCCCTCACATTGCCATCAAGCCCCTGTCAGTGTGCATTTGACCTCACGCCCGGCCACCCTGACCAGCACCCCCATTTCTCTTCATACGGGAAATTACTCAGTGCCTCAGCTTTCCCTGAATTTACACAGATGTTTCCTCTCTCTTTTGATGGCATGGCATTTATTTATTTTTAATATTTTTCATTGTAAAATATATATGCTATACTACTTGCCATTTTTACCATAACGACCCGCGACAAACGGTAGCCTTTTCGTTCTTCTCTCTGTTCCCCTCGAGCAGTGCTGAGCTCACAGAGAAGACAGCGTCCGACGTGAGCGGCCAGCCCGAGATGCTACGGCATCTCCACTCCCCAGCCCAGGTGTCAATCCAGCAAGACGACGGAGCTGCCCCCTTAAGCTCGGGTATTGCCCCAAGCTCACCAGGCCATGGCTGTGGGCAGTTGGGATGACCTAGAATGCCCTTCCGGAATGAAACTGGCCAAAGCACTCTGAAAGCAGCCACTAAAGTGGACACCAGCCGTGGGCTCTGTCGTGGACCAAAACAAGAAACCCCGAGAAAGAGGCTGTGGCTTCAAGACTCCACGGTCTCCCACGTCCTGCATCTGAGCACAGTCTGCACTGCACACATGGCTTGGATGTTAAGGAAAGAGGGTCAGCTGACCAGAGAGAAAGGGAACAGAACTGCAGCCGGGCCTTCTAGGAGGAATGGGGCTGCGCCCCGAAATCCTACATGTGCTTTGGTCCTAGCCTTCGTGATGGTTTCAAATCGCTGATGAACAAAACTGCTTCGGTGGGGAGCCTGCAGGTCTCTCTTTAGGAGGTGCTGTGAGTGTCAGGGAAATTAATGGCAAGATGTTCAGCCAAGTGGCTCATTCAACAGATTTCACTGAGTGAGGATGGTTCTGGGCAGGGCCCCTAGAGAGCTCCATGCCCAGCTCTGGAGTAGACTGCCCAGGGACGAGTCCCAGGCTGCTGAGTGATCTCAGCCGAGTCCCCCGGCCTTTCTCGTCTCTAATGGTGGTAATAGTAAGTACCTCAGAGGGCTATGATGAAGATTTTAAAAGTTAATGTTGGGAAAGTGGTTAGAACAGTGCCTGGAACAAAATAATTCTTACACGAGCACCTTAAATAAAATAACCAAATAAATGCAAAAGGCTGCCAAGAATTGCAGGCAAATGGGAAAAAGTCCCAAGAAAATACTAATGTTGAAGAGGAAAGTACTAGTGCTGAATAAATACTAATGTTTGTGATCCCATGAACCCAAACACTTTGGGAGAGATGGGAAGGGGCGCAGGACCTAGGGCTAAGGCCTTGGTATGTAAAATCCGTACTGTGATCCAGACCTCATTGTTGGGACCCAGGTCCCATCTGCAAGCCCGTGAAGGCTTCCTTCTGGCTCCCCATGTGGGTCCCATCTTCATCAGCCTCATCATGGGCATCCACAGAAATTACTCATTATTTGAAGGCTGATCTGCCATGTAGGTAGAGATTATGTCAAAGGCATTCATCCTCTCGACCCCAGTAATAGGGGCTAAATAAATGAGTACAAATTTATAAGCATAAATTCATTCATTCTGTCCTTACACACTTACTGAGAATCTATATGCTGGGATCACACGGAGGCTATTTCGATGGAGTTCACTGCCTAATAAAGATACAAATGAATAGATGGGTAAGTACCATATATTATAGGCATTACATAGGAACATAAACGACAGTGTTATGGGAACAAGAGAAATAATAGCATTTTTTTCCCTCCACCACAGAGGTAGTAACATGTAGGCTGTCAGTTGTTGGATGAACAGGAGTTTTTTTCTGGGTGGGCAAGAGTGAGGGGCAAGTGCAAAGGCCCTGGGGCATGAGAATTCTACTTACATCTGGGGAGTTGTGGCTAAAATGGGTGGTAGGGGTGAACTCTCAAGTGATCCATGGTTTGGGCACCCAGTGTGTTGGTGGATTTCCCTCAGCCATAAACACAGTCCCACGAAAACACAGGAGTGTGGCGGTAGTAATCTATGATCTGGTGTTGGCATTTAGGGAAGCAAAAGATAGCAGAATCCCTGTACACAGCAGTGAGTGCTGAAATGAATCAGTAACAGGTAGACTGTACTCACAAAGGTCACTGCAGCTGCTTTTGGCAAACCACTGTGCCAGGCAAGGTCTGGGAGATGGATGAAGGCACCCACACTGTCACTAGGGAGCATTCCACACAACGGATACAGTTGTGTTTTGTTTATTTTTTTATACAATGAGGAAATGTATTAGCTCACATATCAAGAAGCCCAGAGGCAGGAAGGAATGCACATTAGGGCTCTGGTTCCATATTTCTGGAATTTTCTTGTTTTCCCCCCCCCCCCCATTCCTCATGTGTTGGCTTCATCCTCAGTTTGTAGCGTGATGGTTTAAGGCAGCATGTCCAGACATGACAGTTTAGAGGAAGAAAGATGGCCTTTTTCTTATGACTCTTCCTCAGAGGGAAGAAAACCTTTCCCCAAAGTCCCAGACAGCATTACCCTCCTGTTCCATGGCTATACTTAGGTCACATGACCCTTCCTAAACCAACAATGGCTAAGGGGATTGGGATCACCAACACCTGGCTTAGAACCATCATAATCCCAGTGGGGGCTAGGGTTCAATTTCCCTAAGGTACGAGAGGTGGTGGATACCTGACCAGAACTGAGATTCTGTTAGGAAGGAAGAGGGGAACAAAATGCACATCAGGTAGACAGCCAGCAACACCCCAACCCAAAGGTTGTTTTGTCAGGCCTGGAGAGGTTCCCCAGCTTCTGTGCTCCCACAGCGAGAGCTACCTGACTCATCTGCAGTCTTGGCCACCTTCCTATTCCTATCCCCACACCCAACCCGCCAACTTCAGGGCCGCTTCTAACCTGATGAAGGAATTCTTTAAGTAGTATGTCAAGAATCTGAAATCATGTTCAGGGCCAGTCTAGTGCTGAGGTGGGTTTCTTTTAACCTAGTAAAAGGCTACCCTGTGCTCAGAAGGTTTCTCTGCTGCTAGAGGAGCTTCCCCAGGGTAACCTGAAGGCAGATGCTGTTCTAGAATCACAGAGAGGCTCACAGATGAGTCAGAGCTGGGGCCCAGGGCTGGCCAATGTACCGGGAGAGGTGGGTAAATCTACTCTTGATGAGGGAGAGAAGCCTTCAGTGTGGAAGTCCCTGGCCCACATTTTACAGCCAGCTGGAAGCAGACCAGCTTGGGATAGCCATCGATGAAGCCGGGCTCATGAGTCTGTCCTTCTGCCCCAGCTCGTCTCAGTCATTTAAATCCATGTTTTTAAAATAAAGAAGTCAACTCCGAAAGGATGAGTGATTGGGATCCTTCCAACTCTCCCCAGCTCCTCAACACCAGCCTCTTAGCCAAGGGGAGTCCTGTGGGCTTCGATTCCTCACCCTCCAGGTGTGAGGGACTCCCTCTAGCACCCCAGCTCTGTCTGGAAAGGGCAAGGAGGCTTGCTCGCTGACAACGCAAGGTATGGCCTATGGGGAAGACTTTGTGGCCTCTAAGGACCACAGAGGGTAGGGGTACGGGTGGAGGTTAGCACGCTTAACCAAAATGCCTTGGCCTCAGAAGCGGGTCTAACGAGGACCCCGTGTGGGGACTGTGGCAGCCAGCAGCCAGGGATGTAGTCTAGGGAGGGAGGTGCTGACTACTGGCCTTCTGCTATCAGTGTGCACTCAGCTCCATCCCCGGCCCCGAGGACTCCCCTCATGGTGCCAGAGGGTCCAACAAGAGGCAGGAGAGAGGCGGCTGGAACAGCAGGGATCCCACCCTGTCAACAGGAAAGGTGAAAGGTGTGCACCAACAGCCTCCGAGTGCACGCGGATGCTCTGTTGAACGCGCAGAGGAAAATGAGGTTTCTTGCCTACGGGTTCTACAGAGACAAATTCACGATGCAAATGAACACGGCTACTGGAGCCCGTAGCCGGAGCAGCCCGGAGTCCTCCAGAGCCTTCACTGCAGGGCAGCCAACGGGACGCTGAAACTGATGGATAATCTGCCGCGTTACATCCGTTCAGCTCTGCAGGGACTTCACAGAGACCCTTCTCTGTGGCATTATGCTTTGGGAGGGCTCAGGCCAATTTGGCGGCCTGTGTCATGAAAGTGAGTAAAACAGGGACAGGGTCAGCCTGGGTTTGGAGGAAATTCTCCTCCCTGAAATTAAACGAAATCTGTAGATGCTGATGGTGAACGAATTATACCGAGGGGTATTCAGCTCTCCTTTTTGTGTTTATTTCCCCGAGTTATTTTTAGCATTACAGATAGTTCCAGTTAGCAAACGGATTGGGTTCTGAAAGTTCATTTGTAATCTGGCTGTTTAGATTTTGGAACATACTTTCCCCATAAAAAAACTATGTTATAAATGGTGATAAGACTTGCAGGCTAGTTCTCCAAAGCCTATTTAACCCATAATGTAGCTGAAATACTGTCCTTTCGCAATGAAAAAAATTGTTTAATTGCAACATGAGTAATTAAGTAAAACAGGGAAAACCATTAAAAGCGAATAAGAAATAGATTTATGTTCATCTTGAATGATGCTGTTTGCAGGAAACCTAATTTAATTTAAGAAGAGGCCTTTCCAAAGGCTTTTTGGGAAATTGCACGGGATTTAGCCTATTAGGGAGAAAGAGCCATTGGGCTGTCCAATTTTCGGCTACTGAATATCTGCACCACATAACAGGCTCCCTTTCCTGATTTCAGGCTCGTCAGAACGTCTTACCATGTGGATTCTCACAAGGAAAAATTCACTGGCCAAAATCCATGAAGGTGGTCTCTTTGGGGTAGATTTTTAAAATTCTGAGCCATAAATTAGCATCTGTCTATGAGAATGTCCTGGGAAGAGCAGTGTCCCAGTCCCACCGACTCTGGGGGCAGTGACAGGATCACGTGAGGGCCAAGTCCTTGCCAGTAGTGGGTTCTTAAGGTAAATGCACCCTGCAGGGTTCCCTGGGGGCCCACTGCCCCTTCTTCTCTTTGGCAACATAATCCTTGCTTGGTACCTTCCTTCAGACCTCATCAGGCAGCTCTTGGTGTAGACTGGAGGTGTGTAACCCCGGTGTGTATGTGTCATGTGGGTCCCATATTGATTTCCCACACAAGGCCATGTAGAGGATGGTAGCAGATCGACCCTATCTTTTTTGCCAGAGGCAGGTCGTGACCCTTGGCTTTAAGCACGTGTGCTGGAAAGCCTCGTGGTATGTTGCAAAAATGACCACAAATCTTCCATCCCTGAATGCCTGCCCCTCTATAGTACCTCCTGTCAAGAAGCAGGGTCTCTTTGCCCACTCCTTGAATCTGGCTTGGCCACGAGACTTCTTTGGCCAGTAGGATTTTAGCAAATGTGCCTCAAGCAGATGTTACAAAAGCCCTTGAGCCTCGCCCTCTTGCTGCTCTTGGAAGCCCGAGAGCACCGTGTGAACAAGCCTGAGCTAGCTGGATGGAGGATGGCAGGCCCCACGGAGGAGACAGATACACACTGGCTGGCAGTCTGCGAAGCACAGATGTGTGAGCAAGGCCATTCTAGATCAGCCGGCCTCAGCCAACCTGCAGCTGACCACAGACCAATGAGGGAGCCAGCCTGGACCAGAACTGACAGCCAACTCACAGAACTGTGAAGGTGTAAGCCACTACATTTTGAGATGATTTTTCCATAGCAAAAGCTAACTTATCTACACACCTGGCTCTAGTCAACGAGATCTCCTGGCAGCTTTCTTCTGGAATCTAGCCTGTGGCTCACCCCTTACAAATGCGGACGAATACATAGTCTTCTCCCCTCTTTCTGCCCCCTCGGTCACAAATTTAAAGTTCAAGCCCCTCAGGTCTGCCCTCCCTACACTGTAGGTTTTGAAATGGTTACTTTGGAAATCATGACATTTTTCAATGGTACACATTTCGTGACTGACAGATGGGTTTTAAGTCAATGAAGATAGAATCCAAACTGCGGCTGCAACTCAACGTTCAGGCAAAACCCATTAGCTCGGCACGAACATGCACAAAAGCTGTCTCACGGCGCATGATCAGTGCCTGATCATTTATCACAGGGGAAATCACACATTCTCATTCACGGAGCAAGAACAGTCTTCTGGATAAAATCACGCACAGTCTGGAAATTCACCACAAAAGGGACTTGAGTGATTCTCCCAACCGAGCCCACTCAGCAGCCTTTGATTTTCAGTGTGAATACAAGAGGAAAGGGAGGTCTGCTTCTCCTTCTGTAACTGTGCAAGAGCATCCCTTATCCATTCACGGACGCCGAGGAACCACACAAGGGGAAGGGTCCGGCCAGGCGGGGCCTCGAGGTCATTCACATAATTCCCCACGGAAATCTCAGCTCATCTCCCCCCAGGGGGGCATCTCTCCAGAGAACCTAGAGTGTATGGGGAAAGACGCTGTGGCCGGTGCTGTCTCTCTAATGACAAATATCCACCCTGAAAGCCCCAAATGCTCATAAATGTAAAAAAAAAATCAGGGTGTTTGGTGCTCCGAGGGTGGAGCCTACAGGTTTCACGGCCCCTTTCGGTTTTCCTTGGGCCCCCGACACTGGCTAAGTCTCTCTCTTCCAAGCCCAGATTAATTTTTGAGGGCTTAGTTCTGAGGAACGACGGAATGTTTCAGCATGAGTGCTCCTGACCACAAGGAAGAAAGCCCCCAACACATTTCACAGACATCAGCCAGGATTCTGCAAAGTCCATTCTTTCAAGAACAAAATTGCATTTTATGAAGCCGTCCCTTTTCTGTTTCATCTGTCAGGCAGGTTTGCCAAGAATAATTTAAATTTCATGCAGCGGCAACTGCGGAGCTTCATTTCTGCTCATCGGGGCCACCCTCCTGCTGGGGGCCTGACGGCCTGCAGCCCAGAGTGGCCATGGTGGGCCAGGCGCGGGGCTGTCCCAGCTCTCGGCATCCTCATGCCTCTCCAGTCAGGGGAGGGCCCCCACCAGCGCCAACCTCCAGGGGGCCGGTTTCACCCCGTGGGTCTGGACACTTGGTCCGACCGGATCTCTGAGGCAGCTTTTAAAATTAACTTTTATTGAGTGCTTTATGGGTAGCAGGTGCTGTTCTAAGCTTTCCCACACATCCGAATTTAACCAATCCCCACGACCTCTTCACGAGGAAGATGCTATTCTTACTCCCATTTTAGAGACAATGAGACTCAGAGACATAGTCAGCTCCTAAGAGGCAGAGGTGGGATTCAAACCCGGTTCTGTCTGATGTGACAGCCTGAAGCTCTCACTAGCTCTGCAGTGTAGAGTCGGCAGAACCTTTGGGCTACATTTCCCCACCTCACCCAAGGGGTAAATCTGCCCATTTTCTTGCAGACTGGGTTTTGCTGTCAGGTAGGTGGTTGAAGGGCTGGAGAAGTTCTGGTCACAATGCTGCGCTAACGGTTACCATGGAGAGCACACTGTGCCAGGCAGCCTGCAGCGAGCAAAGGAGCCAGCCCAGGCGGTCCGCTTCTCACTCGTCAGGGGCCCTCGGCAAGCCTCATTTCCTCTGGGCCTCAGCTTCTAACTGGCAAAACAGAGCGGCCGGAGGGCACGGTCCCTCTGCTTCTCTCAGGCTCTGGGGACTTGTGTGTGTGTGTGTTTGAGCATGCATCCATGAGTGTGCGGGTGCGTGTGTGAGTGTGCGTATGAGTGAATGTGTGCCTGAGTGTGTATGAGTGAGTGTGTGGGTGTGCGTGTGTGTATGAGTGAATGTGTGGGTGCGTGTGTGAGTGTGTGTGTGTGTATGAGTGAATGTGTGGGTGCATGTGTGCGTGTGCGTGTGAGTGTGTATGAGTGAATGTGTGCCTGAGTGTGTGAGTGTGTGGGTGTGCGTGTGAGTGTGTATGAGTGTGTGTGGGTGTGCGTGTGAGTGTGTATGAGTGAATGCGTGCGTGTGTATGAATGACTGTGTGGGTGCACGTGTGTGTGTGTGTATGAGTGAATGCATGCGTGTATGAGTCTGTGGGTGCGCGTGTGAGTGTGCATGTGTGTATGAGTGAATGTGTGGGTGCGTGTGCATGTGTGTATGAGTGAATGTGTGCCTGAGTGTGTATGAGTGAGTGTGTGGGTGTGCGTGTGCATGTGAGTGTGTATGAGTGAATGTGTGGGTGCGTGTGTGCGTGTGCATGTGAGTGTGTATGAGTGAATGCATGCGTGTGTATGAGTCTGTGGGTGCGCGTGTGAGTGTGCGTGTGAGTGTGTATGAGTGAATGCATGCGTGAGGGTGTATGAGTGGGTGCGCGTGTGAGTGTGCATGTGTGTATGAGTGAATGCGTGCGTGTGTATGAGTGTGTGGGTGCGCGTGTGAGTGTATGAGTGAATGTGTGGGTGCGCGTGAGTGTGTATGGGTGCGTGTGAGTGTGCATGAGTGTGTATGAGTGAATGCATGCGTGAGTGTGTATGTGTGAGTGTGTGTGCGCACATGTGAGTGTGTGCGCATGAGTGAATGCATGCGTGTGTACGCGTGTGTGGGTGCGCGTGTGAGTGTGCATGTGTGAGTGAATGCGTGCGTGTGTATGAATGAGTGTGTGGGTGCACGTGTGTGTGTATGAGTGAATGCATGCATGAGTGTGTATGAGTGTGTGGGTGCGCGTGTGAGTGTATACGAGTGAATGTGTGGGTGTGCGTGAGTGTGCATGTGAGTGTGTATGGGTGCGTGTGTGAGTGTGCGTGTGAGTGTGTTTATGAGTGAATGTGTGGGTGCGTGTGTGTGTGTGTGTGTGTGTGTGTATGTGAGAGTATGTGTTGCATTTGGTCACACCCTCCCCCTGCCTCAGTGGCCCAGGAATCTGTGCTTGTCCAACTGGACTTTCATCAAAGACCAGCAAGAAATCCTCAGGCCACAGAAAAATGAAGAAACATAAAAATCAACAGGCCTAAGGCAGCAGCGACAGAAAGAATTGTCATCACCTCGCTCACCAGCCGCAGGGAGCCTGGTCAGCCTTCCCTACCCTGAGGAGCTGGGACTGTCCCCCACGGCGTGGCAGAAACAGCCCCCATACTGAGGGTGAGCGGGTGGCCAGGCTCATGGGACTCGGGGCAGGAGAGGGGCGGGCTGTCTCTGCATGGGTGGTGATGGCATAGGATGCCAGTGGTCGCCCCCAGCCCCCAGAGAGCTGTGACACCCCGCTCCATGCCCCGCCCAGGGGGTCGCTAAGGCCTGACAGCACTAACACTTGTCCCTGAGAGTCACCTTGGGGACCTTTGCCCGAGTTCTCAGGCAGGACTGGCCCACATGTGGCACCAGACCCTTCACCGAGGACGGCAGGCCAGTGTGTTCAAGCCCCCATCGCCACACTCCAGAGTAGCAGGGACACGTGGCTCTGTTCCTGGCTCCCATGCAGCCCCCTCCCTCAGCCCCCTCCCACCAGAGTGGGGTCTCGGCCCTGTATACACACTGCACTTTCCTGGGAGGAAGGGGTCCGGTGGTTGAAAAAGCTTTAAAATCCCTTCACTCCATCATCAGGCTCACAAGGTGATGCAGACTCATGGTCATCACTGGATGCCCTCCCTCTGGCTCCCCTTGCTGCCATGATGTCACCTTGGTCATGTCATGCTTCCATGTCACAGACGTGAGCTCTAACCACTCAGAAACACAATTTGCTTCCCCCACCTGCTTGGGGCCTAGCTCCTGTTTCTCATTGAAAGACTTACCTTTTTCTCTTGGTGAGGTTAGAAATGATCCTTCTTCTCCGAAGGGGCATGCCCTTGTTCCCTAGGCTTCTCCTGGGTGACAGTGACAACGTGGCAGGGGTGACAACCACCATGTGCCAGGCTCGGCTCTGTTCTGAGCACTGTATATATGTTTGAACTCACACAATGCTCACAACAACTCTGGGAGGCAGGTACTATTACCTATTCCCATTTTGCAGAAGCGAGGCCCAGAGAGGTTAGGTTAACTTGTCCAGGGCTCCTCAGCTAGCAAGAGATAGGGCAGAAGCCAAACCCAGGCAGGCTGGCCCCACAGTCCGTCTTCATCCACAACACTAACCTGCCTCTGCCAAGAACCTCAATGGGAGAGACATTCTCAGGTCATTTGGTCACACTGTTCAGGTCACAGACCTGGTATATCCTGACCTGTGTGTTCCCCGAGGGCCAGAGCTAGGCCTTGGCTACTCGGTAAAGACGCAGCTTGTTGACCAGGGAAACCACAGATACCTTGGTTTGGGCCTGCCTCTCAATTGAGGTGGTGCGGGCATGGGGTTAGACAAATAGGCTGGGGGACAGGCGTCAGGCGGGGGCGCCGCCGCTTGGCCAGATGACAGAGAGGCACCACGGCCCAAATTCAATGACAGTGTCCTGGACAGAAGCTGCTGCTGGCTACTCTCCTCCTTCTCCCCTGCACACCCCATTCTCTTGAGCACCTCGAAAAATCCAGGGTGGAAGCAGGCATCTTTGTTTGATTGGACCAGCTCCTGCAGGTCTGGAGCTGGGCTGGAGATGGTTACAGAGGGGACACGTGCCACGGAGCTGGCTGTCCCACAGGCATGACCTTTCACCCCCTCTCCCCTCCCAGCCTCCCAGGGCAGTCCTCCCCAGATGCTGTTTTCTATCAGAGGCTGGGCTCCTTTCCCCCCATGTGCTGTGGTTTGGGGCCCTGCCAGTGAGGGATGCTGAATATCAAGCTGCTTGGGAGCAAAGCAGGAGCTGTGTGGGCAGGACAGCCCTGTGTGAGGGGCCCTCACTGCCAAGTGTCCTCCAGCACCCCAGCCTGGAGGGCCAAACCCCTGCCCCAGGTGCAGCCCCACAGCATCCCTAAAAAGGCCTCTACCCAGAGAGGGCCGAAGTCATCAAGTGGGCTCCCAGGTCCAGTTTCTCTCTCTGCCGACCTGGAGCCCCCAGTGGTCAGCTCCAGAAGCTGCCATTGTCCAGATGGCCAACAGCTGGCCTTCCTGAGCGGCTGCCAGATGTAGCTGGCGGGGCGGCCGGCTGGCTCCACCAGGCAGAGGTCACTGCATCGGCGCCCAGGAGAGAAATGCGATCGGCTGGTCTGGGGGCGTCGTGCCCAAATAACCCTCCATCTCCTCTCCCCCGTCCGACATTCCTTCCCTCCCCACCTCAGTGGGGAGGTGTTTTCATAACAGGAAAATAAAATCAATAAGGCACTGCAGCAAGATGTCAGCGTGCTCCGAGCTGGCCTCCAATAGCTCCATTGTCTCGGGCCTCTGCTGGGCTCTGGGCCGGCAGCGCTCAGTTATTAATGGGAAGCAGGGCTGAAAGGGAGTTTTGAAAATCACGGAGACAAAGGCTCAGCACACCTGGAGCGTGGCTTTCTCACACCACGGCCACCTCACAATGGCCTCAACGGGCCTCCCCCGCCTTTAACTTCTCCCACAACTTTTATGAAAGCAGGGAAGAAAACACTAGACACACACACACACAGATGCACGCGCGCACGCGCACGCACACACTGGCTTGGAGAGGGCTCCTGGAGGCCGCTCTGAATGGCTGAAAGAGGCAAAGGTGGCCGGCAGAGCCCCTGCTCGGCCAAGGAAACAGGATGGTCATAAACAGGGCTTCCTGCCCCCGGCGTGGGCCCATCCCTGAGGGGCTCTGAGCGGCGCGAGGGAGACCAGCTCAGCCTGAAGCCAGGCAAGAGCCTTGGTACCCTTTTCATTTCAGTCTCTCTGTTAGGAACATAGCCTGGTTTCTGCTGTCATTCCCAAGGCTGGAGCCGCCTCCGGAAAAGAGCGATTGCCCCGAAGCGGACTGCTGGGGCCCAAGGCCTGCGTCCCCAAGGAAGGTCCAGCCTTGGACCAGCTCTCACAGAGCTGGTGTGTCGCAGTATCCCCAGCTGACAGGTGGGGGACAAAAGTACTGATTCATGCAGTTGGGTGAATCTGCTGGGGAGAATTCTCAGCAGAGTAGTTAATAAGTAGTAGATTTATGACCATTTATGCCTTACTGCTGGTCACTATCTTCTTGCAAACCCACGTCACTGGTGCCCGAGGAGGACTTGTGTGGTCTAAAGTCACCTATTTAGGGAATCTTTATGGCCACCTTGGAGTTTGCCGTCCCTACACGCATTTAATCAACGTGGCCTAGGATGACGGGCGGCTTCAGACCTGCTTGTCTTACAAGGTAGTTGCAGACAGAGACTTGACAGCAAATGAAACCATGTGACCCTTCAAAGGTTGGCCGGCCCAGCTCCAGGGACGCCAGTACTCTGGGGAACAGGGTGGCCAGGGCCCAGGGTGTGAGCCCGTGGAGCCGGCCCGGGCCTTCAGGGGAAGAGGGGCCCCGGTGCCCAGCTCCAGCTCAGAGAGGCCACCAGGCTTACCTTGGTGGTGACGGTGGAGGCCGAGCTGGCCACGAGGCTGGTGATGGCCTCGCCACTGCCCGTAGTGCAGGGAGCCGGGGCCGTGGCAGGCGTGGGCAGCCGGGAGGGCACCCCAGGCAGTGGCAGGAGGCCGGGCCGGGCACTGAGGCTGCTGGCTGTGCCGCCACCGGCCCCGGCCGTGGCATTGCAGATGCTGGTGGTCCCATGCGTCCCGTTGGCACTCCACTCACGGCGGTCCCAGCCCACCCGGTAATCTCTTTCGAAGCGACTGTGGTGACGGGACATCTTGCTGGGCCGTGGTTGCTCCTCACAGGGAAACCGAGGCCGGACCTGCTGGCACAGAGTGGAGAGGAGGCGATTTAGACCAACGGCAGCCCTAGTAGGAGGCCGGGAGGGCAGCAACGCCCGTCGGCATCTAGTAAGCACCTTCCCTGGGTGCAAAAAAGGGCTTTCAATAGCTGATAGCTGATCTCATATTCACAGCAAGCCCACGATGCATGGATCGCTAGCCCCACGTCACCAGGGGGTGGGGGCGGCGGGGGATAAATGGTTTGTCCGGGATCATGTGGCAAAAGTGTAGTAGACAAGATTTGAACCCAGTGTCCGTTGAAGAGTAACGCTTTCTGTTCTGCAGCGCCACACTGCCCTG
The DNA here is from genome assembly GCF_964656455.1 of Halichoerus grypus. Classification (NCBI taxonomy): domain Eukaryota; kingdom Metazoa; phylum Chordata; class Mammalia; order Carnivora; family Phocidae; genus Halichoerus; species Halichoerus grypus. Next base: position 18,289,567 of record NC_135721.1, on the reverse strand, counting down.
AAGGATGCGCATGTGCTCGTGGGGACTGTGGTTGGGATTTTATCCCACCATCCCCACCGTGGAAACAAGATCCTGGGAACTCCTCAACCCTATGATGGGGAGAACAGCTACATCTGTGGCCTCCCTTCCTAGTGGACAAAGCCTTTTTACGTAAACCTCATTGTATCCTTCTAGTAGCCCGTGAGCTGGCCCGGCATTGCTCATCCCAGTTTATGGACCAAGTTGCTGGTTGAGAGTCCCTGAGGTCAGAGACGTAGGAAGGGAGAAGGCGGCCAGAATCTCTCACCTTCAGACTGTAGCCCAACGTAGGACTCCAGGCTGAGAAGATCTTAAGCCCCTGGACGTAAAAAGTTCTTTATAACCCTATGATTTAGTCTCTGGCACAAGAGACCCCCATGCTCCCTGCGAACCAGACATCTCCCATGCGACTTTCCTGAGTATCCGAACGTAAGGCCCTCAGGGTTGTCATGGAGACCTAGACACACCAGGATACTGAGGGCCCCCTGCATCATGAGGATTGGGATTTGCTCAGCATTACAGAGACTCCCCCAGCTTCTTACATAGCCTAGGTCTGATGTCACCCTTGGTCATGAAGGACGTAAAGATACAGGAGAGGCTGACTTGGCCGGAGAGGCAGAGGGGAGAGGGATGGTAGAGCCCAGACACAGCGGGCAGGCTGGAGAGGGGTCTGTCCTGCACATCACATCCTCAGCTCTGGCCACTGCTCAGGCTCAGTTTTCTTTGACTCTTTTGCACTCTTCCACCACTTCCTGTCTGGGCTGTGAGCTCCTGGAGGTCCGGGGTAGCTCCTGGCTCATTTTCCTAGCCTGCAAATCCAGCTGTCATGGCGGCAGGCTCTGGAATTACTGGCTAGTGGGTGGACAGGCCACCTATTTTAAAAATTTCTATCAATCCTGATCCTACTCTGGTTTTTGCACACCAGATCTAGTTGTCGACTTCTAGCACCACTGAGCCAAGCTTGGGCCTCACCCTCGTGAGCTGCTACCTCGTCCTACTTGTGTGGTTGGCGGGTCCTGGCAGTCACTGTCCCCTCCCTTGGCACCGCTCCTGCCACCAGGCGCAAGGAGCACGCCGAAGCAGAGCTGACCGTGGCCTCTTAAAGTGGATGGGGGGCTCCTTGTTTCTTTTATCACTATGCTTCACGGCTTACACAATGCCACAACATTATCCTTTCATCTATTCAATATTACATAGTAAAAAATAAAAACGAATTCCCCTTTGGCCACCCCCTCACAGACTTCTCTTGAGAGAGTTGTTTAAATAGCTCTCGTCACTTTTCTCCCTCCCGCCCAGGCTGCAACTTGCTCTGATGGGGCGTTTGCTCTGGCTGCTCCTTGGGAGTTGGTCTCACCGAGGTCACCAATGATCTGCTTGTAAAATCCCATGGGACACTCAAGCCTTGTCTTCTCTCACATCTGGCATAGTTGATCTCTCTCTCTCTCTCTTTCTCGAAACTTCTTCTCTGTGATTTCTGAGACATCACACTCTCTCCTCGTTTTGTTCTCCTAGGCAAGCAACTCTTTCTCAGCTCATCCTTAGGGATCCATTATTTCCTCCTCTTCTTTTCCCACCCTACGCACTCTCCTTGGACAATCTCGTCAGCTGTCACCTCTTTCCCTGATGGCCTTCAAGGCCACATGCTAGCTCCCTGTCCATCCCGAGCTCCACACCCCCTGTCCTACCATCTGAAATACTGGCTGCCCCATAGGTACCTCAATACTGGATGTCCCAGAATTAACTCATTGTTCTTTTGCCCACTCATTCCCAGGAATCCCCTCTAGCAGACAGGAAGTCCTGTCTGCCCTGCAAGCCCATTTTCCCATCTCCATTCATATATTCAACAGTGCGGTCTTTGATTCTGTCGCCCCAGCTGCTTCTCAAATCTGCCCCCCTCCCTCTGCACATCCACCATCCCGACTCATTGTGTCCCACATAGATTATTTCCACATCTCCCTGTTCCAGTCTTGCCCTTTTTACCCATTCTCTACCCAACAGCCCTTGTGACTTTTTTATTTTTTAAAGATTTATTTATTTATTTGAGAGAGAGAGAAAGAGAGAGTGTGCACTGGCGGGGGTGGGAGGAGAGGCAGAGGGAGACAGAGTCTAAAGCTGACTCCGTGCTGAGCATGCAGCCTGATGTAGGGCTCGATCTCACGACCCTGAGATCATAACCTGAGCCGAAACAAAGAGTTATATGCTTAACCGACTGCGCCCCTCAGGTGCCCCCCACCTTGTGATTTTTTTTAAAAGCACAAATCTGATCACCATACTTTACTCTCCTGCTTTAAATCTTATCCTTCAGAATAAGGTCCAGAATTCTCAGTGTGACCCAGGAGACACCTGAGGATTCTAGCATCACCATTCACTCTTCACGCAATGCCCGGCCATCCCAAACACCTTACAGTTTCTGAAGGCATCGTGCCCTCTCTCAGCTTGGGGTTCAAGCCCCTGTTGCTCCTTTGCCAGGAATGGATTCCCACTCTTTCCACAGCCAAGCCCTGCATGTCTGTTATGACTCAGCTTAGGCACTGACTCTTCTAGGAGGCTGCATGGACCCACCTCCTCTGGATTAGGCAAGAGGGTCCCCCATCTACTCCCCTGGACACCTGGCCCCCAGCACCCCATCCCGGCATCAATGGCTGTGGTATATTTGCTACCTTGAGAACAGTCCCTGGCTTATTGTCTTTGTGACCTTAGCACCTAACACAGTGTCCGGGATAGAAGGGTATTCAGTACACGTTTGCCGAATGAATAAACAAATGTTTATTTCTTCTTAATTGCTGAATGTTTCCAGAACAGACAAACATGTTTGTGTGAAGGGAGAAGCTGAGACACAAAAAACTTGAGTCTTCCACCTGGAAATTCCATGTAGGTACCAGGGTAAGGAAATGTCTTATCTTCCTGGTAGGTCAGACCTGGAGCCTCCAAGGATGGCTCCGAAGGAGAACAGAATCTCTGCATATCCAGGGTTAGCCGGACCCCACAGCTTAGGCTCCTGTTTCCCAAGATTCACCTGCAAGGCTCTTCCTAATGATTAGCACCTCAGGGCAGTTTTCCTAGGTTGGATCCTAAGTATGGCAGAGATGATGTCACAAAGTTCACCACACTGTGACCTCTTTCCAACCACCCAGGAAGACCTCCCCGCTGCCTCCCTTGCACTTAGGTTGGGAATCACACATCTGAATTCAGGCAACTAGAATGAGTGGGGAGGAGATGGAGAACATTCCCAGATCCGGCCCTTTAAGAGCATCTTCTATTAACCTTAGCTCCCTTCACCTGCCATGGTAACCTTGGAGGTGCAAGAGGGTTGCCCCACCAGCGTTGGACTTGGCACGATTGGGACATAAATCTTCATCATGTTAAGACACTGAGATTGCGAGGTTATTTGTTACTGAAGCCTGGCCTAGCCCGACTGATACCCTAAGTCAGCACTTACATTCCCACAAAACAACCCAACTTCACATACTGTCAAGGAAATCATCTCCTTCCAGCTGGTGAAGATGGAGATGAGAACGGCAGACTTGTTGAGATGTGCCCACGGGTGGGCACAGCATGCTTGGGAGCAGGTCAACGGGGTCTCCTTAACCCCAAGGACGCCTCCCACGGCCGTAGAGCCCGTCAGCTCGCTGCCTCAGGGACCGTCTGCTGCAGCACAATGTGGCTCCGCGGCACCCATGGTCCCAGCAGCCCGCACCTCCTGCCCCCCGCCCCCTGGCCCCGCTGCTCATCTCTTCAAGGCTGCGTACCACGCTAGCGAGGAGCCAGAGGGGACTCAGGCAGCCTGGAGGCCACACAGTCTGGTTTGAGCCTCTTTAAGTGTATTCAAAACAAAGGTCAACTCTTTGAATGCCAGGTTTGGGTTCGCCTTCATTCCTCAATTTAATTCCCCCTTTCAAACGGAATGAAAGAAATGTGTTGCACAGTTTACCTGGGGTGTGGCAACTTCAGTATTTCCTGCTGGGCATGGAGCCAGCGTGTCCAAAAGGTCCCATGTGCCTACACGTGCGCCCAGGGTGGTGGTGGGGAGGCAGCAGGAAGGGCTCGTCGGGGCGGGAGGAGGCCCCACATGGACAGGGCGCCTCAGACAAGACTGGTCAAGCAATTGCAGACAAAACACACGGATGTGCTTCCTTGTCGGGGTGAGCACCTCTTCCTGGCAGGCTGCTGGCGAGCTGGCAGAGCTTGGCATGGGGCCCTTCACCGAGGGACGGAGGGGAGTCTGGGCAGGAGACATTCCTGAGTGTTGGGTGTACTTCTAGCTCCGGTCCCAAACCTTCGCCCACCACCTGTCTCTAGACCCCTGAGCTCCCAGTCGCTCCCCTTTCTGCGCTCCTGATACCCAGATCTGAATCATGCCCGGCCTCTACTCCGAACCACAGCTTCCCTTTTTTCGGTTTTGCACACCCTCTGAAAAGGAGCCGTCTCCTGCTTAGAAGAAACTGTCTAAGAATTTGATCCAAAGTGTTAGGTGTTGTTTATTTTGTTTTTACATTTTCTAAAACATGCTTGGATTACCTCTAGAATGATAGAAAAGGTAATGTGAAATGAACATCTTTTTCGTCGGTACTTTGGAGTCCTATAAGAAATAGTCTGGGGCTATGGAGTCTACCCTATGCATCCTTCCCTGCCAGGAAATAGGGGCTCCACCCCAGTAAGTGCCTGGTTTGAGGCCCAGTTCAGGCTCTGGAAACCCCACAGAGCTGGACCCTCTTCTGTTCCTGCTCCAGTCAGATCCCAAAACCCAACCAGGCCCCAGGTGTTCGGGCACCTCTCTGGCCACTGCTCAGCCTGGTCATTGAGTTGTTGGGTTTCAGAGCCTCTCTGCAAAGGGGCCCACACTCCCTGCCTGTCTGGTGAAGGCACACTCCACTGGCTGCCAGAGTCTGGGTGCTGAGACTGTCCTGTCTGCTCTGCAGGCCCAGAACTCTCAGTGACTGCTCCAGGACTTAGACCTGGGGCCCCAGGCAGTGGAAACAGAGCCGCGTCGGGGGTCAAGAGGGCTGAGTGTGAACCCCAGCACTACCCCTTACTAGTTCCGAAAACTCAGGGTTGCCTCAGGTTGTTCATCTGGAGAGTAAGGAGGGACAGCTCTACTGCCCCCAGGACCACGAGAGAATCCAGCCTGACTCCAGTGAGCCCTCTGCATGGGGCGAAGAGCCCTATCACTGGGCAATGATCAGACCCTTAAAGTTATAGGGTGGACAAAGGTAGGCCAACAGGAGCCAGTTTTCCAGGATGAGGACAAAGGAGATAGCCAACTATGAAGTTGTGTGTGGTCTAGTGTCTGAAACACACAGCCATGGACTCCCCAAGACCCCCATGCTAGGTGGATGGGACCCTGTAAGGTGCTCTGCCTTCTAGGGCCCCTGGGAGAGAACAGACTTGGGTGGGACTAAGGTCATCTTCAGCTGAATACCTGTGACCAGGGGGATCTTGTATCAGGAACCCTAGGGCCTGCCTTGTCGGATCGCCTTCTCCCAATAGCTCAGGGTGCCGTGACAGACTCAGGCCCAGGTTTATGGAAGGCCTGGGCCAACTGGGGCCTGAGGATAGCCTGGAGGAGGGGACTCAGCTGACACCCAGGCTCAGCCCCAGTGCCTCGGCTGTGTTTCTGTAATTCAGTCTCCTGGACACTTGCTGGGTCCCAGATCAGCAACCCTGCCCCAGAGATTCGCCTCCACATGAATAATTCATGAGTAAATAATTCAGAGTTGCGTGTGCCATAGTCGTCAGTGTTGTTTGTGCCAGGCTGGGGCATGGGGGCCACTGTCTAGGAGCCCACAGCGCTGGCCACATGGACAGGCACACCGTGCACACCTGAACACACATCAGGACGACGGCGTTCTGTGCCCGGGGACACCCGCGATGCGTTCTGGAGGCTGGTCGTGGCTACACATATTGACATGCCCGTGTGCACATGCCGTACCCAGGAGCCCAGGTGGCTAATGACCCTCTCCTCGCTCATGTCATGAAGGCACGTGCAGGAGAGGGCGCCGGCTGTGAGGGCCCTGAAGGTGTGATTAATCCACAGAAGGTAGGGGAGCCCGCACTGCCTCCAGACAGGGAGCTGAGGAACGAGCCACGGCCTGTCCAGCCCGATTGGAAAATGTATGATTGCCTCATTTGGGGGAGACGTGCTGCCAAGTCGGTTGGAACAGGCCGTGCCCATCTTTCTTATTTTCTTTTCCCTCTCTGCATCTTTTAGCTTTTCTTCTGAAGCAAAATAATAAATAGCAGCCAAAAGAGCATCTTGGCAAATGCAACACAAAGGAAAACTCCAGGTGCTTCTGGAGAAGCCGGCCTGGCCACGACTTGGCACGGATGCTGACGGGAGCTGGGGTGCGCCTCGGGCATGCCCCTGTTTCCTGGGGTTGCTTCAGCTCCCACTGACCCCCAGCCCTGCCGAGCCCCCACTAACTCAGAAGACTTGCCTCTGGCTGAGGCTGTAGGAGGCACTCTCTGCCCAGCCCTCTCCTCTTGGAGCTCACAGAGGCAGGCCTATGACCCAGCAATGGGCTGGCCTGTTGTGCCTCCCACGTGATTGCTGCTCCTGCAAGGCTGTGCCCCCCCTACCCCGATCCTCCATGGGGCTGTCTGGGCACAGGGTGGGCACCTGGATCAAAGTGGCAAGTCCTTTCCAGCTCAGAACACACCTCGGGGTGGAGACTAGGTGAGGCGAGAGGTGCCTGGGAGTGAAAAATGCAAGAAGGACCGTGTCAGGGTCCACCCCGCACTTGCTCAGCCCTGAAAGTGAGGCCTCCTCACGCTTACCTCCCCTCCTCACCCCGGTCCTGGCGCTGCCCTTGAGGGAGGGAGGTATTGCTCAGGGGTGTGCAGGTGTTGAGCACCTCCAGGTGGGTATGAAATGTGTGGCTAGTGGGTGCACACCAAGGTGGCAGCCTGGGTCCAAGCCCTGCTTCAAATCCTTTGGATCTGCTCAGATGCTAAGGAAGTTCTGGAACATTCACAGGCTAACAGCAGCCTCTCCCTGGTCCTCTCTAGGAGGAGTGACCCGAGGTGTGATTTTATCGTTAGTTTTTTCTCTTAAAATACCAAAGCCCCAGTGGGCTGGACAGTCATTGTCACACTTCCCCTCTGCTCTGGAAGGGCCTTTCCCTTCTACCTTACCTCGCCCAGCCATGAGGGTCCTCGTGTGAACCCTCCCCTCCCACCACCACCATCAGTCACTCACTCAGCAGGGCAAGGGTGGAGAGTGTCCAGCCCAGGGCCAGGCTGGAGTGGCTCATCCCAGCCCTCTGGCTTAGTTGCTGGCAGGTTCCACCAAGACCTGCTACAGCTCCAAGGTCTGGACCCACAAGCAGCCTCTACCAAGCGCTGCAGGGGAGAAAGAGTCAGGGGTATGACAACTCAGATTAGACCTCTGACCTCTGCTTCCTCCCCCCAGGGGGGGCATCAATCTCTGTAACAAGAGGCTTTAGGGTGTCATCTTTATCTTTAAAGGAAGACTGGGCACCTGCTTTATTTCCCAGGTCTTGGCCCATCCAAAGCTTTAGAGGAGACACAACCCAGCAGACCCTAGACCAGTGGGTGGACTGGCCTCAGGGGAGGGCAGGGAGGAGGCCCTGGCATAAAGGTCCGGCAGCGGTCACAGCAACAACTATATGGCCTATAGGTTCGCCGCTCTTATCCTTCACTAGGTTCTTTGCAAGCCACCACATCATTTGCTTCTCACGACATCCCAGTGGTGCAGGCTGGGATGCACCTGACACTCGCATTTCATAGGTGAGGAAGAAGAAAACAGAAGACCAGGGCTGGGGTAGTGGTGTGTGCCCCCTAACCCACAGCGTGGTCTGCGGTCTGCAGCATCACCCTAGAAGCTTGTTGGGGTGCAGAATCGCAGGCGCTGTCCCAGCACTACTGAGTAGGAATCTGCCTTTTGCACAGTATACCCGGGGCGGGGGGGGGGGGGCAGCGGACACAGCTGCAGGTTACGGCCCCAGACATGCCAGCCTAAGATCCGCCTCTTAGCAGGACCGGAGTCGGCCCTAGGACGCAGGCCTCCTGACACTCGGCAATGCTCACCACTGCACCATGGTCCTCGGAAAGGCGCTGGGGGGCAGAAGTATTTTGGGGAAAAGTCATATTCCATAATTACAGGGCTTAATACATGACCTAAAAAGACAAATGTTTCAAAATGTTTCTCTGATGATAGGTTTCAGGAAAAATGCCACGGATTCCTTTTCTGGGCACAATTGCTCACGCAAAAAGCAATCTCTCTGCCTTCGGAAGGTGGTATCCAGTGCCCGTTTTAGATGAACAATATTAAAAGAACAAGCCTCTCATTTCCCTCCCTTCCCATGTGCAACTTTGCTTCGAGAAATCTGGCTGTGGGTTTTGATGTAGTGATTTTTTTTTCGAAGAGGCGCACATGATTCAGAGACTTTTCTCATGGGACTAATTGACTAGGCATTTGTGCTATTGCTACTCCTGTAAATCATTATAATGGTGATAATGAAAAATAAAAAAGATATTGGAAATGACAGTTGGCAACATAATATCAGCATAAACTGGGGGAGGAAGGGAGGCGTGTATAAATTAGGGGCTCGTAAACATCAGGATCGATGAGGCTGCTATGGCGGGCACCGTTTGATCATTTAGAGGGGGATTAGCCACAGTTACTGTTACCAGGAGCCATCTTTGCTCCTCTGACTCCTTGTTCTTGGGGGCTCCACGGGAGCGGAATCACTGAAATCTGGAGCCCGCTTTCCCACGGCCCTGCAAACACACGACTGCAGCACTGGGAGCCAGACTTTGCCATCACCTCCCTTCTCCAAGCGGGCCTTCTGCTGTCTCGCAGGCTGCCTCTCAGGCATGCCTGATTATTCCAAATCTCGCAGAATTGACTAATTCAACGAGATCTCTCTTCACAGCAAATGGTGTTCATCAGTGACCCGAGCTGATGAATAAATCCCACTCGGTGCCTGGAGCCAGACCCAGCAGCAGGAGTTGCAGAGAAGAAAGACTGATGCACTCTCTCTATTTGGCTGCCAAAAATGCTCTTGCAATTTGCTTTCTTCTAGACAAGAGTCTATTCAAAAGTCTATTTGGAAACATTAGGGAACGGCCGTCACATGGCCGGCAGATCATACTGCCTGTGACAGGATATTATCTTCCTTGGTAGAGACTCCACCACGCTTTTATTTCCCTGAGTAACTAGTGTCTGATGACTGTGGGATTGCTCAGAGGGCTGGGGACATTACAATCCCTGTCCAGAGCGCATACGGGACCGACAGCCTTGTGGAACCTTCTCGGGCAAGCACACCGCTTCCTCGTCTCCACCTCTGGTGGGACGCGGGGGACCTTCTGCTTATCCAGAATATCTTCCTGGGAAACCACCAAGTAGCCGACCATCCCTGCTTCTAGGAATCAGGATTCTGTGCCTCCTTTTCCCTCCCGAGCCACCCCCTAGGCAAGCCCTTGGGTTAATACGTTGTTCTGCCCTTTTCTTGTCGAACCGCTTCCGGTATACTGACCACCTCCCTCCTCCTCGTGCCAGGCTCTGTGTGAGATCCCAAAGGCTGGTGAGGACAGGCACCCAGAACCCACGCTGCTCACTGGGACTGCCTCCCAGGACCAGCAGAGGAGGGGAGGAGTGTGGGGGGCCCCTGGTCCTGACCACCTAGCCCTTGTTTTGGCTGCGATCCTGCTGACCTCTCTACCAAGGGCCAGGCTTGTCTCAGACCTCACAGCCTCTTTGGCCCTTGTTTTGGCAGCTGCTACCCTATCTTGATGTACTTGCTTCAGATTTTCACCGTCTTTATTCTATGTCCGTGTTTTTAATTTAATGTAATTAAAAAAACAAAACAAAGAACCACCCAGACCAGAGGGCAGCCCGTTGCGAGGTTGTGTGTTTTATCACCACCCAAGCATGCAGACGAGGCGGCCTCTGTTGACAAGTTCACATCTCTAGTGCAGAGCTGGCTGTTTGAACGGCTTGTGTGCAGTAATTGAAACATAGATTTTTGTTGCCTTTCTGTTTATTTTTAGATTAACCAAGCAGGGATACTTGGCTTCCAGGCTGCCACCTCCACCCCTGTTGGGCAGTGTGGGGCCACTGGCCCCAGGAGCACCAGCAGCAAGGACCGCCATGTGCCCCCCGGGGCCTCCCCCAGGACTGTCCTGGGTTTGGTCCTGCACCTGACTCTGGTTTTGCCCTTCACTGTGATCCCCAGGGCCCAAAGCTGGGAAGCCAACGAATACAGGTTGCCCGCCAGCTGTCTGCTAACTCCCAGGTCCCTGAAGACTGCCCCATTCCCACTGTGCTAAACTCTCACAGAAGTTCTGGGGTCGGCCAACCCCTTTGACGACAGTGGGACTGAGGCACAGAGCGGTAGGGTAGGGATGGAACTAGAATCCAGAGCTGGCATTTCCAGGGCAAAGGGGGCTCCAACAAAAGAAGGGTCACATGGCTCAGAGAAGATTCTCTCAGGGTCCATTTTCTATTTGGGCCACTTTAAAAGAAATTATGGTCTCATCGGCCTGGATAGGTGGGTCATGCGATGATGGCCCCAAATCTCAGGGACTTAAACTATAACGTGTGCTTTTCACTCATGTTGCACACTCCCTGCTGGTCAGTTGGGGCCCTGTGCCAGGCTGTCCTTCCCTAGGATCCATGCTAAGGCAGAGCCTACCTCCTCCTCGTCTCATTGCCAGGCTGGGCATATGGCAGGGGCCCCTCCGACGTTTACTGAGCCGAACTGTCCCGAGGGCAGGGGTGTGAGCGAGAAGGACGTGACCACGCACAAGCATCTTCAGACCTTTCTCTTCTCCTATGGAGTATCTCCACCTGTACTCTGTGCCACCTCTTCCTAGAAGCCCTCCCAGCGCACCCAGACAGCAGGGATAGCCGACCCAGGCCTCCTCTGGCACCCAGCACGGCTCTCTTCTCATTCTAGATCCCACGAAATGATAGATGTGTATGTAGCAGGTTTGTTAAACAGGCTGAACTCAGTGGGATAGCAACAGCAAACAGATTTCTTTTTCTCCCACTTCTTTCCTTTACATCTACTCTGTTGGACCCAAACAGCTTTATTTGGCGGGGGTGGGGAGAGGGCGCACTTTTGGGTACGACTTCTGTTATTCTTACTGGAGCACCACCCACCTGCAGAGGTGGTTCTCCTGCCTGTGGCCCTATGGTGGCCTCTGTGCTGTGTGAGTGTGCTTCCTGCAGAGCACCAATAACCAGCACCCTGCGGGCCGTCCTCTGGGGTGGGGTCTTCCAAGATGGCTCCTGTCTGGCTCCCTTGTGCAGTGTCCACTCTGGAAGCGTGACCATGACATTACCTTGACTCGATTATGGTCAAGGTCAACTCTGGTCCTGCAGAGTCAGGCACAGTCTCAGAGCTCCCAGCTCGAGGGAACCCAAGTCACCCTCCCCAGTGCTCCAGGCTCGGGGAAGCACCAGGGAGATTGTCTTGAGTTGATGTCAGGGTGGGGGGGTGGAGGGGGTGGAGGGGTCACCTCCCCAGGAGGAAGGGAAAAGCCTCAGCACCCCTCCCTGCACAACTCTGCTCAGGGGTGTTCTCTCCTGCAATCTCAAGACCTTCCTAATTTAGGGGCTGGCGGAGGGATAGAGGGGGCCTGGGGCTATCTAGTTCGTATTTTTAATGTGGCGATACTGGGCACCTTTCATGCTCAGCCTTGAACCTTGTCTGAGTCTCCAAGAAAACAGGAACAGTCTAATTTAACATCCTGCTACAGATAATTCAATCCTTCTCTGGTTCAGTATTTGCCTCCTCCAGGAAGCCTTCCTGATGACGCCAGGTTACTCTGCTACTTCATCCTTCGGCCGTGCTGCCTTCTAGCTCCTGCTCTGCAGAGTCCTGTGTACCCGATCACACACTAAGCTCTGAAAACACACACCATTGGCCCCTTCCCACTGGTTGCCTGGGTGGAAACTCTACTTACAGCCATCAGTTATATCCTTGGCCCACAGTCACATTTGTGTAGACGCAGGCTGCCCAGAGCTCAGCTCCAGGGTCTACTAAGGACAAGGGAATGGGCAGCCTGAGGACAATTGGGGATGACAGAGTCAGGGTCACTGAATGGGTGCTGGACAGCCATCTACAGGCCAGATCTCAGCTGCAACAGCCCCAGGAGTGGGAGAGAGATGCCTATCTGTTCTCAGCTCAGCCCAGTCCTGGCTGTAGGCACAAGCAGCCCATTTACAAGGGACCAGCCTTCAGCAGGCACTCAGAGCGGGGCTGACACCCCAATGTCTGGGGTCCAACAAAGGATGCTACAGAGGTCTGTGCTTAGATATGGAGGGGAGGGGTAGGAAGGGAGTCCCTGCTTGGGCCTGGGGGACTCTGGCGTCAGAAGCCAGCCTGGTATCATCGGGGTGGACTTCCGGGACCAGAATGAAAGGAGCTCAGTGTTACCCAGGGCAGAGAAGAGGACTGGCCTGGCGCCCCTTCCCTGGCTGCCCAGGAAATGACTGTCCCCAGGAGCAGCAGGTAGGGCGTGCCCACCCCGCAGCCTCCGGGGCCCTATGGGAAGGGCCTGGTGAACTCATCACAAAGTCAGAGCAGAGATGCCAAATACCCTTTGCTTACATGGGCATGAGGTGGTGTCCACCTCACTCCGCACACCTGAGCTTTTGCTTGCATTGGCCTCCTGACCTGGGGACCCTTCTCTGTTGTGCTGAGCCTTCCTCACCCAGCTGCAAGGGGGCAGTGGGAAGGAGAGGCAAGGAGCATTTACTGAGCACCTCCAGCACACGGGTCACTCTGCAAGTCACTTAAGCTGTGTGAGTCCTAGCATGGCCTCCATTTTATGGGGGGGGGGGGGGGACTGAGGCTCACAGATTAGGTGCTTGCTCTTATCTCTGGCTTTAAGGCCAGGGCTCTTTCCACTTCATTTCTGGACCTGGACTCCCAGACAGCCCCAGCCGTGCAGACCTTCACCTCAAACTCCTGATGCTTCATATAGGTCCAACTGCATGACGGATGGCTGTTCTCTCCATCTCTCTCTATCTCTCTCCATCTCCCTCCATCTCTCTCCATCTCCCTCCTGGCCACCCTGGCATGAGCCTCCATTATCTCTCACCTGGGTTTCTGTTGGAATCTCCCTCATTTAGTGCCCTCATTTAGTGCATTCTTCACGCAGCAGCCAGAGTGACTCTGATAAAATGCAAGTCTGACCATCTCACTCTTCAACCAAATCCCTGCAATGGTTCTCATGTCAAAAAGCCAAACCCTTACAAGGTCCATGAGGCCCTCGTGCCCACTTCCCTCTCTCACTCTGTCTCTCCTGCAACAACACAGCCCTAGTACACGGTCCTCCTTGCAGCTTGTCCAGCAGCTTAGGCCCCCTCCTACCTCAGGACTTTTGTACCTGCTGCTTCCTCTGCTTGCCCCACGTTACCTTCTCAGTGACTTTCTCTGATCATCTTATTTTAAAGTGACTGGCTCTTCCCTTGCTTTATTTTTTGATTGCTCTTAATCCTTCTCTCAGACGACACAGTTTACTTAGATTTCTCTGTCTCGCTCACGCTGAAATGCAAGTTCTGTAAAGGTAGTGCTTTATAAGTATCGATTCATGTAATCCACAAACACTCCACTGTTGATGATGGCTCTCTCCATTTTCCTGATGAGGAATCGGAGGTGCACACGGGTCAAACGACTTGCCCAAATCATCCAGGTCGGAGGTGGCAGAACCAGGATCCCCACCCAGGCAGTGTGGCTCTTAGTCACCGCTCTTCGACCACCAGTTCTGTTCACGGCTGTATCTCGGTTCAGACAGTGCCTGGCCTCTTGTCAGCACTCAGTAAATGATGAACGAGCAAATGAATGCGTGAATCCCACAACTCCAGGTCAGTGTGGGCCTGTGCTATCCCACCCCCCCCCCCCCGCCCAGATGGAGCTATCCTGGATTGAGGACTTCTGCTGTCCCCTCCTACACTGACCCACCCCCCAGGCTGCCCACACCTAATGGGGACAGTGTCACTCAAGGTATGTTAAGGGCATGAATCTGTCCCGAGTCTTGAAGTGGTTCCTTCTGCCTCTGGCCATGAAGAAGGGCCAGTTCGGGCTGGCTGGACGAAACTTCTCCTTCAGAACTGTGGTGAAGACCCCCACATGGCCCAGCCCTGCTCTCACCCTCTGTCCCTGTCCAGTGGCACCCCCGCCCCGAGCCCTGTGAGTCTGCTGGGCGGGTGTAGGGGTGGGTAGACTTGATGGGCTCCTCCAGCCCCGAGCATCCTATTCATAATGCCCCAGCCCTGGGAGCCCTTGGAGGGCATCTTGTTCATAATGCCCCAGCCCCGGGAGTACTGGGAGGGGGCAGCCAGCGTTCCCCCAGGAGCAGACACATCTGTGATGCAATTCCTTCGAGGAAAATTACTCAGGCAGCCATTTATTAAAACACAACTGCTCCTGAGGAGGCCTTCCGGCAATGGAAATACCAAATAGCTTTGAAGCTCCAGCCATCCCCAAAACCGATGAAGCAGGCTTCTAGGCACTATCTGACTTTTAATCTGTCTGCTCTTTCCCCATCTGGAAGGGCTAATGAAATGCTACACTGTGAGGAAACCAGGAAATAAGTAGCTTCGGAGGTGAGGGACATATATTTAATTTCTTGCCTTGGCCTGCTAGTTGCATAAACCTCAAAGGAATACCAGTAAAGAGAAAAATAATAACACTACGTGTCTATGGGGCCAGGCACCGTGCTGGAAGATCATCTGCATTTGACATTTGGCACTCATGGGCAGCCTGGGGAGGGACACTTCATTGTGGTCCCTCTGGCAGAGGCCACTAGTTCTTCCCAGTGTCTGTGTCCCCCTCTTTCTTGGGGACCACAGTGGGACGACACTCCCCAGTCCCGCGTGGCTCTAGCTGGGGCTGTATGACTAGGTCTTGCCAGTGTGTGCAAATAGTGTGTGCAAGCCACGTGGGTCCCTCCAGATCTACACCTTCTTCACCCTCTCTCTCTGTTCCCTGCAGGAGATGACAAGGCCCAGGTGCCAGAGACACACCAAGGAAGGAGATTTGGTTCTCGTGGGGGTCACAGAGCAGACCCAGTGACCTCTCTCCCCCCTTAACCTGTGAGTTGGAAAAGAAACAAGCTTCTATTGGACTAAGCCGCTACATTTTGGGATTGCTTGTTTAGCAGTTACACTGCTATGACTAACGCAATCTTAATTTTATAGATGGAAAAACAGAGGTTCAGAGAGTTGAAAGTGGCTTTCCTGAGGTCACCGAGAGCCTGGATCCAGCCAAGCACGAGCTGTGTGCTAGCAAGACCTGATTTCCCTGCCTTGGGTGTCCCAGATGAAAGGCAGCCATGCTGAGCCTGTCTTCCAGGTCAGCTCCCCGGGGCTGAGCAATGCAAAGGCTGACTCCCTGAGGTGCCAGGCAGGGGACTGTCCCTGGGGGATTGTCCCCCACAGCCTCCGTTGTAGAGAGTGAATGCGGGAAGGGCAGAGGTTGGATGCTGGCTCTCAGGAGATAGTCTTCTTCAGATGCCCGACAAGCTCTGTGGATGGCACGTGCTTTATGGAAAAGGTCAACTCCAGAAAGCAGGAGACTCAGCAAATCCCCAAATAGCCAGATCCTGAGAGCGGGCTGCCCCTGAGTGCATGTGCCATCTGGAAACAGAACAAGAAATGGGCAGAGGGGGAGCGCCTCCCGCAATAGACCTGGTTCGGGCCGAGGGCTAATCCCCGCTCAGGTGGGCCCTCTCTGTGGCGGGAGTGTCCTGAGCGTGCAGCTTCCAGACAGGCGGCCCTGTGGAGGCTGGGATAAGTCCTCTAGACGCCTCATGAATTTCTGCTCCTTAATGAACATGTGCACAGAAGAAGATCCGATGGAAGAAAAGGATGGGAAAAGCACAAACTTGCCAGGGAGAAATATGATTGCCAAATTCCGAGGGGCTATTTTAAACAACAGATTAAAGGGATAGAAATGAAAAACAGAACAAAACAAAGCACCACACCACCCCGGTTGCCTGGGTGAGCCCTTTACTCTCATTAACACGGCTTCCCAAGGCCACTGGCGCACCGACGCGGGGGACACAACACGCGGGCTGACTCCTCCAACCACTCCCTGGAGTGCCAATTACTTCCCAGGATTAATCCTTCCGTCTACTAGACAGTTCCAGCAGCCGTGCCGCCGTGGCCACGGCCAAAAACAAGAGCTCCTGGATGGAAGGCACACCTACTGGTTCCTGGGAGCTAGATGTTGGGCCAAAAGCCCACACATCCTCTTGCACAAGAAGAAGGCACCAGCCCTGCTGCTGTCCGCCGGGAGCACCGATTGTGTGGGTTTTTGGCTTGGACTCGGAAAAAAAAACCCATGCTTTCAATTGTGAGGGGCTTGAGTAAGAATGGTGAACATACTGTGTCTGAGACCAGGAATCCAGGGAGAGTAGCTGCCTCAGACGCCGGGAATCACCCTGCATGCTGGTCAGCTTGTCTTACTGTCCTACTACAACAAAAGGCACATGGAACTGCTGCCAGGCTCCCAGCCCACCAGCCAGCTCTGGCCGGCACTCAGCACCGTGCCAGGGGCTGTGAGGGGCAGCAGAGAGGAATCGGTCAGAGGGCTCGCCCAAGGGGGCCACCATCTGGCAGGGCTGGGCCAATCCTTAAGGGGATCGGAGACCATCAGACAGTAAGTGGTATTTCTGCGTAGCGTGCACGCAAGCTCCTTGAGTACTGAGACCTGGTTCTCTCCCCTTGCCTTCCCTACAGCACCCCACAGTGTTACCTAGGCCTATGGGTTCCCTTCCTTCTGTCCATCCATTTGTCCCTCCCCTCACCCACCCAAGCATTCACCCACTCATTGATTCATTTCTCCACCCATTAATGCATCAACTATTCAGGTACTTTGCCAGGCATCAGGAAGATTACTGTAGAGTGAGAAAGGTCTGAGCGGAATTCAGCAGTAAAATTTGTGTTGTCTGGTATCCATTCCTGCTTCATCTGATAATAGAAATTACTGCTTCCCATGTGCATGTGGCCCATTAGACAGGTTTCTGGTGTTCTGACCCACCCCCGGGGGGAGCACACGACCAGGCCAAGCAAATCAGTGGGCTCTATCCCCCTGGCCATAATTGCTCATTCAAGGTTCTTGGCCCAGACAGACCCAAATCCCTTAGATTGGGTGGAAGAACTCAGAAAACAAAGGTCTCTCTAACTTCAGATCATGAACAGTATGGGTGTTGTAAGCTGGAGCTGCTCCTGGCCATCTTCCCTGATTGTGAGGAGGAAGCAATCTGCAGAGCAGAGAATGAAGCCAGCCAGAGAGGGAAGCAGAGATGGGAGCCCGACAAGAGTTCTGATATTCTAGGAACTCTTGGGTCTAGCTATGTCGGAAGCTGTTGCCGAAACTTTCAGTTACAAGAGCTAACACATGCTCTTTTTTGCTTAAATTAGCCTGGGCTAGGTTCCTGTCTGCTGCAATCACAAGAGTTCTAGTATGTTCTAATACATTATCAGAAGAACTAAGTTCTGTGCCGCTTAAGAGGAAGTCTGGGATGGAAGGAAATTTCTTTGTGCCTCTCTGGGAAACAGGAAGGATTCAGAGAGAGGGAGAGGGAAAAGAAAGATGCCCAAGATGAAAGAACAGTGTGGGCCAGCACTGCCCAAAAAGAATTTTCTGCAATCATAGGGATGTTCTATAATTTGTGCGATCCAGTATGCTAGCCTCCAGTCACACGTGGCTGCTGAGTCCTCCAAAACTGGCTAATGTGACCGAGGCACTGAATTTTTAATTTTCCAGACTGTTTCTGATTTAGGATGGTTCAATTTACGATGTGTTGACTTTACGATGTTGCGAAAGTGATACACGTTCAGTAGAAACCATACTTTAAATTCTGAATTTGGATCTTTCCCCAGGCCAGCGAGATGCAGATATTGTCCCGTGATGCTGGGCAGGGGCAGCCACCACAGCTCCCAGTCAGCCACTCGACCACGAGGGTAAACAACCAATACACAGATAGCCGTGCTGTTTTTTACTCTCAGTACAGCATTCGATAAGTGACATAAGATATGCAACACTTTACAACAGGCTTTGTGTTAGATGATTTTGTCCAACCGTAGGCTAATGGAAGTATTCTGAGCACGTGTAAGGTAGGCTGGGCTAAGCTACGATGTTTAGTAGGTTAGGTGTAGCAAATGCCTTTTCGACCTAACGAGGTTTTCAACTTACGATGCATTTGTCAAGATGTAACCCTGCTGTATGTTGAGGAAGATCTATATATAATTTTAATTAATTTAAATACTACATCTGGCTGGTGGCTACTGTACTGGGCAAGTGTGAACAAAGGCCCTTGGGGAGAAGGTGTGCAGGATCAGGGGGTAAGGGGGCAGGCATGAGGGAGACAGATTGGAGGATGGACAACTAGAAACAGGGAGATCACTGGGGACACAGATGCAAGTAGCCTGGGGAGGAACCGATGAGGGTCTGATGTGGCAGAGGAGACAGGAAGGAGGCAGATATGAGTAGTCAATGGGCAAAGCCAACTCACAGGACTGGGGGCTGGTGTGGCTGCGGAGTGCAGAAGGGGATGCACGTGTGCAAGGCGAGTGGAGGATTTTGTTTTTGGATATCCAGAATCTGATGTGGGAGAACGTCAGGATGAAGGTCATTTACTAGAAAGCTGGAGGCTGGAGACACAGGGTTTTGGAGCCATTGGGGGTTAGCGGGGAATTGGTCAAACTTGTAGAAAGACAAATGTACAGCAAGGCTAGAACCATGACGAAGATTTCCAGGAAGAGGTGGACAAAAGAGAAAACAAGGACAAGAGGTGTGTGAAGTAACCAAAGGAGGTAGAGTAAGCAATATAGCATCATCCCAGTCCGCTGGGATTATCCGTGAAAGGCTCATTTTTCTTACCTACAGATATAGTTTTGAGATAACTGAAATTGATTCCTTTAAATATCCAATCTCAAACAAGAACAAAGCATTTTAGCCATTTTAAAGACAAAATGTCTTGAAATACACTGCCTCCTTCCCAACATGCTGCACAGAATGTAACCTAATAGAGACACGGGGCTGCAGAGCAGTGTCACGCGGGGGACCGAGGTTGCCGGGCAGGGGCAGGTCCGAGCACCCGGCCCCGGCTTGTGGCGCCTCCCAGCCGTGCACACTGAATTCTAGAGCTTTGTGGGCTGCTTCATTTCCCATCAGCTTCCACCAAACATTGCTTGCTTCTCTTACCCTTCCAACTCCTCTCCTTACTCTTGCCAGATCGAGTGTTTGCAAAAATTTGCTTTGAATTCAGAATCCAGGTAATCAATCTTATAGTCAATTTGTATTTTTTTTTTTTAAAGAACAATTCTGAATTAAAGCCCAGGGGTGACTGATGAGGAAGAACGAACAGATTCTGGGTGCACACACTTGGTGATGCCTAGTTGTTCCGTCAGCTCCTCAGAGACGCTTTCCTATCTTTTCTCAATCTAGGCTCTGGGCGGGAGCAGTTTCCAGATAAGTGAGAATTGGTGGAAAAAGCAGATGCCCCGACAGTCTTGCCAGCCAGGACCTCTTATTCTAAAAAAGATCAACGGTACACGTTGTCACATTGTCACAAATGCCGAGGACAGACACCGCGCACTGGAGTCAGGCAAGCTACAGCCCGGAAAACTAACAGAGTGACGTATTCCACGGTGTCCCTCCCCACAACCAGAGAGTATTTCTCACGTTCGCCCCCACCAAGCCACAGGCACACTCCTCCTGGTGTCTGCGAGGCACTTTTCAGGCATGATTCAGCTTCCCGTGTGCCAGGGAGCACTGGAGGTCTGGGCAGCAAGCAGCTGACCTAAGGCGACAGACAACCCCCTTGCTGGGGGTCTCGGCCAAAAGCTTTTCGACATCTTGGTAAAAATAAAACAGAACAAGAGCAGAGCCAAGTGGATCGGATGTAGAATTAAATATTCCAGCTTTGCACCGAGACCATCTGGCTTCCTTGCCAGTGAAGCTGACTTTAGGCATCTTTGATTCTCAAAGAGTGGGCCCTTGGGAGCTTGCCAGAAATGCAGGATCCCAGGCCCCACCCCAGCCTGTACTGAATCAGAATCTGCATTTTCATGGATCCTCAGGGGGACTCAGTGAACCGTTCATAGTCCACTTAGGTGCTCCGCGTTGCTCCCGTGCGGGCAGTTGGGGGGAAGCTGAGCCCTGGTCTTAGTTCTGCCCTCACTGTGGGGTGAATTTGCAGATGTCCTTCTCCTTTCTGGCCTCTGTTTTTCCAAATGCTAACTGGGGTCCAGGCCAATGGATTCAATGATGTGCCCATGTGCTCATCCCCGAAACGAGGTCCGTAGGTACATTTGGTGTGAACAGAGCCGTTTTCCTTTGCAGACCAGAGCCTCCTTTCTCCTCAGGGACAAATCCCCGTGGGATTTCAGAAACCTCTCCTACCCTCCCATAAGCTGTGGCATGAATCCTGACCTCCTTTGGACACATTCCAAAGCCTCCAGCAGCCCAGAATATTGAACCAAGTGAGTGTCATTAGAATCCAACACTTCCTTCTGGACTGGCGTGTATGGAGGTGCGGGGCTGGCCCGAGACCTGCCTCTCCAGCTCCCCTCAACGTGCAGCTTCTTGGAGGTGGCCAAGCCCCACAGGCCCAGAATCTCAGCAAAGAGCCCATGGACTACCCCTTCCCAAATACCCAGATGGGGCCCTCCAGCTTCCTTTTGTCCTTGCGGTTCTGTGCTCTAAATCTGCCCACAGATGAATCCTGGTCTATTTTATAGTGAAAACAACTCTGCATTCCAAGCACTAATGCAGCTGACCTAATATTGGTCATGAGTGGTTAAACAGGATGCCTCCTCTCGATCTGCTGGAGGAGTGCGTGCGTGCGTGTGTGTGTGTGTGTGTGTAACTGTGTTACATAGAGTGTCACAGAGCTCATGTTTCTGCTCAGTGCAGGGATCTACAGTTCGAACCCAGCCGAGAATTTACTCTTTCTTTGTTAAGGACATTAACCGGCCTTCCCTTCAGAGTAGCTAAACGAGGAGGCAAAGTCAGGAAGGCAGCCCCCGCCCCCAGGCCACAGAGTGTCCCATGGGGAGGCAGGGAATCACCTGAGGACCACGGATGGCGCCGAGAGGGGGCTCAGAACATGTAGACGTGGAGACAGAAAGGCAGATTGTAGGCAGGTGCTAACCAGAGGTGGGCTGGTGTGGGGCAAGAACCATGCACACTCATCCAGGCCCCACAGAGAACCAGAACATAACAGACAGAAGGGCGATGCCAGCCAGTCCAGAACAGAACAGTCTTCCACTGTGCCTGGAGAAGGGCGTGTGTGTGTGTGTGTGTGTGTGTGTGTGTGTGTTGTTTTTCACTATTCATTAGGTAGGAGGAGAAACCAGAAGTTTGTCTTAGAATGGCGCTGTCCTTGTTTATAATGGGTCTTATGTATTTATGGATAGCCACTCTAGAGTAAACAGTATATAATTTCTTTCCACAGCATGGGCTCAGGACTTCTCCATTTCTCGATGGATCCTCTTTCTGCTCCCCTCAACAGACCTTTATGGAGAGATAGCAGGACTCAACATTCCAGGCCTGTTTTGCAAACACAAAAGTCAGGAGCCCCTTGCGGAATGCTGCTGTGTCGAGCCATTCTCTTCTCTGAGTGTGAGCTGTGAGTGTGAGATGGTGAGGGGTGCAGCGTTAGGACGCGCAGGGGCAAATCCAGTCTGGTCCCAAGGCAGAGGTGGGACAGTTGGCCTCCTTAAGTCCTCAGCCGTGGGCCTGTCTGGGAGCCTGGCTGTGCTGGGCGTCACTCTGCATCACAGGCCAAGCGCCAACCCGCCCTGACAGCCAGCCTCCAAGTGTGCTCTAATTTCTGCAGCTGGGGGCCCCTTGGGTCTTGAGGATGGGGTCACCCCAATTAGGATGCTGGGGGTTTCCAGAGCCATAAAGGAAAATTCACTCCTTGGCTCTTAGGTGGAGGCTGCCTGTCACCTGCGAGAGTCAACACGAGAAAATTAAGTGAAACCAGGGGTGAGACTGTGTCTGTCTTGACAAAAGGACCCAGCATTGAGGAAGGATGCTTGTCACTCTGAAGGGGCCTGCACTCTGATTTTAAGAAAGGGGCAGGCAGTCAGAGATGGTCTATGTTTTCTACATCTGGGTTTTCAGTACAAAAAGCACATCTCCAGGCAAACATTGCTTCTGAAATAGGAGATGTCACAATTTAGGGAGGCCACAGGGCAGGCTTAGGCCTTGGATATATATTTTCTTTTTGGTTCTTTTACTTCAAAAAATTTACAATTGTGATTTAATATACAAAATATAAAATTGACCATTTTCATCATTTTAAGCATATACATCAGTGGCATTAAGTACACTCACAATGTCGTGTGACCATCACCACCACCCGTCTCCAGAACTTTCTCATCTTCAGCTCTGTACTCATTAAACACTAACTCCCTATTCTTCCCTAGCCACCAGCCCATAATAACTACCCTTCTACCTTCTGTCTCTATGGATTTGACTCCTCCGGGGACCTCATATGAGTGGTATCATACAGTATGTGTCCTTTTGTGTCCGGCTTATTTCATTTAGTACAATGTCTTCAAGGTTCATCTAGGTTATAGGGTCTACCCATGACTCTAGTAGTCCCTTCCTTTTCAAGGCTGAATAATATTTCATTGTATTTTGTTTATCCATCCATCCATCTATCGATGGGCCCTTGAGTCGTTTCCACCCTTTGGCTATTATGAATAATGCTGTTATAAACATGGGCGCAAGGATATTAGAGGAGCCTTGGGGTTTGCATTACCGTTAACCCCCTGCACTCTGGTGGCGGGTGGCCCTAGCTGTGGCTGAGCAAGGCCGCAAAGCTGAGAGCTGGTACTTGGCCGCTCTGCAGAGGCAGGCTAGGGAGAGGGTGCGGGGGGGAGCAAACGGGGGGACACCTGTGCACCCAGACCAGGCTCAGGGTCGGAAGGATTGTGATTCCACAAGCACAGAGGCTGTTCTGTCCCTTGCCTCCTAGAGCAATCCTGCGACATGCAGGCTTTAGTCACACTTCTCAATGCCAACTCACCCACAGAGGAGGAGAAGACAGGAGGGTCAGAATAGCCCCCTCTGCTTGGTCTGCCTGGGCAGGCTGTAATTTTTTTTAATTAACTAATTTTATGGAGATGCCATTTCCTAAAGTAACTGCTCAGATCTTAAGTGTGCAGTGTGACAAGTTTTGACAAATGTGAGTACCTGCATAACCCCCACCCCAATCAAGATGCAGGCCATTTCCATCAGCCCAGAACATTCCTTCGGGCCAGACTGCATTTTGACAGCTTCTTTTAGAGCCAGTCAATATTGCTGCAGCAGCAACAGGGTTAGGGGACTTATAAAAAGCCTGTTGGGGGTTCTAGGCTGTGAAAACCAAGATGTCCTCAGCCCTGAGTCACCACCAAAGGCAGGGCCTTTTTTTGTTTTTTTTTTTCCTAATTTCGCAGCTCATTAGCCACCCATAGTGGTCTGGCAAGGGAAGTTTTGCATCCCTGGAGCCCAGAGCAGACTGTGGGACTCAAGTGTCCCTCAAGTCCCATTCACTCTACAAGCCTGGCTCTGTGCGGGGCATGGGACTGGAGCGCTTCCATGGTGGGTAGGGTACACGGAGCGGAACAGGAAGAAGAATGGCATCTGGGCTGGAACCCAAGTTCGCATCTTGTGACGCTGCAGAGACATCCATCATTTGGGCTGAGGCCCATAGGAAGGCTTTCTGGAGGCAGGGCGGTCAGGCTAGCCCTTTAAGGGATGCCTAGGATTTCAACAGGAGGCCAGAAAGAGGAGAAAACTCCAGGCAGGGAGGACACTGTGTCAACAAAGGCACGGAGACATAATAAGAGCCATCATTTATGGAATGGCTGTTACAGTAGGCATTGGGCTAGGTGTTTCACATCATTTTGTTTAACAAAAATAAAATGATGATGATGGTGGCTGGCCCACAAGAGAAATCATATGAGATGCAACATGGCTAAGTGGCTTCCCCAGTTCACAAAGCATGGCCCCGGGACTCAGCCCTGGCTCTGGATGTTTCTGATGCCCATGTTCTTTCTTTTTTTTTTTTAAAGATTTTATTTATCTATTTGACAGAGAGAGACACAGCGAGAGAGGGAACACACGCAGGGGGAGTGGGAGAGGGAGAAGCAGGCTTCCCGCTGAGCAGGGAGCCTGATGCGGGGCTCGATCCCAGGACCTGGAATCATGACCTGAGCCGAAGGCAGACGCTTAACGACTGAGCCACCCAGGCGCCCCTCTGATGCCCATGTTCTGCCGCTTGCTGTGTTGTGGGAAGAAATACACTATTAACAAAGCTTCAGCCTGCTGCATGGAGGGGAGGTGGTGTAGGGACCAAGGCCGAGAGCCATTCAAACCATTGAGGACTTTCAAAGCTCGGTGCTTCCTCACTTGGTTCAAATTTCAATTAAGATGGCGGGAGCAATACTGCATTCACAGAAGGAGCTCTGTAAACTCTGCAGTATGCACACACATCTCTCTCTCTCTCTTTTAATGTCATAGGAAAATATTATTTATTTAAAGTAATGAGGGCTAATTAGTAAAATGATTTTTTCTAAAAGCAGTCTTTTTTATACAAAATGGCCCAAAGCAGACTCAGAAGGTTGGAGGCAGAGGTGGCCTGTAATTAGCAGGACAGCCCAGGAATGGACCTTCTGGCGTGTGTCAGCATGAGGAAATTCTCTTTTCTTCGTTGCTGTAGATGCCCCCGATTCTTGCTTACACTGTTAGTCCTAAGACGGGAGGGGAGTCCTCAAACGACTCCAAATGTCATCTCCCTTCCCTTTACCCCAAACGCCCCACTCCCCCTGGAGCTGACAGGGGAGGAGTCTGCTGGGAGCTTCCGCTGCCCCTGACTTTTATCTGCTAGCCAGGGTCAAGGCTCCCTAGAAGAGACACAGAAGTTGTGTCAGACACCAGGAACTCCTTGGGTTGCATCAGCTACATAACTCCTGGGAGAGGCTCAAATATTCTTTAACACCAAATGCCACAAGCGCCCCAGCCCAGACTGTCCCAGCCTCCTCCCCAAAGTGGGTGGAACACCAGCCCAGGAGGGCGCTCTCAGAAACACAGACACCCCTGGATGCAGAGTCCACATAACACTGCAGCCCCAGGAATGGCCAACTGATAGCCACATTACAAGCCACACGCAGATCCGCAAACACACACACACACACACACACACACACACTCCGTCTCACTCACAAACACACACAGGTTCTCTACTGCCTTTGGTCACCCAGGCCAGCCGTATATGTATGCCAGCATTTTCTTCCCCAAAGATCTCCAAACCACTTCATGTGCACAGAAGGAGGGAAAGCAGCTCTTGAAGCTCATGAAGGAGAAGGTACTGGGTGGCAGAAAACTTTGTGAGCTCCCCAAAGGCCAGGCCACGCAGCCCCTCATACTCTCAGCTTGGGGTATCTGAGACGTGAGGGAGCTCTCCCCGGGGACCCCCAGGCCTTCTCAGTGCGAGCAGAGCCCCTCCTCTCTGCCCATGTGCACACACAGCTGCAGGGCTGGCTCCTTTCTCAACAAAAGTTCATCTCTCTCCAGTTGGTAGTCTGGAGCCAGGCCAATCCCCCTCCTTCCCCAGAATGCTCCTTGATATGCAGAGGCCTCCAGTGAACCACAAATCTCCCTGCCCTGCCCCTTCTCCTGGTGCAGAGGGTGAGAGGATAATGCTGAGGATGCACCTCCTCCTGCCCGACACCCACACGCTGACCCACAAACCACAGGCCTCTCGTGTGGATGGGCTCCCCACCCCCCAGGCCTCAGCCACATCTTGTAAGCTCACCACTTCCGTGGTCCAGTCTTGAAAGAAGTATTCTAGCTTTGAAAGAAAGCAGGTTTTAGGTAAAACCTAGGAGCCAGACAAAGTCTCCCCTCGGCGATGTGAAACCCATGATGGCCTGTTTGCAGGGGCCTCGCTCTTGACCCAGGAGCAGGGGGTGGTGCGTGGTGCAGAGGGGATGTGAGCTCACCCTACACCTCACCAGTCTCCCTTCGGCTGCTAGTGGAACACACTGCAAACCAGAGTAGTTCTTCTCCTTGCCAGTGAGCCGTTGCTGTGTGTGTACTCCAGGAGGAGGCCATTACAGGGAGTTAATAGAGTTTTAAATTTGTTTTTAAATTTTATAATGCAATTCATCAAATTCAGTGTCTGAGCACCGCATTCACATTCAGACCAGGCAGCGTATGCCAAACTGGCCCCAGGCTTCTCCCACCCCGTTCCCCCAAATGAGGAAAGATTAACTCTTTAGGGTAACCGGCAGGCGTGGCCCCACCTAGGGCGAGAAGGGCAGCAGGGTAGGCCCTGGTCTGCAAGGGTCATTCTGGAATTGGTCTAATGGAAAGGCCGGGGACTTAGCCGAGATGCTCTGGGCACCTTTCATGAGTAGGGGCAATTGAGGCTGCCTTTGGCCTTGGTCACCTTGTTGAGATGGCCACCCGGGAGCGACCGTGATGCGGTGCTTCCAGACACGTGTCTGTGAGGGTACCAGGTGTCAATGAGAATTGAGCAGACACCCAGGGCAAAGGTGTGGAAAGCAATTGTGCAGTCTGCTGATCGGGGACGGATGTGAGCACAATTTCTGCTATTTTTCACCCAGAAGGATTTCCTTTAAGGACATGTTCAGCTGAACTTAGGATCATTATTGTAACTTGGGATCAGTTGCTGCTGAATTGGAAATAAGTGAGATTTATGGGACCACGGTTTTGTGAAGAACATCTCAGGTATCAGGACTTGCAGCAGATCTTCTGTATCACTAACTGTAGTCAATCTTGCCTTTTATTAAGCTTTAATAAGTGACTTCGCTTCTAGGGAAAGTTCCAGAATAGACAGTGCCAGCATGTGAAATCCTCCTGGTCCCAGAGCAGACTACAATAAAATAGTGTCCTCCTGGTGACAGCAGAGCCTTCAGCTGGCTGGGGTCACAGAGCCCCAAGAGGGAGCACAGGGCCCCCTTGCCCAGCACGACCTGGTGGTGGGTGGATGGTGGGGACATAACTATTGGAGCGTGATCTCCAGCTCTCCTTGGCACAACAAAGGCCTCGTGTTGGCACGGATCTGCTTCTGCTTTCAGTTCATGGAACCCACAGGGCCGCTCCACCCTGGGCCCCAGCTGTCAGGCCCCAGGTCAGGGAGTGGCCACCAGGTGGCTCTGATTTTTAGTCACTGCTGATTGGTGGCATTGTGCTGGTGACAAGAGGAGGGGGGCTTCAGGCTGGCTTTTGCTGAGCCCCCAGAAACAGTCCACCTCCCCCTCGCTGAGCAACCAGGTATCGACTTGAGATCTGCACTTCTTAAAAAGAACAGACACAAATAGAAAGCTCACCCTTCCTTGAAGCCACACACCCCATGAAACACCCTGCACTACTTTTCAACCCTTGGGGGCCTCTGGCCCAATGTCTTGTGGCCTTCCAGATGGAGCTCCGGGCTCTCGTTCTACATAGCTTTGAACTGCCTGCTTTTAATTTCACACAAATTAAAAACACTAAGGTGGGGTGGTGCAAGAACCCTGCGTGGCCTCAGCGAGGCTGAGCAGGTTCGGAGACAGATGCTAAGGCCTGGGCCCAGGTGGGATGTGGGAGCTGGGGTGGGGCTGGGCTCGGCAGCCGGCGGGGGCAGGGAGTGGGCTGGGATGGAGGAAGAGCATCTTGAGGTGATGGAAGTCTTTTTGCATTCAAGGGCTTGCCGCCTTCCAACTTGCTACTTATTGCATTGAAAAATATTCCACACGATTGAAGAACTATTTTCCAAAACAAAATGCTGGTATTCATCAGGAGGCGCGGGTTGTGCAGTGTGAACAATTCACTTTCGTTAAGTACCATATGGCCGCTGGTAGGAAAACGCTAACATGTTTCAACAGTACAGCTGGGGTAGGGCTCCTTTATTCACCGTGCAGATGGCTCTAATTGACATCTCTCCTAAAACAGGTCTCCAGAATTTCTGCAGGATCATTAGAGTAATTAGCTATTAAATACCATCACCACTTTTAGAGAGGGGGTCTGGTCCTTGGCAACATTCCACAGTGATGGAATCGACAGGTCCCGGTGGAGGGCCAGTGGGAAGGGTATGCTAGTCCCTACTCCTCAGTGGTGAGGCCAGGGAAGGACAAAGACGTGGCTAATTCCAGAACAGCCCCTTGGAGACAGCTCAGGTGACCAAAGGGCTCTGGACCAGGGTTCTGGAGCTGGGCTCCTATCTTCCTTCGCTGTGCGACCATACAGCTTCAATCCCTCAGACTCAGTTTGTTCAGCCCTTAAATGGGGGTAGTAACACATGCCATCCTGTTCTGTAGGGCTGACTGTGCAGTGCAGAGCAAATGGAAAGGGCTGGAAGGATGCAAGTGCTATAGCTGAACAGGTTTTGATGCTTATGGTTGAGGTCTGGCCTGGTCCATGCTCACCTCTTTGGCGAGTGACAAGCCGTGGCCTCTCAAGGACTTGGCCACACCTGAGACACAGTCCCTGACGCTGTGACCAAGCAAGCCTTTGTTGTATGGTGATCAGAGCCACAGGCCAGAAGGGCAGATCAGGGGGTGAGGGGATTGTGGGGATCACACTTGCAGCCGAAGCCCTGAGGACATCGCCCTCAGCCACCCCAAGACACAGTGTGCTGCCCCATCCCAGCCATCTTGTAGACTCGGTGCTCCCTGACCCATCTTGGCCTCCATGTCACACTTGTGGGTGGTACCGCATTGCGAATCTTGCCGCCTTTGTGGGAAAGAAAGCAATCTAGGGAGTGTGCGTGCTCCTCGGAGTTCTTCCAAAAAGTAAATACATGTATCCAAAGGGTAATATGGATTTAGGAAGTAGCCTTCACTTTGAGCTCTTTCCCCATTGATCAAGGGTTAAGAGCGGGCATTATTAGTTTAATTTCACAGTCTAATCAGTTTCCTGCTTTATTGATCGAAGGACTTGGAGCAATTGTAATTTGGTGAAAGCTGAAAAGTAAAATTCTCGGCTAAGGGAATCCAGCTGGGTGGCTCTGGAGCTCCGGGGCCGTGCGAGGGAATGCCTGGCCTTGTCCACATAGCTCCCCTGTCTGGGGCCACGCAATCCACAGGTAAAGTGTCCAGGCACATTTCCTTCCTCTTACTGGTGAATCACTTGGAGGGCGCAGGGTCCACACCTCACAATGACTACTGAGTAGCACTGGAGATGGGGACCGGCTTTGGGAAGAGCCCCTCCCCAGACCACAGTGGAGCCCAAATCCACCTCGAATGCCACCCTGAGCCCCGAACTGGCCCGGGGCTTCATTGTTAAACACCCTCTGTCAGCAGGGTCCCATCTGTGCGATGGAATTTTTTTTTTGTCACTTTTTCAAATCAGAATAGAAACAATTTTTAGTCTATAATTATCATTTCTTTTCTCAACAGACAAATGTTTCCTTTTAAATTGTAGGGCGGAAAAAGCAAAGAACAACATTTTAAACCAAAAAGAAAGACTAAAATTAATTTCCTCTTTACAGAAAAATAAAATACAACAGCTCTAAGAAGCCAGGTTTTTTTCTTTTCCCAAAAGAGCAACAAATGCAACAGCATATTCCTTGCCACCACTAATGCCCATTTTTAGGAGGCAAGGTCTTGAGGGGTAGTGGTGTTGGGGTTTGCAGACCTGTCTCTGGAGTCAGGCCTTGTACTCTGATCTCCTGGAGGAGGCTAGCTCCTGATGTCTGAGCTCACTTGGGATGGATGATCCGAAACCCTCCGTTCCGGAAGCGAGCTCTGGGTAGAGGGTCCCAGGAACCAGGGTCAAGGCCTGGGGTCTACCAGTTGTAGACTCGGTGCTCCCTGACCCATCTTGGCCTCCATGTCACACTTGTGGGTGGTACCGCATTGCGAATCTTGCCGCCTTTGTGGGAAAGAAAGCAATCTAGGGAGCGTGCGTGCTCCTCGGAGTTCTTCCAAATGGTAAATACATGTATCCAAAGGGTAATATGGATTTAGGAAGTAGCCTTCACTTTGAGCTCTTTCCCCATTTCCCCATCTTAGAGATGAGATAAGCTTGGAGGGAGGAGAGCAGTTTGCATTTAAGGAGCTGAAAGTACTTCAGGGGAGTTGGGCCAGAGCTTGCTCAGGTGAGGAAGCAGAAAGGCGGGAAGAGCACGTTTCCTCCGGGTGAGGAGTGTCCCAGCTCTGTGGTCCCCGTTTAGGAGTCTGGTTTCAGACTCGGCCACCTAATGAGGGGGCTGCTCAACTGTCCTGGCAGAAGCTCCATCCTCACTTCTATGCTTGGCCTCCTCCACAGGGAAGGGGGCAGGCCACGTGTTCACAAAGGCACTCTACCAATGTAGTTCTGTGTGGTCACTGCTGATCCCACTCTTACTCCTCAGCATGAATTCCTTCGGGGGCCAACATCACCCAGTGCTGTGCTGGTAAATGTTTGCGCGGGGGGTGGGGGGGCACAAAGCAAACAGATCAGCTAGACCCTGATTTGTAGCACTTGCCAGTTGTATAAACACTCCCAGCTCGATTTTGAGCTCCCAACAGGATGTCAGTGACCATGGAGCTGGGAAGGGATGTCAGCAATGGGCTCTTGGGAGCCACTGAGCCAGGCCAGCTCACCACACTCACGGGACTTGGGAACGGGGTTGGAGGGCAGGGGGTCACGAATGTGCTGGCCCAAAGCTGTGGCTGCTGCCCTGTGGCCAGGAAGACCCACGGCAGGCTGGCCGCAGGGAGCAGAGCTGCCCAGCACACCCCCACCCTCCTCCGTCTCTCCCTGCTTTGATCCACCAGATCACGTCCAAACACCTCACTTGGCATTCGAGGCTTTTTACGCCTGGTGACACCTCTTGATCTCCCCAGGCCCTTCTCGTGCTGTCCCTGTAGAGTCCCCTGCACCAGCCTCACTGTCTCTTCCTGGGTCCTGGTCATCCCCTGGGCTATCCCCTCAGCTTCCAGGCCGAGAGCATAGCTTAGGAGTGACCCTCTGCCTGTGACACCTTCTCTCCTGCATTCCCCGATCAAACCCTGCCCGATGCACCCCCTCTGTGCAAAGCTGTCACCCCCTGCACCTGCGGGGAATGAAGTCCACGGCACACACAGGGACACCTCCAACTTGACCGCACACGCTGTGCAGCTTCCTGCTAGAACAAAGGCTCTGGGACCTTCTGCTCCATGAATCAACACTCCCCATGGTGGGCTCCCAATTCAAGACGCTTCCTGACCCGACCGTATGTTTTGACCTTTGAAAACTTCTCAAGAAAGCAGAGGAAGGCAAGGGTTAGTGTCCAACACCTGTAGTTCCAAGGACAAAATGACCATGGGCAAGGATCTCAGTGGCTCACTTGTCATGGCCAGGCAAGGCTGGAGAGATGGCTGGGCTACACTGGGAGGGAGCTGGGAGGCTGCCCCAGCCACAGTGAGACTCTTCTGCTAGACGGGCAGGGCCTGTGGCAGAGACACAGGATCCCTATAATGACCCCAAGCGGGTGGAAAAAGGCAAGTGGCTATGCTGTGCACCTGATAGCTTTCTAAAAATAGCAGGTAGGCCCTGGCCCCGCGGGCTTCCCTGTGGCTAGGGGCAGGGGCTGGAGCTGTTGGGTCACCAAGTTTCAGAGGAGTGAGGCACGTCACAGCTGGGTCTGGACCTTACCCTTCCTGGACAGGGCTGAAGCTGGGTTGAAGCCGGCCTGCAGCCAGATCCGCAAGCTAAGGACTGGGCCTGACCTGCATCACCTCCTGCTTAGCTCTGCCCCACCACCTTGGGTTAGGCACTGTTCCTTGTCTGCAGTCACATGGCAGGGGAAGGGAGACAGGGAGCCACGGATGCCAGCAGGCTCCGGGCACCAGTTCTTCTTGGCCGAGGGGCCTGGTACACAGACATTCTCCTCAAACCAAGGCACTGACAGCATTGAACAGAAATGTCATGATCTGATGCCACGTGGCGTAGGAGGAAGCAAGAAAAGAAAGGAATTCTCCAGGCCGAGCCCCAGAAGTCTCCTCTGCCCTCCTGTGGGGCCGGGCTCAGGAACAAGCAGTGGGCAGGGAACAAAGGGAGAGTTCTTCTCTTTCAGGGGCAGGCTGGGCCTTCTCCAGTTCCCAGCGAGCCAGCTTCCTCTCGTTTCCTCCTCCCTCCTCCGTGTCTAGACAGGAAAACTTAGCTCCCGGCATCCTTCAGGGGTGCGTTGGGCCTCCCATCCCCAGGACCAGCCCTGGGGTTGCACCTGGGTGCTCTGCTGACTCAGGGAAATGTGCCAGAAACAAATCCCATTTGTTACAAGTTACAGTATGTATTTGTATGGGCCAGAAGGTCAGCAAATTTTGGAGATCACTGTCACCCAGTGGAGAACTAAAGTCCGGGAGGGTTTGAATAAAAAAAATTACAGGGAGCAAAATTACTTTCAAATAAGATCCCTAGCAAATATAAATGGCCTCCTCTCCAATCCCCCAACACACATATATACACTTGGAAAAGGCCTTTCCAATTCTTTTGCTGAGAGGTAGGGAGCCTGGGAGGCTTTTGTTTTCCTGGAACATTTTCAGACCAAATGTGCTCCTCTCTTGGCGAAGTCCCTTCCGAAACTCTGACTTTCAAACGCGGTATTTGTATTACTGGGTCTTGGGAGGGAAGCGTAGCATCGCTTACTCAGGAAAAGCTGGTGTGGTGGGCAGAGAAGAGGAGCAGACAGAACCAGAGAGACCCCCTACGCTGCCCGGCCCCAGCCCCAGCCCCGGCCCCACCCCCCAGCCCCTCTGGGCGCAGAAGACCACGAGGGAACACCAGGTGGCCTGTTCCCCCTCACTCGCCCTGCCCTTCGCCTTGCTGGGATCGGATCGTGTTGCAGAAATGTGACGCCTGGCCCACTGGCCTGCCAGCAGTGCGGCCGCCCTGGCCCGGGTGCGCTGCGCGGAAGCCACCCACCCGTTAGCTGTGAACATCTATCAGTGTGACGCTGCAGCTGCCGCCCGGCTTCTCCCCTCAGCACCTCTCACGAGTCCCCAGGGACGCGGCCACTCCCGGCTCTCCTCAGCCCCTCCGAGCACGAGCTTCTGCACAGAGTCCAGGCCCGCCCGGCTGGTGCCCGCGCCATCTTCTGCCCTCCTGGCCAGCTCGGGGTTTGGGGGAGTGGAAAGATGCCGATGAAGAGCCAGCGCTTGCTGGGGCGGGCTCTGTCACTCCCTAGCATGGCACGGAGCAAGGCACCTCACCTCGCTGGCGTCGGCTTCCTGCTTCTGGGAAATGGGAATACTCGAGTCTACTCTACCTACCCCCTGTGGGTGTCGTGGGGGAGACAGAGAAACCCCAGATGGAGAAGGAATTTGGAAGAGGCAAGCACGCTAGTCAAGAAGTTCTTACCATTACAGAGCCCGGCTGGAGGTGTCTAGGCCAGTCCCAAAAGAGGCACAAGCCTTCCTCCATGAATCGTCTCCTTATGAGATAAGCACTTACTTCAAGGTTCCTGTTCCCTCTTTGCTAGCAGGAATTGTAGGATCGTTGCCAAGTCCAAGCCATACAAACAGCAAATAATCACTTGGATGAGAAGCCTGTTGAAATGAGCCTTTGCTGGGGACAAGGTCGGCCGGCGGCTTGGCCTATAAATCAGCGCTCCCTCCTCAGCTCATTGGCTCTCACAAGGAGATGAACTCAGCCCAACTTGGACATTTCACGGATCCCACCGCCCTCCCCTGCACACAGTAGGGATTCAGACAATGCTTGCTGAACAGAGTGACTGCAGCAGCAGCTGGGAGTGCGAAGAGGCCAAGCCCTGTCCACTCAAATTGGAGATTCACCCCATAAAGCCAAGGCAGGGAGACAAATCCGAATCCGACAGCACTTTAGGCTGGAGCTGGGGCCGCCGTTCACCCTGCCAGCCGTAGCTAAAAGGGATTTCAGGGGGTGGGGGAGCCGAGCGAGGTTAGAATTAACATACTTACTGTATTATGTTGCAGCAGTGATAAGACTAAAATTTTGGGATTTTCTTAATGAGACTCCTGCACTCACTGGTTTTCCTTATCAGCACTGGCAAGAGCCATAGTTTAGCATTTATGTCCTTTGCTTTAGAATGGAAGAAGGATCATAAGAGGAATTCGAAAACTCACTGTGGGAGAATACCTCTGCCCCCTTTTTGCTCTCCTCATATAGAATGCGGGTCCTCTGCCCCCGGCCCACCACAGACACGCTGTGCTATTACTCATTGGCATCTGGGCGGCAAAGCATTCCCAGTCCAGACTTTGCTGAACAAAATGCAAATTGGGGCTGTGAAAGGAATCTCTGGAAGTTAGAATGCCTCTGCCCTCCCCTCCTGTCCGAGGCTCTGGACCCCCCCCCCCAAGTGTCCATAACCACCCCTGAGAGGCAGGCGCATAGACTCTAACACTCAGTTCCACAAGGACCGCTCTCACATCTACCCACCGGGGTAGCTCTTTGGGCACTGTGATCAGGGCAAGCAATGACAAACTTGGGCCCATACAACATATGCAGGGTGGAGTTTGTGCAAACTCTGTGGGGGCGGGGGGCCTGCCACACCCCCATTTTATAGGTGTGCTGGCTGGCCTCTAGAGATGGTGGGTGACATGACCCCATCTAGAGAGAGCTGACACTGGAGGCAGGAATAAATTTGAGAGTCTGGACCTAGGTCTAGGGTTGGAGGAGATCAAGTCCCCTTCCCAGGGCTTGGGCCGTGGGCATCTCCTCTCAGAACCCAAGACCTTGGGTCCCTTTGGGGCAACCAGCCCGCTCTATGGGAAGAGAACCCAAAAGGCCTGCTTCATCTTCCCATTCCACTTGGATGACTACCCAACCTTGAAAAAAAAGCATTTTTTTCCTGATCAGATTCCAAAAGGCAAAAGGTCTCCAGTCTGCCCCCAAATAAGGAAGAGCTACCTTTCCTTTATCCCAAACACAACCACCAGTCCAGAAGCAATCAAACAGAGCCTTTGAACAAGCAAACCAGAGGGCCTCACTGTGCAGAAGCTCCCCGTTCCCAGCAAAGCCCCAGCGTCCTTCTTGGTGGCCTATGGATGCTTCCTTTGCACACAGTTGTAACAAGTAGGCCCACAGTAGGGGTGGGGGTGGTGCTGTTGCTTCAGGCGACACAGTGACCACAGCAAGCTGAATGGATGAGGATGAAAAAAGATGCAGAAAGACTGTGAAAAGCAGGAGCACAGCCTCAGCAAGCAGGGCAACTTTTGGTCATTCGGTTCAGGGTCAAACATCCTGACTACCTCCGTAGGACCCCAGGGGCATCAAGGCACCGTCGCATAAGAGACGATACTCAAGGCCACAGACTGGTTAAGGGTGTAGGGTTTGGAATTCAACAGAGCCTTGTGTCCTGACTCTGACATTTATCATTTTTGTGTCCTTGAGCATTTGGCTTGAACTTTTTGAACCTCTATTTCCTTGTAGGAGATGGGGATACAAGTGGTCCCCACTTTTTGCTGTGGGGATGAGGCTGTTTGGAAAGTGGACAGTGCTGGGCACATACAGATAGTGTCCCCTGGATAAGCACACTGCTATGGAAGAAGGGTGACTGTCCCTTCAGGAGGATTTACCCAACTTGGTTAAAATAAAAGAAAGTTAGGGCTTTACTGGGGGGCAAAAGTGACAGAAAAAGACGACCCAGAGGAGAAGATAGAGGAAGTGTGGGTGGGAATGGAAACAGGTGCAGCCCCCCATCACCTACAAGACACCTCTGGGTACCAGGCACTGGTTAAGGTATTTGATATAATTAATCTAATTCCATCCTCCCAACTTAGTTGTAGTTATTGTAAAACTCCATTTTACAGGTGAAGAATCTTACATAGGAATGAAGACACTTTCCTAGGGTGACACAGCTCACAAGTGGGATTCAAATACAGAGATATCTGAGTCCAAAGACAGTTTCTTTCCTTCTTTTTTTTGAGAGAGAGAGAGAAAGAGAGAAAGAGAGATGGGGAAGGGGTTGAGGGAGAGGGAGAGAGAGCGAATCTTAAGCAGACTCCACACTCAGTGTGGAGCCCGATGTGGGGCTCGATCTGGACCCTGAGATCATGACCTGAGCCGAAATCGAGTGTCGGATGTTTAACCGACTGAGCCACCCAGGCGCCCCCAAAGACAGCTTCTTAATCCCTATAGCAGGTAGGGAGGCAGCGAGGGAGGGGCTTCCCAGCAAGTCCACAGGGAGGAGATGGAGACTGAGTAGGTGAGGAGCTCCCCACCCATGGCTGCCCAGCGGGCCATCAAGCCAGTGAACAGGCTGCAAGGGCAGGACACACCTACAGCTTCAATGTGCCAGAGAGAAGGCCCTTGGCCCTGAACCCCTTGTGAAGTTCAAGCATCTGTCCTGCCAGTGGTTTGTGATATGGTCAAGGGGGAAGCTTCCCAGCACATGAACATTGCCTTTAAGGGGTCTCCTACACAGCAGGTGGTGCCCAGACAGAAGGCCTTGGGCCCAGAGCCTTCTCCAGGGGTTCTTCTGGATTGTCAGAAGGAGAGTCTTCTGGGGGAGCCCCCTGGATCACCCCCAGTCACATTACATCCCACATACACCCCAGCCCCAGGCTCCGTGCCTCAAATGGCCGGCAGAAAAGAGGGACAGAGGACACAGGAGTGCTCCATCATATTCCCTCCTAATTCTCATTGTC
Source organism: Halichoerus grypus (assembly GCF_964656455.1). Taxonomy (NCBI): domain Eukaryota; kingdom Metazoa; phylum Chordata; class Mammalia; order Carnivora; family Phocidae; genus Halichoerus; species Halichoerus grypus. Next base: position 18,252,978 of record NC_135721.1, on the reverse strand, counting down.
TGGATCGTGAGCCCAGCAAAGAAAAATACCTACAAAGAAAACACCAGAGTGAGGGAGAGGGTCTTTGTAAAATGTGGGCAGTAATCAGAATTTGTACAGAGAAAAATGACAATTGTTAAAACCTTATATGCAACCTGAACTCTGGTTTATGATAATGTAACATTCCCAGCAATAATATTCGGGGAGGAAAGAGATGAAAATGAACTGAACTTTATTCAGGGATCCCATTACTCTGAGTATGGTTCCTTCTGCTAAAATACAGAAATATCTATAATGAGAATTTGTGTTGTCCCAAGAAAAAATATATGAAAAAGTAGCCTTAAAGCATGGGAAACTCTTATGTGCTCTCAGGCAGAAATTTGTTTCCCCCTGAAGAGTTGGGGTATATAAATAGTAAAATGAAAGAAAAGACTTGTGTAATTAATCACTGATATCGACCCTTCCCAGTGAGTTCTGGTGGTCTCATGGTCTCGGGACCCAGGGAACAGGAGTCAGGGCAGTGGCCCGGCCTTGACCTCCAGCAAGCGGTGAGCAATCCCAGTGAGTCCACTCCTTGGATTCCAATACAAGCAAACAAGGCATGCTTTGTTCCCTCTCTCCCCACCGCCCAGCCCAGCTATAAGTCTTTGTTTTTAAGTAGTCAATGAATCACAGAAGGCCAGACTGAAAGGCTCCTGAAAGACTCCTGCAGGCTCCTCTCCCTCCAGGCCTCCCATTGCACAGATTAGGAAACTGAGATCCTGGGAGGTGCAGGCACTTGCCCTGGATCCCGTGAAACTGCAGACGCCAAGCCTAAGAAAATTAACAATGCTCACCCCCATCTAGGACCCCATCTCCAGAAGGATCTGGCTCTGCTTGGGCTGGAGTCTGTTTGACCCGGAGTGGCTGGCCACTGATCCTCTTCCATGAGATGGGGAAGACTTCAATCCCATTCTGCTCTCCCTGAGTCTCCCTTTCCCGGCTTGTCTCCTGGGCGGGCAATACTCAAAGGTGGTTTATGCTGACACCCACCCTGTTGACAGCCCTCAGGCAGGTGACACCCCAGTCCTGGGCCAGAGCCCAGTCCTGATGTGGGGCTGGCCTGGCTGGCATATTCTAGCTCAGTTAGCCCGTGAGGATGTCCAGGAAGAAGAAGAAGTGGGGAGGAAGAGGGCAGGGGGCCAAGAGCCCTGGGAAACCCAAAGCCTGAGGAGGTAATGGCTAAAGCTGGCTAGAAAAAGTGTCCTGGATGGAGGGTGGGGGAGTGCCCAGGCCAGGTTGACAGCAAGGGAGGAGGACCATGGCACAGGGTCAGTTGACCCAGGGAGATCCATGCCCACCTGGCGGCTGCAGCTTCCAATGGAGCCTCTGGGCACAGGCTGCCAGAGCGCCTCTAAACAGCCCTGGGCCAGGAAAGTGCATCTCAGGGCATGGTGTGCAGGACTCCCAGAAATGAGTTCCTTCTCCACAGCTGCCTGGCCCTTGCTGGGCTCACAGACCAGGCCCCTTCCCCGCTCCCAGGGAGTCACTAATAAAAAGAAAGCATTGATTGTTCAAATGGGATAGGTCACTTTGGCTGCTTCCTGAGCTGGTCTGAGAGTTTGGGCTCCATTCAGCATCCAGAGCCACTCTTTTTGGGGGGACAGTCACTGGATTCATGATGGGGGGCAGGAGAAGGGAGGGGATTTGATTCCCCATCCAGGTGGCCTGGATGCTCACCCCTCCCCAGAGGACCAACGCCTCATTCACGTGTCAAGTGGGTGGACCCCAAATTTTTTTGTCGTTCCTTCTGGGTAAGAAAAATATGTCATAGTGAACCCTCTCGGAACATTTTATGCAAATCTTAAAGGGGCAGGGTGATGTGGGCTATGGTGTCAGAGGGCAATTCTCAGGTCTCTTCCATTCTAGATCCTCCATTCTAGATCCCCCAGGGGCCACAGGAAGGGAGCTCCTGGCCTGAAGACGGAGGCAGCTCTAGTGAACAGGATGTTCCTGAAAGCTAGTGGTATGCCGGTGACGTAAGCTCCCAGCTCACCACATCTGTTTGCTTCCCGGTAATAATTAATAACAACAGTGGTAGTAGTATTTACTATAATTCCTACTTCTATCCCACCCTTTACTGAGTATTTCTTATGAACCACACACTATCTCATTTACTCCTCATAAGAGCCCTCTGAGATAGGTATTCTTATTATGCCCATTTTATAGATGAGAAAACTGAGCCACTAGAGGTGGACAACGACTTGTCCCTATAGTAGCTGATGGAAAGAGAAACACCTACTTCCCTCACCCATGTCATTAACCTTGCAAGGCTCAAAGAGCAGAAAGCCCAATGTATTTGAGGCAAGAAGATGGTGCACTAAAGTACTTTTCTAAGGGTGGGAACAAAACTCAGCCTGGGGAATAGGGCCCCTAGAGCAGCCGTCCAGCCACGTAGTGTGGATGGAGATGCGGAGGAGGAATCCCATCACGAGAGAAGTGGAAACCATGAGAGCCTGGTATCCCTCTGTGTCTGCACGTGAAAAAGATGAAAGGAGAATCTGGTAAGGCTGATAATTCCAAATTTTATATTAATTGGGTTCTTCTAAAAAAATTTCTGTCCAATTGCTTATATTTCTAAGTTTTGAGAAAAAAGAAGTTCACAGATGGCAGGCCCCTGGGCCAGAAGAGAAAGGCTAAATAAAAGCTACTACTCAGCCTTGCCTTTGGACCCAGGGGTGTAGGAAGCATGCCTGGCACCCTGCTCTCTGCATGCATCCTCCCTGTGGACCCAGTGGCCTCAGCTCCACGAGGCAGCTGATGAGGGGCCAGCTCTGTGCTCTCTGGGCCAGGCCGAGGCATGCCAGTCATCGGCCTGCCCCTGTCCACTCTGCCTCCCCTTCCCTGAAGCCCCTCTGTCCACTGTCCTCAGAGCCACTGGCAGGGATGCACACGGGTCGGGGAGACTTAGTTCTGTGCCCAGGGCACTGCCACCCCACATCAGACGAGACCATGGGGGCTTTGGAAGCATGGGTTCTGTGCTCTGATTCCTCTTGGCCTCCCCAGGGCACAGACCAACCCCAGACTGGGGTCCTGGTGGATTTGCTGATTGGCCAACTGGACTGGGGGTCTACTTCCCAGACCCTTGTTGGTGAGCAGCTCGAATTCCGAAAAGTCTGCCAGGAAGTCGGCTGTTTGTGACTCAGATTGTACATCCCTGTAGAGACAAAGCCGTCAATGGTCGTGGGCCTGTGTGGCTAGACCACAGAAGCCAATTTCATAATCTAGCTTGCTGCGTCATGCCACAAAAACCCCAATTATGAGCATTGCCCCTGGAAGATCTGCAAGGTAGGTGGGGGGAGGAGGAGAGGGAATGGGTCCCTTTTGTTTCTTGGGGCTGGCACTGAGTTTGGCTAGTTTAGCATTCACATGCGTGTGTGTGCACATGTGTGTGTGTATGTGTGAATTAAGGGGAGGCTGGTTGAGTATTTAAATCAACAAATCTGGAAACTGTGACAGTTGGCTTCAGTCAAACTGCTGGGCTGTGTACAGAGTGCCATCAGCCCAGTAGGTGCCTGTGGCCCCAGACACGAGGGTCTTCTGGAAGTGGGGCCCTGCCTTGGCTTCTCTTCCCACTTCCCCTACTGCTTTGATGGCCAGCCTGGACAGGGCAGGAGGGACCCCTATGTGACCCTGAAGCCAAATCCAGGAACTTCAGAGAGCCCCTCCAAGCCCAGTGTCTATTAAGGTCAGGGCTTGAACAATCTGCCCAGAAGTCACAGCTTCAGAATTGCCATTGATCATCCATCCCTTCAATAAAGCTTGCTTTGCTAGTCCCATCCTTTGCAAGGGACAGATGTCAGATACCAAGTGAGGCCAGGCTCCCCCCATGCTCCTTGCTTGCTCACTCATGGAGCTTCCACTGAGGAACGTCTGTCTGCTCTGTGCTCAGATACCATGGGGGCTGGAACTCCTCAGGCTGAGTCTTTGTCCCACGTGAGTGCTCAGGCCCTCAGGGGAGACAGGATGGCCTGGTGCTGAGCAAGGACCTTGTCCCCTCCTGGGCAGAGACGTGGTTTCGTTGGGGAGCTGTGAACTCGCTCTAACACACTATCATGAACCGTTCTCTTTCTTCTGTGGGCTGGGCGCTATGCTGGCCACGTTCAGACAGGGAACACAGCATTCTTGCCTTTAAGGGGAGACATTCATGGCTGCTTATAATTGTGGTGAGAGTTACACAGAAGAACACAGGGAGCTGTGGGAGCAGGGACAGAGGCCCCCAGGCCTGCAGGCTCGGCTGGAACAGGCTTCCAGAAGAGACGGTGCCTGAATCTTCTCCAAAGCAGGCAAGCCAAGTGAAGAAGAGAGGAAGGGCCTTCTAGACAGAGAAACTGCCTTAGTAGTGGAAACAGAGTCAGGAAGCCATATGGAATGTTCAGGAATTGAAAGGAGCTTGGAGTTAAGTGAAACAAAACAGGTGAGAGGGGTGTGGGGGGATGGGCGTGGGAGGACATGGCCCCGAACACTAGCCAGGTCCCAGAGGGAGCATCAGGGGTCTGGCAGGGGTCCTGTCAGGAATAGCCAAGGGCCTGGAGCAGGGCAGGGATGGCAGCGATGGGGAGGAGGACATGTGGGGAACAGTCAGGAGGCAGTTTTGGTGAGACTTCGCAGTTGACTGGCTCCTGAGTGCATTAACAAGCTCCTTCGTATGCTGGGCTGGCAATGGGGTGGAGGGAAAGAGAGGCGTCTGGGAAGAACCCCAGTTTTCAGGCTGGGGAGGCGGAGAGGTGGTGAAATTCTCTGGGGTTGGGAACACTGGTGGAGGCACCAGTTCGGGGAGGACCCTGACGGAAGCGGAGGAACGGGGAGGCTGGCTGCGTTCCAGCCAGGTGAAGTAGGCAGGATGGAGCCTTCCAGGTCAGGGAGCAGACAGAGGCAAAGGCAGCGGGGACAGATGGAGGGAATGAAAACGAAACTCGACCCTCTTCCCTGAGTCCAGATATCTGCATTATGAGAACCAGAGCTGGCCCATGGTACCCCAGACGTGGCCCCTCTTTCCAACTGCGCCTCCGAGGAATCAAGCCACATCAGTGACTCACGGACTGATGGTGTCTGCCCACCTTATGCATCAAGATCCAGGCTCCGTGGCCAAGTAGCTTCTTCCCCAATTTAGCAGACAGTGGCCCCCAGGAATTCTGCCACTGGCTGTCCTGGACCCCTGCTGTCAGCCCCTACCGAGGAAGCCGAGTGGGCACTTTCCGAGAAAGACGGAAGGAAGAAATATACTGGGGCGTCTAGAGCAATCTTCAGGGAAAACCGTCTACTCAGCTTCCTGCAAGGCTGCGGCTGCCCACCTACCCCATACTCCTCTCCCAGAGGCCACTTCAGGGCGCTCTGACGCGGGATCCCATGGCTCCGCGGCCCCTCCCGCTTATCCTCCTCTGCCCAGGTCCCCAAAGGAGCTTGGAGGGTCCCAAGCACAAGGAACAGCGGGAAGCCTGATGCCTAGCTCCTCAGATGAAAACCCGGCAATTGCATTTCATGCTCCTCGGAGGCTCCCCAGCCCCACTCCCTGGCAGCATAATTACAGATGCCTCCCTCCTTACAAACCCTTCCTACGCACCGCGTAAAGGAATACAATTTCTGCTGTCCAAATTACAAGAGACCATAATGCACAAAAGCAATAAACACAGGTTCTAACAGCAATCAGATACCACTTATCGTAAACAATGGTTTTTGTGATTTATTGCGTTTGAAGCAGGTTCAGCATTACTCCTTAGAAGATTTGGTTATTCTTGTTTTCAAGCAAGTTGCCGGCAGCCAGCTGACGTCAGAAAAAATTGCTCAAGTGCAGCAGATTTTAAAAATAGGGCCAATGTGGTGTTAAAATAATAATAATAGAAAAATTGGGGTGGCTGCAGGCTGATGTGAAGTCTAAAGACAGAGCCATTGCAGGTTTGAAGGGTTCCCTGCCAAAGTCCATGTATCTTCAGTGGGTCCTGCCTGAGGCTCACCCTTGCTTCCTGATGCCCAGCATTTCCGATCCCTCCCACTGTCCTCCTGTCCCCTAAGTGACGTGGGAGGGAGGAGGAGACTAGGAACCAGAGTGGGCCAAGTGACAGTCTGGATTAACACATCAAAGCTGTTCAGCTTCCTGGCTCAGGCCTCAGTTAGCTCTGGTAGTCAGATACTAGGGGAGTACAGAAAAGTCAAGTTCACACAGTGCATTTGGGCCAAGAAGTCTGCAGTGATTATCCAAAAGGAAACATGCCCCATTCTGGAAAGATCAGTCTCTTCTCTCCCAGACCATGTCCTGCCCACTCTGCAGGGAAGGTGCTATGGGTACTGTCATGAACAGAGGTTGGCAGTGGGGGGGTGGGCTGAGAAAGCAAGGAGAATGCCCACCCAGCTTGGAGCAAGGGTTTTCCCAGTGGGTTCAGAGACATCCTAGGATCCCATGTGGGAATTTCAGGGGCTCCTGGCGAGGTCACCCCTGATTCAACCAGGGAGCTCTGCTTTTATTAATTGTCTCTAATGGATTTCTATACCATTGTTAGCAAAAAAAAAATTGGATTAGAGAACTAATCCCCAAATAGGAGCCAGTGCGTTCTGCCTCTTTGATCTTCCTTCTCTCTTCAAATCCACCATGTTGCCATGATTTTAAAGCACAGGCACAGGGAAGAATGCACTCCCGGACAGTGGGACAGTGAGAACCTTTGAGAAGAAGCATGCTCCCAGGAAGACAGGGGCATTGCCCTCTGCCCTCACGGGGACCATCAGATGTGGGGCCCCGCCCCAAGGGTAAGTGACGGTGGACTGCACCACACCACCTTGGCCGTACCTCATGGCCTGTGCACTGGGACTTGGTTCTGAGGGAAACTGAGTGTACAGTGTGCATTAGGGACACTGCCTCACAGGAAGCAGAGTCCCAACCACACAAATGGAGAAGTTGCCTAAGCGGGCTGTTTGCTCCAGCATCTCTAGGAGCTGGAAATGATACTCTTTAACCAACGTGTAGTACCCTCGGGACTGAAGGAGTGCACACACACATACACGCACACACACATATGCGCACGCGCTCGCACATACTGGGCCCTACCCCTTGCAGGAAGGCTGAGACCCTGCGCTGGCTGATGCTTCACTTCAGTCTGGGGGTGGGGGGCGAAGCTTTCTTGCCTTAGCTTGGAGCAGAGAGCAGAAAAATCACCGAGCTATACAGATCACGATAAGGAGAATGGATGTTAGTGACCAGCCAGTCCCTCGAGAACAGTCAGGATCTCTTGTTTGAAGTAAATTCTCAGAACATCACTTACCCAGGTGGAAAAAAATATATCGATCACTAACATTTATTGCAGACTTACATTCCAGGCACTATTGTAAACTCCTTTCGTGATTAACTTATTTAATGCTCAACACACGACTATGCCATAGGTAGGAGAGTAACTTGCCAAGCTCACCCAGCCAGAAGGTGTGAACACAGCTCCCAAGTCCACGAGCCTCACTGTGCTTCCTGCCCATTTCCATGCACGTTCTTTCCCACCGAGAGGCTTATGTAACTCTTTCTGTGTGGTGTCCTGTCAAGTCTCCGTTGGCTGGGATCAATACGAGTATAGGAAGATAGGTGGGACGAATGTTAAGAGAACATCAACACTGGCCTGCTGGAATCAGAGGTCCCGAGCAGTGCCCAAACCTGTCCCGTCTGCTGCTGGGTGGCTGAGCCTCCTCCCCGCCACGTGTCTCCCTCCCGGGGATAAAGCCGCCCCAGCCACACACCACACAGAATGTCCCAACCCTTCAAGGCAGCAGGCCTTCGCTGAGGATTGATGCATCAGGCACTGATATCACATTCCTACATGGCAAATGGGATTTCCAGAAAAAAACAAAATTTGCTTTTTGATAAAGACAAAAGCGGTACACTGCTCAAAGGTATCCTTCATACTGAGAAAATTTTTTATACAGAGCCTCGCATCTTCGAGCATCCCCGTCCTTAGGTATTTCTAATCCTTGGCCTCGAATTGTTTCTGTGCAGAGGGAGATGTGAGAAACATCGCCCTCTAGGACTGCTTCCCCAATGCTTCCTACTTCCTGGATCCTCCTTCCTGTTCCGAGTTACCGTGGCATTTGGGTCTCTGTTGTGCCATTGGTCACTCGATTACACGCTGTGTTCTGTGTTCTCTGACTGTTCATATAGATCTCGTTCCTTCGACGAGGCATCTCCTTGAAGGTGGAGCTGTGTCAGCCCCATGGCCACCCCTCGAGCCCCCCACATCCACAGTGGACCTTCAGAGGGCACCAGCATCAGCTGGGGAGTTAATTTAGTTTATTTAAATGCCCAGTGCTGAGCCACACCCCTAGAGATTTTGCTTCAGTGCTTCTGGCGTGTGGCTCAGGAGTTCGTATTTTTATTTAGTGCCCTAGATGCTTCTCATGCTGGCAGTCTCGGGTTCATGTTCTGGGGAACCCTGCTGGCTTGCCTCTCCAGGATAGCATCCCTCGGGGCTGAACTGTGTCCCCACACCAAATTCATACGTTGACCTTCTCACTCCCAGTGGCTCAGATTGTATCTCTATTTTGGAGACAGGGTCTTTACAAAGGTAATTAATTATAATGAGGTCATTAGGGTGGGCCCTAGTGCAATACAACCAGTGTCCCTATAAGAAGAGGAAATCTGAAAGCTGATGTAAAGGCGCAGAGAGAAGACATTCATCTCCAAGCCCAGGAGAAAGGCCCGGAACAGATCCCTCCCTCACGGCCCTCGGAAGGCTCGGAACCTACTGACACCTTGATCTCAGACCTCCAGCCCCCAGAAGTGTGAGAAAATAGCGTTCCATTGTTTAAGCCACCCGTCAGCGCTACTTTGTTGCGGCAGTCCCAGCAGACTCATGCCACACCCATGGCAGATATGGTGCAAATACATTTTTTTCCCTCCAAACTCATCTTTGCCAGACTTTTTCTCTGCTCTGAATTCTTTGCTAGGTATTCCTCCCCCAAGGCTGTGACCTGTTGTCACCCAGAAGTCTGCCAGGTCCAGCTCGGCATCCTGGCATCAGGGCAGACAAGGGCTTGGGATAGCATCTCACCAGCCGCACACCTGCCCGGCCTTGGGATCTAGCCACCCTACTTCTCCCCCGTCGGCAGGAGCCACCCCCCCCCGCCCCACCCCCTCCGGAGCTCCAGCTTCTCATCGCTATCACCAGCTGTGCACTAAGCTCTGCTCTCCAGGGCTAGGTGCCACCAGCTCAGGCTGCCACCTCTGAGTGGGTGTGACTGCCACTCGGCCTCCTGGCTCAGCCAGGCCTTATCACCTGGATGGCCGGCCAGGGAAGGTGGCCTTGGGAAGGCGGCACCTCTGCTTGCGCCTGCGTCTGTCTGGGAGATTGGCAGGCCAGCAGCAACCTTGTTGGGGTTCTGCTCACGGAGACTGCCGCCCCCACCACACCTGGGGTGGCATATGAAGCTCAGGGCTCATAGCCAGGGCAGAGCTAAAAAAAAAAAAAAAAAGGAGCTTCTAGGACACCAGCCCCAGAACCTCCAGTAAACTGTGCATGCCAGTCGAGGGGGTGGCTCGTCCCCAGACCTCGGCAGCCACAGTGGCCACCCGTCACACTTCTTGGTAAGGACTCCTCCACCTTCTGGATGTCTCGTGTGTTTCTCAATTCATCCCTCGCCACAACGACGAGAAATAAGCTTTTTGGCAGGCAAGATTTAAACGAGCTCTCCTGTCACCGAGCACATGGCCTCGCACTGAATAAAGAGTCTTTAGAATGCTCAGATCCACCTTCTTCTCATTTCCTTCTCTCCTTGATCCTGTTTTCTCCCTGGGGTATGGGTATCTGTGCGGCCAGTGTGATTAACTCAGCCGGGACTATAATCTCAGGAAGGAATGGAATGGAAATCATTTTTGGAATATAAATCAAATAGGATTTCAGTTGAAGTTATTTAAAAGAAATTAATTGACTTGTACTCGCCACAATACACTGATAAGAGTTCATTGCCAGACCCATCAGGAGTAATGAAAAAACAGTTAATAAAATTCAGCTGTCAAAAGCCGCCTGCACAGGCTCTCCGGGGACATCCCCCTGCCCCTGGGTCGCAGCGGGTGGAGCACACCGGTTTGCAGGGGCAAAGCTCAGGCTTTGCTGAATTTTTCTCTTGTGTGGGATTACTCAAGTTTTAATGCTGTAAGATTCTTAGGGCTGAGACGTTTTCCCAAGCTGCTTTGTATTTCTATATAGCACCATGCACATATTAAATCACAACCGAAGGAAGGATGCGAGCGAGATAAGAACGGTTTTGCATTCAGTAGTTTGGTTTTTTTCTTTTTCTTTTTCATTTGCAAGGCCTTCTAAAGAGATATTTCTCCTTCCCCTTATTGACTGTAAATGACCTTAAGGAGGAAGGAGTTGGCAATATTTAATTAAAGACATCTTCGGCTCCTCTCCCCGACTCTCCCAAATCCAGGGAGGAGAATAAGTTATGAACTTGGAAAAATTATACATGTGCAAAGAAGAGGGAAGGGAAAATTTCCATCCTGCAATCCAAATGCAAGACCCTGGACTTGGCGGCCAGCCCCAGCGCCCCGCCCAGCACTTCCCGGCCCCTGTGGGCATCATTTGCCATTCTCGTCAAAGATGTGAGCCCTTGCCATACAGGGGCAGAAATTACCCCATGTCTCTAGGACTCCACCAGCCACAGCCTCCTGGACAGCAGAACAGCTGCTTCCTGTCCTGAGCTCCTCTCTTGATTTTTCACTTTATTTTGTAGTGGCTGCCTCGGGCCAGGCAGCATTCTAGGCCCGTGCCGAACAGTAACTCATGGGACTCTCACAGAAGCCCTACAAGGAGGTGCTTTCAGTACACTGAAATGGGTCCCCCCCATTCATAAGGTGAAGTCCTAACCCCAAATGCGAGGTATGTGGAAATGGGTCCCCCCCAATCATAAGGTGAAGTCCTAACCCCAAATGCGAGGTATGTGGAAATGGGTTCCCCCCAATCATAAGGTGAAGTCCTAACCCCAAATGCGATGGTATTGGGAGGTGATTAGCTTTAGAGGAGGTCACGATGGTGGGGCCTCATGGAAGGAGATGACCGGATTAGTGTCCCCAGACAGCCGGCTGAGGCTGCCACGGGAGGACATGGTAAGAAGGCAGCCATCTGTGAGTCAAGCAACTGGCCAGGGCAGCACCTCAGTCTCAGACTTCCAGCCTCTAGAACGGAGGGCAAATAAATGTCTCTTGTTTAACACACCCAGTCTGGTATTTGGTCACGGCAGCCTGAGTTGACTAAAGCAGGCGGTACCATTGTATCAGCCCTATTTTACGGACGAGGGAACAGAGGCAGAGAACCTAAGTCACTTGCCCAAGGTCACATCGCAAGGGGCAGAGCCGGCCCTCGGAACCAGAGGTCTAGCTCCAGTCTCTGCTTTCGCCCAGACGTGGAAGCTGACTTTTGCTGTATTAGGCTGTGCTTTATGTTAAATGTCCCCACAGAGAGTCATTGTCACCAGGAACTGGTTTACTGAATTGCTTGTACGAAGTCGCTGGGCCACGGGACCCCAGGGTGGGAATCCCAAATGTGAGCAGGCCCGACCTGCTTGGGACAGGGCACCACATGAAGGTTTTGGGTTTTTATCTGCAAAGGGGAGGGACCCGCAGCGGGGGTGCTTGCGGCAGGCTGCAATCTCACACTCTTCTAAAACCTCGTCCCTCCCCCTTCCCATCGAGAGGTGGAGTCCAACTTCCCTCTTCTTGAATCCAAGAGGACATGTGATTTGCTTATAACCAACAGAACAGAGCAGAAGCGACAAGGTGTGCCTTTCAAGGCTAAGTCATCAAAGGCAATGCGGCTTCCAAATGTTATTTGGGACACACCTGTCCCTTAGCCCCGAGCTTCTATATAAGAAATGTACCTGCCTTGAGGCCACTACCATGTGAGGCATCCCAGGCCCAGAGAGAGAGGGCCCATGCAGGGGTTCCTGTCCACAGCATGTCCATGCCAGCCTTGGGAGAGAGGATGCCTCTGGATGATGCCGGCTGGCTGGTGGAGTCACCAGCCTGTGAGTGTTCCCAGTCGAGGCCCCAGATATTGCAGACAAGCTCCCCTGGCCGTGACTGGTCTCAAGCCCTGACCCAGACTCTCTTCACCACACGGTTGTCCATACACCTAGGTTTGGGGTGGTCGGTTATCCAGCAACAATGAGCAGAACAGATGCCAGGTCAGATGGTCTCCCTGGTGCCTGCCATTGGCCACGCCCTCCCCGTGCTCAGCATCAGGCCCTGGAGGGCTTGGCCCAGACCCCCTCTGGGGAGCTGGAAGGAGGGTCTGATGGACCAGTAGACAAACAGTACTGTAGGAGCAATCGTGCAGCCCTGGGTGAGTTTCCAAGGGCCAGGCCCGAATGAGGCCCTCCTGAGCTGCCTACAAAGACACACATCAGTCTGGGTTTCTTGAATCAAGAGATGGGTGAAGACACTCAAGAGCAGATGCCAAAGTCTAGACCAAAAAAAGTCACCTCTTCCCAGAGGCTCTACAAAGTCAGGAAGCTGAGGCCCTGGGGATATTGGATCCCCAAAAGCGAGTTGCTGTGACCCCAGTGAAGGATGTGGAGCAGGAAAGGAAGGACGTACGACCCACCGTCACACTGCTTAGACTGGGGCTGGTACCGAGTCACCTTGTGGCAGTGTGTTATCCTATTATCTGGCAGGTCAGAACATACAAACTGGTCTCTGCAATGGGCACTCCTCCCACACGGGTTTTTTATTTGTCTTAAACGTCCTGCAAGTCGTTGCTATTTTCCTGACACCTGTGGTGCTCGCAGGCTCTCCGAGTGCCAGCACGTGTACACGCAGCCCGGCCCCCCACCCCCCGTGCCGCCCCACACAGGACAGCGATGGGCAGCCTGTGGGAGACACAGTCACGACTCTGCCCACAACCCCAGGGTCGGCCCCCTTCTGGCTTCGGATGTGGCTTTTCTGCACTGCCTAGAAAGAATCTGAGCGGTTTGAGTCTGGGAAGTTCTCTGGCATAAACTCAGTACCCTCCTGTCCCTGAGCAGTTCCAAGAGAGACTTCCGCCTCACCCTGCAGGTCCCCGGGGGTACAGCGCACACTGGGGCCGGGGCAGAAGGGGGGCCTCCAGGGAGCTCTGCTTCCGTCTTGCCAGGAGTCAGGCTGGTAAGGTTTGAGCTCTTGGGGCCGTGATGGTGTCCACCACTGAGGTGGACCCAGGGAAGGAGCTGGGGATCCCTGGAGGAGAGGCAGGTGTGGGGGAGCCAGACGGCCTGGCGATGTAATGCTCTTTGTCTTTACTTCCCTGGTGCTCTCTCATGGCTCTGGGTGAAGCCCCTTTAAATGTTCTAGTGTGATCTCAGCAGCCACAGGGAAGAAGGTAATGGCCCTGAAAACCCATACTTGGGCCAGACAGCGGCTGGAATCCTTGTCCTTAATGTAGGACAAGGCCTGCGGGAGAAGTAACTCTCAGGGAATAAGGGTCAGGTTGAGACTCTTCAGCACCACTCAGGAGGGTCAGGAGCTGATTTTGCTAAGGAAGCCAGAATTTCAAAACAGAGGCAGTAGGGCGATGCGTCTGCAAGACACATGTGGGGAAGGGTCAGTCAGGACATGAGCCCTCCCACTCCTTCAAGTGCACGGAGAGAAGCAGCTCTGTTTCCTAATGAATGACCCGTTAATGAGGCCAGCTGCCCAGCCTGTTGGAAAATGAACCACCTGGGGCAGAAAGGGCTCCAAGTCATGCCCATCTGGAGTACGTCTGGACAATGCCCGCCACTCCTGGGGAAGTTGGCGTGTTTCTCATCATTTTCTTAAGAGGGAAGATGAAAGGTTTCAGGTGTTCGCCAGCTAAGTGCTCCGGTTGCTGTGGAGGCTGGCATGAGGCTGAGTGAGGACGCCAGTCCCCCTACCTGAGAACGGCCCTGTGGTCGGCCTCCCGGCTGCGTGAGGAGGGGAGTTCACCTGGTTAGCTTGGCTGGGACCTGCCTGGTGTTGGCCGTGGTAGACGAACGTCCTCTTCAGAGACCTCTGGGGCCAGGAGGTGGTTCCCAAACTGGGACAGGTGTCCTCCAAAGCCCACCCTCCAGGAGGAGCCTGGGAAGGCGTCCGTGATGCTAACGCAGCAGCACACACCAGTCCATGTCCCCATTCTCTTCCCAGCAATAAAAGGGGCATTTACTCGCAAGTCAGCGTCTGGGAGGGCCTGTGCACCATCCTTGAAAATGCCTCTTCTGGTCCCCCAGAGCTCCAGGTTCTGTTAATCTGCCTGCTGGAGGTCCTGGGGAGGTATATGGGGGACCTCCCCTCCTGGATGATGGGGCTGGGCGAACAGACTGGGCTAGGGTTTTGAGAGTGTGTTCAGGGGGCAGGGATGGGGCAGAACAGGCAAGGTGGCACCAAAGTCATAGTGTAGGATGCCTCAAGGGTCAGCAGACAACGCAACTGAAGCATTCACCAAAAGGGGTGGAGGGATGAAACTAAGTGTGGACAGAGCGTGGCCAGGATAGCGGGTTCTGAAAGCAGGGGTGCAGCCTAAGCCCTGCAGGAGACCAGAGAGCTGTAAGGAGCACCCAAGTGGCTGAGACGGTGCTGTAAGGAGCACCCAAGTGGCTGAGACAGGGCCTCATCACACCCACCCAGAAGAGAGCCTCCCAGCACACAGCCCACACCTTGGGAGGAGACCCACCCAACCCCTGTGTGGTGGGGGTTGGGGGGAGCAGTCACCGGGGCCCCTGGATGCTCAGGGACCCACCTGCCAGGACAAGGCTAGTCTCCTCTGACACCCCCATCACAGGGCTCTCCACCCTAACTCTCCCATCAGTGCCTGGGCCTCAGTTTCCCCCATGGAAAGAAAGTGAGGGATAGGGTAAACAACACATCTTGCTGAGTGAGAAAATTTCAAGAACTGTCTAAAAAAGGCCAGCATGACAGAAGACTAAGCATTCTAGCAGAAGGGAGGAGAGAAACTAAGGGTGTTTGTTCCCTGGGGGAAGATGAAAGGCAGAAAGACCTTCTGAAAAAGACTGCCTCTTGGGGGCAGGTCGGCAGATCAAAGCCACGCAGTGCCCACCAGTGGAGGTTTGATTCGGCTGCCTGGGAGAAGAGACCACCCAGACCATCAGCGGAGGCTGGGGGCCCCAGGGGGAGGGGCCAGGGGCTCACCCACCAGCAGGGCTGCAGACCACAGGCCAGGAGCCTCAGGGACACAGCTGCCTGGTCGCAGCCCTCAGCCTTGTGCCCGGCACGTGCCGGCCCGAGGGCAGGCCTCCCCCAGGGAGCACCATTACTACAGGCTGAATCTGCGCCCAGCCCTGGCACCAGGACCAGAGGAAATCTGTGGCCCAGCCCCTTCTTCTGGCCCAACTTGTGCCCATTCCCCCTCTAGTCCCAGCTGCAACAGGAGCTATGACCCCATTTCAGGGAAGGCCCTGAGACTGACCCCAAGCCCCTTTGATGAAAACCCTAGAAACTGCCGCTGGAGCTCCAGAGGGCATGCTGCCCAGCGGAACACAGAGTTGAGTTTTCACCTGTAGCTGTGGGCCTAGGACTGAAGCAGGACCCGTAGCCACTGCCCCTCCGTGAGCAGCAGGAGCCCCCGTGTAGATGTCCCCGCACCTGCCACTCATTCAGCAGCAGCCCCTTCAGTGCCTCAGACGCCCCTGTTCCGGAAAGCTCAGGCTGGTGGGCCATTGCTTATACTCTGAACTTTTTCCAAATGAGTGAATTTTCCAGGGAACTCACATCTGTCACTTTAAGCACCAAATATTAATTAAAAAAAAAAAAAATTTTTTTTTTTTTTCAGCGAAAAACACTTTTGAAATGTATTATAAATTTGTCTGGCCCTGAGCAGAATATATGGAACACATATTCTTTCCCTTCAGGACCTGGGATTGTTCTCAGGAAGACCCACTCCTGGCCTGAGCTGTCACAGGTGGAGCTCCCATGGTCTCCCGAGGCCCTGTGGTCCTAAGGTCCTAGGTGGGGAGCATCCAGACTACAACTTAGCCCCCGCTCTTGCGGACCTCACTGGTTGATTCAGACAGTGCTCTTCTGAGGTGTTCCCAGCCCAACGGACTCCTTCGGGCTGGAACCAGAGGCTCCCAGTGGAGGAAGAGGAAGGATTCGGGCACACAGAAGCATTTCATCATTTATACAGCCCTTGAGGGCTGGCCTGTTCTTCACTGAAACACAGAAAGCAGTAAGTGCAGGACTGTGTGTGAGGACGAAAGGCCTTCAGTGCTGTGCTTGGAGATCTGCCTGCCTCTTCTTCTTCCTCCCTCTCAGCAGCCGCCTCTCGGGGTCAGGGCCCTCATTTCTCACCTGTGGCCTTACTTTAATCCCTCTGGGTCTGGGTGGGAGCCGGAGCATGGATGGGGCAGCTTCTATAAAAGAAAGCGAAGGTGCTTCACAGCCTTGGGCCCCTGAGGCTCCCTTTTGCTGCCTTCATTCTGGATAAGCAAGGCCGCACAGTCCGAGCTGGGCTAGTGGGGCTGTTCCGTGGTAATGGCAGGACATGAGCTTCTGCAGGAACCACAAGCCGTCGACGGGACGGTGCTGCCCAGGTGGACTCTTCTGTCGTTCCCGGTCTGAGTCTCTAAAACCCACTAAACTTTCACCAGCATAGTTGGCAGGGATCATGGCAGGCATTTAAGTGACCAGTGATAACAAAGGAATTACGGAGCCACAGAGGGTCATGCTGAGGTGACGTTGGACCTTTAGCCCAACCTTCACTCGGTTGGGGCGACTGGGGCACAAGACAGGGAGTGACCTGTCGAAGGTCAGAGGGACAGGGGAGGCATCCCAGTGCAGGGCTGCGTGTGCCGGTCGGTCCCAGGGAGCCCCCTTCACCGGCTACAGGCCCACGCATCTTAGTATCTTAATCATTTACATCTTTAATTCTCTTGCCTCAGGGTCATTTTACCAAGGGCATGACTGTGACATTCAAACAAAGCACATATATTCTTAGGTTATTTTTCCAGATTTAAATCCTTATGATTAAAAAGGAAAATACAATTACAGGTAAGTCACACACACACAATATATATAAAAAAAAAAGAAGTCGTTTTTCCAATCTTGGTCTCCCCTAAAAGACTTGAGTCCTAATGGAGTGTTAGTGAGCAAACCAATGGAGTCAACTGTAGCCTGGCTTTTTGTTCACTTGTGTCTTGTAGCTGGCCGCCTGGATGCTTCTATCTGGAAATGTCCCTGGTGCCTAGCACAGTGCTGCTGCTGATGCATCTGACCGGTTAGGGTCCGGCTGGGAGCCCACGGCAGCTCCTGTGGGAAGGTGGAGGTGCCCTCAGCACCAGGAAATAAGTCACACGCCGCATCTAAAGAGGCAAGAAAGGCGCCACAGTAGCTTGAGAAGGAGAGTCAACCGGGCAGACAGGTGGGTGTGTAGGAATTTCATTTTGTGAGGGTCAGAGGGATGAAGGAGCCCAGAAGCTGCAGCTGTCTCTGCCCTCTGCTAGGCCCCATGTGAGCGGCCCCCTCCTCGGGAGCCAGAGAGTCTGGGGCAGAAAATAAAAGGGGGGTGGTGGGGTGGGCATGGGGCGCTGCTGAAAACTCTGACTCCCTCCCAGGAGAACCGCCCACCAGTGAGCCTCCAAGCCGCATAGCAGCATCTCAGGAACACACTGTTCTCTTTGTTGGGGCAGAAATATGTTCGATGCTGATTATGCAGGCCGACGAACAGGCCTCTCTCTCTCTTTCTCTCTCTCTAATCTGGAGCCCTCCTGCTCAGCAGGCACAATTGCATGCAAGCAATCCTGGAAAAAGCACAGAATGAATTTTCTTGCCATCCATTGTTCTCAAGGTATTGCAAATGTCTCATATTCCAGGTGTGGAGGTGTACAGCTGATGAGACTTCAGACGACCTCCAAGTCTAAACCAGGGGGCTTGGCAACCTCTGGAGAAGGTCCCCTGGGCCTGGCCACCACAGGGGCTCTCAGGAGCCAGCAGCAGACCTTTCTCAGAGGAAGGAGTCCTTTTTCAGGTTCAAAATGCAGGTGATGTTTTAAATTAAAACACTGAATTAAAATGCACGTTAAAGCCAACCATTCAGCGGTTGCTTTTGGAGTAAGGGGTTGACTGAGAAGGGGCACGAGGGACTTTCTGATGTAAATGGTTGCTTTCTTGATAGGGACGTGGGTTACGCCGATGTTTGCATTTGTCAGTGCGTAACTGATAGAACTGTCCACTGAAGAGCGAGGCATTTCCTTATAGAGAAGTTATATTAAACAGTTATTTAGAGAGGAGCTTCAGGGGGCTGGTGGTAAGGAATTCTGGAAGGATGAGTTTTCCAGATAAAAATGGTAACAGTTTAAAAATCAAAAACATTTTTAGTTTCACTGTTTCGAAAGAAAACTAACATGTTGCAACATTCGAAGACTCAGAAAACAAAGAGCACCCTATTTAAACTCTTTTGCTGACATAGTTTCTTCAACCCGAACACCAATGATTGGGCTGAATGAGAATGGCATTAAGCTGCCCTCTGCGCCCACCGCAGAGCTGTTTCCGCCGCTGTCGTGCGCTGTCTCCATTCTCCACCCCCAATGAATCTGTCCATGCCTGTACCACCTCCTGCTCCATAAGCAGCAACCACAACACCTGCATCTCAGTTAGAGTCAATTCAACCTGTATCAGCCCCTACGCCTGCCTTGGAGAAGCTCATAGTCTAGCCAAGAATGGACCCCAAGATCCCAGCTGCGACCGGAAGGGAAACCGGCCCATGCGTCCATGGTGGGGGTTTCTGACTTGAGCTAGACTGTCAGCCACTCTGAGTCTCAGAGCAGCTCCTATGTCCCGGATCCCTGAAACGACCCAGTTCATCACAGCACCGACACCCCCGAACTACCGCAGGAAGCAATTTTAGCTAATCAAGACGCTCATCAGCTCTCTCCAGACTGGGCCACAACTTTTCCAGACAGCACACACAGGCCGGGAGAGGCTCGGCGGCAGACAAGCAGATGCTATTTCCACTTTTGTTCTCATTAAACAGTAGCATAATCATGATTTATAAAAATATTCAAATCTTGAAAAGCATGTCAAAGTGCAACCTCGTCAACTGAACTCGAAAAAGCTACTCATTCCGCGTGCGTGATTTGAAATCTGATTTTTTTTTTTTTTTAGAATAGCCGCAAGGAGATGTGGAGTTGGGGAAAGTAATCAGGTTTTAAAACTCTTTTCTAGGAAATAATTAATTATGTTTCCAAACTCAAAATAGATGGGCTTTTTTTATAAACCTAGAAATGAACTTCCAAAACTGCATTTTAAATCAAAGATGTGTGAAGAGCAGCTTCAGAGTCACAGTTGATTGGCCATCACACAAAAATCATGTCCCCGTTATCAGAGTCTTGTCAGTTTCTCTACCTTTCTGGCCCAGTGGGAGGTGGGTGATGGTCAGGGGGTCTCTAGAACTACAAACCAGGACCTAACAAATGATACCAGGTGGTTTGTCAATTCATAAGGTTTAAACGTAGCAAGCAGATACCCAAATAACTGGAAGTTATACTAATAAAACTTTCCCCATGGCTTCCCTTCACTTATCGTTTCTTTCTCCCACCTGCACTATTGAAGAGACCCCCTCAGTCTTTTCAGACATCTGAAGTCCGCTACCCACGTCGAGGCCCAGCTCCAGTTTCTCCCTCTTCCATGAAGCCCTCCTGCTTGCTGCCTTCTGCACACTGTCTGATATGACTGCCCCACCCTGTGTTCCTTCCTTGCTAACACTGTCTAAATAGCTTGCTCCTCCCACTCAGACCATACTGGGAAGAGTCTGACCTTTCGGGCAGAGGTGATCGCATGCACTGTTCCCTCGCTGGGGGACAGCACAGGGCCTGCTGGACAGTTGGCACCAATACATATCTGGGAGTTTAAGGAGAGTCCCCACATAAGTTAATTATTCTTCCAATGTTAAACCCAAAGCAAATGTTCTTAAATGAACCATTAAGCCTTCTATCCTAGGAAATGCAAACACCCCCATTCATCTGTTTCCACCCTTTTCAGCCAGTGGACAAGGAAGGGGTCTATTTCTAGATGAAGGTTCTGGAATCCTAAGCAGCCCATGGAGAAAAGATATGCCATAAACACAATGAAACTGTTGAGCTATTTCCCTCACCCTCCATTGTTTCCTGAGTCCACACAGGGGTCTGGGAGATTCTGGATCTCTAAGTGCTGCCCCTTGACTCCCTCTCCCCGTAAGATTTACTCCCTGGGAGGTTGGTGGGCGGTAGGCACAGACGAGGTGCTACCTCCACTTTCCCAAAGGTTGAAGGTCTGTTTCTCCTCATCCCGGGTTCTGACTGGCTCCCTTTTCTCCTAGTATCCCTGCCCGGCTCCGGGAAGTTAAGATTGGTGAAAGCAGGAAGGGATTCTGACTTCTCCATCAGTTACCCCAGAGCCAGGGCACCTCACCAAAGCATCCCAAATCCAGCCACTGCTTGGGCCTGTAGTTCTGGAGCAAGAAAATAAATATCTATCTAGGCATTCCTAATGTACACCCAAAAAGGGCACACATTTTCAGGGGAATGGTCATCAAACAGCCTCCATCTGCCCATTTCCTATGAGTGGTGGCAATCAGCCCCTTGATCTCCTCTCCAAACACCCCAAGGAAGAGAGATGTAGTGGGAACTCTAAACTGGTCTGTGGGAAAACCCCAGCACCCTGGTCAGAAGTGAATCCTGAACAGCCAGAAATCAAACAGAGGGTGGGAACCCAGGTACAGCTTCAAAGAATATGCCAAAGAAATAAAAAAATAATAAAGCCTTGCAAAATCACTTCCTCAGACAGCTGGAGCAGAGGAGACTTTGTATAGCAAGAGGGAAAATGGCTTTGGGGGAATGTGGAGGATCTTCTCCTATGCCGAGCACAATTCTTCTGACTACTAAGCGGAACATGCCTGGTGGCAGGGACCTCTGTCAGCATCCAGCCCGTTCTGATTTTCAGGATAATTTCTCTCTGAGAGATCTGCATGCCCTGCCACTTTGAGGCATAGAAAAGGACGAGATCTCCTGGAGTTTGGGGAGGCATTGAGCAGCCTCACCCAGGTTCTGCTATGGGTCTTCTAGAGTCATGCTGCTAATAATACTGTGGCTACTGGCCCATGGGTCTATTTCGATTGAAATTAACGTAACTTGAATAGAATTAAAAATCCTGTTCCCCGGTAGCAGGAACCACATTCGAGGTGCTCAACAGTACTAGACAACATCACGTAGAATAGCTCCATGACTGCAGAAAGTTCTGGACTGTGGGCATACCATTCTAGAAAGTCCCTGACTGGTGTGGTTGGGTATTGACTTGGGTGCTAGAGCAAGGCTAAATTCTCCTTCCGGTTGGCTTGCTCTCTCCTTCCTCTCAATGCTTTCTGATTCCAGCCGGGGGGGCTTCTCTCCACCTGGAAGCCTGCAGCTCCTTGCCTGGCTGGGTGTGGGCTTTGATTTGTCACATTCATGGGGATGTCAAGGCACCTTGTTGGCATGCCAGCACCAGCCCATTTGACATTGGGGCCAAGGAAGTAGTATACATGGGGATTTCAGAGAAGGGAGACTGACTGCCCAAGTCCCAGACCTCCTGATGGTCAGGGAAATCCTGGCCTGCTTTCCAAGGGATGACTTTTGTGTTCAAACACACACACACACACACACACACACACACACACACACACGAAATGATCATGGAAGGATCTGAGTTTGAGAGCTCCCAGAATCTGGCTTTCCCTGCCAGTATATAAGATCCTAGGATTCTGGCTTAAAATCCAGAGTCAACCATTCCTGTAGTCCTTAGACCAATTTTTGTCCCCCTGGACATTCTTGACTCAGTGCTAACCTATACAGACTAGGCTTCAGTGCAGGACCCAGCCCCCGGCCCTCACTCCCGACCACAGTCATGCTCCCAGCTTCATGCCCTCCTCAAGTCACACACACAAGCGCCCACGTCAGGCCAGCCTTCTCTCTCCCCAGCGGGTGGTTTTGCTCTTCTCTATAGATCTCGATCCTATATTGCTTTAGGATCCAGTGGAAGATGCTCAAGGGTTAAACCTTCCTGGACTCCTCCAGCTATTTGTTCCCTTTCTCTGAGACCCCTATAGTACCTTCTGCCTGGCCCTCTCTCTCCAGGCAGAGCTGAGTTCTATTTCTGCCACCTAAGCTCACCCTGGTGGACTCATCCCACTGTCCCCCAACCACCCCCAGGCCTATTTAGCTAAAATGTTTTCTGGGGTGGTGATGTGGGGGGCACGTGCACAAGTGCACGGCCTGGGGTGCTGAGCACCACTCTACTCCAGGAAACTGTGGGCTCCCCGTGTGATCCTGTGATTCAGGAATTCTGAACCAAGTGAGGAAAGGAGGAATGGGGAGGGGTGAGGAAGGAGAGAGAACCAAACGGCTGGCAGCCGCTGGAGAGGCAAAGCCATGGAGAGGGTGATGAAAAGGACAAAAGAGTGATTTACTTTAATCCTACTTTCAATAAACTGCAGTTGCCAAGAAAGAAACCAACTGGCCCAAAATATGTGAGGAAGGAAGGGAGTCAGGAATTTTATACCAAGAGAAACAGCACAGCTGGGTAGAGGTGGCTATGATTGGACATTAAGTTATTCTAAAAGGGCTCAGAGTTTTGTTCTGTTTTGTTTCCTATTCCATGAGACATTCATGATTCTTATATGGCAGCAAAACAAATATAACCATGACTTATGTTTCCCAATTTACAGAGCTGATTTCATGTGCTTTCGACAGGAATATGATATTTCTGACAATCACAATTCTTCTTGACGCTGGAGTGTTTGGAGGGCAAAAGTCCCATATGCCACACTCCCTGATTTGTTTTTAGGGCCTTCCAGGTATGTGAGAAACTCGCACAGAAATGCAAATTGATGGCATCTAAGGATGCAGAAGTCTGAGCTCCTGTGTCTATGCATGCTGTAAATAACCTTCCTCCCAGCACTGCTGTGGCAGTCATCAGAAGAAGGGGGGGATGCCGGGAAATTCACAAAGCTGAGAGATCTCCTGCCTTGTTGTCCTCCCTGGACTCCACAGAAGAGCTCTGGCCACTCCTGCTGGGCTCAAGGCCACTGATGCCCTGCTTCCTGGCCAGGGCCCCGCTGAATGGGGGAGGTGCTATTGCTGCAAACTGGGGGTCCCTGGGGGGCAGGTCCTTGTCCTCCAGATGGCCACAAGGTGGGGCAGGGGAGGAGAGACGGGCCAAGGCCAGTGCTCTTCCTGCAGACCCCTTTCTAAATGTAAGGGGTGTTGGAAAGAATTGAGCAAAACAGCCATTTCAATAGGCTGGGACTATTCTAGTTCTTATGTTCAGAGGTAGGGTCATGTGTGCTCATTTTATTGTCAAGATATAAAACTTACCTAAATGTTGCCTGCATTGTTTTGAATAGATCACATGACGCCAACAATTGCAATGTGGTACCCGAGGATGTTTGATGTTTTGGAATGCAGAATCAAATTTCTAGGGTCAGTCTGGCTCCGGGAACCGCGGCTCTCAGACCGTCTTGGCAGGTAAGCCAGAGGCCTCTTTGGCACTGAGACAGGGGAATGCCCGCCCAGGCAGCGTGAAGCACGGATGGCCAGGTAGAAAGCTAACTCGCCTGGGGTCGTGCTGCAGGTGACGGGCTGCCGGCGAGGAGTGGGGCCAGCCGATACAGCAGCAGCTCCAGATCTGGTCTCTAAGTAAAAACAAGCGGTGGGGGAAGAACAGCTGGTGTTGAGTCTGGTGCTAGGATTAGTCTGCAACGCTAATCACAAGAAGTGGAAAAAATTAGGAGGTCCTGCCTGCCAAGGAGGTTTTCAAACACATGCGTGTGCTGCAGTCACAGTAGTATTAGATTCTCCCAGCGCCAGCGAGCAGGCACCCACTGCCGTGAGCCAGAACCCCTTCCTGGGCATCGCACCCAGAGCCCCGGCTCTGACAAGATGCCAGAAGGGCCAAGTGCCCTCGCTGGGGCGTGACACGGAGGGGATACTGTGTCCTGCAGGCCAGCCCTCCAAAGCTCCTCTGTGATGTCCTGGAGAGAAGCTGGGACCAATGGGCAGGGAGAAGGAGAAGGTCCCCAATCCCAGTGCACACAGCAGAGTCGAACATTACACCTGTTGCCACCCTGGGCAGAAAATAATGAGAAGATAACTGAACTGACTGAAGTGAGATGATGTGCAGGACCTACCCCCAAAACCAGCGGCAAGCCCAGACATCAGAAGACATGACCTTCTAACACCTCTGCAGCAACATTATTGTGTGCCCTGGACCACGTGGCGCAATGATCTGGACCCAATCCACCAACAAGCATAGTGTGGAGGTGACTGGGGGTGCCCTGTGACCTTGCCACTTCCTCTGCTGCCCACAGGCTCCTTACCACCTTCTAGAATTGCCACCACAGGGATGCTCCCGGCAGCCCCTGACGCCTGGGTAGAGTTTCCTTTAAAAACGGGTTTCCTTTCCAACAGAGAAGCGGAGGCAGCACTTGGGTACTGGGGCTGGGCGTGAGTAGGAAGGAGAGATTAGCCCGACAAGATGAAAAGAGGACTTCAATGCTGCAGACTGAATCGTGTCCCTCCCAAATTCCCATGTTAAAGCCCTCACGCGCCATGTGACTCTACTTGGACATCGTCTTTATGGGAGTATTAAGGTTTAATGAGGTCGTAAGGGTGGGGCCCTGATCCGACAGGATTAGTCCTTTTATACAAAGAGAAACCAGAGAAAGCTCTCCCTCTCTCCCCTTCCTCCTCTCCCTCATACTCTGCCATGCGAGGACACAGCAATAGGGCCATCCACAGGCCAATGAGAGAGCGCTCACCCGAACCTGCCGACACTGGCACTCTGGTCTTGGACTTGCAGCCTCCAGAACTGCAAGAAACCAAGTTTCTGTTGTGTAAGCACCTGGTTTGTGGTATTTTGTTATGGCAGCCTGAGCGGACTAGAATAAAATGGACTTCATAGAAAGCAAGGCCCATATGAGATGCAGGACAGACACCTGATGCTCATAGGGTGTGAAAAGAAGACAGGGGGACCAAAAAGCAGGTGACGGGTCACCAGAATCCATCCTGGATGAGACAGGAGCTGAGGGAGTCTTTAGTGGTCCTTAGGTTCAGAGTCACGATGACAGGTCACTCATGCCATTGCCACTCTAGGATGAGAGGTCACTCACACCATCGCCAGCCTAGGATGAGGGGTCACTCACTCCATCGCCAGGCCATGATGAGAGGTCACTCATGCCATTGGTAGGCCCTCAGGCTGAAACAAACCCTGTTCTCAGAACTCTCCAGAGAAGACTCAGCAGCCTGCACGAAGGTCCCTCCAGTCCTCTATCTTGGAAGCATGCCCCATGGATATTCATGACAAAGCACGTGTCTTTACAGCAGCCTGGAGTAGTTTCGTTTCAGTTTGGACGGCATGGAAATGAAAAAGATGCTTGGGCCTGTGGTGTGCTTGTTCCCAAGGAACTTTCCGTTAAGGTCATGGGAAAGCCTTTCTGTGGAGGAGCTGCTGGTACACATGTTCCTCAACGTCCTTCCCCGCCTCTCCTAGCTCCCCCAAACCCTCGTTTTGGTGTTGCTATTTGCTTCTACAAAATGTGGAGCTTTTCAAAAGATATTCAATTTCCTTTGTTGCTATTCAGTTGCCATAGTCAATTAAAATCTATCAATGCCCCTGAATAAATTTGTGCTAGGTGAAGAAAGAGCCTCAGTGCAATCTCTCGACATGATCTCTATTACCTTATGTTGCTTTAATAGCTAGAGTAATAGTTTGTTATTAATGGAATTAAGTAATTCAGTTCAAGCTTCCCAGAGGTCTTATAAGACAACTATTATAATTTGTATTCTCAGATTTTCCATTGAGTAGATGCCATGTGTTTTACATTACTTGCTAATGTTTCGAGAGATAGCAGTAGTATATTTAATATCTGGCTTTGTTTAATGATTCCAAGCCACTTTCAATGGAGGTAAAGTGCTGCTGGAATTTTGAGCAGTTTAAAAGTCTACATTGTACAAATAATTATCTCAAATATTATTCAGCCCAATTTCAATTTATAGTTTTATTTTGTCATCCATCCATCCAAGATTTTTATCCAAATGTGTTTTCCACTTTTCCCACCCAACACAGTCTCCTGCCCAGAAAACAGGCTTCAAGTGACCACACAGAGAGGCACACACGTGTGTGCAAACACACACACACACACACACACACACACCACTCTCACCTATTTAGCATATTTGAATGGAGTCATATTTAATCAAAGATCTAAAAAACTTTTTTTGATGGTTGCAAAAACCTGTTTTTAGAAGAAATAAATGTATGCACTGCATTCTGAAACAGCTTGAGAAAACAAGATCTTACAATGTACACCATCTCTGTATTTAAATAGTTTCATTTCTATTCATGAGCTCCCTGATTAGATACATGGAAAATATCATCAGTAAAATATGAATAATTCTGACAAATTAATAGCAGATTTTTTTTTAAAGAATGAAAATATGTGTAAGCATTGCGTGCTCATTAGGCAAAGCTGCTGTCAGGGATGCCTGAAAATTGCAGCCCGGCTGGCCTCGGCACAAATCCCTCCTAAACTCCAAGCAGCGAAAGGAAGGACCCTCGGCAGGGGGCCTCTGGGGACTTGTGTGAAAGGTAGGAGCAGGTTGGGGCAAATGCCAGTGGGCCAAGCATGTGCGGGGCTCTACGTTCTGTCATTCCTGTGAGGCGGGCGGGGCAGAGATGACCCAGCCGTGAGATCTTAGAGCAGGCAAGGACCCCAGAAACCATTTCTTCCAACCGCCAGTGACATCTTGGGCTACTCCCGTTGTTGGTGACAGGGGAGAGGTTGCACAACCTTAACACAGACAGGCAGCACTTGAATTCTGGCTTTTGGTCTCAGAGTCCAATGCTTTTTCCACGGGCTGCATGGAAATTCAGCCATAACCATGGCTGGGCAGTGGGCAACCGTGGCAAATGAGACACAGCCCCATCTTCGAGGAGCCCGGAGTGGGAGAGGAGGGGACAGTGATCACAGCTAATAGGATAGGAAATGGTGGTGGCAAGCGCTGAGCAAGAGGCATTGGCCGTAGATGAGAAAGACAGGCCCACATCTCGGCTCTCTTCCTCCTCACCCTGTAGACTTGAGCATGTCACCTAACATTTTTTGAGCCTCAACAGACTTACTTGTAAAAACGGCAGTAACAATTCCTACTCGGTAGCATGACCCCGAGGCGCTCCAAAGTCGTTCTAGTTATGGTTCTGGTCTCACTACAGAGAGCCCACCCACACCAGCTCATGTTAAAGGGAGGTGCTGTGCGGCAATGGTGAGGCTTCGGGGAGCCAGCAGATGGGCAGGAACAAGAGCTTCGGGGACGAGCCACGAGGAACAAGGCCTCTTGCCCACGGTTCACCTTCTCCCTCATCTCCCATCTCCTCTCCTCCTAATCACAGAGCCCCAGAATAGTTGCTGTCTTGCATCTGTGTTGCCATTTGGCTAAAGTGCATGGCCCCACATGGAACTGTCTCCGGTTCCCTTCATTCCCATTCCAGAAGACAGAGATCCTACCGGTCTAGCTGATTCTTTAACGTCAGGAGCAATCAGTCCCCTATTGCTGGCCAGCCAGGGGAAGGCCACCCTTGCACTCAGGAATCTGCTCCTAGTCCAGTAAATGAGGCTGAAGGCAGGGATGCTGCATGACCTGCTGTCAGCAGCAGGGGTTGTGGGTGGGCACAGATGTTTCCAGAAGGTGGTGTGGGCAAGGCAGGCAGCTCCAAACATGTCTGATATGGAAGGCCCTCAAAGGTTCATTCCTTTCCCTGCATTAAAGGTATGGACAGCATGTCAGAAGAGCACAAGTGTGGTGGCTGCTTCTGCCTTGGGCCGAGGCCTGGGTGGGGGTGGGAATGGCACTGCCGGTGGAGCAAACAGCGCGGCAAAGGTGCTGTGGTATAAAGCACCAGACTGGGACCACGGGTGGTGCTTTCAGCATGGCCGGCGGCGGGGTGGGGGGTGGTTTCCAGAGGCAGATGCCTGGACTTTATCCTATAGGGACTGGCAGATGGATGTGGCTCGTCCCCTAGAGAAGACCCTGCAGGCCAGCATGCAGGAATTAGAAGGGGGCAAGAGGGAGGTGGGGAGAGAAACAGGGTTAGAACTGATGAAGACCTCTGAGCCAGGTCAAGAGCAGTGGGAATGGAGGGAAGGACGGGGGAGAGACTGGGAGACGGAGCCAGAAGCCTGGGATGTGGGGGGTGGAGAGTGATGGAGGAGGGGGGGCTCCCACATTTCTGACTTGGGATCTGGGGGATGGTGTGACCATTCCCGGAGGTGGGAAGCACAGGTCGAGGAGTGGGCTGGAGAGCTGAGGCATATTCTGTGAGGTTTTGTGTCCTCTGAGGGGCAGCCTGGGGAGGTGCAGGGGGCCATGTGGACAGACCCTGGAGACCGTCCTGGGAGTTGCCAGTTTACAGCTGGGGGACAGGGATTAATAGTGCCTAGAGGACTGGGAGACCATCATAAGGGTTTTAAGCTGCCCCGATGGGGATGAAAGAGGCAGCTACCTGGGAGGGGAGAGAGCCAGGAGTGGGACAGACGGCCCAGCTGGGTGGGACACTGGCAAGCGTGAGAGCTACGGGCACCATGGCAGAGGGCCAGCCCCTATTACCCTCAATCACCGGTCCTTCCTAAGAAAAGCCCTAGGCTACTTTAGGGCCTGCCACCACTTTCCTGGAGGACCTAGGGCTCACCTCTGTCTTTTTCTGAGGAGGAGTAAAGAATCAGTGGAGAAACTGCTTCTGAAACCCACAGTCCTCATGTCCCTGCACTGAAGACCCGTCTATTGAGCTCTGGGCCCTAAGAATAGCCAAGTTAGAGGCTGCAGTGACTCAAACACCCACCCACCTGCAGAGAAGCTCAGAGCAAGCCCACTGAAGCTTGGGAGTTCTTAAGGAGTGCAGGGAGAGGGAGAGACTGTCCAGGCCATCCGGGAGTCCTCGGTCCTATTGGAGGCTGTGGGCTTCCCCAGAGCAGAGGTGCAAGCTGCTGGTCTACCCAGTAATTTCCACATTAGGATCTCATGGGAGGGAAGGAGGGGTCAGGTGCCTGCTGGCTTCCTAAACTGGCACAGGGGATAACTCTCTAGACCCAGCCGCTGGGAGCCCATCCATTTCACCAGCTCTGGGGGTAGAGGTGGGGGTGGGGGTGGGGGTTGCAGAGCATAAACCAGCATTAATATTGAACGACTGCCACTCTGTTTACTTTTACAAGCCCCAACTTCCCATAAATCCAAGTCAAAATCAATCATCTTTTATGGAAGATATTAATGGCAATTCCATTATTTAAATCCAATCAATTTTTTTTTTTTTTGGTTCCTTTGTGTTGAAGCCAAGTAGTTTGGAGGGCGCTTTTGACCACGCAATGGAAACAAAGTGAAATGACCTTGTTCACATCTCAGTACTATGGTAAGATAACTGCTTAGGGAAAAGGTTTCAGTTTCTCTCCATTTAGCCTCCAGAGTAGGAAGGCTTTAATTCCAGGGGCCTAGGAAAAATAAAAGTTCTCTTGCACTCACCGCGCCCTGCCTGAGCACTGTCAGGGACACTCAGCGTCACCGCTTTTTAAACTCAGGCTTAGCTGCGATCTACGGCTTTCCAATCAAATTTTATTTATTTATTTAATTTTTTTTTTTTTAAACCATGAACCCAACTCTTCCAGGAATTGAATTTAATGGCCCACAAAAGAGCTAATGCTTAGCAGAAATAAGTGGGGGTTCCTACTTCCCAGAAGTAAAGAGGCACAAAATGAAGACAGAAACCTAGTGAGCGGCTCAGGAGACCCACAGGCCACCAGAAAGGCCCACGGGCCACATGGGCCACATGGGCTGCGTTCACGTCCTGGCCCGTGGCGGCTTCCCCCCAGTCAGATGCTCACCGGAAAGAGAATGAACGGGTGAGGATGTGAAACCCCTGATTCCACTTAAACACTGGAGGGAAGGAGGATACAACTAAGAGAACTAGTTTTCCAAACCCAAACGTGGGACCTGGAGGGAAGGACAATCCTCCTGATATCTGCCTGCAAGGCCTCCTTTTTTCCTGCTGACTCCCCACTGTTTCAGGACTTCACGCAGGATGTCACCTCCTACAAGAAGCTCCCCCAGCTCCCTGGCCAGACTGCATCCTTGCACGGTTCACTGTGGGATGCTGATCCACTCACACGCCATCTTCCCTCCCCCCCCCCCGCCTCGGCACTCCTGGGGGCCACCTCAGTGCTGCCCGCAGGAGGGGCCCTGCCACCACCAAAGCCTCATCTCCAGCGTTAATGTGAAACCTGGTCTCTTGGAGGCTTTAGCGGCGAGGGATTCCACAGGGCAGGATTCTGAGAATGCTTCAGTGTGGCAGGAGGTATAAAGGACTGTGACTCACCCGGCTTTTGGAGGCAGCTGGGGACTAGCTGTTCTCCATTTCCATTCAAAACAAAACCAGGGAAAATGGGCTTAAATTGCAGCAAGGGAGATTTAGGTCAGATAGAAGAAAAGCCTGCAGGAGCCACCAGAACGGGGACTCTGGGAGCTGATGGAATTTCCTTCCCGGGAGACCTCTGGGAGCAGGCTTTAGTGCCAGGTCAATCCATCCCCAGGGCGCCGTGCAGGAGGAGGCCAAGGACGGCGGGCCCCGGGGGTCCTGGGCTCCTCCTCCGCTGCACATCACCCCGCAGCCCCCAGCACCTCCTCACTGAGAACAGGAGGACAAACGACATGTGAACACATGCGGAACAGCACCATTTCTTGGGGGCTGCCGGGAAGATGTAGTTTCTGTTACAGCCCACGGACAAGCCATGCTCTCTGCCTCATGACAAAAGCTGATTTCTCTCACTCCTTTGACTGCCAGGGCTGAAAACTCCCCCTCCCTCCCTAAATGATAGTTTTGTTTTCTGTCAATCTATCCACAACTGGGTAGGCATGGAAAATCCTGTCCTACTGACTTGAGGAGCTGGCCTGGCAGCAGGAGCATCCCCAGCCCCCTGGGAGCAGCACGGCAGGGTCTCAGACTGTTGCTGCCATGAGGGACAGGAAGTGCAAGCCCCAGGAACAGGGCCCTGAACACAGGTGGATGGATCCCCCTCTTTTTTGGGGTAAGCAAGTGGTGGATGTTGTCCCATTAGTCACCAGAAACCCTGGGTGATTCCAATGGGAGGCCAAGGTCAGAGGCACCACCAAGCCTGGAGGCAAATCTGTGACCCACCTGTAACAAACATATAGAACTTTCTAGATTTGGTTTCAGGAATACAGCAGTGCCTGCATCATTTCCTGCTCCTATACTCATCGGTCCCTCTCCTGCTTTGGATTCACCTTGTCTCCTTACATGTGTCCCTATAAGTTACCTTCTGTCCTTCCTGGAGCTGGGTGAGGTGAGAATGGAATAGAAAGCCCCCTGCTTTTCTCTGGCAGGGCTCCCAGCTCAGGCCTCTGAGGAGAGAGGGTCAGAGACCCCTTCCCCACCCACAGGTGCCGGTCAGCGCCCCCCGTTCTGGGAATCCCACGATGGGGTCAGTGCCCCCTGTTCTGCCAAGAGCTGTCCAAGCCCTGAAAGAGGCTCGTGGGTTCACAGCATCTGTGTGCTGATTGGGACCGGGGCAGAGGGGACTGGCAGGCGGGAGGAGGTGGCGTCACCGTGTCCAGGACACTGGCCGTGCCACCCTGGTCTGCTTCCCTCGGTCTGTGAGACTTGGCCCCTTGATAAACGACATGCTGAGGTCATCGATCAAAGGCAAGAGATGCCCTGGGAGTGGCATCTTTCCCCCTTTCTGGAAGCAAAGGAATTCAGGAAGGGGTCAGGGGATATGTTTTTGTCAGTGTGGGGGCCTGGCCAGTAGGACAGAACCAGCACCTCCCATGAGGAAATTCTGTTCAAAGGTGATGGAGAGTTCTGGTTCTTTCAGGCTATTTTAGGACACAGGAAGGTGATCCCTTTCTCCTGGCCTTTGTTTCTGCCAGTCTTGACCCCCCCACTGTCCACAGTAGGAGAGGTCACAAGGCTAAAGGGGCCTCCTCTTGAGCTGGTGACCACAGTTATCGAGAAATCTGCATGCCTGGGAACCACTGTGGCTTTCTCTACCACCCAGCCTGGCCCTGGAGGTTTGTGCAACATTCCAGATGTGTGACAATTACAGGGCTTAGCATCCAGGAACTCTACCCTGTTCCTTGAAGCTCCCAACTCAGAGGAGCTCTGGTAGTCTGAGAAGTGTCATTAAGACCTTTCATGACTCCAGGCCTTAGGAAAGCCCATTGTATGGGTGCTGATGATGTGCCCCTACCTAGAAGAAGCTAACCTCATCCTAAAGACCAACCCACATGGCCCGGGTTCACTCTATTCGGGCAAAAAGCTCCTTCCGCAGGATAGAGCTCTCCGTGGGAGTGTGGACAGAAGGCTGCAATGTCTTCCTGAAAAGGAAATTGCACCAGGCCTATGAGAAGAAGGGAAATTCAGATACAGTGTCCTGAAGACATGCCGTCCTGCTCCCCTTCTGAAGTGCCCTTGGTTTGGCCTTCACTGCCAAACCTAACCACACCATTAGCCAGGCAGCCGGCCCAGTGAGGCTGTGGTCTGACGCCTCTATGGAACACCTCCGAGGCCCCCTCCTTGGTGAGGAAGACAGGAGAGGGGAACAGAGGCTCTGGGACTCCCAGTTCAGCTGGGAGGGCATAGGTCACATGCCCAAACGCATGCCTGGAGGTCGAAGCTCCTAGTAGGGGAGAGGGAGAGCTCTCCCGTCAAACTGACCTGAATCCCGGCCCAGCGCTTTCTGATCTTGGCTCAGACCGTGGGCAAAACGTTCATTTCTCTGAACCCCAGCGTGCTGCTCTGCACAGGGGTATTATAACAGCACCCGCACGCACATACGGCTCTTCGGAGGATTCAAGAACGCGCATGTCTGTCGTTCAGCATAGGCCTTGGCATCATCACTCAGTATTGTTACTCTGGGCACGAACTCCTGCCTGAGCCCAGACGAAGGGTGATGCCTTTGGTCAGGGGCGAGGCGGGAGGCGGCCGAGAGGCTCTAACTGCGGGCCGTGCTGACGCCGGAGGCGGGATGGAGCCACACCGCCGTGGCAGCCCCAGCCCTTGCCAAGCCTCCTTCTAAATGGATTATTGTTTATTGGCGGCTTATCCCATCTCTCAGGTTATGAATTATTTACCAGATACTGACTTCATAATTGTTAATGACATCTGCCCCAAGGACATGCTGACATACCTTTTGAAGCCACAGTGCTAATTGTGGGGAGTTCCAGAAGCCCCCATGTGGCCACATCCAGAGTGTCACTCCTAGGGACAGAGCCTGACTGGCCCTTGGGAATCAATCGTAAACCCAACCCCACATGACACGGATAAAGAGACTGAGATCCAAAGAGGGGCGAGGACAGGCTTCCAGGTCCCAGAGGCAGTCCTGGGTGGGTCAACCCCAGTGTCTCTGGTGGTCATTTCTCACCGTCTGGGTATAGGCTGCTGGGGCAGTTGTGGGCTGAGCACGAGATTAGGTCCTCTCTTCAGGAGGTCACGGGTACATGGGTGGGGAATGAAATGGGTCTGTGATGGGTGCTGAGAGATTCCCTCCCACCCCTGCGCCTGAAGGGAGCAGGAGGGGCTCCAGGACGCTTTGGAGAGCATTGTCCACAGAGAATCAGGATGTAACTCTGGGGCGGCTTGGGGTCCCTGTGGGCTAAGGAGGGCCGCCTCCCTGGGAGCAGAAGTCCCCTGCTGACTAACTGCATTCAGCAATGAAGAGCTGCAGGATGACTGACATGGTGGGGGAGGGGGTTGGGGATGGGCACACCAATACCTTCCTTGAAAGTGCATTTGGTCCTGAAGAGAGTATGATGACTCAGTTGGACTCCTAGCCCCTGAGAATAACAATAATAGCAAATATTTGCAGAGGACTATGTTTCTGGCACTATTCTAGGTGCTGTGTTACATTAACTCATTTAATCCTTACAACCACCGTATGACGTAGGTATTATTATAATCTCTATTTTTCAGATGAAGAAACTGAAGCAAAGAGAGGTTCAATAATACGCTAGAGGTTGCACAGCAGGTAAGGGGCATGACTGGGATTAGTACCAGGCAGTCTGGGTCCCCCATCTGTGCTCTTGACCATTATGCCACATTGCTTACTAGAAATGTTTCCCAAATAAATGAATGCAATGCTGTGAGACCCCTTTGGATATGCGGCACACCTTTCTAAATGTGGCTTGAATGTGAAATTGAGCTTATTGAGATCCTGGGTTCCAGCAGGATCCAGGGAGGGCTATTTCCTCCTGGACTGTGGAGTGTGGACAGTGCCTGGAACAGCAGGAAGGAGAGCTCTAGCCTGGGGTGTGTGGTATCCCCAGGGGACAGTGGCCTTGCAAGGACAAGGTCAGTGCACCGCCCTCACTCCTCTAAGGTGGGCGCCGTGAGCTGTGGCTGGCCCTTGAGCGCACAGATGAGACAGGATGAATGCCCCCCACACATGCCCCTCGCTCATCCTATAAACATTCGAGAGTGTTCTTTGTGCCAGGCTTTGGGGAGGGACCCAGCGACTGATACACAGCCCCTGCCCTCAGGGCACTGCCCACTGTCTCCCAGGGCAGAAGAGAGAAGAGCCGGGTGCCAGGTGTGAGGGTCCCCTGATAGAAAGGGAGCAGAGGCGCTGAAGGACTCAGGAGCAAACAAACATAGCTACAGGCCACATGAGTCGGCTTTTTCTATCATCAGTTCCTTTTCAGGGCTTATTCTGTGCTTAGCTCGGCAGAGAGCTCGCCTGCCACCCCCCAGCCCAAGAGCTCACAATGGTTGGGGGATGAGCCTCCAGCACACTGGACCGCAAAAGGACCACACTTGACCCGAGAAGATGCGAATGGCTGCCAGGGAGAGGAGCAGCATCAGGAAATCCGAGGAGAAGATTCCCATGAGTGGGTGGGTGGCTGGGAGCTCTTTGCCAGGAGATGGGTGGGGATGGGCGAGGCTTTTCCGGGATATTCGGGCTTGCAGGATAAGTGCCAGAGGTGTGATGCACCCAGGCAGGGTCTCTTAGGAGCACAAGGGTCTGTCTGCATGGTGAACAGAGGCTGTGAGTGTGAAAACATTGAGGGGGCGTCATAGGAGGTGAGTTAGGCTAGCTGGTGCGGCGTATGATTGACTTTATCTGATTCACAAAGTCAGGAGCGCGTACCCCCGCACAAGACGGCAGAGCACTTTGAGAGCGTTTCAGAAAGCCTTGAACTGGTGCTAAATAAATAATCATACTGCTTATTCTGGGATGGAGAGGCAGGATGCCTCCTCTACGCGCTAATGGGAGGGCGAGGCTCTCTGCCTGGCTGGCTGAGGCTGCATCGCGCACATCGGTGAGCGCTGATCTAACAGACCCTGGATAGACCCTCTCTGTGTCCTGACTTTCATTTCCCACTTAGAGCACCTGCCTGCCTACCTGGAGAAGGGGGGCCGGGTTAATTGTTACCTCCTGTGCTGTTACTAGGTTACTTTGTAAAAGCAGAAATATGCTTTTAATGATTTTTTTTGTTGTTGTTGCTTTCTTATGAACCAGATGCTTTTATCTAAATGAGTTGCTACAAATCAAAAAAACAAAGAACAACAACAAAAAAACCCCAAAAAACCCAACCCGTGAGCGTTGCTAGGCTGTGTCTGCCATACGCAGGCAACCCATCGCTCCGTGAGTGAGGTGTAAGCCCCCTACTCTTTCAGCACCCAGCTCACTTACAGGTCAGAGGGGCAGATGTACTGGCAGCTCTAATCAGCATGCCTCCAAGTGGCCTGGACGAGAGGACCCAGTGAGGCAGTGGAGTGGTCTCTGGCTGCTGATGGTGATTCTGTCGCCCGTTCAAGTTGGTGCTGGTGGACGACAGCATAGGTCTGCTGACCTCTTTAGGCCTCTTGGGTCACGGTGGGTGGGAGGAAGGACAGTTTTCTTTCTGGGTTACTTTTGGAGGACACTGAGGCCCAGAGGATTGACACATAATAGGTGCTCAACTATCTTTGTGGAAGACAGGCTGGTACATGATTGACATTTGCTCAGAGCTCTTTCGGTTTTGGTCTAAGGAGCAGCAGTTGACAGGGAGGCAGGAGGGACTTCTGGATTACGACCAGGACAAAGGACTCTAGTTCCCCTTCTGCTCTGACTGGCTGTGTGAGCTTGGGCAAGACACTGGCCTTCTCTGGGCCTCAGCTTGCTGCTTGGTGTAATAAGTGACAACAGTAATTCCTCTCTGTCTACCTCCTCGGGTCTCCCTCATGACCAAGTAGAGGGAACTGTGTGAAAACGCTTTGCAAATGAAAAGCACTAGGTCATGGGAGGAGGTAAAAGAAGTCCTATGACCTTAGTCTGGGATATTCTAATAAATTGGGGTTGGGGCAGTGGCTTCCCAGAGCATAGGCTGCCAGAGAGTCTCTGTTTTGGGGTCAGAGAATGCATTGGAAGCTTGGCTATGAGAGGGCTCTGTGAGCATGCAGCTATGTCTCCATTACCCAGGAGCATGGCTTTCGGAGGCTTAGCATGGCATTCAATGCCCACCATGAGCACGACTTAGTTACCTTTGTTGCTGCATTTCCCAACCCATAGGTCTCCCATAGTACCTAGGCGCTGAGCTCTCCTGTCTTTTTGTATCTTGAGACTTTTTGCACAAGCTCTTCCCATTGCCCGAACATTCCCTGAGTGTGCGCGCGCACACACACACACACACACACACACACACATACAAACTTTATTTCCAGTTTAAAGCCGCCTCTTCTTGGAAGCCTGTAGTTTTGATCAAATTAAGTTAGCGGCTGAGTACTCTCATCCCCTCAAATGGAATCTCCGGGTCAGGGATTTGGTCTCATATGGTCACTGTCGTATCCCCACTGCCTAGAATGATGCATGGCATAGTAGGGGCTCAAGAAATATTTGTTGAGTGAATGAATTGTTCTTCCATAGCACTTTGTATAAATTCCTATTGTTGCATTTATCACATCTTATTATAAGAATGTATTCACTCTCTGATCTCCCCACTGGGCTGCCAGCTCCCTGAGGACAGGGTTTTGTCTGATCTCTCCGGACCCTGGCCCTAGAACAGTATGCAATGTGGCCACCAGTAAGCGCTTGAAGGGATCCAGGAACAAATGCTGGAATGCCCTTCATTTTAGCACGAACAGGCTGTTACGTCTGCACGGTCATGCTGCGTGTGCACATGAGAGGGAGGGCGCGAGAGAGAAAGCTAGAGAGAAAGAGAGAATTTATGATTGAAGACAAAAGCTTAAAAGTTCTTTTGAGTGACCTGTGAATACATGAGATGATCAAGAAGGGACAGAAACACAGTAGTTCAGGAGCATCCTTGCACGGTCACTGGACAGACGTACGCATGGTGCTTTCCCTGAGCAGGGCTCTGGTGGTGGGGCCATTACTAGCCTGCTTGGTATTTCTGTCCTAACAAGATTTCTGTGCACACTAAAATTGTGTGCAAATTAGCGTACCTCCCTCTGAGAACTCATAGTGCACAGCAGAGCTTGCAAGGTGCAGGCTGGGTCAGTCCCTACACCCCCTGGGCCAGGTGCCCTCCTGTAGGGCACAAAAACAACTGTTCCCAGCAGCTTCGGCCACTAGGGCACATTCAAGGTAAGGAAGGAGACAGGTCGCTTGGAAAATCAAACTTGGCCACAAAAATAAACTCTGAGGTTTGCAGATAAGCTATTTCTAGCCCAGGTGCCAAATGAGGTTTTGCAGCTAGAGTGAACCGCTGTGTGCACCCCACCCCAGCCCTGTTAACTAACGGGAACTGCACCACGTATTTGCTGTTTCCCGAACAACTTTGCTTCCAGAAAGGGGGAAAGATGCCACTTCCGGGGCATCTCTTGCCTTTGATCAATGACCTCAACATGTCGTTCATCAAGCGGCCGAGTCTCGCAGACCGAGGGGAGCAGACCAGGGAGGCATGGCCACTGTCCTGGACATGGTGACACCCCCACCCCCCCCCGCCAGTCCCCTCTCTGCCCCGGTCCCAATCAGCACACAGGCGCTGCGAACCCACCGAGCCTTGTTCAGGGCCTTGGACAGCTCTTGACAGAATGGGGGGCACTGACCTCATCGTGGGATTCCCAGAACGGGGGCCGCTGACCCGGAACCTGTGGGTAGGGAAGGGGTCTCTGACCCTCTCTTCTCAGAGGCCTGAGCTGGGAGCCCCACCAGAGAAAAGCAGGGGGCTTCTATTCCATTCTCACCTCACCCAGTTCCAGGAAGGACAGAAGGTAACTTACAGGGATGCATGTAAGGAGACGAGGTGAATCCAAAGCAGGAGAGGGACCGATGAGTGTAGAAGCAGAAAATGGCACAGGCACTGCTGCCTCCCTGAAACCAGATCTAGAAAGTTCCATGTGTATGTTACAGGTGGGTCACAGATTTGCCTCCAGGCTTGGTGGTGCCTCTGACCGTGGTCTCCCACTGGAATCACCCGGGGAGCCTCACAAAAATACTAACACCTGGGTCCCATCCCAAGAGATTTTGATCTAACTGATCTGGTGTATCTAGCCTGGATATCAGAATTTTTAAAAATGTCCCCAGGTGATTTGAATATGCAGCCAGAGCTGAGAGCCGCTGTTGTGACTCGGAAGAGGCAAACAAGAAGCTGATGTTACAACAGGATTCGATTTGAGCTACTATGACAAGGCTGGGGAGAAGAATATGTCTGTGCTGAAATCAGGGGCACTTCTCCCAAGGGGCCCAGCAATGGGATCACAGGGACAGGATAAACATTAATCACCATAAAATCCTGAATATGAGCACACTGGTACGATCGATAGGAGAAGAAGATCTTCTAACAGCCCGAAAGCATTCCGGGGGTGGGTGGGATACGGAATTGACAGCGTGACGACCAAAGTACCCAGGCTTTCGGATGGTGAGATATAGGGGATATATTAGATTTTAGAATATCTGAAAGAGTAAATAAATGACCTATCATCCAGGAATGTCATTTTGCTGAATCTCCATAACTTCCATGTCAATTCAAGGCTTAGAGTCCAGGAATTTGGTAACACCTGTGAGTTGAGAGCAGTGTTAAGGCTTTAAAGTACATTGACGCCTATCCTCACAAGAACAGTTAAATTAGAAGGTCTGGGGGTACAACCAGGTGTCTGTAGGTTTTAAAGCTCTCCAGGTGATTCCAGCGTTCACTGAGAGCTGACATCGCTGGCCCAGGAAGACCTGCCAGTGTTCTCCCGGGAACTAGGAAGGTTAGGGGTTGCCCTCAGCGAAAGCAGACGAGATGGGGACTCAGCAGCCCTATGGGGCTCACGCAGAGTTAGTGCAGAGTTGGGATGAGAGCCCAGTGGCTGTCTCCCAGTCCGGGGGCCTGTCCATCCACTGCCTATGAGGTCACTCTGTCCTGTGGCCCTGTGATCTCGGAACTAAGATCATCTAATCTCACGATGTGGAGACAAGAGGACAGTCCCTGTCTTTAAGGAGCTCACGGTCCAGGAAGGAAGCTGAGCAATGCAGCCCAGGGAGGGGCGAGTGGCAAGGTCCCCAAAGGCTGCAGAGCATGAGGCGGCTTTGTGTTGGCCAAGCCGAGTCTGGGATGCAAATCAGACAGGTCGTGACTGATTTTCAGGACTCTGGAGAGGCAGTCGGGACCTTAGGACAGAATGAAGCCCTGGGGACAGGTGAAGCAGAGGGAGTAGAGGGACCGCTGAGAGAAAGGAAAGCAGAGGAAAATCTTCTAGCACCAACACCTTCACTTACAGAGAGGAGGACGAAGAGGGGCCACAAAGATGGAGTGACACGGCCCACCAAGCCAAGGGAGAGAGAGAGAGGCTCACGGTCTCCTTAAAGCAAGCAGGGAGGTCACTTGCTCACCCTCAGGTGGACAGGGCAGGCAGAAGTCTTGGTGATGATGGGAAAGGCGGGACTCTGCAGAAGGATCTGTGCGCGGGTGTTGGCATGGTTCTATGGCCTCCTCAGCGGGCTGAGGGCCCAGATGCCCAGTGGAGGTGGGGGCTGCCAAGGTTCCCAGGGTGGGGCCGGGAGAGGAAGCAAGGATGAAGGACAAGCAGGCGACAGAGTGGATGTGTTGGGGAAGGGAGCACTGAGAAGTCTGCCCACAGGTCTGTCTTTGGGTGGGAGCCATGGAAGCCAAAGAGATGGATGAGAAAGAGAAGGAGGGAATGGAGCAAGGCTGCCGAGAGTGAGGGAGCACAGGGGCGGGGGAGTGCGGGTCGGCAAGGGCACCTTCGGAATGGCTTTGCCAGTGAAGCTGCCGAGAGTGCGGAAGTCCAGGGCACGGCACGGTTGTGTTATTATTTGCAGCGTTCTCTAATGGAAGGGTTCCAAGTCCCATTAGCTCTGGAGGCATCTGCAATGTCCTCTCAGGATGCAGGGCATGCAGGGGGACAAGGGGCCTGGGTGGGCAGTGCTGGGGCAGGGATGCCTCCACTGGGCATCAGGGGGAGGCTGCAGAGGGGCACTCCTCAGCACTGTGTTTGCCTTTCACCACCTCCAAAGTCTAGGTGTCTATTACTGTCATTCTTGGCTCAGCCTTGGGTTCTGCACAAACCAGGTCCTCAGCTCTACCTCCCCTGAGCTCCACCCCTGCCAGGCTCCCACACTGCAGTGCAGGGATCAGATTTCACTCCTGCTAACTGGTCCTGGCACCACACTCTCGGTCACTGACAAGCCCAGCACAGCCTTCCCTGCTTTGCATCTGAGCAGGCCCCACTTTGCAGCAGGATGCACACAGCCCAGTGATCTGGCCCAGTTTCCATAGGAAAGTGATAGCTTCTTCCACTGGTCACCAGGGGACAGACTGGGCTGTGGAGACTTCCTATCTTCTTGGGAATCAATGGAGTCCTTCACGTGAGGGAAAAGGGAAAAGACGAACTGGCAGCAGGCCACGTGCTACGGTGTTCCCAGGAATAGTTGCAACTATGTGTTTGGGGAGGTGCTCCCTGAGAGCCCCAGCAGGTGCTGTGCGGGCGTGGTGAAGGGGATATGGAGATGAATCAGATGGGATTCCCATCCCCCAGGAACTGGCCAGGTGGTAGGGAAGACTGACGTGAGTTCGCAGCGGGGACACCAGTCCAGGGGTGGATCTATCAGGTATCCTATCAAGGTCCCTCCCTATCCTAAAATATACGCTTCTTGAAGCCTGGGATAAATAAGAGCCATGTGCCACCCTGTGTCAGAAGATCCCAAGATAAAGGCCGTCAAACCCATTCCCCTGGGTCTCTAGATGTCCTTCACCCCTGCCACACTCATAGCATCTAAGACTGGAGGGCTTCTCCTTGGAAAGTTGACTTCTGTGAAGAGCATGCCTTAGGCTCAGACACTCACTTCCACATCTGCCCCCTCTAGGAGCTGGGAATGCCACCATCATGAAATCCAAAAGGCCACTGTCACCAGATCTGTCTAGTTTTCCAATTCTCTTCCTCTCGCCCGACAGTCACAGAAGCAAACATTACCCAGGGCCTGGGATGACTAACCAGGACGGCTGTCCCGCGGCTCAGTGGTGCTGTTAGATGCGTGCCAACAGCCCACCAGCTCCCAAGGCTGGAAACCCAACTGCCCCCACTGGCTGTCGCCATTGGGCTGCTTGGTGGCGGCAGGCTGGATGCCCAGTGAACATTTCTTCCACTTGGGCAGCTGATCCAGGCCCAGCCTGGAGCCTCCTCCTACTTCTTGCTGACAATCATGGCTACCTGCAATTCGGAATCCTAGAGCTGCAGAATCCTGGGGAGCATCCATCTCCAGGCTCTCCTGCTTCTGCAGGCACAGTCCAGGTCTGCTGGGTGGGTGTTCAAGCAATCTTACCAATTCTTTTCAAGTAGGCCACGTTCCCCCCCAACTCTCCTGGCTACCTGGTCTTTATAATCTAGGTTTGAAAATCCTGAACCAAAATTTGAGGCCAGACCTCTATACATTTAATCCAAGGAAATAATTAAATCACTGTGCAAAGATATATATGCAAAAATGTTTGTTGTGTTATTATTTGCAGGAATGAAATATAAAAATATGCTAATGTCCACCATTAGGGCACTGGGTAAGTAAATTGTGTAGATTATTATATCCAGATGTTATGGAGAGTTTAAAGATGCTATAGATTTGCACTTACTGATATAAAAAATGTACATGTGACATATCATGAAGTCAAAAGAGTGCATTGCTAAGCCATACATACAGTGTGATCCCGTGTGTGTGCGTGTGTGCGTGTGTGCCCGTATGCATGTACGCTTTACGTATGTGCATAGAAAGAAAGTCTGGAAAGGGACAGTAAATGGATGATTGTAAGTAATTTCTATAATTTTAGGTACTATCTTTTAAAATATTTACAATGAACAAATAGCCTTTTACTGATATTGAATACTACTACTTTAATAACAAGAAAAGTTAAATTACCAAGGAAGCATTACAGTTTTTGAGGCATTTAAAGGTCACCCTGCTGCTGGCTGCCCACAGGTCCCCCCTCCTGGGGAGCCAGAAGAGCTACCACAATGCTCATAGATTGATTCCAGGAAGATTGGGGCCTGGTGGCTTTGCTAGGTTCTAATCCCACATCTGTGTAAAAATCTCTCTAACCAAAAGGCAGAGAGGACCAGCTATGTACTTCCTCACTGCCCCTGGAAAATCAGTGTTAGAGAAGATAGCTGTCAGTGCCCAGGTCGGACGCTTTTCTTATATGCAGGAGAGCTGAGCAGGGACGTACCTTTTGATGTCCGTCTCTGGCGAGCTCAGGATTTGTCCCCAGGATGCAAAAACCTCGATGGCCACCAACACTTAGCACAGTGTGAGCATCACCAGGAGGCCAGACCGTCTAGAAAGAGAAGGAAAAGGTTGGGGGTGGGGTGGGAAAAGGTATCATCTTCTGCAGAAAATCTCTTTGGAATTCCAGTATCTTAGACAGTCCCCACCCTAAGTGGACAATTGTCCCTGTGTTGAATTTCTGAGTGTGGACCCTCTCAAACGGGGTGTGCCCAAACACTGCCATGGGCACTCTCAGGCAAGGGGGGCCAAGCGGGCTGCAGAGAACCCCAAGGGACAGACCCTAGATGTCCCTCCCCTGCCCGCCAAACACACAAAGCCCTAATCCCCACAGCACAGCCACTAGCAGTGGATAAGGGAGAATAATGGCATTGCCTTCCATCTGATTCAAACCAAGAGACTCCAAAAACAGGGAAAAATACGAAATTTAGGTCTCAAATGCTGAAAAGAGAATAGGACACAAACTCTAGAATTACAAAAACAAATCATTACTTCTTTTAGATAATGGGCAAGAAGACCTTGAGGAGGCAAGGATGGGTTCCCTGGAGAGAATTCATTTTTTTAAAAAAAATATAGATTTAATACCTAGTATAAAGAGCCTATCTGTTATGGTGAGGCAGGGCTATTCCCAGTTCCCTCTTTCAAATGTAATATATGTGAAAGCCTTCTTCACGACAAGGAATGGCAAAAATGCACGGCTGTCATTACCTGGGAATCAATATATTTTTCTAAACTGAATATATCATTATCAATTGATTTTCCTGTTTCCTCTTAGCACTCCAGAGTCCTGGATAGCAGGGGAAAGCTTTAATGTGATATGAGGGATTTGGACAGGTAAATAAGTTATTGTAAACTAATTCCACCTTGCGACAAGCTTCTCTCCAACAACGCAACGGGTCTTTCTCAGAGCCTCTTTCAACCCAAGCTTTTCCAGCTACCACCGACAGAGACACATGCGAGCCATATCAAATAGCCATTTTCAAGCTGAAGGTGGCAAAAATATTATTTTTCCCAAGGAGAGAGTGTTCCCTTTACGATTAAGAAATAACCTCTGTGGGGAAGCGAAGTAAGCCAAGGTCACCATTTAATTTTGACACAGAGCCAAAGTCGTGAGTACATTTCCTCTACCAAGCTGATGTGAAGCATGCGGATAAATGGATCGCTTTGGCCACAAAGTATCGACAGTACTGGTGATAATAAACGATCGATGTATTTCTGGGAAAGACCCTTGGCAGATATGTGTTGGTGAAGAGAGAGGTCTGGGAGACAGTGGTCAGATTGTTTTTAGATCCTTGAGAATTTTATTCATTCATTTACTCATTTATTCATTCCGTA
Organism: Halichoerus grypus; assembly: GCF_964656455.1. Classification (NCBI taxonomy): domain Eukaryota; kingdom Metazoa; phylum Chordata; class Mammalia; order Carnivora; family Phocidae; genus Halichoerus; species Halichoerus grypus. Next base: position 18,208,933 of record NC_135721.1, on the reverse strand, counting down.
AATATTTGTTGAGCGTCTGCTGTGTGTCAGGCAATGTTCTAGGCACTGGGGATACATAAGTGAACCAAACAGAAAGAAAAAAAGAATTCCTGCCCTAAGGGAGCTCATCTTCTAGTGGAGGGAAACATAGAATAAACAATAAGCTTAAGAAATAAGTACAAATTATACAGTATATTAAAAGGTAGGCAGTGCTATGTCTTAGAGAAGACAGAGCAGAAGATGAGTGTCAGGGAACTGAGCTCATGTGAAGGGGATGAGGGAGTGGGCCATGCGGGAGTCTGGGGTTGAGCGTTCAGCAGTGAGAAGAGCCAGTGCAAATGTCCTGGGGGGTGCAGGGAGCATACCTGTCATGTTCCTGGGCCAGCAAGGAGCCCACTGTGGCTGGAGAGTCTAGTAGGGACAGGGAGGGTCTAGTAGGACATTCAGCTAGAGAGGTGAGTAGATCGCGTAGGGCCTTGCAGGCCACTGTAAAGGCTACTAACTGAGAGCCCCAGATCCTGGCACCTGGCTTTAGATGGAGCTCTCATTCTCTTGAGACAGACCTCCCAGGTCTGTCAGCTCAATCTGCTTGCCATCCCTTCGGCCCAGATGGCTCAGCACTCTAGGCTGTGTGAGATGAACAGGGCACAGGCCAGGCTGGGGCTTGGAGGGGCAGTGGAAGGAGGTGAGCCCCCAGGGCTGCCCAGCTTGTTCTGATGACAATGGTCTTGTCTTTCCTCCTCTGTGGTCCCCAGAGGCCACTTCTAGAAGAGGTAACTGAACCAAAGTCCTGAACAAAAATATACTGCATGCGAGGCTGAGCTCTTTGGGACTTTTCCCTAACGTGCTTATGGAGAGATCCTGACATGAGCTGACGCATTAGACATTACAGGTTGTGCTAGGTGTCTTGCCCAGGTCTGCCTTCCATGCTGTGTGTCCCCAGGGGGCTCACTGATCTGCACGGAGGGCATCACTGGAGCTCGCAGACCCTGAGACTCCTGGTCAGGTGCAGCCAGTGCAGACACCAGCGGGAGACTGGGGACTGGCGTGGGATTGGGTGTTTACTCCCCTACTTGCCTCCCTCCTTACAGTGGCTTCCACTGCAGGCCACGGGTACGGCTGGTGTGCGGTAGGCCTCACAGAGCGTCCTCTCTGCGCCCCGGCTTCCAGCTGGAAACGGCCCCACCCCGTTGTGGGCTGGGGACGGCCCTGGCGTGGTCTCTGCAGCCCGCGCTACATCTTATGAACAGCCCTGTCTGACTCTCTTCCAACCACACATTTCGACCTGCCGATTTCCTGTTAAGACCCTAGAGGGTACAGTCTTGGGGGCAGTGCAGAGCAGGGCTTGGGAATCCGGGATCAGGCGGAATCCTAACACTGCCCCTAGTTTTGTGACACGGGTTAAGGTATTTAATGTCTATGAACCTTCCTTTCTCACTCTTGGAACTAGAGAAACGGATGCATAATTAGCAGCAGCAGGATCACTGTCTCAGCATTTACGCCACCTACTCTACCGCCCAGGGCAAGGAGCACCTCCTGGCTGACATCTTTGCCCACCCCAACCAGAAACTCCTCCCTCGAGGGGTTTTTAGCTGTTCTCAGCTCCTATTTGGCATCAGTTGATGTCTCAGGGATTTCACTTATTTCCTTTTGCACTTCTATCCACCCAACCTCTACTCCTTGCAGTCAAATCCCAGGCATCCAAAGAACAGACATTATCTTAATATTTGAATCTCTGGTCCACAGCATCCATCAAGAATGAACCCAGGAAAGGACAGGGAGACAGCTATGGTCTTCCATCTCCAGGTGAGGGGAAGGCGCTGTAGGCAGGCTTGACTTTGACATTTGTGGTCAAACTGACCCTTTCTCTTCCACTCATTTCATCACCAAAGGGCAGCTTCCAGGGTCAAGGAAAATAAAATTAAAAAGCCAAGGGATGAGGGGCTTTTTACATTCATTTAAAAAACACAGTGGGTAGTTAGTCAATGCGTGTGAAAGGGGTCTTACATTGTCCCCGCCTTGTCAAGGCACTTAAGACATGCTAATTGAGTTTGGCAGAGCATAAAAGGCCAATATGAAATTCCCTCCAATGGGGTCTTTGGGTTAAATAACTGCTGAATGATGGGAGATCTTTAAAATTAAACCTAAAGAAATGTTTGAGACCATTCTCACTCTAAATCTATAAATAAAGATGGCTCCTGACATGCACCAAATTGATAGCCAAGAGAATTACAAATAAGGGCCCCAGGATTTTTTTTTTTTTACTTCCCTATATAAGATACCAATTTTTGGAGAGAAACTGCCCTTAAGAGAGGATAAACCAATTAGGGAGGCTCCCATTTGATGTAGGATCAGAGACTAGCCCTGTCCGGGTCTTGACCAGGCTACCCAATTATTGCTCCAGCAACCAGGCAGCTCACCAGCCCTCACCCAACTGGGAAGCAAGGATTCTTTCTTCCTCAGAAGGAAAAAGCAAAGCAACTAGAGGTTGCAAACTGTGGAAGAAAACCAACTCCCACACCCACACCCAATTTCCTGTCAGCCCAGACTCAGGACCCTGTGCGCCAGCCCCCCCCCCCCCCCAGTTCCAAGAGTGAGAAAGGAAGGTTCATAGACATTAAATACCTTAACCCGTGTCACAAAGCAGGGGCTTTTGGGCCTGCTCTGAATGTATCCTGCAAGGGGAACTCTCATTCACATTAAGAAGAAGGAAAAAACAACCCATCCATTAATAACATCAACCACGGGTTCACCAAAGCCCTCAGGCATCTTGCCAACCCCAAAATAAACACTCTCAAAAGGTTTATCCATCAGGTTGGTGACAGTTCACGGGCTGAGGGGTCCGGAAGGCACTGCTTTTAAAAGAAGAGAATGGACGCGCAGAGATGGAGTGCCTTGTGAGGACCCACCCAACACAAGGCAGAGGTTTCCTCTTTCCATTAAGGAGCCAGAACCGGCCACTGATGAGATCCATTACTTATTCTCAAAGCTAAGGATGCACCGGCTGGCCAGTTTTCATGCAGGCATGGGTTCTTCAGAGAAAGAGAGGATCTTCAGGGGCCAGGACTCCTGACTGAGATGGAATAACGAAATTTTCATAATGCTTGAAGTTTACAAAGCCTCGCTCATGTGCATTTCCTGATTTACCTTTGCTCAGAAGTTTGTATGAGTGGATTACTATTATTATTCCTATTTTATAGATGGAAAATAAGAACAGCCCAAAGTTACATGGCAGATACATAAGCAAGGGACTCAGAATTGGAACTCTAGATTTGCACTTTGCATCCCATGCTTTGTTCCAAATTCTTCAGCTGCCATGACCCTGGAGCCCTGATGGATGATAAGATTAGAGTTGTCCTGGGTTCACTCTGCAGTCCCCACCCCTGGGCTGGATAAAAATACAGGTGTCAGTGGATATCCTCGTTCCAGTCTGGTCCCGGTGAGCCCAAACCAACCCTAAGACCCGACTGGCCACTGCCTCCCTCCCCCTCTCCCGCTTCTCCGCAGCCCTGGTGGTGGTCAGGTTCCCAAGTGACCCCCTCCCCTCCCACACCAGAGAAGCCACACTGGACCCCACGCCTACCATGAAACCTCTGTCAGCCTTAAGGTGGCGCACTGGATTCTTCATTATTATTACCTCGGGGTTTCTCAAACTTTTTTTGTTATCACTCCCCCCAGCAAGAGAAAAATTCCATTCCATTCCATTTAAATTCTTTCTAACAAGTGACATTCAATTCTGAAGGGGTAAGACTTTGTCGGGGAGGGTGGCGCTGCTGAGGGGCATAAGCCATTGTGGCATCATGAGTTTTTGTGCCCTCCTTCACTCCTGGAATCGATTTACGACCCTCACCCCCGGCCCTGGCCCCTTGCATGTATTCACTGACTTTCTCCAGACCCGCTGCTTCTGGACCATTTCCTCAGGGCCTAGCACTGCCACCTCCTCTACCTTAAAAACCCCAGTTCCTCCTTCTCTCTCTTGCTCCCCGCCCCCAGCACTGTCCTTAATGGTGTGCAGTCACCTGTCCTCTATGATCTCCACTACCGCGGCCGGGGCCGGGCCTCCCCACCTCTCACCGGGATCACAGCAACAGCCCCCAAGGGGCCCTGCTGTCGCCACGGGGATTGTGCTCCATCTCAGAATAGTCATGGCATTCCTGCCCTAAATCCCTCCATGGCAGGGGCCCCGGGGAACCCAGGCAAATCCGGACTCTTTCCATGCCCTGAGCTGTCCAGCCTCCACTGCCTGGGCTACCCACCCCGCGGACACCCCCAGCTCTCCTACTGTGACCACACACCTGCTTGCCTCCCTGAATCTCCTCCCACCTACCTTCACTCTTAAGGAAAACTGCTGGAAAATATCAAGTGCATGCATGTCATCCAAAGAAGTTTCTTGATGGCCCACCTCCAGTTGCCTCTTGGCTGGTCTGGGCAAGGAGAATGGGCAGAGGAGGAAAATGGGGTGCCCACACACAGACTGATCAGTTCCTAAATTATGCCATCATAGTGCTCTGCCAGACACAAGGACTAAAACAGTTCAGAAAAAAAAAAAAAATCAACCCCCTCCCCTACAAACCCAGCCCCCGTTGTCTTGTTACACAGCAGACCCCTCAGCAATTGCATTAACCAGGACTCGCCTAACTGGGCCCCACCACTCAGCGCCAGTACACATACCCTCCTCCACCCCCAGGTAATACACATGTGCTTATCCCTGGAGCCGGAGCTGACAGGACCTTTGCATTTTCTGAAGACCACAAGATGAGGAGAGAGGTGGAGGTGCCAGGGGACCCCCCAGCCTGACTCGCCTGTGGTAGCATTTAAGATGTTGGCAGAGTGTGTAGCCCCTGGCACGTAGTAGATGCTCAGTAAGGCTCTGTTGAAGGAAAGAAAATGCCTACCAGACTCAACTCATTTTCTACAATTTTGCTTCACACATCTGGAAGTTCACACCATGGTTTCATGACTGGAATACAAACCAGCTAAAAAAAAAAAAAAATCAGACATTGCTTCCAGATTTTGCTCTTACGAACAGGCTTGCATCCTCCCTTTAAATTGCAATAATTCTTTCCCAGATGTTGCTTCTCCTTCAGACCCATAAATTTAAGCTTTTCATGATGACGCTTCACATTTGCCTGGTGCTGTGGGCTCTTTGGAGAGCTTGTGCATCTTCTCTCCTTCATTAGACCACCACACGGAGCCCAGGAGAGGCGGACAGGCGCCAGCATCTCTAATTCACTGACAGGGAGGCCAGCTGCCGATACCGCCAAGCTGGATTGCAGTGTGAATGGGTTCCCCTCTCCTTCCTGCTGCTGCGAGACCTGCACTACCCTCTTTTCCAGCACCCCCCCAGGTCTCCGTGTGGGGTGGGGCATCCACAGAGGCTCCCCCCGCCCCGGCCATGTTGGCCTCAGTGGCGCTGCCCACTTCAAACTCTGACTCAAATGTGACAAGTCTCTTCCCTTGGTTCTCCCTGACATTCCTGAGAGGCCGTACCATTTCAGGAAGACCTGTCTAGAATCTTGGAGGAAAACAGAACGGTAGGCCCACTGGTGGGTGACAGCCGTGGACAGAGGAAGTCGTCTGTGGCCAGACAGGCTGGTTTCCCGGCTGTCTCCAGGAGGGTCTCCGGCCCTGGGCAGGCTCGTCCCAGCTCCAGGGGGCGGCCCCATCTTAGCATCAACCACAGAGGAACGCACACTCAGGAAGAGCCCACCTCCAGTCTGGACCACACAGGCAGAGCCCAGGAGAGGGGGGCCTCCCTTTCTTTCCACCTTCCCTGTTCCTGTTTCTTGTGAGGCCTGTCTCCTTCCTGGGGATTGGCCCTGAGGCTGTTTGTTTAGTTCTTTGGGGTGGGGGGGAGCCTTTGACCTGTACCCTAAGCCCTCAAGTAGCTAACCACATCAGAAAACACCTGAGTCCTCCATCTGGGCCACAGCCGTCCACGTCAGGGGGCAGGAGACAGTTGTGAGGACAGAAGACACAGCCACCAAACCTGTTCACTGGATCTGGTACCTGCTAGTGCACAGGGGTCCCACAGCATCCCCTGCCCCCTAGACACCCCCCCACCCACAGCTTTAGAGAGAAGTGATGGGCAAAAGTGACTTCACAGAGTAAAACACGTTGAGCTTTTAGACTCAGTGTGTTTCTGGTCTGCTCAGGGAGACACAGAGAGATCTGACAAGCCCTTCTCCCACCTCGGAATCCCCGTGGCCTGCGTGGCATGGTCAGAGCTGCCTTTTGGATTGACATCCTAGTCCCTGTCGCAGCGGTTCAGTGGCTGGCTCGGCCTGTGTGTGGTCGAGAGCCTGTGGGAAGGGCACTCAGTAGAGCCCGTGGCACCGAGAATGGGCGGCTATAACCATGATATAGCCATGCTAACTGAAGCACACGAGAGGGGCCCCTAAGATACCTGTAGTGCCACGGGGAGGGCTGGGACTCACACGACGTGGGGCTTTCTCTCCTGGCACCTCTCCACAGAAGCGAGCGCGCAGGGACACGTGCGTGGACGGGGACCTCCCCGGGAGGCAGTGGAAGCAGTGGGCTGACCATGGGCACAGAAGCCCTGGATCCAGCTGACACTGGTCAGCTGCCATGCCCCGCCCCCTCCAGCTATGTGTCTGAACGTCCTCTGAGAGGGCAGCTTCGGCCTCTCCCCCTCCCCCACCTCGCCTCCCCCCTGCCAGCTGTTGGTCAACCAAACTCCAGGCCTGGTGCCGCGAAGGCTCCCATTCCCTCGCTCCACCTGGGTTCTGAACCCAAGCCTACAGGGCCAGAGTCTGAAAACCACTGCTTCCTCACCCAGTAAAAAGCTGTTTTATTTGAGTAGATTTGAGGCTGTTTCTATACTCTCAGAGGAAAAAAAAATTGTGAAAGAAAAGCCTTTGGAGATTACAGTACTTTTTACCCAGATATGATGAGTTATCCATTTAAAAATAAACCACAGACAGGCATGTTTCTCCGTACCCAGGCAGAAAGCAGTCATTACCAGGAATTTCTCTAAGTTCTCTGCTTTTCTTGGCCAATATAGAAACATCCTAGGAACTGAAAATAGAATTAGGAGCTAATTCTGTTTTCCTGATCTCTACCAACGTGTGCAGGCAAGTGGCTTGATCACGCCATGGCTTCACGTTCCATCCGAAATAATAATAATAATAATAATAATAATAATAATAATAATAATAAAAAAACATGGAGCCATGGCTCACCAGCTTCACGGCACTGCTGCGATCTAAACCAGCTACCGAGGAGCCGGGCCAGAGCCCAGAGCAGTCGATACAAGTGCACAGAATCACTGAGCTGCGGCCTGGCACGGCTTGATGTCCAGATACAGGCAAGAAAGCAAAGGCAAGTGCGGGTCAGTGACAAGCTCAAGGTCACACAGCTGATCAGCAGGAGAGGGAGGAGTAGTGCTGGCTTCCTAACTCCCCCGCTGATCTCTTTCTCCCCCTCCTCTGTCTGTGGTTTAACTGGACCTGAAGATTCCAGGAAAGTCCCCTAGAAAGGTTAAACAACTTATCAAACCCAGTCTTCATTCCTTCAGAAAGCCCCCCGTCTTCCTCTCTCCTCTCCAGCGAGCAGTAAATCAAATATTCCTTGCTGCATTACTTTTCAAGCTCGATGTTTCTAAATCCAAAGACATCTATAAATAATACATACTCATTTATATGTACATTTAAAAGATTAAAAAAAAAGCCATAACAAAGATACCTGTAGATTCTTCTGAATACTAATGGCCTATTTAAGACACAGTGGGAGCAAACGGCTACAGAGCTCAGGTAACCACAGACACGAACCTCCTTCCACTCCATCTCAGGCTGCACCCCGGAGCGGGGAGCCTCCATTCGGAGCACTCCATTCACTGCTTCTCTCCCACGGTCACATTTAGCCATCTGCTTCTTCTTTTATATGTGGGACTGTGTATTTTTTTCCCTCTTCAGTTTTATATGAAACATTTAGCAATGAAGTAGCAAATAAAAATACTACATATCATCTAGAATTCATATAAAATCGTAGTTGGCTTGAACGCATCTAAAGGTTGATAAAAAGAAACACATAGATGCTTCTTAAAGGCTTATTTATATTTTATTACACATTACACACATCACACTCCATTGAGAAAATTTAGAAGTTGATGTGGTTCACTCTGTCACATGCTGGCATGGCGAAGATTAGAGAACATTCTTCATTTGGAACACAATGCACTTGCATGCCGTTACCCCAGCCAATGAAAATGGCGCAAATAATCCAGCAGCACTCAGTCTTTGGAAGGAAGGGTTTCTGTACTCCCCCCGCCCCCCTGCCCGGAGTGTGCACTCTCGGCCTCGTGGAGCTACCCCACCCTCCACCCTGCTGATCCTCACTCCAAAGCGAGGATGTGGCTGGAGAACCACCGCCTCTCAGACAGACGCTCAGGTCAGCTAGAAGCCGGCAGAGCTGGCATCCACCCCGTCACACACCCACATGCAGAAATACAGGATGTCACAAGGCTGCGGATGCTAAGGGCTAAGTTAACAAGACTCCTGGGACTGAAGGTAGTCGGAGGAGGGAGGGCTCCAGGCTGCCGGAAGGCTCTGTGTCAGGGCGACCTCTAGGTCCTGGAGGATGAGAGAAACTGCAGGGTCAGCCTGGAGACCAGAAGGTTGACGGGTGCTTTGGGGATATCAAGGCCCCCACACCTCCATCCTGCCCTCCCACAGAGAGAGGCAGGAGATGGAAAGTGTCAGTGGGTGACCCCCAGGCTGGGGAAGGGGCCTCTGTTACTACCGGTAAGGGGGGGGCTCACTTCTGCACCTCAAAACTGCCGGGGACTGCATCCTCAGCACCGGTTCTGTTGCTTGGTCTCTGGGAACCCCCCCTTCTGCATAACAGGGAGACACACACCACTTGCCACAGTAGGAGACCTTGAGTTTGCTCATCCCTACAGCACATGCCATGTCAAATGTGTTTGTAGCAGGATCATTGGCTATCTGTCGGCCGTGCAGCAACCATGTACGAAAAATAACATTGAGGAACAAATTAAGTGATCTGTCTGCGAGCAGCCTTTTAGATGAGGAAGGGCTGCTGTTGACAAATCTAAGAAAATTATACATAAATTATCTAAAAGCACACGGACACATGTTCAGAATGAGAACCTTGATTATGGGCATTTTAAATACAACCCGGATTAAATCATCTTGTCTCCCTTGAATGGAGGAATAATAATTAAGAGAAGAGGTGGGAGAAATCAATTATACCCATCACCTTCCTGACCCCCCCCAAAAAAGTCAAGAATTTTCACTTTTCAGGATGAGGATGCCTTAACACACCGAGACATCTGGGGTGTTGCCAAGATCCCTACAAAATGGGTTATAGGACAGAGGGATCCAGAGAAGCCCCTGGGGGCCCTTAAAATGGGAAGAGGAAAGTAGGGAGATCAGGGGCACCTCTCCCTGTGCAGCAGGACCGGGACAAGGATTTGAGGCAACTGGTTTATTTGGGAAGTGATTTCAGAAAGCTAGGCTAGTGGGAAGTCACACAGGTAAGTGAAGAAAGCCAACATAGATTGCCCTAAATGAGCAGGACACCACTGTGGGCACCTAGACCAATCTCACTGGGGACCTCTGGGGGACAGAGGGGGCATGTCTCAGAGGCATCCCTCACATCCTGGGGTGCGAGGCAGCTGGAGCATCTTCCACCAACTCCCCTTTCTCCTAGGCTTAGAGCTCCTGCCAGAGAATGAGCCCTCCTGGCATTTCAGATCTGCCCCAAGGGGTCAGCAGAGGCTCTGGGGGTGCAGGGTTGGGGAGGATCCTGGGACAATGAAGTTCCAGCATGTGCAAACACACTATGTTGGAAACTTATAACCTCTGATTGCTTGGATGGAATTCAATTTGCCACTTTCAAAAGTCTAACAAAAACAGACTCCTCCCCCCCATGTAATCACTGCATAATATTATAATCATTTTGCGTGGAAATTGCATTATTTCCCTGATGGAAGCATAGGCTTTGCACCTCTCAGGGCTTCACCCGCTACATTACTTTTCAAAGTATGAAGTAGCAGGTTCCAATTATCTGAAAAAAAATTTAAAACAGTAACAGTACAATACATAGTATGATCCAGATGGAAAGAATACACATTTTCCAGGACAGGCATCTTGATTGGTGGCTGTAACCGTTAAACACATTTCAGGTAATATAGTGATAATGGACATTAATAGTAGCAATAGTGCTGAAGTGCTGGAATATAATCATTTCTGATTATATTACTATTTCCTTTTGTGGAACACAGTGCATATTTCCAAATGACTCTATGCTCATTAAAAGACACAAAAGCCCAGCGGCGGGTTGGCAGAAAGGTGGCCGGAAGGGGCTTGCAGTTCCTGGTGCTTGGAATGTGGGGAATGATGGGGGCCAGAGTTCTTGGCGGGCCCAGCAGCCTCAGCACCATCCTCTGTGATCTGGCCCCATCGGAGACCTCTGCCTGTATTTGCAGACATCAGCTGCTGAACAGCCAGCAAGGAATGCCCGTATATACAATGCAGTAAGCTGATAGGTTTTAAAGGAGAATTTGGTAAATTAAAAAATGCTTGTTTATGCCCAAATACATGACCATCTTTCCCTTCATCTCCCATTATGCCTCAGAAAAAGGAGGCTGCCTTATCTTCAATATGCTTCAATATGTTGATTTATTAATTCTTTATCAAGAAAAGGACATCTCTCAGTGCACTCTCTCGCCTAATTTAGCAAAAACAGATGCAGTAATTATTCTTGGGATTATGACTTCATAATTTTAGCTTTTGGATGTTGTTGTAAAGAAGACTGAAAGGTCACTTTAAAAAGACACCCGACAATGGGTAATTGCTGCAAGAGATGGTGAACATTCACCTGTGAGGCAAATGGAAACAATGCAACAATGTCACAACTCATAGGAATTGGGACTGGTGGCTTGGGACAAAATTGTAAAGGAAGGTGTAATCTCCACATTCAGAAAGTGGCTTCTTCTGAAAATTTGGATGGAAGTAAGAATCATGAGCTCGGGAAAACTGTCAGAGGACTCAAAAAAGGGGCGCCTGGCTGGCTCAGTCCATAGGGCACGTGACTCTTGATCTCAGGGTCCTGAGTTCAAGTCCCACGTTGGGCACGGGGCCTACTTAACAAACAAACACAAAAACAAAGCCACTCTAGTGATAAAAAGTACACTGGGAAGAGAACACTCGCTGGAGTTGAAACTGCACGCGACAGGCTTGAATGATGACTTGTGAAATCTATCAGTGGAAAAGGTAGTATTTTAAAGTTAGCCTGGGGCGCCTGGGTGGCTCAGTAGTTAAGCATCTGCCTTCAGCTCAGGTCATGGTCCCGGGGTCCTGGGATCGAGCCCCACATCGGGTTCCCTGCTCGGCGGGAAGCCTGCTTTTCCTTCTCCCACTCTCCCTGCTTGTGTTCCCTCTCTTGCTGTGTCTCTGTCAAATAAATAAAATCTTAAAAAAAAAAAGTTAGCCTGTTATAGATTCTGTCATTTTAAAAATGTGTAACTAAAGCAATTAATTATGTATTTTAAGTAAATGGTAAGTTATCTATACTATAACAATATACTCTACGTCTGTGTACCATCCTATAGATGTGGACATCTATATTCCAAAAAATTCATATATTCAGGCTGCCTAAAAAGGCTTTTTCGGAGACCTTTTCTTTGGGAAAGTGGGGAATATCTTATATTTGGGTGGAAAGTTAGTTTTCTTAGCACTGTAGAGGGGTGGTCACCATCCTGCCAAAGGCCTAATTTAATCTGCAAATCAAAGCCATCAGGGAGACTAGACAATATTCAGTTCAACGATTCCTTCCTTGTAGGAATGCGAAAACAGAAGCCAGAGAACTCTCTGTCCTACCAAGGAATCCTTAAATTAAGAAGTGAAACCTACAAGAAAATCTGGAAAATCTGAACACGGCTTCGCCCATGGATACCCCATGTGGCAGTGGTTCGGCCTAAGGCTCTTCATCAGTCAAGCGGGGGTAATTTGGGGCTAACCTCAAAGAATCTACCTGTAGTGGGTTATTCTAGAGCACTGCGGTGCTTGCCTTCTCTTCAGGAGGTTTTCCCTCTGGATCACAGACAAGCTGGCATTTCCAAAGCCCTGCCAGAACCCTAACACTGCCTAAAAAAAAATGACGACACAATTATTGAAAAATCTATCTAAATATGAAAATGTATGTCTGGTCCTCTTTTCAAATGGGAGGAAAGGTGAAAGGTGCCAGGCAGGAGTGGTCTTCTGATCCTATCACTGTCTATCACCCTCAGCCTCCCCAAGCAGCAAACTTCTCCCCTCTGGCCTGGAGCAGTCCCTTCCGTCTGCAATCCTCGGGCTCCCGCTGTTCATGCCTGTCGGTGCTGGGCTGGGGCTGCCCACTGGACCACCCATCCTGATGGAAGGAGGGACTGCTGTTATTAGAACGGGAGAAAGCCGGATCTGCACTGGCTCACGATGCAGCTTTGGGTGCTGAGACCCACTCTAAATTTTATGAGTCATGCAGATCCACTTTTCCCCCCAGCAAAGATGGAGGAGGAACGGTGCATGTGATGATAGGGTGTGGTGTCCTGATGGAGGAGTTACATGAGGTTCCTGGGGTCCACTGTAAGTCCCAGACAGCAAAGAACAATTCTGAGTTCCCGGAAGCACGCTTCTCTCAAGTGTTTGTCTTTCGATGGGGTATTTCAGCCACATAGTGCCTAAAAATTAACAGCTCCATGAGAACTCCTAATAGGAAGGATTAAGCTGGCTACCTCAAGGCCACACTCCTCAGAGCTGCGGGCGTGGGATTCCTGGAGAAGCTGCAGGAAGCGCTGGAATGTATGAATTACGAATTAAGACCCTGTGGATGCTCAAGTCTTGTTCCAGAGCCCAGATTCAAAGGGGAGACAGGAAGAACCACATCTCATGCTTGTCTACGAGCCCAGTCTCAGTCAGTCCTGGCTCCCCCACGTACTAGTCATGTGATGTCGAGCCAGCCTCATGACTTCTTTGCCTCAGTCTCCTCAGCTGTAATATGGGGTAGCCAGAGCACTTCCGCCATACGGTTGTTGGGAGATCAAATGAGGTCATTCAATAAAGTACTCAGAAACCTGCCCGACGCATAGTAAATGTTCGTGATTTTTGTTTGATCTCGTCTGCCACCAGAATGATCTTCCTAAGACACAAATCTGGTTTGCTCTCATTTGGATTCCTTCAGTGGCCTCCCACTGAATAGGTAAAATCTGAAACACTTGGCACGGTTTCTATGGTCCTGACCCTATTCTAGTGACTTCTGCCCTTTCTGCTTGTGGCGCCTCCTGAGCGTGCACTGTGTTCTCTCACACCTTCGTGCCTTTCCACAGGTGCTATCTCCACCTCCTGTCTGTCCCTCATCTTCTGCTTGGCCAGCTCCACTGTGCGTGCTAAGTGCCCGTCCTCTGAGCTCCCGCAGTCACCATATGCGCACAGTTACTGAGGCACCTTGTACTCTGTTCACATTTTGGACCAGATAATTCTTTGTGGACGGGGCTGTCCTGTGCAATGTAGGATGGTTAGCAGCATTCCTGGCCTCTACCCACTAGCTGCCAGTAGCAGCCTCTCTCCCTTGCCCCCGAGTTGTGACAATCAAGAATAACTCCAGACATGGCCTACCATCCCCAAGGTAAAAAAGGGGATAGAATTACCCTTGGGTGATAGCCACTGCACTAGACTATAAGTCCCTGGGACACCTAGGCTGTAACTTACTCATTTCTGTATCACTGGGGCCTGGTCCAGTAGTTGGCAAATAGTAAGAGCTCGATAAATGTCCCATTGAAAAAGAAAGAAGGAAATGAAATGAATTTATGCTCGTAACATAGTAAATACCTGCCCCCCCCCCCCCGCCCAGGATGAGACAGGCACGTGGGATCAAATAATGAATAAATGAACAAGACAGCGTTTGATAAGTCACTAAACACACAGTAAGAGTGTTGAACAAACAAGTGCCTCCCATCATTTCAATATCTTAAAGAAAAATGTCAACCCCCATTGCCTCCCAGTTTCCCCACTGTCTGACCTATTCAGCTGTTCTGCATCCCAGTGAAACTTCTGCAGGAGTTACCTGGGCTTTCTGTCTGCTTCCTTACCTGCCATTCCCTGCTGAGCCCATCGTTCTCTGTCCAGTTCTCAGGCTAAGGGCACCAACCCAACTCCCTGTTGCTAAATCCGGTGGCATGTTTCCACTCTCCAGCTCATTTGCTCTGTCGAAAGCCTTCAACACTGACGACCACTCCTGGGAGGCGCGGTTGATAGTGTGATATTTAGTAACGGCCGTGGGTGGGCACCAGCCCATCCCAGCACATGCGCTGACCAGTCAGAATGGCCGCGGGGTATCAGCGCCCAGGTCCGCTGTGCTGTATGTACCGGCTGAAGAGTCTCCCATTTCCTCCCCTCCCTCTGGCTATTAAGTATCAGAGTCCCTTGAAGATTTTTCCCAGGCTCCCTTCTTTTTACTTGATTCTCTCCCCCTGGATAATCTAAGCGATGCTCAAGGCTTCAGGTACCCTCTCATGCTGATGACTCCCCAAAGCATATGACTTGCAGTCCCCACCTCTCCTCTGGGCTCCAGTTCTGTACATGTCCCTTGCTTACCTGACACCTCTAATTTGATGTCTCAAAGGCAACTCAACCTATCAGGCTCCTTCCTCTGACCAAAACAAAATACAAAACCAAGCACAACAAAAAACCCAGGGGACTTCCCCAGTGCTGCGGATCTCAGTAGACAGCACCTCTAACCCTCTCATTGTACGAACTTGACACCTAGCCATCCTGCAGGTTCTCTCCCTCCCTAACTACCTTTCAGCACTCCTTCTGAAAGATCTTTTATCTCCATCTACTTCTCCTTACCTCCATTACCATTTTCCTCTCTTGCAATAGGCCTTCTACTTGCTCTCCCTGAATCTTCACTTGTTCTTCTCTGATCTCTTCTCATGTTGCAGCCAGAGAGATTTGTCTCAAAATGCAAATCTGATTCTTTTTCTCCCCATGCTTTAAGACTTCCTCATTAGTCTCAGACAGACTGGAGCTCCAGCATGGCCCCAAGCCTGTGCATGGACTGGTTACTGCCTCATCTTACCCCTCCCCTCTGTTCTCCTCTACCCACCACCACACTGGACTTCTTTAAGTTTCTAGAATGTTCCATACTCCTGCCATAGGGCCTTTCTATGTGCTGTTTGTTTCCTCTCTCTCTCTTCACCTGGTTATGCTGATTCAAAGCCCAAATCAAGCCTCAAGCCTTCCTTGACCTGAGACTATATCACATCCCTGTTTGTGGAGCTATGAGAATATATCTTTCCTACAAACACCAGTGCTCATAATTTATGCTTGTGATTATATGATTTATTTCTGTCTTCTTAGCCTAGAGTGTTAAGTCCTAACAGGTAGAGACTATGTCCACTTTTGTTTACCTCTGTGTTTCTAGCCCAGGGATCAGCAAACAATGGTCTTTGGGCCAAGTCCAGCCCCTTACCTGTTTTTGTCCATAAAGTTTTATTGGAGCAAAGCTACACCCATGCATTTATGTATTGTCTATGGTTGCTTTCCCCCTACAAGAGTTGGGTAGTTACGACAAAGACAATATGGCTCTCAAAGCCTAAAATATTTACTCTACAGAAAACGTCTGCCAGGCCCTGCTCTAGTCAGAACACCAGCACCTAGCAGAAAGCAGACATTCGATACACATTTGTTAAATGAATGAGTAAACGGGCAAGCTGAAAAAATGAGCTTCTGATATATGCCTCAGTGTCTGCTGAGTGAGTATCTCAAATAAGCCCTCTCTAGGGCAATGCAGGCCACCTGCAGACCTGTGTTGGAGCCCATAGGGGCTGGTATTAATGTGCTGACTCTCATTCTCTTCTTTAGGAGCAGGATTCCTAAAATTTTCTTTGGATTCCCTGCCAACAGGTCACTCTAGGCAAAGAGGGGGCCTTTCATCTGACTACAGGGCCTTTGCTCTTGGTGCTTCAAAGCCCGAGAAACTCTCATTGCCTATCCCACATCAGCCAGACCCTGTGACAATCCTATGACAGCCCTAAAGGAAGAAAAGGGAATTCCAGAGCCACCCCCAACCTCAGGGACACTGGGGGGACTGCATGGATCCAGAGAAGTCTCAAACACCCTGTGGGGACTCTGGGTGGGGAAGGAGCCCAGAGCCACACCAAAACCCCTAAAGGGACAAAACCAAAGCACAGAACCAAAAGAGAGAACTAATAACTCCTGGCTCTCTCTCTTCCTAGCTCAAACCTCCAGAACCCTGCAGCTCAAGGCTACCACTACCCACAGGAAAAGATTGCCTTAGTCACTCCGGCCCCCAAAGACCTGGCATTTCCTCATTCAGAGCCCACTTTGAGTTCAGCCTTTGGTCACACATTTTCCTATAGTGGTCCCCGGGTTTGCATGAGGCTCCCTGCCTCGATATCCTGCACTATCTCAGAGCGGGGCCTGCTTTATGCTTCTCTTGCCTGTCACCACCCTTTCCAGCTCCAACCCCTGGATCAGGCAGGCACAGAGTAAGGCACAGAGGAGGGTCTCAGCAAACACCTAGGAAAGGCAAATTGACTCCAAACCACGCTGCTTCTGACACCTGAGAGGCTGATCGCCGCCACCCAGCTCCCTTCTGCCTGGGCCTGCTTCTTCTATGGCATGCCTGACCTGGAGTGACCCTGCCTCCCTCCTCCCTCTGCTCAGCGCCGTCCCAGCTGGGCCCTATCAGCACATTTCAAACCAGCCTGGGTGCATCCACTGTCCAGTCCTGTAGGCTGATTGGCAGGGAGCTTCTGGAACTGCCGTCCTGGTAAAATGTCCAAGCCAAAAAGTAGCCACCATTTTTTTTTTTTTTTTTTTTTTGATGGGGGAAGACTCCAGAATTTTAATACTCATCAGTAAGTTGTAGAAAATTCCCCAAGCAGTGATAAAGCTGGATTCAGGCTGAAGCGTTAAATGTGGCAGGAACAAAAAATGCAATGTGAGCATTTACACCAAAGCGCAAATAGCCAGAAACCCACAGAGTTGGTGCGGGAGAATGTTTCCGGCTCTTCACTCATGGGTGCTAGACGCGTGCATCACGTGGCTTTACTAGAAAAAGAGTTTCACATTTAGTTCTCAGATGTTTTGTTAAGATCCACGGAAAAGAGAACGAATACTCCTGAGCAAAGCTCAAAGCACTGCTCCAAATATTCTAGAACATCCTCTTCGACCTGCGTCTTCCCGGGTCCCTGGTACGGCTCCATGAACACCTGGGCACTAAAGGGAGCCCACTGGGGGTTCTGTGGAGGCAGCTCCCTCTCAGGCCTGTCCTGGCCACTGCCCCCCCGGCATCAAGGGCTCAGGGTCCAAAGTCTTCTCTGCCTTGGCTTCTCCATTTAAAAACATGAAGAGGATGCTGGCTCCTGTCGTCCATCATGCAGGAATCTGCTCAGAAAAGGAATCCTTTGAAACAGGCTTGGTGGCTATATGAGTCTGCTAGGGCTGTCATAACAAAATACCACAGACTGGGGGGCTTAAACAACAGAAATTCACTCTCTCAGAGTTTTGGAGGCTGGAGGTCCAAAATCAAGGTGTGGGCAGTTCTGGTTTCTCTGGGGGCCTCTTGCCTTGGCTTACAGATGGCTGCCTTCTTGCTGTGTCCTCACACAGTCTTTCCTTTATGTGTCCACATCCCTGGTGGGTCTCCGTGGATCTAAATTTCCTCTTTTTGTAAGGACACCACATGACCTCACTTAACCTCAACTACTTCTTTAATGTCTATCTCCCAATACTGTCTGTCACATTCTGAGGTGCCGGGGGCTAGGGCTTCGACATACCAGTTTTGTGGGGAACTGTTACACAATTCAGTGTATAACAGTGACTAACAAATGCGCCGAACAGTATGTGTTATCTTGTACTAGCAGAATTAAGGAAAGTGGGAGGCCCCCTTCTGTTGACACTTCACCAAATGGCACACTTGTCTGCCCTCAGAGGAAGTTTTTGAGCAGAAAGGTGAATAAAAATCATAACCAAAATATCTCCTGTTAACTGGATTTCCATTTATTTATTTGCTTTTTACAAAGCCCTCACTAAAAACAGACAAATTAATGATGACGATAGCAGTAACAGTTAACAGCAGACCAACCAACCACCAACCATACCAAGCAAAGCCACAAAAACATTTAACTTAAAATAGCTTGAAGTTGACCCAAATGTCACTCCGAACTACAATACCCAGCATTTATAAAACGTATTAGTTAATCTTTCTAGAGAGCATTGTAAGCCAGTCACAAGGGACCACGGACTATCTATCGATGGTCTGATTTTGCAGGCGAACCAAAACTTTTTCACCAATTATTGAAGAGACGAAAATTAGACAACACTCCTACCAAATGGAGCCCGACCCGAGAAGAGGGAAGAGGCTGGTCTGGAAGCACCACAGGGTGGTCTTCTTTCATTCACAGTAAATGTGTCTCCAGAGACACATTACTGTGGAGACACAGTAAATGTGTCTACAAACCGATGGAACACAGGGTGTGGACGTGAGGAAAAAATAAATGTGCCTCTGCCTCTCGTTTCTACAAGTGGTCAGACTCAGCATAAAATCCTCAGCTCCATCAGCAGGAGTGTCCGGGGGATGCGGCGCTGGGCACTGAGTGGGGGGCGGCTGGCTGTGCGTCCACCTTCTACACCGGGCCCTTGGCATGGTGTCTGGTAGGCAGTGGGTTCCCAGAAATACTTGTTATATGGAATTATAGAAACATTCATTGCAGAAGAGACCTGCGCAAGGGGAAGAGTGCCGAAAAATGCAGGAATGTAGGGAAAGCAATACCCACGGAGAAGCTCGGAGCAGAGCAGTCTACCAATCACGAGCAACTGTGCAAATCAATCATTATTCAGTTTTCTGATACGATTATAAAAGGAGGCGGAATAAAGTGGAATAAGTAACTGCTTTAACATGTGTAACCTGCATCTTTTCAAAAATGAACTCCGGATTTTGTAAGGGGTGTATATCAAAGTTATAGAGGACATCAAGACGAGGCATCCTCTAGACCAATTTAAAACCTGGGGTGGGGCTTTAAATAAAATCCAGCCTACGAAGCATAAAAATAAACTTATTTTTTTTAAAACAATTACTCTGTGAAATAAAGAATAAACATACTAGATTGTTCTTTTACTGAGCTCACCCTACAATATGATTCAAGCAGTCTCCATCACCATGTGAGTGGGATGGGAGGAGAGGGGAGGCAGGAAGCGGCTGAAACACAAGGATAAGAAGAAATATTGCAGCCAGAGCATAAAGGGCTTGGGCATGAGGTTAAGGATTTTGCATTTTCTCCTTCAGCCAGGGAGGAGACAACAGAGGTTTTAAAGGAATAAGTGACACATCAAATTTGAATTTTTCAAAAGATGACTCACCAATGAAAAGCCACTAATGAAAACAGTAGCCATCAGCCAAAACAAATACAGAACAATTAGGCATTACACAGGATCTTCAAAGCAGGCATGTTCTCCTGATTTGCTGCCTTCAATGACCAGTAGACAGTGAGCGAGCCACTGGTCTCATGGTTAGGGCTCGCTGTCCTGATTTCAAACGCTATAACTTCTCCGCAACATAAATTCCCTTCAAACGCTGCTCTAAAACATCTTCCTTTTTAAAGAGTAAATGCAGGTCCAGTAAAAAATGCTGCAGTTTGCCAATCCTAAGAGTAAACCTGAATTTTCTTCATCAAAGGGAAAAAAAACCCTAAAATACCAGGTCCTTCTCATTTCATGATCTTGCTTTTTTCTAAATATTCATATAAGCTGACCTTTTCAAGGCATCGCCTGGAACTGAAAACATGCTCATAATAAATTGTGTTTCTCTGGCTTAATTGAAACAGTGTCTTTGCCACGAGTCAGGGGCACTGGTTTTCATTTCTCAGGGTGGCTGGGGGAAGCAGAGTCAGCGAGGCATCACGGGGCTACTGGGACCTGGCAGGGGCTCTGGTTCTAGGGGAAAGGTCCACTGCACACTCCCGGCAAGGATCCTGTGTGTGTGTGTGTGTGTGTGTGCATCCACATGTGTATACAAGACCCTCCTCCTGCATTTCCCATCTTTGAATCCTCCGAAGTGCTTTCCTGGGATGGTAACCAGGGACCAGGGGCACCATTGGCAGCCTGGGGAAGCCTGTGGACACCTTTCAGAATAATGCATTTGAATGCATAAAATAAAGCACATAGGATGACGAAGGAGACCAACTTTGTTTAAGTATAGTTTTCAAAATACTAAAAACCAAAATGTTAATGTGGTAGTAAATGTCCTTCCTTTTTAGTGCATTAAATAATAAACTCTGGTGTCATGTTTAAACTACCATAATTTCAGAGCAGTGATGAGTGCAAATGATATTTTGGGGCGTGAGCCACAAGGATGAAAATGTCTGTGATCCTACTTGTGACAAAGTCACGGGTCTTGCTTATTACTACCGTGGTTCGTTGCCTACATTCATAAATCGAAGAAAATGCTAACTTTCATTGGAAAGAAAAGACACATTTCCCCCCCCATTCATATTCACAGACTTCCTGTGCTAGACCAAGTATAGAAAACAATTAACCCAATAAATGTGCCATGTAATGCTCTAAGGTGGGGATGCTGTTGCACAACCCTATTTAATCTCAGAGCACCTCTCTTAAAGTCTCTGGGAACACTGAGGCTCCAACGCTATGGTGTGAAGATTTAATGAGAAGTTCCTGCCCTTATTTTTGAATGTTTAAGGAAGAGGCAATAAACGAAGAGATTAGGAGCTGGTGAATATACCTAAGGCCTGGACAGATACCCTGTGGTCATTTGGGCCCCTGTGACATGCTCCTACAAGGACGCTTCTGAGACTCTGGAGAGGAAACGGGGCAGCGTGCTTTGCCCACCAGGAAGCACTGTTCCAGCTGGAAGGACTGCCACTCGGGAATGCCATTATTCTGCATTCCAGTGTGGGCTGGAATCCTGGTTCAGCCATTACTGGCTGTGGGACTTTAAGGTCATGTTTCTTTTCTGTGTCCATTTCCTTATTGGCAAATGGGCATCTCTCTCTCTCTCTCTTTTTTAGTTTCAGAGGCAGAGGTCAGTGATTCCTCATTGCATATAACACCCAGGGCTCATGACATCAAGTGCCCTCCTTAATGCCCATCCCCCAGTGACCCCATCCCCAGGGCATCTCTTTTTCATACAGTTTTGTAAGGAGGGGATGAAATGACACTACACATCAATGTTTAGAACAGCCTGGCACATGGTAAGCATTCAATAAAAGCTAGCCATTTTTATCATTTATTGTGGCCCCATCTCAGGCCATGATGGCGCCTTGGTTACTACACTAACGTTTCCTCCTTCATCCTCCAAGTGTCTGAAAGGAGGCAAAGGCCTAGAAATAGGGGGTGGGTTCTTTTCCAGAGTCCTTACCTGGCACAGAGGAAAATGCTATACCCCACAGTTTTGGTTTTTTTTTTTTTTTCAATAGTATTTCTGAAAAGGTCTCAATATGGGATATGCACTATAAGCCAACGAAATTCTGAAGCTTCAGAGAAATCCTACCTTTTGGCCCTAGGCTGGCCACTGCTGCATTTTCTGTCACCTTACACAGCACGGGTAGTTCTGGGGGCCAAAGACACAGACAGAAGTACATGAGGATTAAGTTGTGGTTGGGTTATATTAACCAGCTGATAATGGCTGGGTGAGGGAGTGTTTGTCACACAATTTCCAGAGACCCTGGACCCTCATGTCAGTAAGAGAACATTGTAGGTGTAGATAAGAAACACTTCAAAAATTTTACTTTTACTTATTTTTTTGTGAAACACACACATTATAAAAGGAGACAACACAGTTCTTGTTCTTTAGAAGTTCACAGTCTCTCAGGGGAGACAAACCCAGACATGGAAAGACATAAAAATGCACAAAGAAACCACAGTCCCCTAGTACAAATGGGGTGGTTACACAGAAGCGCAGCGCTAGGGCTCTGGGGTGGGGGATTCTGTTACTGTCTCCTGAACACAGCCTCCTTGATCTCCTCAAGTTCTACCCACCTGGAGCCGGAAAGAAGAATCCTCCAAAAGGAAGTCAGTACCTCAGACTCGAGGGATATGTTTTGTTTTATTTTATCCTGCGACCTTTGTATATGTGTTTGTATCACTTTTATAGTTAATAATATTAATGTATCACACCTCGGCAAATAAGAACAAAGGGGCTGGCTCCTTTCCACGAGGGCTGTGACAGGACTTACTCTCTCCCAATTTGAGAGTGAAAATATTGAGGACATGAAGGGTGGCGATAGTGAGAGTAAAGAGGGTAGTCGCCCTCCAAGTGCCATTCCCAGAACTATCTAACTCTTCTGAACCTCAAAGCCCATAGAAGGGCCATAAGACTGCCTTGGAAAAAGGGGCTGGGTGCAGGAGGCTGTGGACTTGGCTGAGAACTTGCAAGGCACATGCAGGGTTACCCAGACCCTGGGACACAGGTGCAGCCCTGATGGGAAGAAGTGTGCAAACTGCAGTAAATGTTTGCCGAAGGAGTGAAGGAGAGAGGCAGGGCGCCTCAAGGGGAGCTAGACAGGTCTTCAGGGAAAGCCAGGACAAGAAAGATGGCAAGAACTCAGGCTTACTGAACTCTGTGTCCCAGGCTCGGCCTTTACGTGTGTTAACCCAGTGAACTTTATGGGACGGAGCACTGGAACGCTCCTCCTATTAAGATGGGGAAACTGAGGCACAGAGCTGTTAAGCCGTTTGCCAAAGCCCACACAGCCAGTTGGCTGTGGAGTCAGGATTCAAACCCACTCATCTGCCTTCAAAGGCTAAAAAAGTTACTTAATTTATGTTAAGTGAAAGAATCCAGTCCCTAAAGACCACATATTATATGATTCGGTTCGTTTGGTATGTCCATAATAAGGAAATCTGCAGAGACAGAAGGTCGATTAGTGGCTGCCAGGGGTTGGGGGAGAAGGGAATGGGGCATGGGTGCTAACAGGTGTGGGTTTCTTTTTGGGGTGATGAAAATATTGACCGTGGTGAAGGCTGCACATATGTGTGAATATATTGAAAACCACTGAATCATATACCTCCAGTGGGCAAACTGTATGGAAGGTAAATTATATCTTAATAAAGCAAACCAGAGAACACACAACTCTCCTTTCATTGGGGGCCTAGGGAGACAACTCAACTTGGCTTCAAAGGGAGCCAGATGAAAAAATGGGAGGAATGTGTGTTTTCCTTAGAGTCTTCCAGTATCGACGCCGCTAACTGAACCCTCAGGCCTGGGACTGGGGCAACCCCTCCTGTTCTGCAGGGAAGGGGGGCCCAAAGATCCACTGCACAGGGGACCCCAGCCTCTGCTCTGTCCTCACAGCACAGCCACCACACAGCACTGTCAGGTTATTAAATATGAATTAAGAAAATGTGAGATCTGCCTGCCGAAATCTAAGCTAGGGAAAAACAACCCTCAGCCTTCACATGATCCTGCAGAGCAGGCAAACCATCTTTGCCCGGTGGCACGTCTTGCCTGAGCAGAGTGGCCAGCGTGACCCGGGAGATCCTGGGAGAGTGCTGTTCTGTCTCACCAAGAAGCCAGATGGAAGCTGGACAGCAAGGCCGGCACCTGATTCATGATTAACTCGCTTGTGTTCTCCCCACTTGTGCTCTGAATTGTGGAATTGTTTTCCCTGGTATTTGTCACATTGAGGACATAAGCCTTTTAATTGGAGAGCGAGCAGACATGCAGCTTGAGATGTCAAAAGACTGTGTTGAGAAGTGTCTCCGTGAGGCAGGAGCCTGCAAGTGAATGGCTGTGTCCCTGAGTCAGCTGGTGAGCCTGACTTGAGCACAGAACTGAACCAGCCAGAAGAATGGAAGATTCAGTTTATGTAGAGCTTTGCTAGATGGCCCCCAGGGGGCTGACTTCTGCATTAGATTGGGCCCTGTGGGGTTCCAGAAAGTTGGACCCAGGTGCGTGGGCTTGTCTGAGAGGTTAAATACTTGTGTCCTAAGGTTGATGGTTCCCAACTAACTGCCTCCCTGAGGCACTCTGTGCCCTGTAACTTTGTAGTGCCCTTTCTACTGTGACCCTGAGCATGACCATGTGACTTGGCCTGGAAAAGTACAGGTACATTTCTATTTCCTCTCTCACTTCTCAACAAAGGCTGGAAGAACATGCTGGCCAGACTTGCTGGAGGATGAGAGGCAAGCCTACCCAGCCAGAGATTTGTGAGCTGAGCCCAAGTCTGAGAGAACCCAGCCAAGATAACAGAGCCACCTAAGTGGCCTGCAGCTGCCGACAGAAGCACGGATGAACCCAGCTAAGGCAGAAGAACCAGCCAACCTACAGACTAGATGAGCAATACTAGATGTTCACTGTCTTTCTCTTTCTTTCTTTCTTTTCTTTCTTTCTTTCTTTCTTTCTTTCTTTCTTTCTTTCTTTCTTTCTTTCTTTCTTTCTTTCTTTCTTTCTTTCTTTCTTTCTTTCCTTCCTTCCTTCCTTCCTTCCTTCCTTCCTTTCTTTCTTTCTTTCTTTCTTTCTTTCTTTCTTTCTTTCTTTCTTTTAGAGAGAGGGAGAGAGCATGTGTGCATGAACAGGAGTGGGAGAGGGTGGGCACAGAGGGACAGGGAGGGAGAGAGAGAGACTCTTAAGCAGGCCCATGCCCAGCGCAGAGCCAGACATGGGGCTCAATCTCACGACCTTGAGATCATGACCTGAGCCAAAACCATGAGTCAGAAGCTTAACGGACTGAGCCACTCAGGCACCCCTAGATGTTGCCTTAAGTCACTGAATTTTGGGGTGACTTTGTTGAACAACTCTGTTGGGTCAATGGGTAACTGATACATCCAGCCAGTACATGGTAGATGGAGATAATCCACAGTAGATGGAGATCATCAATCCCAGACCCTAAAGGATTCAGAGTCTAGTTCTAGAGGCCCTTTTGGACATACAGATACATGGACCAGCTAACTGAAGATCTCTTGAAGGAAGAGAGCTTGGAGAAGACATGTCATGGGGGCCAGCCAGGCCAGATACGAACTCATGGAGTAGGAAAGGCAGTAGAATTTACAGAGCTTAGACTCTGGAGCCAGACAGCCTGGTTTCAAATCCTGGTTCCACCACGTCCTGGGTCATCTTTGTGAACTTACTTAATGCATGGAACCATAAACTGGCCTGATCAACATCCATTCAACCCTACTCCTGATGTGTCTTCCTGTATTTAAAAGTCAAGAAAGCTAACATGGCATACTCCTTCACACCTCCAGGGATCTAGATGTGTGTAAGATTCTACCAAGAGGCGTGCTTGGATATAATCTGAGAGGCGAAGGAAATGAAGTGGGGCCATATGGCTATAGATTCTGCTATTCTCCTGCCAAGCAGAGGTGAGGAGACCAGCCACCGGCTTTGTGGATGTGTTGGGAAGCAGAGTACCCACGTAGCATATGCAATTCTGAAGCCAACAGTTGCAGTGACCCCTCCTGGTCCCTGGATGGCAGCAAAGATGGGTGTTCCTGAGGTCTGCAGTTCCCATAGTGGGGGTCCCAATTCCCAGCCTTTCCACCCTCGGAAGTACAGCTCTGCAGTGTTGTGTTGCAAATCATTCCTGGACACTGAGCCAAGATCCTGCGTATCTAATGATTTTGGGAACTCCTAATCCCCTCTATTAATCTTTCCTTAAATAGCCAGAGAAGTGTCTGTTTTCTGGCTCCTAAACTGTAATGGATACACTTAATCTCTCTGGACCTTAGTTTCCTCGTCTGTAAAGGGATACTGACACTTCATGCCTCAAAGGGTTGTCATAAGGATTTGCTTAGTTAATCCAGTTAGGCAATTAGAACAGTGCCTGACATACAGAAAACATTTAAATTAGGTTTTGGAAAACTGCTGGTGTCAGGGCACCCAGAGTTGACAAATTGTGGGAACTGCAAGACATCCAGTGACATTCTGATGTGGGGACATTTTTCTAGGCTTCTTGCATGTTTGGTGGATCTTCCAGGGATGAAGAGGTTGTTGGTATACTGATTGGGTTTGGGTATTTTCAAAGGTTTGGGCATTACATCGTTTCACTCTTTGTGGCCTGGGTCACTTCTATGCATAAGTTGTCTTGTCCGTCACATGGAGGGAAATTATAGGCATCTCAAGCCTCTGGTTTTATCCAGGTCCATAATCCCTGAATCCACGTCCTTGGGACCGAACCTGCTTTGGAATTCAGAATACAAATGCTGTATTTCATGATCCTCCCAGGAGGGTCTGCAACAGCACCCCCGAATCAGACGTATTAGTATTTCTATAGCAAAAGGTGTGAATACTTACGTTTACTGGGAGAAATGAGAAATCTAAAGGCCTTGTGTCAGTTTAGGTCAAGTTTTGCTGTCAAATGATTTCTTGTTTCCAGAGCTTTTTCTATTTCAGTTTTGTGAATAAGGGATATGGGCCTTTGCGTAAGGCCTAATGATATGACAACGACCTCGGTGCTGAGCTGAGTGGGGGTAAGGTTAGCCACGAAGGGCCAGCTGGGTCCAAGTCAAGGCAGTCAGCACTGTTCAGAAGACATAGTGAGCTGATGGACAACTTTTTATATTTGCAAGGCTGCCTGACCAAATGCAACAAAAGCGGGCACTCCCAAGCAATCACTTGGGCAAAACTGTTCTCTCTCTTCATACACTGAAGAGAACAGGAGGACAAGACACCAAAGAAAGACCTATCTGGAAGAGTAGAGGGTGGTGCCATCACTTTGGGAGGACAGTGATGAACATAACAGAGCCCAGGAGGAAGGTGCACGCTCTGAACCAGCAGTCCCCACTTTGGTGGCGGGAGTTTAATTTTGGCATTTCTTTTAACTACCGCTCCAGGCCTCCCCACGGAGCAATCTCGGGACCATGACTCCCGCTCACCGCACCCCCCACCCCTTGCAGAGCCTGCACCCAGGCCGTCTTTCTCGGCACCCCTCTAGGGCACGGTCCCTGTCCTACTCATCTGTTTCCCTCGACACAGGACTGACCACACGGGGCACTCAGGGCATGCCGTTCTAGTTCTGGGATTCTGTGAGCACACAGGCAAGAAAGATGCAAACGAATTTATCAAGCAAGAAAGTAAGGTCAATGTAGTCACCTCAGGTGCAAGCAGAGCCCGGGGCTGGGGAGACTGAAGCAAATGGAATTTAAAAAGAATAAAGCAGCCATGGCATCCTATAGGGGTATGCTCTGCACATGGTTAAAAGGGCTGCTGGACCAAAGGAGAAGAGCTGGGAAGTGAGGGAGACAGGACCAGCATAGTGATGAATGCCCACAGAAAGGACTGCATTTGGTCCACGGGGCAATGCAGTGCTCACCCCAGCACAGGCCCACGATGGCAAAGGCGAGTTGGGGTGCTGATGCATTCAACGAAGTTAAACACCAATGTCTCAAGCTGACTTTCGTCCCTAAGAACGCTTGTCCGAACCCGCATCAACTTTTAAAATCCTTCTGCATTTATTTCTCCCGGATCTAAAATGATAAGATTTAAAGGATGAAACTGCTTGACCTGGAAGCAAAGGTGTTTTTCTGCATTAGGTAAACCTGTCAAAGAGAAGTTCCTTTGAAAAGTGCAGTAAATCTAGCCTGAAATCAAGGATTGCACATTGTTTACATATTTCAGCAGTACAAAGCCCTCAGTCTCGTCTAACTCCCTTCCTTCCCTCCTTTCTCCTTTGAAAATATATCCCCTGACTCCAAAAACAGCTTCCAAAGATGCATTAAAATAAAAAGAAAAGAAACAAGTAAAATAATGTCAGGAAACCAGGATAAAGACAGGAAAGATAAGATCAGACTGGGAGTGAGAGAATAGTATAGTGAGTGCTCAAAAACACTCTCGAGGTTCACTGGGCTTTTTTCTTAGCACAACCCTCAATACAGGACCATGACCTGTCACCGAAGTGTTCTTCATCAAAAGCAATTCCATAGGGAGCCAAATAGTAGAGATTGGTACATGGTAACTAATAGTCCAGAATGACCTTGAGGAAGAACTTTTAGAATATCTACCCCCAAGGACTAGGTGTGCTGGCTATCCCCAGACCCGCTCTGTCAATACTGTCACCCTTAACAAAGCTGTTGGTACCATGTGGGTTGCAGAGAGATGCTGTGATGTCACTTACAGTCCGATCATCTGGACCGAAGCTGCTCTCTGCTGAGGTTAAGTACTCTGTCATAAGCTTTGCCTTCTGGGGTTGGGCTGACTCCGGACTATGGAAGGAATGACAGAGACACACTATCCCTCCACTCAGAGGTGGGTCAAGGTGACCTTCACGAATCTCAGGTCTGACAGATCAATGAACAGAATAGAAAACTGGAAAGTAGACCCAAGGACATGTGGAAATTTGGCATATGACAAAGGTGACATCTCAAACCTTTGGGGGAAAGATGCATGGCCTTTTGGAAAAACAAAACTAACTCCATATCTCACAGCATTCACCAGAAAAACTCCCCAAGGATTAGATGATCTAAATGGACAATGAAATTATACATGTCCTAGAAAAAAAAAATGGGTGAATTCCTTGATAACCTGGGGGATGAAAAGTCTTTCCAATTTTAACTTAAAATCTAGAGATAATCCAAGACTGATAAATTTGTCTATGTAAAAACGTAAATGCACGGCAAAATACATGTAAGTCAAGTCAAAAGACAACAATAAGAAAGGAAAACAGTTGCAACTTCTATCAGAGACAAAGGTCTAATCTCTCTAGTATTACGAAAAGCTCTTAAAATTGGAGAAGAAAAAGACCCAGAGCAAGACAGAGAATGAACAAAAGATGTATACCGTTCACAGAAAGAGAAAGGAAGATGGCCTTTAGACCTAAGAAAAAATGCTTGGTCTTCCTCAACGTAACATAAATATCACAACTAAGCTGAAGGAGCACCTCTTCCTCATGATATTGGCAAAATCCAAAAGTTTGTGGAGACCCACTTACCAGCGAATGCAGGGCGGCCTGGTCCCAAAGAGGGGCAGTTAGCAAGACCTGATGAAATGATGTATGTTTTTACCTGTGATCCTGAATTTCACTTGAAGTCATACCTTCACATGTATGAAAAAACACGGGCTAGAGATCACTCATTACAGCATGGTTGGCAAAGGAAAAGATCAGAAACGATCCAACAGGCCACTGCTGAATCTACTTCAGTGCTACCACCTGGTGAAGGGGAGCATTCCCAGCTCGAGAGAAGGGGGACAGCCTCGTGGGCTCACGTGGAGACATGTCAGGACTACGCTAAAAAGTGGACAAGGCAAGAGGAAAGAAAGCACAGGCCCTCGGCTACTCTTGTCTAGCAAACAAGTGGAAATCAGAATGCATATAAAATCTGCTTATTTTTACAAAAAGATACAGGGGAAAGAGAAATAAAAAGCTGACAAAATGGTGACCGGTGTAGGGTCACGGGGTGGAAAAGACAGGTATGGAGTCAAGATTTAGATGGGGCTGCCGTAATTATATAGTGTTCACTTTTAAACCATGTAAATGTTTTTTTATTTTCCAAAACACCCCCACAAAAATTAATTTAAAAAGGACAGGTAAACCTTACGATTTAAATAAACCTGTTTATCGAATTGATAACATAATCACACAAAGAATAACTTTTGAACACTGTACTCTATTCTTGCATAATGGGATAGATCCCAAGGTCAAAAAGAAATGCAAAGAAAAGCTATACTCAGTAGTTTTACTCTAGTAATAATATTGGTGTTTTAAGTTTGAAACTATTTTATGTGTTTATGTATTATTATGGACAGAAGGTACATCTGTTAATGTATGGCAATCAAATTTTCAGTTTGGGAAGAGAGATTCAAATATAAAAAAAAACCACTAAAAGCCTTAAGAAAAATACCCTGAATATTAAATTTGAATCAGAAATATCAATGTGAACACAACATTCAGTAAATAAATATGTTTTCTGGTTCTATCCCCTGAACGGTCCTAGAATGAGCATCCCTAGTGCCGAGATCTTGGTTTTAACTCCCCACTAAAAAGAACTAGGATCCCTCAGGAAAATGGCTGAATCTAGGTCTAGAACAGTGAAAATACAAGGTCTATCTGGGACATACTGTGCCTAAAAGCAAGGAAGGGCTCAAAGAGGGACATGAGGTCTTCTTTACAAAAACCTTCACCTAATAAATGTAGAAAGAATGACAGAATTAGAAAGTCACCATCTATACTGGAAATAACTGGTTTGAGTACAGGTTTTCAGGGATGAAAAGTTGTTGGAAGCAGCCTATTTGCCCCATGCTGAAGGACCACCCCACAGGTTACCTGAAATCACAAAAGGAAAAACCTATCACCACTTTTAACCCAGTGATTAAACTTCACTTTACCAACCGGGGGCACTAGACCTTATGCACCTCTGTGTGTGATGCCATAGAAGGGCACAGCACCATTTACGAAGTATTCTTGACAAAAGTGTAGAACGCAAATCCAGCCAAGTCTTTAAAACTAAATTCCAGTTTATGGGAAACACAGGGGATGGAGGAACAAGTCAGGCACCACTGCAAGGAAATAACTGGGCGAATCTAGGATGTGGGACATTCCAGAAGAAAACTTGCATGGTCTCTTCAATGTCATGAAAAGGGGAAAAAAGGTGTGGGGCTGTTTTAGAATAAGAGAACAGAGAGACATTAACAACTAAATGTAATGTATGAATGAATAAAAATTTTTTTTGGCCATTGGAGAAATGTGAACGTAGAATGGATGTTAGATGATAGTGGGGAATTATTATTAATTTTCTTAGATGTGATAATAGCAATGTGGTAATATACGAGAATGTCTCCATAGTTGGGACATATATACTAAAGAACTTAGGGATGAAGGGTCTGGGTATTTGCAACTTTCAAAAGGTTCAGCAAACAAACAAAAAGTGTATACACACACACACACACACACACATTAGATAAATATGCACACAACTATAAATTAAGCAAATATGTCAGAATGTCAACAATGATGGAATCTAGGTGGTATCCAGAAATTCATTTTATTGTTCTTTCCACTTTTCTCTATGTTTGCAATTTCTCATAATAAAAATCAGGGAAAGGAAAAAGAATCTTAGCTTGGTTCCAGCACAAGGCCCTAAAGTGGTGTCCCATTCATGGTGGCAATAACAACTTTAGGTTGGAATACAATGAAGCACAGAAAACTAAACGCTCACCGTGACCAGGAGAAGTTATGATAAGGCACCCATAAAATATTTAACTCTGGCAAAATCACTTCCTGATGAAAACCGCATGATGTTCTGGTTTGCAGGAAGTACCCTGTTTTGAAGAGTAGACAGTTCCCTTGGTGACCCCCATGAACCCGGGCTCCTGTTTTCACTCCGTGTACGTCCGCCCCACACGGACTCTGTGCTTAGCCCTTGTGCATTCCTTTCCTATTGCTGCTGTCCTAAATCACCACAAACTTGTGGCTTAAAACAACATAAATTTTTTTATTTTGTGCGGCTGGAAGTCAGGAGCCCAGAATGAGTCTCACTGGGCTAAAATCAAGGTGTCAGCAAGAGTGTTCCTTCTGGGGGCTCTAGGTGAGAATCTGTTTCCTTGCCTTTTCCAGCTTTGAGTGGCTGTCTGCCTTCCTTTGTTTGTGGCCCCTACTTCCAACTCCAAAGCCAACCTCTGCATTACTCCAAACTCTGCTTCTGTCCTCTCTTCGTTTCCTCAGACACTGACTCTTCTATCTACGTCTTTCGCTCATCAGGACCTTGTGATGGCATTGGACCCACCCATATAATCCAGAATAATTTCCATCTCAAGATCTTTAACATCCGCAAAATCTCTCCTGCCACAGGGAAGATACCAAATTCGCAGTTTTCAGGGACTGGGATGTGGACATCCTTAGGGGGCCATTATGCTCCCTGCCACACCATGTACCCGGCTTTAGCCAATGACGTAAAAACAAGCAGGATATGAGCAGAAGCTTGATCTGTGCTTGCACAGTGGGGCTTGTCCTCTGAGAACTTCTCCTCTTAGGATATTCTCAGAACACAACCACTGTGCTGAGAAAAACCCAACCTAGCCACCGGGAGAGGCCACAGGGGAAGGAAGCGAGGCTCTGGTCAACAGCCCCAGCTGAGCTTCGATCCGACGGCCAGCAACAACTTGCCAGCCCTGTGAATGAACTGCCTTGGGAATGCACCTTTTCACCTCGGTCAAGGCACTCAGCCGACATCCTGAGGAGCAGAGATGAACCATCCTGGCTGGGCCCTGCCCACCCTGCAGGATCCTGAGCCAATAATGACTGTTGTTCTTATAAGCCACTACGTTTTGGTTTGGATTTTTGCCTGGAAAAACTGAGACAGGACGTTTGCTATAGGCCAGTTAAATGCCGGAGAAAGTACGTCAAAAGTGTTGACTCTGGGTTTAGAATTCAGCAGCCGTCTTTATGGTAATAATTAGATAGCAGAGCCCATGCTCTATGAAGCTCTTTCTGAATCTGTGAAAATAAAACCATGTCACCCCCATAAAAGACAGTGCCCTTTTCCCTAGTCTCTCTAGCAAGAGGGATGCCAACTTACCCATGTTAAGGACCTTGTTAAAATAAAGGAGGGCCAGAGTTCTGCAGAATTTTCACAACTGTGATAGCAATCTGAAACCCACCTCAATCTCGTGGCATTGAATGAGATCCTCAGATACACTGCTGCTCCCCGATGAACTAGATTAGGATGATTGTTGATGTCACCCAAGTCTGTTGTTTTAAGTAACCGATTCAGAGGCTGGTTTGCATAGACGTGGCCTACTTACTACACCTTACCCACACATTCCTGCTGAACTAGGACTTTCAATCAAGCCAGCAGCCCAGCTGAGCCAGAGAGCGGGGGATTGATTTTCAGAGAGTCTCGATCTCGAAATGAGCTTTTGCTATAGTGGGTGGAAACCAGTTACTTTCTGGTGTGTGAGAATTTGTGTTTACAGTTTCATTCCTCTTGGAAAATATGCTTAAAATCATTCATCTTCTATTCCCTTCCTTCTGGTCTACGATGCTCCTAGCAACTGCAAGGGAATAAACAGACCCAGCTTCTAGTCAGAGAAATGGCACCCAAGTCTGAGGCATATTTTTAATTTATAGCTCCGGGCATGAAGACGTTGACCTAGCAAGACATGGGCTTAAATGGTGCCCCAACAGCAAAGAGCAGAAATCACTCTCATTTTCTCCATGGCTGTGGAAGGCTGGCTGCATCTCCAAAGCATTTTCAAGTCCACACATAACTAACTTGACCCGAGACCCTCAAAATCATCAAGTCCCCTCATCCGGCTTGGCAGCTCTCAATGCACACCTGTGGCTTTGTATCGCTAACAACAAGAGCCACCCAGCGGATCCACACCTGTGACTCATCTGTTTTTCTCTGGGCTGCACTTGGCGCCTAAATCCACAGACAATGAGAGGCAGTGCTATTCTGCTCCCGAGGTGCAGACTTCCACAGTGCCGCAGGCAATCGCCAAACAATTAACACCACATCTAAAGGGAAGAAAAACCGGCTCTCCAAATGGCTTTGTAACATCAGCTTTCAAGGGACTAAAGGTAGACTCCTTTGATGATAGGGGGCAAAAAAAAAAAATACACAGAAGGCTATTTACATCTCTTAAATCCATAGATGTTTACTGAGGACGGACAATGTGCTCAGCCCCGTGCTAGGCACTGTGGGTAATACCGAAGGCATAGGAAAACATCCCCATGCACTCAGAGCTCAGTTATCTGCAGTAAAACTGGGGAAGTAATGGAAGGAACCCGCCAGTTAACAAGGGAAACAACCCTCACAATGGCCATGCACTTCATTTTAAGAAGAGCTGTAGATTGGAAAAGCTTGGGGCAGAAGATTAGAAATAGCAGGAGAATGAGTGTCCTAAAAGCTTGAGGACTGAGAAATGACAGCGGGAAGCAAAGAAGGGAAGAACAGGGAGAAAGCAATAGCGTTTTTTTTGTTTTGTTTTGTTTTTGTTTTGTTTTCTTTTAAAAGAGAAGACCCAGAACTCTGCTAAGTACAATAGCCGGGGGGCAAAGGGTCCCAAACACCTCCACAGGCCGTGAGGCTTGTGAGAATGAGGGCAGTTACAACTATTCATAGCAGTGGTCTCATCAAACTCTAGTTAAGTTATGCTCTATTTCCTTTGCTTAAAAAGGCAGAGGGTGATGTTTGGTGGTCACTAGTTAGAAAGCTTTCTACCAAAAAAGAGTTAATTTAAGTTTGGGCACTTAAATGAATAAACTTAGTGGAGGAGAAAATTGATTTACGTGCCACAGCGGCTTATTTCCCAAACTCGGGAGGTGAACTTGACTTCTCCTTCACCATGTCACCCAAACGGATTCCCAAGCCCTGTCAGTTCTTTGCCATGGCCGCTATAGGATTGTCCCGTTCAGGGTCGTCATGTCCATCTGGACACCACAGCTCTCAACGGCCTGTAACTTCTCTCCCATCCAGCCTGGCCACGGCCTTCGCTCGACAGGGCCATCTTTGTAATGGGATGCCTTCACTCATAGGCACAAACCACGCCAGAGACTCCAGGACATACACCTCAGGATGGCTTTCAAGACCCAGTCTACCGCCCCAGCGTGGTCTCCCAATACCCCTCATCTACTAACACCACATTTTGTGTCTTCCAGTTTTCACCACACATTTTCACACCTCTGTGCCACTGGGGCATGCAGCTACCACTACCCAGAAGGCACCTCACCGCTCCACCATAGCTGCTGACATGCCCCATTCCAAAGGCCACACTGAAATGCTGCGACTTTTAGGGCACTTTCCCCAAGGGGTTCGTCATGGCCTCCTCACCCTTCAGTCACACCCAGCTTCTGCCTCACACTAGCCCCCAGCGCATCAAGCTATGGGATGATGTGAAGGCAGGGGGTGGGGCTTGTTTATGACAAGACCACTAGTCCCCTTGGCCAGCACCAGCCCTCACCTCCTCTCTGCTTCCCAGATCCTCCCTCAGCCCATGTCCAGGGACACTCACTAGCCCCGCCCCAGGCCTTGGTGGGCACAGGCTGCCCAGACCACATGACAGAGCATTGGTGTGCAGCTCACAGCTGGACCGAGAGCCAATGGGACCTGAGGAGGTTGAGGATTTAATCACAGTAATGGCTCAGTGTAGCCAGTCTTGCCCCATTACGGACAACTATTTACAGCATGTCAAAACCCAGCCCCCTGCAAAGCACTTCATCTGACCCATATATTTGTCCCTTTGTAAAAATGTGTATAAAACCCCAGTAACGGGTTCACCGGAGGCATCTCAATCTCTCCATTTCTTTCTTTCTTCCTTCCTGTCTAAAAGGCCCAAGCATGAAATCAGGAGAACTTCAGTCCACTCTGGAACTATACATTACGACTGCCTGACAATTAAGGTTGTATTCGTGATTGGTGCCCTCGCCCGAGCGGAGGGTTTGGACAAGGCCTTTCTCTCCCACAGAACAAAACCATCCTGTTTGCTTTGTCAAAGCACAGAGTTCCTGGCTTTGGACCGTGACCCACAGCCTAGCTTTTGTTTTTAAGGACTATACACTCACACACACCCCACCACACACCCCCCCCGCCCCCAAGAGGAGGACACTTACTGCACACTGACAGTTGCATTTTTCATCGTTTAAAAAGACACTGTTATTGCTTTGTGAAATCAGGTTGGGAATCTGTTTGCCTCTGTGATGTGCCTCCTATCGGCACCCTTCTCCTTCCAGCTACGGCAGGGGATGCAGGTTATTCCCAGTCCTAGATCCCCCAGGTAGCCAAGGCACCTGGACAGCACTGCAAGTAGTCTCTGGCCACTGCTCTGCCCCCCACCCAACCCCACACTCCCCCCTGGGGCCGGTTGTGCAGCAAAGTCTTGGAACAACAGGATCCCGGCAACATCCTAATAATGGGTCTCTAGCCCCTATAACTCAGGTGCCCTGGCAACTTTGTAAAGAGATTTCAGTACACGCTTTGTAGGATTTCCTTGTCACAGAGCTAACCCTTCTGCTCTTGGAGACTCAGGACTAGCATAGATGTCCATCCTCCAAGGGGGTGGAGAGACCCCGCAGAAGAGGCAAATGTGGACATTCCCGTGGGCATTCTCCCTGCCGAGGGGGCAGGCCAGAGGCTGGGAGGCTTGCCCTTGCCGTCATCAGGACAACTCAGGGCACTCACTCTGGAAGCAAGGAGGCAGAACCAGGCTCCTCGGGATGAACCCAGAAGTCTCCTTTGATTCTTCTCTTTCCCTGCCCCTTCCCCCCAGGCCCACCTCAATGTCCTGTAGGTTCCAGTTCCAAATAAATCTCAGTGCCTTTCCTGTCCCTTCATCCCCCGACCACTGCCATGTCATATTGTTCCTGGCATGAAATCCACATAGTCACCGCAGCCCCTGGGGTCCCCAGTGCTCCAGTCCCCCCTACTTCTCCAGTCTCTTCTTAGGTCAGCTGTTCCCTGGCTCCCTGAGCTCTATGCCTCCCTCCCATTCCTCAGCCACACCAGCCCCCCGTTTGTCTTGCTCGGCCCTGGCTTCTTCTCTTGCAGGTCTCGTTCAAACGCGCCTCCTCAGAGAGGCTTCCTCTGACCTCCCATCCACGGTAGCTGCCCCGCCTCCTCCCTCAATCCCTCTATCACGTCATCCTGTTGGTTTTGTACCGCAGTTCCCACAAGCTGCCGTGATTTTTAAAATTTACTTGTTTCTTGTTTACGAACCATGTCCCCTTTCTGGAAGTGCAGAGACGGGGACCTTATCATCCTGGGCATTACTGTAGCCCCAGTGTGTGGCACCATGGCAGGCCCCTAGCAGGAGGAGTTTGGTAAATATCTGGCTTGAAGGGATGAATAAATCAGCTTCACCACTGACACAATAACCAATGAACTAACCAGGTAACTGGGCAGTACACAAAGATGGAAAGTTTGAAAATAATTTAAACAGCCAACAAAAGAAGATTGCATAAATCAATGCTTCAGCATTATGAATTATTGAATGCTATTTAACAAGGATGAGTTAGATATTCAAGCATTGACATGGAAAGGTGTCCAAGATACTCTAAGTGAAAAAATCAGGTTATGATATGCATAAGCATGATTTCATTTATGGTGAAAAAAACAACAACCCTGTAACACTAAATACCGTGTTTATATGTACACAAAAACCTTAAATGAGAGAGAGAATGAGGAAAAAGAGAAAAGCTAATCTGGAATTGATACCTATAGTTTTATACAGTGGTTATTTTTGGGGTAGGTGGTATATTGAGGTATTTTCATACACTTCTTTTTTGTTCGTATTTTCTGGTTTTTAAATAATGAACGTATATTGCTTTTGTAATAAGAAAAAAATAAGGATAGATTTGAAATGAAGAATAATCTTCCCCCATCCGTATTCACGGTGGCCACCGAGAAATAGCTGTGGGTGGAGGGGCTGAGGGAGCAAGGCCAGCCAGGAGCCTGTCACAGCGGTCCCCCCAGAGGACGAGGCGGAGGTGGGGCTGCAGGGAATAATTATTCTCACCCCATTTTGAGCCCGCTTCAGAGAAAATACACTTGTTAGATAATAAAAACAGAAGCCTCCAGGCATATTTCCCTCCCACAGAGAAAGACCAGCTGTGGCTTTCTTCCACATTATTCACCCCATTGCTGCTCTCCACCCGGGGCTCTGCACACAGATCACACACACGTTTGCATAAAGGACCCATCTGCAAACTCTGGACACCTGTAAACTCAGCTCGAGCCCCTGGGGAGTCAGAAGAGCCAAGGGGGTCCTGGCTCCGGTGGACCCCTTGGAAATGTTTGGAATAGGATCCAAAATCCGGTGCCTTCTCCAGCGGCTACCCACACAGGGGCTAGAAAGCCTTCAGATAATACTGTGGCAACGGCTCCAGAAGCGTCCCCAGGCTGCACGCAGGGAGGGAGGGATAGATGCTATACCCAGTCTGTCTCAAGTCTGAATGCTTTCCATGGAGCGATATCTAGGAAGGCATCTTAAGCGGTAATTGTAAATCAGTTGTAAGGTCAAAAAACAAATCTACAGTTGTCATGAATTAATTCAAAATGGAGTTTATGGGGACAGTGCTGGGTGTGACCAGCGACAATTCTCTTTGCCTCTGGGCCTCAGTTTCATCATCTATACAATTGGCGGGGGGAGCAGATCAAACATCCTCCAAGGGCCCTGCAGGGCTGATGGTCTGTGGCTCTGGGATTTGAGGGTCACTCTTGGAAGAGACAAAATTCATTCCCAGGCTCTAAACGAGGCTATCAACCACAGCAGCACCCATGTTACTGTTCTCACAAGGAAGAGATCCCTAGGGGCTGGTGTAAGCAGGGTGGGCTTCCTGGTGGAGGTGAAAGCTGAATTGTGCTTTGAAGACTGGGTCAGATTTAGGTAACTGGAAATGGCCGTGGGCACGGATTGACCCAAGGTACTGTCACTTTGGGACCAGTCTGAGGGCCCCAAGAGCCCTTCTCAGGGAGGGCTATAACTGGGGTGGGGGGGCTTCCAGAGCTCAACACATTTCTTTTAAAGAACATGCACCATACCATGCAGCCACAGAAAGTGATGTTTGTGAAGCTCAACAGCCACATCGGGCGATGCCTTTTGAATCAGTCAGGAACTCAGGAGCTAGGTCTATGCAAGGAAGAAATGTAGAGCAGTCCAGTGGTTCTCAAAGTGTGGATCCCAGGCCAGCAGCAGGAATAGCATTACTTGGGAGTTTGTTAGAAGCAGAATCTCAGGCTCTGACCTACTGAATCCCAAACTCCAGCTGGGCCTACTGATTTGTGCTCTGACAAGCCTTCCAGGTGATTCTCACATGGGTGACGTTTGAGAACCAGCGCATTAGTGGAAGGAGCGGAAGTTCTGGGATCCCAAGGCCAAGGTTCGAATCCCAGCCCTAGCAGCTGAGTCTCCTCAGCAACCCACTCAACCTCCAGTCAGTTTTCTCTTCTATAAAATGGGGTCTGTTACTTCCTTCCCAGAAGGACTGTTGCAAAGATTCACGTCATTAATATACATCAAGTGCCTAGGATAGTGCCAAGCATGAAAAAATTATAAAATACACATGTGAAAAATCATGAGAAGGAAACTTACAAAGTGATGGTGGTGGGTGGCTGCTGATTTCCTTCTCCTCATCTCTACTTCCTAAACCGTTGACAAGGCAGTTACGATACTTATAAAGCAAAAAAAATCCCATTGACATACTGCAGTGAGAGTCCACATTTGGAGGCTGCTCTATCCTTCAGGGCTGGAGGGCGGCTTGCACGGCGAGAAACACAGCTGTGCACTGCAGACTCTCCTGGGACTGGTGGGGGCCCAGGCCCAGCGCCAGCAGCCACTGCTCCTTGGGCTGCAAGAAGCGGCTCACATGGAAAGGACAGATCTTGAGCTCATCAGTGAGGGATCAGGACCCAGCTGGGCATGTGTGTGTGTGTGTGTGTGTGCGCGCGCGCACGCGTGCATATAGGTGCCCAAGTACAGGCTTAAGCTGGTGAGAGGTGAATGTCCACAATTGTTAACTGAAAGAGTTGGTCATTTGTTCCAAGCCCCCTTGTTGTGCACATGGGGAAGCTGAGGCCCAAAGAGGAGAAGACACTTGCCCAAGCAAGGTTATATATACCTTGAATTAGCAGCAGAGTCAGGGAGAGAACCCAGAGCCCAGCCTAGCTCAAGCCCAGGCTCAGAGGGGGAGCACAGAACTTTCCATGGATTGTCTGGAGAGGTGCCTTATAGGGAAAGCAGGGCATTTGGGAAGTGAATACTAAAGAAGTATTTGGAGCCTCTGCTGGCTCTGTCAGGCGGAGCCAAAGTCCTCAGACCATGCTTTGCATCTTGTGAAATCTTCAGGGTATGCTGAGGTCCTGGGTTTGGGTGCAAGAGAAGGGGGCCCTCATCCCAATTCAGCCATACATTCCTGTTTGCATTGAGTATGGATCTCAGCCCAGGTAACAAACATAACGTGAAATGTGTGAGGGGTGTGGGAGGCAGACAAAGTTGCCCTTCTTGACCCCAAGAGAATTATAACCCAGATGCACCCTGGCAATGGGGCTACACACAGCGGGTGTGTGGTCACTGTTGGCGTGGGTACGTAAGAGGAGATGAGACTCGCACACCCCTCATAACATAAGACAGGTTAAAGTGATTCTGGAATGCAAGGAAAATCGGATGGACCTTGGATAGAAGAAATCCTCTGCCCGTGTCAGACCCTAAACACCTCAAAAACATTTCTAGGGCAACATGGGCCTCAAGCTCCCAAACGTCACATGCAGGGGACAGAGAAAGACACAGCAACCTGTCCCAGAGCGCCTCTTCCTCTCCACTGCTGCCCACGCAGACTCCTAGAAGCTTGCACACCTCCCCATGCCAAGGCCTCCTGCAAACACAGCCAAACACTCCTTCCCCTGGATGGCTGCTCTCGTGGGTGAGGCCGTGCAGCAGGTGCCTTGTCATTAATCCATCAGCGGTGACGGCCTGCAATGCTCCATCGGGGTGTGACATATTTCAACACCAATCAAGAAATGAGCTTGCGAGCATGCTGATGGCTAATCAAGGCTCCAGACAGGGACACACTCCGGCACGCTTGTTAATGGCATTCTCTATTAAGCTGGAACCGCCCAGGTATAAAATAGCTGCCCTGAGAGGAGCCTCCATGAGCCCAGGAAGATGGGCAGACAGACAGCTGATGGGCTTCCAACATTGTTTTACTTAACTACAACACGCCAGACTATTCCTGCAGAACAGCTCCCAGTGTTTAAAAATATGTCACAAAACTGACATCAAAGACCTCACTCGTGAACCAACAGGATTTTGCATTTTTATCTTTAAATATTTCCCAGTAGGTGAATTACCCAAATTAGTCAATAATAGAACCCAAAATGACTATGTTTAGCCAATTGAGTGTGACACCAAAATGCCTGGCCGCGTGAGCCATCTCTCCCTCAAAGCCATTTTTACGTGACCGTCCACAGGCGCTGCTGACAGCTTGCAATTTTGCTCTGATGATGGAATGCTGCCAAGAAGGTTACAAACTCATAAAACATGCATGGGGGCACACGGGACATGCCTTCCCCCTGCCCCTCACGCGG
The DNA here is from genome assembly GCF_964656455.1 of Halichoerus grypus. NCBI lineage: Eukaryota > Metazoa > Chordata > Mammalia > Carnivora > Phocidae > Halichoerus > Halichoerus grypus. The sequence continues at coordinate 18,167,945 of NC_135721.1, read as the reverse complement.
AACACTGAGTTACTAGTAATACCTACAAGTTTAAAAAATGGTATTTCCACCAATGCCAATTTTTCATCAGGATATATCACCCAGAGCACCGCTTCTTACTGTCATAGACTTCCTGGCAACCCAGGTTAAAGAAGTTACCCAGTCAAGAGTGATTTTTGACAGATTTCATTCATTTCCTGTGAGCACGCCATATTGTGACGTTCGCCTCCATTTTGGTGCAAATACAGAACACTGTGAAAGTATTTGGCCCACAATGATCAACAGGACGTGCGGCCCGTCTTAGAAGAGGCTCTCACGTGATCATCCTGCTGTGTAATTAGCTGGCACCTTTTTGTGACATTTCAGGGGACCCTGAGCTCTGGTTAGGTCCTTGGGTTTGGGAAAGAGTAGGGACATTCAGAGGTACCTCTGGCAGTCACCTGGCCTGTGGGGTGCCTGATCAAGAGGCCTGGCTATCATTAAAGAAATCACTTAACATCTCGAGTCCGTGTCACCCTATGGAAGGGTGACATTACTTCTCTGGTTAGAACAGAAACAGGCCTTGGAAAGAAATGTTCTTTCTGAACAACACATGCAGTCCTTTCCGGGGTCAGATTCTACTGCCCCTCACGGGCTCCTCACCCCCATGCCAAACTGCATCGTCCCCAGTGGAACACAGAAGCTTCGAGAAGAGCTGTCAGCTGTAACTAGGCCCAGCTGTTCCCCGAGATCCTGGCACAAAGAGCTGGCAACCCTGCCCTTTGCTGTCCTGGTTATCACTCTAAGCACTGCATGTGGTTCTCGGGCCATGCCTTCTGTGGGATGTGGACAAACTGCAGCCCACGGAGTGACAGGTGCCTGGGACGCTAAGAGGTCGTGAAAAGTCTGAGTGAAGAGCAAGGGTGGGAGATGTTGTTGCTGCCTCGGGGTTTATTTGCAGCAACGGGGAGGGGCTCATCACTGTCCGCAAGCATCTGAACGGCTCTCCTGTGGCAGGCGGGCAGGTGTGCTCTCGGTGACCCCAAGGGGTAGAGAGAACCGGAACCACAGGAGACAAGCTAGCAGAGGAGGCTGCGTCTGAAGGAACGGACAGCTGCGTGGGCAGGATTCTCCTGCCCCTGGAGAAGACCCACAGCGGCTGGGAAGTCACTTGGCAAGGGAGCCCTTGGGGAGCTTGAGAGTCAATGATTCTATAAATAATAGTACCTTGGATTGATACATTTGAGGATGGGCTGTGGCAGGTCAATCAACTGGAATAGATACAAATAAATGTCCCCGCAGGATGGGTCACAAAATACCTACAGAGCCAGACAACAGTGAAATGGTCTCTGCTGCTCCTGAAGTTAATCCTCTGTCCCGAATGTACTCCTTCTCCCCAGTCCGTGCTGCCCCTCCCTCGAGAGCGCCCCCCCCGCCCCCCCCCCCCCCCCCCCCCCCCCGCCCTGCCGAGCAGAGCCTGAGGCCAACCCCCAGGGAACAGTAAGGGCACAATCAGCCTGTGATTAGTACCTTCCACATGGAGCATGCTCTTGAACTCGACCACTCTTAAAAATTCCCTGCACACAGGACACCCTCTTGGGCCACCACAAGGCCCTGGGCAAGCTCTTCCCACCTCTGGGCTCCCGTCTGTCCCCTAGACAGCAAGAGAGCTGGCTTGGATGACCTGTGCCCCGGGGCCCTTCCAGCTCCTATGAATGGTTCTGGGACAGAATCTGGCTGGGCTGCTAGCGTCCTGCCAAGTCACGTGACAGCCAGTTCTTGGAAATGACGTCACCTGCATCCTGTCCACTTGGTCTCTAATCTAAGGCAAGCTGGCAAAGCAGCTTAGCTGGGGATTAGCCTCGGGATGCACCTTTTGGGGCTGCTGTTGGGGAGACACACTTCATCAGTGGCTACAGAAATGGGACTTGGTCCATCTTTGAAGAATGTACTTTCCACTGGGACTTAGTTTTAGGAAAGAAGAGGTAAAGGCAACACTGAAAAGTGCCCTGGCCTCTCTGGCTAGCGTCTGGCATTTGCAGTGGGGCCGGGCTCTGGGCTCTGGCAGGTGTGAAGTGAGCAGGAATTTGCCAGAGCCCAGAAGAAGCTGCATGCTTCGTACCCCACGGGGCCGGTCCCTCCCCAGCCTCACAGTCCTCAGCTGGCCTCTCCTCCCTGGCTCGCCTTTCCTGCTGCGAGCTCCTGGGTTTTGTGCCTCTCGATCAGCATTTCCAATCCTGTTTTTGACTAATGAACTCCATTCACAGTAATCTATAATTTCACAAACTCCCTACAATTAAAAAAAATCATTTTATCATTTTTGCATGGCTTACAGTAAAAAAGATTTTTAGTTAAATATTTTATATGAGTATATTATTCAAAGATTATATTAAATGAACATTAAAAGACAATTTTTAATAACGTTCATTATATATAAGGACACATTTCAACATTTTTCTATTTAACAAGTTATACACAACATTTCATTTCCTTTAAATTAGTTGTGCAAGGCAAGACTGATTTGTTGACAAATAAAAAACGACATTTTGGTTCTGGGACCAACATATATTTAAAACATAATTGAAACTTAATTATGTGCATCAGCTTCAAAAATAGAAACTGTTTCTGTGACCTGATCTTTAGAATACTTGCATTTTGAGCTTAAGAAAAATCAACTGCATTATTTTTGTAATGTTCATGTTATCTAAATGATAAAGTAAAGCAGGATTCAGACAGAGCTGTAAGTTCTTCAAAATAACACATTGCTGGCAATAATTTTTCCAATCAATGAGAAGACAAGCTAGTGAAATTATCTCTGTATTTTCTGTACCCACCCCCATCCCCACCAATTTCCTTCTCTCTTCCTCTCATTTAATGTACTGAAGACATTTAGATGACCTCTAAATAAGAACTCGGATCAGATGAGCACAACTTATGGATCTAGAAAAAATGCCTTTGAGGCAAATTTGCAGAATTATCGTTCTTCGACTCCTCATTAGCTTGGGGAGGTTCAACATAAATGTTCTTTATGTTTCCTGTCTTTGTCACTTTTTACAGCCAAAGAGATCCACTTTGGCTATAAATGAAACCATATATGACAAATAATAAAAACAATTTAAAAGTATATAGCAGTCAAAGTGAACCAAAGTGATAAACCAATTGGCGACAGAGTAATGAGCATGGTTGCCTGATCTCTATCAGGCACACATTCTCACACGATACGCACACACATGCATGCGTGTGCACTCACGCACATGCACACATACACATTCAGAGGTCCCAGGGTTCCATTTTAGGAAAACTGTGTAAATAACCATCTACTGGCTTTTAAAATACGTAATCTGAAACAAATGCATTTACCACTTTTAACAACGATAAGCCACAAGCGTTCATGCCAGAAGTCTCAAGGTTCTACCCATCTTGGGCTAGAAAAAGAGTGGTGGGCGGTGCTTTCATTATAAGAAGACACAGCCTGTCCTGTAGGGAGCTGTGCACGGAGGGGCCGGCAAGTCAGGCCTGTGGGGGTGGGAATGGTGGAGGGCTGGGAAGGAGGTGAGTGTGGCGTGAGGGCCACATCAGCAAAGGCTCTATGTTTGGTGAGTGGGAGGGGAGAGGTCTGAGTGGTGGTCTGGATTGGGAAACTTCCAGGAGGTAAGAGGTTCCAGAGAGATTTGGGGAATGCATCTTGGGGATGTGATATGTGGGATCTCTGGCAACCCTTCTGAGGAAGGCTGTAACCAAGCTCCCATGATTCTTCAGGAGAGAGATCTGCTGTTTCTTTCTGTGCATCACTGCTGGAGACTGGGCCATGGCGGGGGCGGGGGTTGCCTAGCTGAGCTTGGGTTGCCTGCCTAGGACACTCCAGGTTGGAAAAGGATCTCAGGGGGTGTCCCTGAGCACAAGCCACGGCCCAAGAGGGTGAGAAGCTCCAACCCAGCATGGCCCCCACACCCGCACCCCAGTGAGTGAAGAGCTGGATGAGGTTCCATGAGTTCGCCCTCCCTGTCCCAGGCAAGGCCTCTCCTGACTGACCTCACCGCCAGTAACAGACCCACCAAGCTGTGGGGGAATCAAATACTCCAGAAATCCCTGAGGCCATTTCCCTTTGTGGGAACAGGAGTCCAGACTCCGTCTTTAAGCTGCTTGGGAATTGGAGAGGAAGAAGCAGTGATGCTGCAGGTGCTTAAGAGATTCTCAAAGGACATTGGAATGCAAGGGCTGACGGAGCCCTGGGGCACAGCCAGTGGGGCGGAAGGAGCCCCTGTGTGAAGGGAAGGGACAGGGACTCTGGCATGAGGAGCCGGCCCCCAGGGGTCCGTGGGCGAGGTGACCACGCAGGGGCCCCTCCTTGCTCAGCACACGCTGCTCATGACGGCAGGCCCCAGAAGAGGCCTGCCCAGCCCCAGCGCCAGCACGGGCGGTTTAGGGGAATCACACGGGTTTCTACATTCCTGCAGGGAAGAGAAACAATGAGCAGGTGGGCGAAAACCACTTCCTATAACGCAAGCTTCTCTGGGGGCCACCTGTGGAAGCCAGCCAAAAGCTCCACCTCAGCGGGGCCTATGGCTCCAAGCCGGGTGGGGATGGAAGCCAGCCGTGCCCAGCCCCTGCACACGTCCCCCACACCCGGGAGGCCGCCTACCCTGGACGATGCTAGAAGAGCGCCGGCAGCCCCCACCCCCGCCCAGGGGAGCCCCTCCCAGCACCCACCCAAACACACCTCTGAAAGCACATCTCAGCCACCCGGGGCTTCGGCGTGGGGTCCTGCTCCCACGCATGGTTGGATTCAGCGGGAGAACTACCCCATCCCGGGGCGGAGGCCTCCCTAATCCTCCGCAGTCCTCACCCACCCCCGCTCAGCCGGGCGCAGCCAGGCACTGGGAAGAGCGACACCCCTCTCACTGCAGAGCGAGCCACGGGAGCCACAGAGCCAGACGACCACCAGGCCGCAGTGGGCTCCTCTCTGCTGTGGCTCTGCTCCCTGCCGGGCGCCGGCCTGGCTCCTGGCAGAACCCTCGCAGAGGCCAGCCCCCATGGTCCTGAAAGAAAAATCTCCACACCCATTCATGCGCTGCTTTTGTTGAATGACTTGAGTTTTTCATTTTCTAAGAAACAGGGACATAAATGGCTTATTGGCATTTTACCGACGGAGGTGTGGGCGAGTGACTGGATCCCTCAGAGGCTTGGCACTGAACGGGAATTAGGGGCCTGCTAGAGGGAGCATGGCGTCATCGGTCAGGGCCTCACGGGGCGCCCCTGCCCGCTGACTGCCTACCTGGGGGTTTGTGCATACAGACACACACACACACACACAACACACACACAACACAGAGAGACTTGCACAGAACCCCCCACATACAACATACAACACAGAGACGTGCACAGACCCACCCACACACAACACACAACACAAATGTGCACAGACCCCCCCCACACATACAACACACAACACAGAGAGACGTGCAGAGACCGCCCCCCACATATAACACACAACACAGAGAGACATGCACAGACCCCCCCATACAACACACAACACAGAGAGATGTGCACAGACCCCCCACATACAACATACAACACAGAGAGATGTGCACAGACCACCCCCCACACACAACACACACAGAGACATACACAGACACACACACAGACACAGGCACACAAACACACAGAGACACAGAGGCATACACACACACACAGAGACACACACAATACACACAGAAGCACACAGAGATACATGGAGACCTGGAGAGACACAATACACATACAACACACACAGAGACACAGAGGCACACCCTGCCATACAGACACACACAAAGACAGACACATAACACACACGGAGACACAGACAGACATATATCACACACACAAAACACAGACACAAAGATACACACAACACACACATAACACACACAGACACAGAGACATACACACAGACATGGAGAGACATACCATATACATGGATACAGAAACACACAAAGACACATTAACAGAGACACAGACACACAGATAATTGACACATACAGACACATAGACATAGAGAAACATAGACACACTCATATACAGAGACACACAGACACACACACACACACACTGACACCTACTTGCAGACACACAGAGACAAACATACAGAGACAAACACAGAGACAGATGTGGCTATACAGAGACACACACTCACACACTCACACTCTTCTAGAACTCTCTTCCTAACATTCAGGACAAGCAGAATGTACTTTGGCCCAGGAATCCTTCACTCCTTCCCCCAAGGAGAAGACAAGCATAGGCAGAGGTCAAGAGCAGAGGTGGCGAATGCCGAGCATCTGACCTCCGTTTACCTGCCCTCCCTGTGGCGACCTAATTGGGGGAGAAGCAAACATGCCTTCAGCAGTGGACCAAGCAGAGATCAGCACAACACAGGCCACCCCAAGAGATGGCACAGAACGGGTGCCTAGTCTGTTGTCTAGTGTACAACAGACACCAAGGGCTCTAGGGGTTCAGAGGCCCTGGGATAGGATGGAAGGACAGGCGTCACGGGGTGGACTCACACCTCGGCTGTCCCACTGAGAGAGGCATCAAACCTTTCCGAGCCTTTTTCCCTCTCTGTAGTGAGGGAATACAGGGCTACCGACTTCCCAAAGGGTTACTGTGAGGACTGAATGAGGTGAGGAGCCTCCGTATCAGGGCCTGGTCCCGCCTCTGCACAGTCTTTGTCAAGGACTGAAAGAGAATGAGAAAGAGACAGGCTTTGTAAGGCCTGGGCTCTACGCTGGGATGTGAGGGCTAGCTAGGATTTCGGTGGGCGGCCGGCCAGTGCAGGAGCTCACGCCACCTGTGGGGCCTGCGGGGATGTGGCCCCAGAGGCCATTCCTAGAGCACTGGGTGGACACAGACAGGACTCCAGATGCCAGTGACCAGAAGGCAGTCGGTACACAGTACGACAGGCTCTCTGCCCAACTAGCAAAGCCCACTGGGCCCCCTCCTGTGGGATTCTCACCAGAAAGCACACATTATGCACCAGCAGATTGCAGGAAGAAAACAAAGCTTGGAAAGGCAAGGCCAGGACCAAGAGGGCAACAGTCACTCTGTGGGCAGACCTGAGATGAAGGTGCGTGAATGACCCCTCACGAAGGGGAGGACATCAGTGGCATGACCTGGTCCTTGGAGCCGGCCAGTCTTGGCTCCCCATGGGATTCTGCCTCCCCTAAGTGAGCCTCTCTGACCCTTAACACAATCAGTTTGGGGGCAGCAAGGGAGACAGGACACTGGGTATTGAGGTGCAACCAAAATGCTGGGTGAGTTCCAACCTTGAACAGCTTTGAATGACTGAATTGGCTTTCATTTCATAGAGTGTGGGGGAGTCCACGAGGGGACACAGCCGTCTGGCCCAGAGTATCCCAATGGGGGGCCAAGACAACGGTTCCCATGTGTGTTGGCAGACAGCCCCTCTGTCCCTGGGGCAGCCAGAGCCGCCAGGCTGGTCACCAGGAGGAGCCTGAATCTCTGTGTGTGGAAAAATATTCTGCCCGTGTTCCATGAGGTGAACAAAACGGGAAAGTGCTGATCTAGCTTCTGTGACGTGTTATATACGAGGCCCTTGAGGCTCACACAGAAGAAGGGAGTTGTGGAAAGTCACCCAGCCAGTCAAGAGCCAGCCGGGATGAGGAGCCAGCCCAATCCCAGAATAACGGACAGGCCGCAAATCCTTTCCTCTCCGAGGAAGACCTACGGGCCGGTACAAGAACATCCTGAATATGAAGACGTCAACGCACAGAAGGTGGCTGTCTCCCAAAGTGCAGCCTGACCGGGGGCCACTTCTACTCCGCTCAAATGCACCACTTCGGGTGCTGAACAGAAAACTGGACTCCTCATTAAGGCCACTGGTATCCTGAAGACTAATTTTGTTCAACATTTTTCAGGGAAAGGGCAATTAAAAATCTATCCTGAAGAGAACGAAGACATATTTTTAGGATGAGATTGAGGAGACTCCCTGAAAATAACATAAAACGTCCAAGTCCAAAGTGATTAAAAAGACATAAATCAGCTGTGTGCTCTAAGGAGTCCCAGCGCTGGGCCATTCCCTGGAGCCACAGGAAGAATGGCCTCTGGGGGCTGGCCTGGGACACTGCCAGCCTCCTCACTCTCATACCCAGAGCCGGCTTCTTGGCTCCCGCCAAGCACAGCTCAACAGGGATGGGGGTGGGGGGGTCACAGTGCCACACGGTCACACTGGTGGCAAAGATCCAGCTACTGGCCCAGGCCGGGCTCCCCCAGGTAGTGTGGGCAAGCAGACCCCCCAGCAGCACCTGGAAGGTCAGGGGTTTTCTCCTGGCCTCGGCCTTCCCTCACTCCAGACATGGCAAAAATGAGAGAAAGCCAGAAGACAGGGAGAGAGCTAGCTTGTTCTGAGGTGGCCCAAGGATGGGGCCAGGGTAAGCAGGGTTCAAAATTTCAAGTTACACGTTACACTTCCTGGACTCTCTTCTTTTGGGGTGAATCATACTGGCCTGGGGATCTAGAAGCCTAGTTTCTGACTCCACCCATTTTAATTTAGTTAGGAGGACAATTTACTCGTATTTGTAGGTCTACGGCTCCGGGTTCTCAAAGTACTTATGTGTAACATGGCAGGGCAGGAGGCAGTAGTCTTTCAACATTAGAAAAGGAAGCCCACTCCTATCTGGAAAGTATCATCGGGCACATTGGGGAACAAAGGTTCCAAGGAGCCAGATTAACATGGGTACTAAGGGACAACTGGCAGGGGTAAGTATTTCTTAAGCACATACTATGAACCAAGCACAGTGTGTTGCATTCTTTCCCTTGTGATCCCTGTAAGAACGGTAAGGAGAAACGTACGGTTAGCCCTATTTCACAGCTGAAATAGCTGCGACTCAGAGCCGTCCCTGCTAACAAAGTTAGCAAGTGACAGGGCAGGTGTCCGCTGAAGGTGTGAAAGTAGCTCCTAGAGCTCAGCTGGCCCCAGTACCCCACACTGGTTACTGTTTAGCACAGGCTGAAATCTAATCAACAGAGAAAGTTCCTGTGTCAGCAACAGTCCGCGGAGGGGAAAGTGAACAGTAACAAATGCTTGATTACTGTAAACTAGCTCAGAAATACCAGGGCACTAAATCATGCTGAAGCCTAACATTTCCAAACGGCAGCACCAGACCTGCCGGCCCCATCGGAGCTTCCTAAGTCCCTCTGCAGGCCACAGGTGGCCGGGAGAAGGGATCTGCCCCCAGGCCCAACAGGGGAGCGCCAGACTTGGGACACGCCCTCCCAAGGGGGTCCTAACAGAGCCGGTGCCCACCCATCCCATGCTGGGTGCCTGGCCGCAAAGACCAAAAAGGAAGAGGTCTGGAGGCGGGGTTGGGAAGAGGGGCGGGGGGCCGAGGGCTGAAACAGAGAGACATCCAGGGAAGACAATCCTCGGAGGGCTGGTTTTATGGACCGCACGATCAGCCATGGGAGCTGTGAAGATATGGATTTAGGAGCTGTTGTTTTTGGGGAGTACAGAACATTACTCAAGGAGAATATGTATAGTGAGAAGAACAAAGACGGAGCCCCGGGAGGGGAAGCCAAGTGAACCTGGCCAGGACGGTCACTATGTGTATTGCTGGCGATGTGCTGAGACACCTGTGACTCCTGACAGACCACAGTAGATTAAAAAAAAGCAAACTCGGGACGAGTTTCAATGAATGCATAGACAACCGATCTACGAGGTGTTATTGATGGAGAGTCGGGAACATCTCAAAGGACCTGGTAACATGAACCTCACGGGCAGAAGAGGACTTCAGTCCTTCTAACCCACGACTGTGAGTGCATGAAGCACCTCCTACAGTTGCGTGAACAGAGCCTGGACTTGAGTCTGGGGTCTGCCACCCACTCACGGGCCTCTTGCCACATGAGGAAACTGAGGCATGCAGCTGGAGAGGGTAACACGGCCTGCCCCGTCCATCCCGATGAGGGCTAGAGAAGGAGAGACAGACACCAAGTCCCCTCACAGGGTGGGGCCTGGGTCGCCCGGGAGTGTGGGCAGTAATGGGGCTGTGTGCGCTCAGGGCTGCTGAACCTGGCCTCCATCGATGTCTGCAACACAACAGCTTCTTTCCAGCCTCCAGGTGTGGAGCAGAGAAGAAATAAGTGAGGCTACCTGGGGGTTAAGGATGTCCCCAGATACCTATTATTGTGATGTTGTACCTCTAGCAGACACAAGAGCAGATTCTCAGGTGTCCTGGGTTATCTCGGATCTGCTTCTAGAAAGCCCTTCAGGTCAATTTTGATCCTTCAACCTCGTAGTATCACCAATTCCTTATTGGCCATTGATTATGCACTTTATCCATGCTTTCTTATTCACTGCTCACCACCACCAGAGAAGGGAAGATTATTATCTCTATTGTACATATAAGAAAATGGAGCCTAGAAATCTTGACATCACTCACGCAAACCTACTCAGCTAGTAAGTGGCAGGTCTGGGATTTGGACCCGGCTGTCTGGCGCCTGAGTGCATTGTCAAAACCACGGTTCCCCGTTTTGTGGGCTTCACGGACTACTAAACTTCCAAAACATTTGGGGACAAATAATAGGTTGCCAACTTCATATTCTTCCAATTAACAATCATGTTTTAAACACCAAACAAACCTTCCCTCCACAAAAGGAAAAATGTTTGTGACACGCACATGCACACACAGCCACGTGGTTACACCTGAACCCCTGTCCTGTATCTGGGAAATGGCAAACACACTTAACCTCCCTCACTTCACCAATCAGACCCATAGATGCACACTTTTTTAAGATTTTATTTACTTGACAAAGAGCGCACAAGCATGGGGGTGGCAGGCAGAGGGAGAGGGAGAAGTGGGCTCCCTGCTGAGCAGGGAGCTCAATGCAGAGCTTGATCCCAGGACCCCAGGATCATGACCTGAGCCAAAGGCAGACTCTTAACAACTGAGCCACCAGACACCCCTAGAGGAGCCCTTTTAATCAGAAGCCAGGGATGCCAAGAAGTTGGGATGGCGCAGAATCACGACAGGATCAGCATCCATTGTCTGGAGCTGGTGATGTTGGTGGCACAAGCTGGGGTCTGGCCCAGGAGGACAGCGGTGGCGTCCTTGCTGGGTCAGGTCTGGGCATGACTGGTTGTCCTTCCTGGCTGTGTGGCCTCTGAACCTGGTTCTCTACTCTCCTGGAGACTCTGGGCTGCCTTATATCCTTTTAATAAAATCCTTTTCTGCTTTAATTGGCTAAAATTGGTTTCTGTTGCTTTCTAGTTAGAATGGTGACAGATAGAACTTAATCTTAGAATAAAGGACAGCACTTTACATGGAATGCATTTAGTTCTATGAAAACCTCACCACACAGCATCCCTCCTTTTCTCCTTTTGTTGCAGACCAGTCTGTGTCAGGCAGCGAGGGACCTGGAGGCTGGGGCCAGGGACTGCACTCTACTGCTTCCCTACCCTCAAGCGGTTAGAAACTAGAACCAGAAGCCCCACCGTGGGTTGTGCCCTTTGCTGAAGGATCACCAGTGTGTCCCCACTGCCCACTGGTGAAGTTTAAACCCAACCTCTCTGGCCCCATCTCTGCTCCTGCTCTCCCTCCAGGAACTCTGGGCTTTAGCTAAGATAGTTTCCCCCCCATCTGCAGGATGCAGACAGCATATCCCCACTTCTCATCTTTATTCATATTGCTATCCACTCCTCGCCTCTTGTTTTCTGCATTTAAAAGTTCGGCTCATCTCTCCAGCCCTCCCACAGCCCAGCTTCCTCAGCCCTCGGAGAGCTCTCCGACTCCTGAGGTCTCGCGGTCTTCCTGTCTGTTAATTCCTTGTTTTTAAAAATTTTTTTTCAAAGGGAGGCCCGAGATACCGCCTTGTCCCACAGCAACCCCTGAACAAACACGTCTGCCAGCAAGACCCTCCGGAGCCGCCCAGTCTGCCTACCCAGGCTCCCTGCATCCTGCAGGCAGGGTGCTAACTGGAAACTTTGCTTGCTCCTCAGAGATCCACTTTGTCTTCTCTCTCTCGGTGAGATGCAGAACGACTCATCTCTGTGCTCCTCAGGAGCATCCTTCAAAGACAATTAAGTCCCTCCTCAGCCTCTTTCTTCTGAAATGAAATTATCCCTAATCCTTTCTCCCGTCTTCAAGAGTCCTGTTTTCCGGTGCTTTGATGGAGTGGACTCCATCAGAGGAACACCACAGCCGGGAGGGCCGAGGGGCTCAGGAATGGGGTTCGCAGACGTCTGTGGGGGCCGCAGCCTCTTCTCTGATCATTTGTGAAGTGAAATTACCTGCCTATTTGCCGAGCCTGCCTCTAGTTCAAAATCTCTCTGGCTGATGTCGGCTTACCCCACGGCAGGGCACCCAACCCTCACCTCGAGCCTCCGACGAAGGGGAGGAAGGTGGCTTGGGACAGACTGGGGGCCCTGAATGCCGAGTTCCCAAGCTGGTCCTATGGCTGGCTTCTGCATGGAGATGGCCTCATTTGACCAACTCAGTGCCAGCGTGATTCTGCAGATGGATGGTCTTTACTCACAAGTGATCCCTAACACGAGGCCAAGGACTTGCTGGATCTGTTTCGTAGCGCTGCCACACCCCACAAGTTCACCAGGGCCCAGCAGCCTGTAGTTCAACCCGTTCATTACATGCATCCTGGGCCTCCCCTTTCCCCAAATGAAATGGAGAACTGCAGGCATTTTCTTGAAGGCAAACAAGAAAATTGCCCAAAGAACCAAGTAATCTTCAAATGTCAAAAACATCCAGTGCGTGAATCACGCTTAAGTAAGAGCACAGGAATTTGGCAAAGTGACAAGCAGTGGTTTACAACATTAAAGGTGACTTAGAGACAGTCAGTCAGAGGCAGAAGGGGAAGGAAGCCTGAGCCAGCCCGAACCAGCCTTCTCCCTGACAGGCCCAGCACCTGCCATTTCCCCATTTGTGAAAGGGCACTCCAGCTGTGAGCATCTTGAGACGCAGAGAAGTAATCCCTGGAGCATCGCGTGGACCCCGTCAGCCTCGTCGGGCCTGGCAGAAGAGCTCTGCAACTTTGCCTTTGACCCTTGTGCAGAAGAGGCCCGGGCATGTGATCATGCAGTGGCCCGGGCATGGTACCCACCACCTTCCCCCTTCACCAAATGCAGGATAATTATCTTCCGAAAGAACCTGTGATCCTCTTTCATCCAGGCCCAGGTGCTCTGAAGGATTTCCCAGATGCTTCTGGTCCACAACAATCTTTAAGCCCTCTGACTCTCATCCCAGCTCTGGGGGTCGCCGGCCTTTTTCCCCAAAGACAGTGATGGGCAGTCCTGCAGCCTCTCCCCAGCCTTGGAGGGCAATTCGGATTCGGCCGGTGTGGCACCATTTGCATATACAGGACAAGCTTTAAGGGCTACAATCTACAGGCCAGTGATGCTGACCTCCCTGCCTTATCTCCAACAAGCTTCTTGATTCCTCTCCTCCCCTTCTTCTGCCCCCCCGGGGCCTACAGCCAACAGGGCTGGGAATTCAATAAAGAGCTGGTTCAGAAATCATAAATTGGGACCCAAATTCAGAACAATGCATGGATTTGTTTCTATTCCTTCTCTGAAATTCCTCAACTATTGACAAACTCCAAGCAGATCCATGTGTGAGCTGGTTACTCCATGACCCTGAAGTACCCTAGTCCTTGGATCAGTTCAGAGGCACTAGAGGAGGTGAGCCCCAGCTGCCTTTGGTCAGAGCCCTAGGACATTTCCTAAGAAGCCTGGGAGTAAGATCTAAAGGGAGCTAAAGGTCATTCTAATGAGAACGTGAGTCGGGAAACACCCGTGACTTAAATTCTGGCTCTTCCAGCAGGTTATTTGTGCTGAGATTGGGCCCATGCACAGGGCCTAAGTGACTCAGAGAGAAACTTAACTTCCTTAGTTTTACCAGAAGAGCCCAAGGAGCCCCTCAGAACAAATCACTCAAGGCTGCTGATGTGGGGAGCTGCTGTGTTCACGTCTGGAAAGTAGAGGAGGCAGAACCAGCAGTACCTGTTACGATTCCAGTCCAGGCTTTCATTTCTCAAGGCAAGAAGAAGAAACAGGATATTTTTGTCTCATCTCATCTCCTGAAAGCAGGAATGGATGAGGCTGAGAAAAGTCTTCTGGCACATGCAAGAGAAGGAAGTCCGGCCAACCTTACAACTCTGTCCTTGAGGCCCTGCCCTACCTGGGTGCGCCCACCTAGACAGCTTAGACATCACAACCCATCTCCCTGTATCTACCCCCATGACCCGGGCCTGTCCACCCCAAGCACACATCTTTCCAACACACATACGGTATACTCTGGTCCTGAGAACCACCTCACAGTCCCCAAATACCTTCTCTTACCTGTCTGTTTCTCCTGCCCCAAACGCCCTCCCTGCCCTGCCCCTGCCCTTACTACATGTCACAATTCCACTTGCCCTAGTCCTCCCCTAACTCTGCGGACTAGGCTCCTCCCTTGCCTGGCCTCATGGGATTTGGGATGTTCTATTTTAGCAGGGTCCCATCAACAGGATAATCTCATCTCTTCTGTTTTTTGTCTCCTCTTCTCCACTGAAGGTTCCTTGGGAGGGGTATGACCGACCATGTTTTTTTCACTATTTTTATCCACGTTACTGAGCCTGGCATGTAGTAGGTATTCAAGAAATATTCATTGAATGCATAATTATATAAATGACCTTGAATTGATGCAAACTTCATGTTCTTGCCTCATGCAACAAAATGATCAGGCAATCAGACCATCATTCAGAAATGAGGGTCTGTGGGGAGGAAGGAAAGGCTCAGGCAGAGGAGGGAGGGACAGGAGAGACCCCGGCTCCATTGAGCTACCCTGAGACTCACCGTGAGGCATGGGACTTAAGAGCCCGAAAGGCAAACAAGAGTTTATAGACTGGATTGTTGACATGTGTGGTTCCTCTGAGTTTGTGCCCCTTTTAAAAACTGCCTCCAGGGCTGATTCAGCCAGCACATGGTAGAGAGTACACAGGAAATCTCCTCCTTTCCTAGGAAAGTGCCGCCTCTGGAAGCCAGAGTAGCAGGAGGTCCCAGGAAGACTGGGTCCAGCTGGCTGGCCCAACAGCTTGTCCCTTACCTCTAAGATCCTTCCTCCTCAATCCTGCCTGAGTGATTCCTCCAAATGTCTGTCCCCTCTGAGTAAGAGCCAGGTCCAGACATTTAATTACCTACCTGACACCAGTGTCATGTCTCAGGAACCCTCACACCTGGTTCTGAACAAAACTCAATCTTCTGCAGCACCCCCGAGCATCCCAGGGCTCCCAGCACGCCACCATCCATCCACGCCTCAGGTCAGAAATCTCGGGCCACCCCTCTCCTTTACTTCCCCACATCCAACCCACCACCAAGGCCTGACAACTCCACCTTTTAAATGTCTCAAACTCACTTACTTCCCTCCATCTGCAACATCATGGCAGTCCCAGCTGCTGCCACCAGCTCTCACCTGGACTCTGGCAATCATCTTGTAACTGTGCCCCATATTCTTCCTTGGTACTCTTCAGTAGGTCCCACATAGTGGCCTGTGCCATCATTTCAAAATGCCATTCCTTGGGGCACCTGGGTGGCTCAGTCCATTGAGCGTCTGCCTTCAGCTCAGGTCATGATCGCAGGGTCCTGGGATCAAGCCCCATGTCGGGCTCCCTGCTTAGCGGGGAGTCTGCTTTTCCCTCTCCCTCTGGCACCCCCTGCCCCCCACTCGTGTTCTTTCTCTCTCTAAAATAAATAAAATCTTTTTTAAAAATGCCATTCCCTTGCTTTAAATCTGTCCAAGTCACTCAGTGCTCTTGCAATAAAGATAAAGATGCTATATGTGGCCTACAAGTCCCTGCATGGTCTTTCCCTGCCCAATTTTCTGGTCTCCTCTGGGACCACACTCCCCCTTGCTTTCTCAGCCCCAGCTTCCCTGGCCTTCTCTTGTTCCTTGAATGTGCCTGTATAGGGTTCTCTCCTACAGTACACCCGTGTCCTCTGTCTGCCATGCATCGTCCCCTCCCCACCCCAGCTCAGCCTCCCTTTAAATACTCATGTCAACTGTTCCTTGAAACCCCTGAATCCAAGAAGAGGGAAGGCTCCCTATAACAGCACCGGACGACTTCTGTCTGAACTCTCCGATAACCGCGTCTCCCCTACTAGACTGTAAGCTCCTTGCGGGAAAGAAGCAGGCATGCTGTTGCTCACTCCCAAGCTCCGACACCCAGCATGATGCCCGGCGCGCAGAAGGCACTCAGATATTTGTTAAACCATGAATAATGGGTTTGGGTTTTATGGAGGGAAGCCGCACTGCCTTACAGTCTGGTTTCATAGGAGACAAGTTACAACATAGAGGACTTGCTGATGGCAACATATTCCTTCTGAGGAAGATTTTCAAGTGGGTGAAAAACAATCTTCCTAAACTGGCATACGAATCAAAGAGTAAAAGATGAGTCTTTCGTCCAACGGAGGAAACGCACACCATCAGTACATTCACAAGCAGTCTGTGTGGGGACGTGGGGAGATTCCGCCCCCACCAGAGCCATATGCTAGGGAGAATCAGGGTAGGAGAAATCCTTCCTTCCCCATAACCGGTAGAAGGCCTTAATTTGGGAAGATGGCAATGTAATGCGAGCTCAGCACAGCTGCTGAGGACAAAGCGCATGGGTACTACAGTTAGATATCTGCTCAGCCTCTCTCTTCCTTTTTCGCTCACTCTGAGGGGTGGTCTTTGTGCGGTGAACGGGTCTTGAGCATCCTCCATGGCTCCACAATGGGGTAAGTGGTGTCTCTGTTTCTTCACGTTCAAGTTTGTCTAGCTGGGAATGTACATCTGGGTGAAATTAAACCTAACATCAGTAACAGCAGACTCTACCCAATCAGTCTGGGACAAGTGTCCGGAGCCGGCTCCTCCGTCGTTCTTTATGGCTACCCTGCCCCACTCCCCACAAGGCAGGGCTGTGAACCTCCAGTCCCGCCTGAGGAGTGTGCCGGGTGGCACATCAGAGCTACTGCGGCTGCCTGTCACTGCAGGGGAGGCTGGAGTGCTGACTTCACGCACCAAATAAATGATGGGACCAGGGTTCCGACTTGGAGCCAGAAAGAAATTTCACTGGAATGGCATATAATATAACACAATAAGATGCCATTTTCCTCCAAATTAATAAAGATTCTGAACGATGATAAGCTCTCCCAGATACTAGTGGTTGCACGTACATTTGATAAAATGATTAGCATGTTTCAAAAGCCTTTAAAAAGTTCCATTCATGAGAAAATTCGATAAGCTTGCAAGATACAAAATACATAAGAACCAAGAGCTTTCTTATTTGTTAGTAGTAACTCATTAGAAAATATAACCGGACAGAAAGATCTTAGTCTAACTATACGTAGCATCTAGGAGTGAAGTTTCTAGAATAATGCAGAGCTCATAGGAAGCGATGTTTACAGAGAGATATGAAAGTAAATTTAAATAAACACAGAGTAAACGGGATGGCACGTTCCTGAATGAGAAGACTCAATATTGCAGTCGGATGTCAATTCTTTATAAACCAATTTATAGACCTAATCTAATTCATATGCATAGCATGTAAAAAAAGTCAAGAATAGAGTTGTTTTTTTTTTTTTTTGGCCTGGTAAAAATAATCCTAAAGTTCACCTGGACTATGAGATGCGTCAGAGACAGTATCTAAAAATATTTTGGAAAATAACGCTAATGAAGATGATCCTTACTACCAGTTTTTAAACATAATATAAAAGCTTCTATAGTTAAAACAATGTGCTATAGCATTTGGTCAGATAAAAAAAAAATACAGAAGGAAATAGCCTGGAAACGTATCCTAGCCTATACAAGAATTCAGTGTACAAGACAGGTAGCATTTCAAATGGTGGGGGTGGGGTGGGGGGAATCATTCAATAAAAAGAACCGTAAGAATTACATAACCACTAAGAAAGAAGTTAAATTCCTATCTTCTATCTTAAAACAAGATAACTTAGAACTGGATAAAAAGTTGAATCCGTAAAATGAAATCATGAAACAAACAGAAGAAAATGAACAGATAGGGAAAGCCAGGATAGGGAAGGATTTTCTAAGCATAAAAACGAGAATAAACATCAAAGTGAAAAAGGCTTATAAATAGGATGACAAGCAAATTAGAGGCTTCTATACAACCAAGAAACCATAAATGAATTTAAAAGACAAATGACGCACTGGGAAAAAAATATTTCTAACATTACACCAAAAGGTTAATATCCTCTTATGCATAAAGAGCTCTTACAAATCAATAAGAGAAAGATGAATATAAATAGAAAAACAGGCAAAGGAGAGGAATGTCAATAAACATAGAAACAAATGCTCCAGCCCACTGGTAATTAAAGGAGTGCATATTGAGACTACGGGATACCATGACTCACCTATCCAACAGACGTAGATATTTTTAAAAATTATAATAGGTAAGGGTGGGGTAAAATGGGTGCTCCTGTGCCATTTATGGGAAAGCAAACAGCACAGGCTTTCTGGGAGCAATGTGGCAATACAGATCAATGTGTTCAGTATTTCCCACCTCTGATTTGATAATACCAGTTCCAGGAATTAATCCTAAAGCAATAATCCCAAATGTCTGCATATATTTATGTTCAACAATATCTGATTGCAACAATATTTATAATAGCAAATAGCACCTGAATTATCTAAATATATGACAATAGGAAGTTAGTTAAATAAAATATGGCACATTACTCTAAAGGCATATAATGAAATGTAGCCTTTTAAGATCATGTTTCTGAATATGTAATGACAAGAAAAAATCAGTACAAGGTTAAGAGGGAAAGAAGTAAGAGATAAATTTATATATATATATATTTATATATATATATAGTATGATACCAATATTGCTAAAAGTGGCAAATAATAGATTCTAAAATGTTAATTGTTTTTATGTCTTAGTGATGAGATTAGCCATGGTTTTTCTTTCTGTTAAAAATTTCCATAAAGAACATTACTCTTGTAATTGGAAAGTTATATAATTTTTAAAACCTCAAACGTTCATAATTCTATTTCTAGAACTCTGTCCAAAACATTCTCTCATGTATCTCTCATAACCACCCCATGAGGCTGTTAGTATCATCTCCATGTGACAAAGGCCTGGGTGGATAATGTGATGAGCCTGATGTTGCCCTTAGAGCTGGGTCTTGTCAGATCTGTCTGACACCAAAATTATGAATCAAAATGATACACAAGAATACACACCAGAGTATTAGAGTAGAAAAAAAAAAATACAGCTGATGGCCCTGGCTGAGTAAATAAGATTGCAAGCATGATGGCATACCATGTAGGCACTAAGGAGTGATGTTTAAGAATCATTTTTTTTAGAGTGGGGGAGGGACAGAGGGAGAAGGAGAGAGAGAATCTTAAGCAGGCTCCATGGGTGGAGCAGGACACAGGGCTCGATCTTCCAACCCTAAGATCATGACCTGAGCCGAAATCAAGAGTTGGACACTTAACCGACTGAGCCACCCAGGCGCCCAAGAATCATTTTTAATGACATGGGAAAATGTTCTAATGTAAAAAAAAAACAAGATGCAAAATTTCGTATGTAACATAGCCCTAGCTATTGTGCAAATGCAAAAAAAGATTAGAAGAAAATATAATAAAATATTAACAATGGCCATCTCTAGGTAATAGGTCTTTTTTAAAAAAAAAAAGACATTTATTTATTTATTTATTTGAGAGAGAGAGAGAGAGAGAGAGAGCAGGGGGAGGGGCAGAGGGAGGGAATCTCAAGCAGACTCCCCGCTGAGCGGGGAGCCTGATGCAGGCCTCAATCTCACAACCCTGAGATCATGACCTGAGCCGAAATCAAGAGTCAGATGCTTAATTGACTGAACCACCCAGACGCTCCTCTAGGCAATATGTCTTAAGAGATTATTACTTACTTCATTATGCTTGAAAATATTACAAAATGGATATTGCTTTTATTACCAAAAACTGTTCCACATTCACTCGAAAAAATGAACCATCCATTATAATCCCATTACCCTCTTTCTTACACCTATCTACCCTTTAAGGTCAAGTTGAAGACTCACTTCTTCTATGAAGCTCTCCTTGATTTGCCCAGCTCATATAGCTCTGACCTTCCAAAACGTGTTCAAAGTAGAGCTTTGACTCCTGGCTTCAGAAATGCTTCACATGCATCTCTAAGGGCATCACAGCTCTTGGGCTCGACTCCCCATCCAGTGTCCCAGAACCACAAGGGTGGGGAGCAGGCAACCTTCTACTCATGTCTTATGTATGTAGCTGTGAGCTGAGCAGGCTTGTGGAATTCGTGCCAACAGAGCTGCCATTACCATACTTTCTAGGGTTTGGACCTCATGGTTGGGAAAAGGCTGGATGATTACTTATGACTGGGACCAGGCCATGATAAAGTTCCCATAGTCCATGGAAAGTGAGAAAACTCAAGAGTATGCAGCAATTTTTCCAAAACACTAAGTTTATTCAACTCTCCTTGTTCTGGGATTATGTCCTTCCTACTCTGGTGTTAAAACATTCATTGTTTTATCACAGCAATGGGGTGAAGAGTAGATGGCACCCCAGTGTTTATAGCAGCAATGTCCACAATAGCCAACATATGGAAAGAGTCTAGATGTCCATTGACAGATGAATGGATAAAGAAGATGTGGTGTATATATACAATGGAATATTACTCAGCCATCAAAAAGAATGAAATATTGCCATTTGCAATGACATGGATGGAACTAGAGGGTATTGTGCTAAGTGAAATAAATCAAAGAAAGACAAATACCATGTGATTTCACTCCTATGTGGAATTTAAGAAACAGAACAGATGAACATAGGGGAAGGGAAGGAAAAACAAAATAGGATGAAAACAGAGAGGAAGGCAAACCATAAGAGACACTGAACTCTACGAAATAGACTGAGGGTTGCTGGAGGGGAGGTGGGTGGGGGATGGGGTAACTGGGTGATGGGCATTAAGGAGGGCACGTGGTAATGAGCACTGGGTGTTGTATGCAACTGATGTATCACTAAATTCTACCCCTGACACGAATAATACAGTATATGTTAACTAAACTGAATTTCAATAAAGAATAAAAAAGAAGAGTAGATGGTAATTTTAAAGTGTTTAGCAAACTAATAACTGTTACTCTTCAGAGAAGTATTCCTAACTACCCAATCCAGAATAGTTACCTCTTCGCTTCTCCCAATGATCCTTCCCCATAGCATTTATAGTTACCTAGATAATATTCCAGTATTTATTTGTCTCTGTTTTTTATGCTAAGTCTCCTACCAAGAATGTATGTAGGATCTTAGCCAGGCTCAATGCTGACACACAGTAGGTGCTCAATAAATGTTTGTTCAATAAGTAAAGGAAGGAACTTGGAACTAGGGAAGGTGCAGGGTCATGATACTGGGGGACTTTGGCCAGAGTCTTAAAATAATAGAAAATGAAATTTAGTACTTAAGTCACTGACGGGTGACACCAGCTCTAGGAATTAATCCTAGCTCCGTGCTAGCACGTGGAATCTCATATCTGGAGGAAACTCTTGTGAAGGTTTCCTTTGGTTCCCAGTCATTCTGGGAATAAGACATTAACAGCACAGTGAGTAAACACAGTGAGCTGAATTCCTGGCCAGCGGGTAGCACTGGCTCACAGGCTGGCAGGACAGAGTAACTGGAAGCATACATACAACTCAATTGCAAGCTCCTCTCCATCCCTGCTTCTCATTAACACTCTCCTCCCCCCAGGCCTCTTAGCTTCTCTTTGGGAAACAAATCCTTTTTCCAGAAGTTGATGAGAAAATGCCCTCTTGTGGGCGTGACAGTGGACCACCCCGACAGTGTCAAAGATTTCTGAAAATGTGGTTATTCAAGAGAATTCCTTCATTAGATTTAAAAAAATTTTTTTTAAATCTCAAACATCAACCCTTTGTTAAAGTGAAGATACATTTTCTAGAAGGCCATTAAAGAGTACTCAATTCACTTCTGCATGTCTAACTTAGGTATGCAAGTTCTGAATGTCTTAAACAGCATCATCACAAAGAAAATTATTCTCCTTTCTAAACTTCTGTACGATTTGCTAATGACTGGGTGACTTTTTTTTTTATCATCACCCAGAATCTGCCTCCTTTTCTGCTCCCAGGAAACCATCACCTGAGACTGACAGGCAGCAATTGAAAATAATAAAATTATGTAAGATGAGCTTGTAATCACCAGCATTTCGCAAGAAGCAAAATGCATTTCACTCTGGCTGAGGAACAGAAAGTTTCTTTCTCATTTTAAATCTGTATCAGAGGTAAAGCCTTCTATTAAAACACAATTCTCTGTACACTTACAGTCTCTGGCGGACTGCCAAGGAGACTATCACAGAGCTACTGCTGCAAAGAAGAAACAGGCTGTGCAAGACATGGAGGTGCACTCCTAAAGAAGAAGGAGCAAAGTCTCCGGAATCCTTGGGAGGGCTCTGCTCACAGTCACCCCCACCTCTTCTGGAAACACACACACACACACACACACACTCATGCATGCACCCGCACTTTCTGGAGGGGTGTGGGGAAGGCAAACATTCAGAAAATGCTGCCCTATCTTTTGCTTTCCAAACAACACACACACACACACACACAGACACACACACGTGTGCGCGCACTTCAGGTTTCTTCTTCCCTTTCTCACTGCTTTTTGTCGTGCACCACCACCATCACCATCATCATCATCATCATCGTCATCGTCATCCTCAAACTGCAAGCCCTGTGGTCCAAGACCTGGTAATTGGAAACCTTTCTTGCCGGCTGTAATTTACAGGTACAAGTGACCACTTGGGGGCACAGTTAGTGGAGAAAGCTGGCACCGCATTCAATGAGGCAGGCTTTTATGGTTTGAAGCCTGTTTCAGCTGCGTTTGAGAAAGCCCCTCAATCCTGGATCCTGCAGGAGCCCTTGGGTGGAACATAACCCTGACAGAATTGTTCATTTAAGGCGAATCTGAGATTCACTGGGAGGGAGATTTTATATGGAATTACATGAAATGATTCAGTTCCTTCCTCCCTATAAAACCGGTGGTTTAAACATTTCCTCCACGTGACGGCTTGTCTTTTTCACGTTTTCATCAGTGTTAGTGTGGGCATGTACACAAACACATATTGCTCACGATAGGGGTGGTGGGAGGCAAAAATTAACCTTATTAGTACAGTTAAATCTCTTTCTCTTGTTAAATAAAATTTTATTTTTCCCCATTATGAAAAATATGCTAATTATTTAAACAATCTGGAGAATTTTAAAGCAGAAAGATGATCACTGTTAACATTAGGGTATATTTTCAGCCTTTTTTTTCCAATGCTCTTTTGCTTTTACATCCTTGACATCATAGTACATACATAATAGGTGCCTGATTTCCTTTAATTAACAAAATCTCCCTCTTAATTAAAAACAATTCCCTCAAATACCCAAACTCATGACAAAGTCACTTTAGAAACTCTGTTCTCAATCCCCAAAGAAGTGTTTCGTGTTTTTCTTTTTGGTTTCCTTGGTCGGAAGAAAACAAGGAACAGTTTTAATGCCACCATTATGTCAACCCCACCCCAGTGCCCAAACACATACTCCAAAGATAGGTTTTCCCCAAGACAAACCAGTGAGGTTTGTAGCTGGGCAAAGGGGAGACATAAACCTAGGTTGGGGAAGAGACAGGGAAGAGAATTGGAGGGGGGTACATAGGCAACACTTGGGAACCAAATACAGGTTGGGCTTTCACAGGAGACCCCAAGGCCCAAGGACTGAAAATGAACACACAGGTTAGTGTCCTGGAAAAAATTTGTGTCTGGTGTGTAGAAAAAAATGGAGCAAAGATCATCTTTTTTGACTCAGATTTGGATGCATGGTTTTTTCACATCCTGGTGAAGGGATCGCTTATTGAGCTGCACATTTTAGGGAATAATCCCTACTTCCATGAGACAATAACCAACCCAGAGAGAATATTCCACAGGGTTTGTACTTTTGCACCCAGGAGAGCATGAAGCAGCACTAGATTCACAGGAAAGGAGCCCTCATCCAGACCTGGCGCTCCTGTCCCTCCCTGCACCGTTCATGATACTCTTCCCACATTCTAGGATCTGGGATTCTGGTTCCTGCTCTTCTCCTGACTGGCAAATCTTAGATGCATTTCCCTTCTCTGCGCTTTGCTTGTTCAAACTGTGCAATGTGCCCAGTACTGGTCTAGGCCCTTGGGGGAAAAGCAACAAAGGTGAGGCAATAGATCCCCCAGGGGCACATGGTCAGCTGGGGCTCCTCTGAAGCAGTCACATGGAGAACC
The DNA here is from genome assembly GCF_964656455.1 of Halichoerus grypus. Lineage (NCBI taxonomy): Eukaryota > Metazoa > Chordata > Mammalia > Carnivora > Phocidae > Halichoerus > Halichoerus grypus. Next base: position 18,143,697 of record NC_135721.1, on the reverse strand, counting down.
TCGGTCAGGTCATCCCCACGGGCGGGCGGCTTCTCCCGAGGAAGCCATACAGGACAGGCAGGTTCTGAACTGGGCAGAGAGACAGGCAAGATTTCTAGATTAGGAAGAGGGGGAGGGAACTAGGGTGGCCTTGGCCAGGCCAGAGTGGCTCCTTGGAACCAGCTGATAGTCACTCTGTCAACACGGCATACTGGCTACTCCGGGAGCCCCTTCCGGGGCTCTGCTCTCTCCAAGTGCAGATCCTTCCTTCCATCCCAGCTCCCCTGTGCCAACCCATGCGCAGGCAGGACTCGCTATGCCCTGACTTGCTGGGATGGGCTCCACGCTCCACTCCACCATCCCCATGAGCATCACGGGGCTCGTCTACACCCAGCTGTGCCACCGTCTCTCAGAGGTGAACTCCAGGCAATGTGTCCTCTATATCCTATGCAAAGCCAAGCTGGGTCTTCTAAGCTTACCTCTCACGGGGGGGAGCAGATCTGTTAGCTGTATGGGGTTTGTGAGCTTTTGGACTTGGGCTGGGGGCCAGGGATATACAGACTGAGGCTCCAGAATGGAGGGAAGGAGACCACAGTAAATACACTTGCCCTCGTAGGTCTTCCAAATTCTCCTTGCTCTGTGGGGCTTCCCAGTGACTGTCCCCTCCCCCTGTGTCTCCACAGCTCTCTACCAAAGAGCAACGGGTCATATTGTACCCCCACACTCCCCACTTGCATCGTCTGCATCTTGTGATGAGGCACTGCCCAGGAATGTGGGAATGAGGGAAACAACGAGACTGAGCTTTCACACAGATGAATTTTGTCTGAGTTCCTGGAAGGCAGGAATTTCCCTCCCACCCCTAATTTCCTATAAGCCGGTGACAGGCAGAACAGAGGGCAGTAAAGCTATTATTAGTGTCATTATAGGAGGTAGCTAGGTTCCAAGAGATGAAGTAAGAGCCCACCATTTGTAGGAGGCCCTGCTAGGCTGCTGAGCCCAGATCGACCTGGCAGCGAAGGCCATGGCTCTTCAGCAGGAGGCCTCACTACTTCATGACAGGAGATACTGCCCAGAACTCTGTAAAAAGGGGACACTGACCTCAGAGTCAGACTACAGATTCACTGGAGAATGGGGTACAATAGAGAGGGCAAAATTACTGTAAGGAGAGACTAGCTCATGCTTCAGTCTCAGACGAAAGGTGTTAACAAAGCTACCGAAAGAACACATTAACCAGGCCGGAGTCTACAAACCAGGGAGGAAGGGGCCAAGCTGGGAACCGGCCACCCCAGTCCTGCCCGAGGAGAGTGCTCTGCACCCTCCTGCCCCCACACTCTGCCCCCCCAGGCATCTGGTCACTTCTGCAGGTGGCCCCCTGAGCTGGGAATGGTGCAGTCATAGCTCAGGGACACTGACCTTTAAGACCATGCACCAACCTCCTGTCCCCATTGCAGTCACCAAGCAGCCTCTTGATATTTAGCCTCCCCTATGATGTGTCTTCAGGGGGAGAAATCTGTTGAGTGGCAACACATGGGCCTGGGTCCACTGGATATCCTATTTCTAGTGTAAATCGCCAAAATGCCATCAACTTGGAGACCGTTCAACTCTGGGTATGCTGCCAGTCAAGTGGGAAAATCCCAAGCATGGAGAACTTGTATGGGAGCCCCAACCTGTGCGGACACCCCCAATTGGCCAACTAACATCCTCACTTGCTGGTGGGTGTCTCCAAACACAGTGCCACCCAATGTCCATCCCCAGGAGAATGGACACACAAACTATGGTATCGCCATGGACTACCACTTACCAATAAAGAATGACCTAAAAGGGACACAAGTCAACATGGATAAATGGCACACAGGGTATGCTGAGTGAAACCAGCTGGGCACGAAAAGGAGTACACACTGTATATTTCTGTTTCTACGAAAGTCAACAGCAGGCAAAGCTAATCTCTGGCGACTCACATAAAAGGCAATTGGAGAGCAGAAGGGGGATGGCTAGGAGACGGGTACAGGGAATTTTCCGGGTGAAGGAAATGTTTTATATCTTGTTTTGAATGGTAGCTACACAGGAATATAAAATTATCGAAACTCACAGAACTGAACATTTAAGATCTGTGGACTTTAGATTATGGCCTCAACTATTATACCTCAAATAAAATAAATACAGTGCCCACCACAGGGCTAGGGACACATCGAGTGCTCAGTAAGACCTGTTGAACTGTTAAAGTAAATGGTTCCCCCTGCCACCCCCAGCAAATTGTTTAAAGAATTTATTAGGAGAATCAGTTTGCAGTATGTTTTTTTATAAGTCTGTTTTTTTTTGTGTGTGGTAAAAATGCATACAATTTACCATTTTATTAAGTGTATGGTCCAACATCATTAAGTGTATTCACGTTGCTGTGCAACCATCAACCACCATTCATCTCCAGAACTTTTTCATCTTTCCAAACTAAAAGTCTGTATCCATTAGACAGGAACTCTCCATTCCCCTCCCCTCACAGCCCCTGGCAGCCACCATCTTACTTTCTGTCTGTAGGAGTCTGACTACTTTAGGTACTTCATACATGTGGATTCATACAATATTTGTCTTTCTGTGACTGGCTTATTTCACCTTATTTCATTTAACATAATGTCTTCAAACTCATCCACGTTGTAGCATGTGTCAGATTCTCCTTCCTTTTTAAGGCTGCATACTATTCCAACGTATGTATAAACCACATTTTATGTAACCGTTCATCTGTGGATGAGCACCTGGGTTGCTTCCATCTTTCAGCTATTGTGAATAATGCTGTTACGGACATGCAGGTGTAAATATCTGGGTCTTTGTTTTCACTTCTTTGGGGTATATACCCATAAAAATTGCTGGATCATATGGTAATTGTATGTTTAATTCTTTGAGGCACTACCATATGGTTTCCAGAACTGTTTTACCATTTTGTGTTCCCACCAGAAGTACATAAGGTTTCCAATTTCTCCACAACCTCACCAGCGACTGCTATTTTCTGCTTTAAAAAAATTTTTATAATAGCCATCCTAATGGGTATGAAGTAGTATCTCATCATGATTTTGATTTGCATTTTCCTAATTATGAGTGATGTTGACCATCTTTTTCATGTGCTTATTTGGCTACTGGTCTGTCTTCTTTGGAGAAATGTCTACCCAAGCCCTTTCCCCTTTTTGGGGGGGGGTGGGAGAGGGAGAGAGAGATTCTTAAGCAGGATCCATGCTCAGCACGAAGCCTGATGTGGGGCTTGATTTCAAGACCCTGAGATCATGATGTGAGCCGAAATCAAGAGTCGGATGCTTAACCAACTGAGCCACCCAGGCGTCCTACCCTTTGCCTATTTTTCAATCAGGTTGTTTGTTGTTGAGTTGAAAGTAAATAAGATTTCGTTACAACTCTGAGAACCCAGTCTTGCCCTCCCCACTGTCACAAGCTCAGTCCCAAGTGTCACTCTCACATCCCCTGTCCCTGTCCCACCTCCAGTGTGGTCACGGGGAGGACAGGAGCAGAGAGTGAGGACAGGGGCAGAGAGTTAGCACAGGCAACTTGCCTCCCCTTCTGCTAGGACTGAGGAGACTATCCCTGGCCCAGATGTCTATTCTAGATATCAAAACATGTTTCTGAAGACCAGACATCCTGGGGGGCATACCTGGAATAAAAACGGCTGATAGTTACAGCACATGAAAAAGATGGTTTGCGTTGTCTTTCCCAACAAGGCACTATTCCGAGCTGCTTTCCTACTGGTCTCTCCATGGCTGCCTGCAACCTTCCCTTCATGTCTCAGTCACTGGTGCCTTCCAGGTTGTACAGCCCATGTCCCCTCCCTCCAGTGAGCCCCACGGATCTCTGCACTGCCAGCTTTCTCCCCCAGGGGTCTCAGAGCACCCCCTGTCAGATACCTGGGGCCAGGGAAGAAATGTCCCTTCAGACCATGAGGGAAGTGGTGACTTCACAGGTGGGGAAAAAAGTGACTTCCATGGAGCATGGTTCCCATGAAAATAATCTTTCTACTCCGGGGGCAGGGTGGGGGGGAGGAGAAATTTTAAATCTTAATGCCATTTGATTGTGGAGAAAGGCAGTTTCCCCACGTCTCATGAAGCAACCCAGGTGCTCCTTTTTTTTTTGCAACGTGTTGCTGTAGATTTGTAGATTGAGATGCTTTTGCTCTTGCATTTGGCATACCTAGGCTTCAGCAAGAAGTATGTTCCTTTCACAGTTTGAATATTATTCAAGTTTTGATGATGAAAGCTGGCTGGAACAGCATGACCCGGATAGATTACAGCCCTCTATTTACGGCAGGCTCTTCGCTAGCAAGATCAGCCAGACGCACACACTGCACGAGGCCTCCAGGTCTCAGCAGCCCAGCTTCCGAATGTGGTACTTACACTTCCCAAATTCGGTGGCCTTCGTTTTGGGTTCAGAAAGCCAGGATCAGAGCACGCTCATCTTATATTTCTTTACATCAACCAAATAAGCTATTTCAATGGCAAAATAAACCGCCCGTATCTCAAGAGATCAAAATCGTGCAGAAATGCAACAAAATGGCCTCAAGAGAAGCGTGGGTATGAGCTCTCACTCGGCATCCGGGAGATGGACTGGGATGCACGTAAACACTGAGCAGGTGCCCCTCATCACAGCCCACCCCAAATGGCAATGATGTTCTGGACAGGACAGACCCGGCAGCTATCCCCGCTAAGGTGAGCACTGCCGGGTTGGCCAGAATTCAGTCTGCTTGTTATCCTAAAGGTGGCAAAGTTGGCCTCACTGATGAGGAATCCTGGACAGGAGCTTTAGAAAATCACTGAGCAGGCTTTGGCAAGAAACCATATCTAGGCTTCCACGCTGTACTCCCTACCCATCTGTAATGAAGGACCAGGTTTTCGGGTCTTGTTGGTATCTCCAACCCATTAAAACCTACCATGCATGACTAGACCACAGCTCACACCATATGGCACTCTCTGGGCAACTTACTGAGAGTCTGACATGGCCCATACTGGTCTATACCTTGTTGGATAAGCCTAAGGATCATGCTCTTGGCTGTCAAATGCAATAGAACTTTCTAAATGCTAACTTCCAATTTATCTTGTCACAGACTGGTAACAGTTCGTGGCTTGGCACCAGCGTGAGGACGAGGCCTGGAGTTTTTAACTCCTCTACTGGCTTGGAGAGCCTGGTCAATGGCGGCAGGATCCAACTTATGTGGTTAGGCAGAATTGAATGGACATCCACAGCAGCATTCATGATCACGTTATTCCCCCTTTGGTCTCAGAACTTCCCAGGAAATCCCAGGACCGGATCATTCATTGATCTTACTCTGCTTGCTTTCCATATGCTTCATGAGGAGCCATGGGCTTCTGAGCTAAACTGGGAGCTCTCCTGGTTGGGACCTTGTCTTGGGGTGTCCAACACTTGAGAACCCAACGTGGGCCAGGTCCAAGGCTAAAAGACAAAGATGGTCCTTGTCCTCAGGGAGACCATGATTCCCAAAATGAACGTAGAAATAACCACTTGTTCATGTGATTTGGAGCAGAACCCAACCCACCCATATACACAGACAGCATTTGTGACATGCCTGGCCCTGTTCTTGGCACTTTGTAAACAGGAACTCATGTCCTTCTCAGATATTCACTCCTCACACATTTAAGTCAGCGCCCCTTAAGGAGCCTCTGTCCATGAAGAAAAGTGGTCAGTTAGACCTAAGCCTTCAAGATAACTCGGAATCAAGCATTTGCTCAGTTTACAAATGGTGATGATAGCACACTGAAGTGTGAAGGTATCTGAAATCATACGGGTAGGCCTCTGTTTCTTGGAGTTTATTTCAGGCCTTAAAATAAAATTAGCAGGACCCTCAGCTTATTATAGCAACTGTGGTAATCAGCGAGCAATGTGGCTAAATGTGTAATTACTGTGTTATTTTAATAAGCAATTTATATTCTGTATGAAAGGGGATATTGGCTCTCTCCCTTTTTTGTAGGTTGGCAGTTGTCTGGATGCTAGGCTTGTTCAGCCCTTTAACCCATCCAGTACCCCGTTTGTCGATCTGACCTCTGGCAAATGCTTTGTCTCTCTAGAACTCATCTGTGAAGTGGGAATAATGCCATCCATGTCACTGCGTGAGCAACAAATGAGATGCCACACGAAAGGAGCGGTGCCTGCTCAGTGAACAGTTACTGAGTCTACACTTACTCAGAAGCTCCAGAAGCTGAGCACATATCATTAAAGTTCCTCAAGAGGCTAACTTCAGTTGCAGGGTTGATCCAAAAGCAAATGCTCAAAGCTGACAATGTGAAAAGAGAAGAGAAGGGAGAAAGGAAAGTTTATTTAAATCCTGGCTTCACCACTCCCCACCACCTCTCAGTGTAGCAAAATGTCCAAAAGGAAAACAAGGACAATGTGAAAAACCGTTAGGTCTCTAATTTGGCCTAAGCTTTTGACTAGGTTTTGCTTTTTACAAGACAGAGAGAGTCCTCTTGTCTGTTCCTGCCTCTCTGCCTCACCCCTGACCCTGCTTCTGAGAGCTTTGCGGGCATGCTTGAAGAAAAAGAAAGCCTCATGCCTGATTTTAACTTTAGGGTCAAAACCAGCCCTGGAGTAAGGAAGGGGGAGGTGGCGGGGCCAGACAAGCAGGCGTGCAGGCAGGGCCTGAGCCAACCCGGTGCCCTCTGCAGCCCAGCCCTTGCCTGGCACTTCCTGTGCGGCCACTTAGTTACAGGTCTGATCACAGGCACCGGTGACTGTGCTTTTCTCGAGGTGACTCTCAAACCGGAGAAGTCCTCCTCCGCTGAACGAAGGCTGGAAGAGTTAAAACAGGGAGCAGACATCTCTTCGTGGTGTCTGCTGCAAACTCTATTCACCCCGTCTGCCCATCTCCCCCCCACAAAAAACTCATCTAAAGAATAAAAATAGAAATTCCTAGGTGTTTTACTTTCCTTTAAAACAATGCTTTCGTGAAACGCCACAAATTAAAAAACCTGGTGGGGACAACACCTTGCAAGTTAAGTGTGATACGAAGAATGGACTTCGTGTCGACTCGCAAAAGTGCCAAATAGACTCAAGTTATCACGGCAATGAAGAAGCTCCAAGAAAATTAGTCTTCGAAGTCTCAAGTCATAAATCCTAGAAGATTCCATTTAGATTAGTTAGAATTCAACAAGCATATTTTATAGATATGTGCCCAAATATAGCATCTAAAATTCCACACAATGAGAAACCATGAAGATCTAACTACATAGCCACTGAACAAAAAGAAAATCCAAAAAGTAGTCTTTGATGTCTATTACCGGACACCTTCTCTGGGCATAAATTGAGGCAGGCAAACATTTTCACTATGGAGTGTTGTGCCCAGCACTGTGCTAGGCGCTGGGATTCCAAAGTGAATGAACCTAGACCAGTCTGTAGTGCCTCTCGGTGGATCCTTAATTCTTCGTACATCATTTCTACTCTTCAATTTGCTCTTTGTTTATTACACTGTCTAACGCGGGAACAGAAGCCATTAAAGCATCTAAAAGTTTTTCTCATTAGCCTTCCAGGACCAGAGGAAACGGAAGCAGGTGGGCAAATCTAAAAGTATAGTGAATGCTGGCCAGACCTGGTTAATAATTCTTATTTAAGCTCATATTCCCTCTAATAGAATTATTTTATTTAAAGTGCTCATTAGCACAGACAATGCGGTCCCTGGCAAATAAAAGGCATTGTGAAGAAGTGCAAATGCAGGAAGACCCTGTCTAGAGTATCAGAAACACATCCACACACACAGAGAAGACAAGACAAGACAGGTGGACTGGTCGCTGACGGATGTGGATTCGAACAGCCGTACAATGTGGCTAGATTTGTGGTCTCAGGCCAGCTGATTACCTCTCTGAGCCTCATCTTCATTTGTAAAATGTGGATAATCCCTACCTTGCAGTGCTGATATGGGGATTAGAAATAATATATGTAAAGTACTAAAATATAGTGGGCAATCAAAACTGGAAGCTATTATTATCATATTATTGGCATTTGTTCCAGGTTTGATGATTGAATAATGGGTAAATTAGCTGACCTCTAAAATCCCTATCAACTCTAAAATTACGATACTAAAAAATGGAATTAAAAGTTCATATATGAAATCCACTTAAAGATATTTTTAACTATTGTAATTGTGATGCAAATCTCTTACGCTTTTCAGAGTAAGTACTGATAATGAGACTCGGAGAATATATATATATATACATATATATACACACGGTGGTGTACCGTGGAAATATTTATGATCAAATTTAGCAGGATAGTGTCTACAGTTTCTGAGATCTCCAGGGGTTGCTGCTGCCAAGGCTGTCATTACTCCTTCACCTAACCTCTCCTTTCTAGAACACTTCTCTAGGCCAGACACTGGGATGCATGTTTTACTGGGGGTAATATTGGCCACGATTATTCTCTCCATCTTCATAAAAGAGAACTGAAGCTTTACTGGGATTAAGGATCTGTCCAAGGTCACACAGCTAGTAGGCACCAGCGACTGGACTTCACCTCTGACACTAAGCCTTCGTCTTTATCCACTCTGCAATATTGCTGCAACTCAGACAAGCAGCCCTAAAAAGCAAAACAGAAGAGATTCGAGGGACTTGCCAGGAAATGTACACACAGGAAAGGAAGAACAAATGTCAGTCACATCTACTGTATTCTTTGTTTGACTGTGTTCTGTTGACTGCAATTTCACCAAGTCTCCTAAACAGAAGATCAGCGTAATATATTAGTGTAAAAAGTGGCTGAATACTGCAATCCCTCCTCTGGGTATGTATCCAAAAGAACTGAAAGCAGGATCTCGGAGATACTTGTACACCCATGTTCATAGACATAAACTGGAGGATTCCACCTACGTGAAAGATCTAAAGCAGTCAAATTCACAGAAACAGAAAGTAGAAAGGTGATTGCCAGGGGCTGGGGAAGGGGGAAATGGGCAGTTGATGTTTAATGGGAACAAGGTTTCAGTCTCACATGATGAACATATGTTCTGGATATCCATGTACAATGATGTGAATATTAATACTACAGAACTATACACCTAAAATAGTAAAGATGATAAATTTTTATGTTTTTAAACCACAATTTAAAAAGAAAGAAAAGTGGGAGATTATATGTTTGTATGTATGTGTGTGTATGTTTTTATATATATTTATGTATATGTGTGTATCCTTAAAAGAGTTAATGGTTTAAAATTTCAAAACTCTAGGGGCACCTGGGTGGCTCAGCCGGGTTAAACATCTGACTTTTGATTTTGGTTCAGGTCATGATCTCAGGGTCGTGAGATCAAGCCCCATGTGGGGCTTGGTGCTCAGCGGGGAGTCCCCTTGAGATTCTCTCCCTCTGCCCCAGCACCCCCCCCCCCCGGCTTGTGTGCACTCTAAAATAAATAAATCTTTAAAAAAATTTCAAAACTCTATAAAATAATTATAAAGATTGATACCTGTAGGGACAATAGCAGCCTCTGAATGTCTGGGGATGACCTCTTGGCCCAAACTCGATCCGCTGCCCTAACAGTGTTCAGCTGTTCTGTTCTAGCTTCTGCATCATCATCTGCTGCCACCGTTAAGCATTTACAAACCATCTGAATTTCATGAAGATACCCTCTCTCAAGGGAAATGAGAAATCTTCCCCTTCCCACCCTAAAGGTGGAAATGCCCCAAGACAATTAAGTTCATTTCACGAATAGCTGTGTTGCTAATGATCAACTCACCTCACCTTAATTTGCAGCTCCAATTTCCCTGTTTTCAAGTGATTTCTTTGAAGAAAGTATAGACTACCTTCCTGGCCTAGGGTGTTGGGAAAGTAAGCGTGTAGCTGTTCCAGGAAGAACCACAGAATCTGCTTTCAAAGTGGTCTTGATCTCTGATCATTTTTGATACAACAGGCAGATAAAGAATTCTGACTCCTTTTTCCTTCTTAGCCAAAATTATTAAGACCATTTATGGTAAAATTTACTTCAGATGAAAGTATTCTCCAGTGACTCTGTTACCCAATTCTTCTAGCATACTGGGAAATGACCCTCAATTTCCTGAGTAATAGCAAATGAGCCTCTTCTGCACAAACTACAAATATTTTTCCATTTTCTAAACATTTGGGTCTCCATGTGATTTATGTGTTCACAAAGAGATTTCTTGTTCTCCAGTCATCCTACATGGTTCCTGCCTTGGTTTATCTTCACTTTCCACAACCCATGGCTGGATTTCTTAGTTACGGTGCTTCTTCCTCCCCCTACCCTCATGCAGGCATTTAGTTGACCGATTATAGAATCACAAGGTTGGTTATAATTCCATTTCTCCATCCGACTTTGAACTTAAGTATTCCAATTACTTCGCTTGATGCTAATAAGTCAGTAGCGTGCTAATGCTTGCCTTGATATTTCTGAAATATACAGGGTGTGATTAGCATGGGACTGCATCATTAGAAAGCAAAATGAAAGCGGGTGAGCAACATCATGGCTCGCATTTAAGCAAAGCTGCCTGGTCAGTGAGCTTACAATGTTACAACAATCCTAGGGATACTATATGCTGTGACTAAACGTATATTGTATTTGGAAAATCCTCTGACACTTCAGAACCTTCTGTCTTTTGCTACTACTAGAAAAGATCCTAGAAGGATAAAACTAAAGAAGGAAGGAAGCAAGGGAGGAAAGAAGAAAAGAAGGAAAAAAGGAAAGAAGGAAAGAAGGAAGGGAGGAAAGGAGGGAGGAAGGGAGGAAGGAAGGAAGGAGAAATCTTTAGTCAATTCTGCTGGATTGCACTGATGTCCCCGGGCCATAAAGCAAGAAAGCTTTACGGTAAGCCTGCTGGAAGAAAAAAAAATACTCATGCACACACACATTATCAAATGAGATGCTAAAAAACTACATTAGCATCAATGGTGTTATTTGAGTCTATTAAAAAAAATTTAACCCCTTTATATCTGTGTGTAACCAGGAATAGTGTAAACTTTTGGAAACTAGCAGGAAAAAAAAAAAGGAAACGCTTTAAACTGGGAATGATTTGCAGCCAAATCAATTGATAAATAAAAGAAAAAAAAGATGGCACAACTGAAATTGATGCCAAAGATTTATAAGGTTGACTAAGTAAACAAAAATGGAATGGATCACCATGGAAATGCATGAATATTGAAATAGGCAAGATTTGAATAGACTAATGATATGCCTCACTTAGACTGACAGGTGTTGATAACAACTCTGACACTCAATCCACACCAACATCCACACTTCTAACATGTTTATTCCTAGAAAACAGGAGCTGATTTAAAGGTTCCTTTGGTAAGAGCTTATAAGAAAAATACATTTTCTAATCTTAAAGGGACTAACTCAATTCTCATCTACTTGAAAAACAAGAAAGGTTTTATCTATTTGCTTTCTGGATATGAGGAACTGCAGTTAGCAGAAGTCATTCTCTTGGGCTCTACTAGTCTTTGTTCCAATAAACCTCTCACAAAACTGAATTTTCAGTCTGGCTTATCTCCCATACTGGGTACTTGAAGTATGACCACCACTCATTAGAAACATAATTAAAAAGACACAACACTAGATCCACCCCCATCCCCCAAGCACATACAGATGAAAACCAATAACCCTTAATCTATTTGTTACCATAGCTACCATAGGATTTTTTTTTTTTAATTTCGGTACAACTCTAGGTATTTCGTTTGGATTGTTGCTTGCAAATGAAAGTTGGAGACCTGTAAATTCCCGTTAACTGTGTAGAAATGGGGAGACTGAGCAGAAGAAAATGTTTTTCTTAATCATGGACAAATATGGTTTATAAGATGCTTGTACAGAAAAGTTATTAAAATTGGTTAAATGCATCAGCCCATAAGCCAGTTTAAATGTCATTAAATTCATACAGAGTTTAAGGACACATATGCTAGTAATTCCCTGATTTATAGCAGGATGATAAATCAAGAGCACTCAGAACAATGCATGGGACAGAGACTATATTCATCAGTGGCACACAGCTCCATACCTGCATAAACACCTAGATGTGACTACTCAAATACATGCGTACCAAGCAGCCCTTAGAGGGCAACGATTTTACCAAGTGCCAGGATGAACAATCTGTAAAATTGTCCCTCACCCCCCTAAGAGTGAAAAAGTTAGCTCTATGCTTCCCCAATATAATTTTTTAAAACATCAGGAATGAAGTGGGCTAATTAAATCTGTCATTCACCCTACACCGAATTAATTCCTTAAATATGCTCTCCCAGGCTGAGCTGGACATAAGACCACAGGCAAGGGGAGGAACTCTGTAGGGACCAGACAGATGACTTTCAAGAGACCGAAATTAGGGTAAATATAACTGTAACCAGGACAGATCTGTCACTGCAGGAGGAGTCCGAATCCCAGCGTAGCTCGGCTGATGAGAGGCTGAAGCCTGCATCAGTGGAGCCTGACTGTCCCTGAGCTGACGAAGTGGAAGTTTCGCGGGCGGCAGCAGCACGGCGTCCTTAACGGTCCGGTCCCTCCAGCGCCGAGGTCTCGCCTAATGCTACACAAATACCTGCGTCCACGATTCGCCCGGGGCTCGCCGCGGCGCAAGCACCGTACGGCAGGAGGAGAGCGTTTGCAGAGCGGCAGGGATGGCAAAGGCGGCGGCTCCTTACCCATCAGCATCCCCAGGGACCCGTGGGAGGACCAGCCAACTGACCCTGTCTGCCGTTGGGTTCCAGAGCCCAGGAACAACAACTGGCTTCTCAGCTGGCGGACCCAGGCGTCCGAGACTCGCGCTTTGCCCCCACCCCTCCGCCGTGACGGCTGGCCCCCGGCAGGCAGCGCGTCCCCGCCTTCCCCAGCTAACGCAGACCCGACCTGCCCCGGGAGCTGCCTGGGACCTGCCCCGGCTCTTGGCTCCGCTCTCCCGGCCCCGGGCGAGCGCGCCCCTCCCTCGGGGCCCCGGGCCGGCGCTGCCCAGCGCCCGCACCCGCGCCGCGACCGCAGAAAAACCTCGCGCTCTCGGCCCGCTCCAGGCCACGGAGACCCGGACGTGAGCCCTCCGCCACCCTGCAGCCCCACCGGGGTCGGGGCGCGCGTCCACACTCCCACATTGCACAGCTCGGGGTCCACACTATCCCACACATAAACAACCCCTCCCCACCCAACACCACATCCTCGTCTCTTCACCATCCCCATGAGCTCTCCTTTCCGCGCCCCCAAACACGCTGGCACCCAAAAGGTGTTAAGGGAAGGGGGGTGACAACCAGGTCTGTGCGGGTTCCCTCCTCATGACTTACAAGCTCCTCTACCTCGAAAGTTACTTGGGATTGAGTGAAGAGACCCAGTCCCCAAATGCGGGGTCTGAGGACAGGAAGGGGCAAAACCCCAACCCGGCTTCCCGCTGCACAGAGGCGCGCGCCTCCCCAAAGGGCAGGGCGCGCGGCCGCCCCCGGGGTCCAGCCCTTCGGTGCCTCCTCCTGGCCCCCAGCCCGGCGCGGGCCCTGGGCCGCTCCGGGGAGGTGGCCTGGAGAGGAACGCGCACTGCTGGGCCCAGCCAGGGGGTGCCGGGGCCGGGGTCACACTCGCCTCCAGCACCCCCAACCACCGCGACATTGGCTCCGGGCAGCCCCAGTGCATACACACCCGGGGGCAGGAAGTTTTTCCCCCCTTTTTCCCCTGGAGCAGCGCAGGCGCAAGGGCTCCTGCAGCCTTGCGAGTCCAGACGCGGGAGGCTCCTACCGCCGCCGCCGCGGCCGCCGCGGGAGCCGAGCCCAGCGTTCGGGTTCTCGGGCCCCGCTCCCAAGCCCGGCCCGGCCCCGCGCAGCCGCCAGGACCCGGGGTCCCCGGCGCCACATCCTTGGCGCCCCAGCCTGGCTCTTACCTCTGGCTGCGCCGCTCCGGCCCCGGCCCGACGCCCAGAGAGCCGGGGGTCGCGGGTGGGCGCAGGAGGGCTGATGGATAGGGGACGGCGCCGGCGGGTAGCGGTAGCTGGGGCCGCTCGGGTCCTGGCCGGGAGAAACGGATCCAGGTCCACCTCCTCGCGTTCCTGCTTTCCGCCTTCTCCCCCTTTTCCTTCTCCTCCTCCTCCGCCGCCGCCTCCCGGCAGCCCAGGGAGGATGCCCGGGAGAGGGAAGTCAGTCCTTCTGCCTGTCAGCCTGTGCGGCTACGCGCGGCGCGGCTCTCACCGAGGCGGCGGCGGCGGCGGCGGCTCCGGCAGCATCGCCCCCGCCCTCTCCCCGCAGCCGCGGCGGCCGCGGGGCTGGGGCTGCTCCGGGCTCGGGCTCCGGGCGGGGGCTGCGCTCAGGCGCGGCGGCCGCCGGGGCTGCGGGCGGGCGCTGCGGAGCCGGGGCCGGGGCTAGAGCTGCAGCTAGATCCGCGGCGGCGGGGACGGCGGCGGCGGCGCGGGGGCTGGCGCGGCCGCGGCGCGGGGACCATGCTCCCTTCTGGCTCGCTCCGCTCCGGGTACCGTCTTCTTTAGCTGCGAGGGAGGCGGGCTTCGGCGCGCAGCCAGGGGCGGGCGGAGCCAATCACGGGCGCCCGAGTGGGCGGGGGTGGAGGGTGGGGAGGCGGGGCGCCCCGGCAGGGCACCCGGCGCTGCTTCCCGGACCCGAGGGATCCCCGGCAGCGGCGCGCCCGGCCCGGGCCGGAGTGCCGGCGGGTATGTCCGTCCGTCCGTCCGCCGCCCCCGTCCTCCTCCCCCTCACCCCGCCTTCCCCGCGGCGGCTCCCGGCTCGCCCGACTCGGCGGCCGCGCCCGGTGGATGCGCGGCGCGTGGCCCCGGCTGCTCCGCCCCGGCCTCCCGGCCCCGCCGGCCCAGGGTTGGGGGACGCGGCCGAGGGAGCTCCCCGGCTGCTCTCAACACCTGAGAAAACTGGCAGGAAAGTTTGAGCACGAAAAGTCCAATCGTCTTTCAGCTTCCGCCCTCCCTAGGACACTCCAGCCACGAAAAGAAGCAGGAATTGTTCAAATCTGAAGAACCGCGACTAGCCCGCCCATCCTGTCCAGCGACCCTCTCGTCTGTCCAGACTCGACTCTCCCCATTGCACGAGGACTTTCCTGTTTACACTGACGCACTCGAATCCACCCGACCTCTCTGTTTAGTCAGCCCCTACTCAGGCCACACCAGCCTTGCATGTCTACATTGACACCCCCCCCACACACACACATACCACCACGGTCTACACTGACTTTCTTAGCCCCTTCACCTCTCTGTCTACACTTGCTGTCCACACAGACCCTAACGTCAACCCTAATAGCAAAGAGTTTGGCTGGAGGCCCGTGGCAGCCCCCAGTGCGGGATTTTCCATTATGCCAGAACATTCCATTTCAGCACCAGTCTTCCCTGGTAACTCTCCAGCTCTGGTTTTTATTCCCTGACCTCTCCTTCCTCCCCTACCTCCCCCTCGTCTGGTTTTGAATTTCAGAGGAAACATAGCCCCTACCCCCAGCCTGAAGGTAAGGCCTTGTGGGTTTCAACCTCCTCCCCTCACCCCCGCACCCTCCGCTCCCCCTGACGGAGCTGCAGAGGCCTGAGGCCTGGGTAGCAATTGGGGAGGGGGTGTGGTAAAGTAGGGAGCGGCTGGCTCTTTGGCTGGAACTGGGAGGAGCGGGCCTGGAGCGGGCTCTGCCGGGCCCACCCTCATCCTCTGGGGGCGCCGGGCAGCGGGAGCCCTCGGTCCGCAAATCCCCTGCGCTCGCTTCACTCCTGTGATGTCTGAATCCAGGCCTCTGCTCTCCTTGGCTGTAAACTCAGTGCAGGGATTGGTGTCTTCTTTAATATCTTGTAGGAAGCAGAGTACAGTGTGGCGGCTGATAAATAATAAATAATAATAATCTACTGAGGGTAGCAGGAGGACTGTCAGTGACAGGGAATGAGGACACCAGGGAAATGGCACATTGGTGTAAGAGTAACTGTATTTCCTGGAAAAAGAAAAAAATGGAATAAAGTTTTGGTGTGTGAAGCCTGGGGACAGGGGAGGGGACAGGGCAAAGCACCGCGGGGAGGACTCCACCCTAGATGAGGGGGTCAGCTGGGAAAAGTGGTGTGTCTTTTAGGGAGAGTGACAGAGGGGTGTAGTGGGGGAGTCGGGGAAGGAGAGCTCCCCAAGGGTCCTCAACAAACCTGAAGGAGAAGATGTGGCTTGAATGCTAAGTTGTTAAAATGGTGTATAAACAGTGATTGAAGAGTGCTGTGGATAGGAAAATGGAGAAAAGGAGATTACTTGGGATTTTTTAAAAGGTAGGTAACAGGTAACAACAGGTAACACCTCAAGCAACGCAAGGCAAAGACAAAGAGAGTAAAGGCGCAAGGTGAGTCCGTGTTCATTCCTGTTGTAGGAAGCCACCCTCTGAAATGATCCGCATGGACCTCCCACGTGTGAACATGTAGGAATCCACTGGGCTATGTTCTGCAGCAGCGCTGTACCCGACAGTGTAGCTGTGGGCATCATGGAAGTGTAGCTAAGGTTTGCACAGTCTAGGATCGGTTAAGTTCTGGCAATTTGAGGCACTCATAATGTCTTAGAGATCACTTTGAGTGATCCTCAAATGAAAGAAGGAAAAACACACTCCACGAATCCTTCCTCAGTGGCACCTCTAGGTGAAGGTATGAGGATTCTCCCGGTTTCCCTGCTGGCCTTATCAGAGGAGAGAAGCCTTGTTGTATCCCCATCTACACAGAAGAAGACCACCTTTGGTCTCTGTGTGAGGGTGCCAGTCCCAGAGTGTTGCGGTACCATCAGGGTTCAAACTAGATAGCAGCTCGCTGTGGGGGGCCGGCTTGGCTTGTCAGTAGAATGGGAAAAGCTGTGCGAATTAGAATCACAGAGGGCTTGTCTACCCTCCCTCCAGCCCACCCTTCTTTCATCCCCAGAGCCTGAATGCAAATAAGGATTTCCACAGTCTGAAGCCCAGATCTTCCTCTGCAGTGGGGCTTGGCCCTGCTGGGAGCTGTTGGGAGTTGGACATAGCTGCCTATGAAGGATCTGCTCTGGCCTAGACATGAGCTCCATTTCATCTGGAGCACTGTTGTTCGTGTCATCTGCCCCAGTTCCCCCAGGTCTTGGCGACATACGCTGGATCTGCTTTGTGTTGTGTAAGGGAACTCCTCTCTTTTCTCCACAGATCTTGCTGGTGTTTGCGATCTGTTCTGGGTTATGCCCTGCCCTGCGGCATATGGAATATGTTCCATGGTTGGCAAGGATCTCTCGCGTGGTAAGTGGGATTTGTTGGATGTTGCACATGGGAACTTCTGTCCTGGTCCCAAATTTCTCCATGAAGCACAGGATCTGCCCTGTGGAATGTGCTTTAAAAGGCAGCCCTCTCTGTCCTGACAGAGATGCCCCAAGCTAAGCTCTGGGATCAGGACGAATGTGAAGGAGTGGACTGGCGGTGCACAGGGAAGTAGACTGGAATGTTCTAGAGCATTCATTCCCCTGTTACTTGTGCAATCAGACTGGGGCTTTGTACTCGAAAAGCCACTACTGTGCCCTAGAGAGGCACCAGAGGAATCCACACCAGCATTGCCTGGAGTGCCCGCTGTGGCTGAGATGGACCTCTCTCCTTATTTACATTTATAATGATAGCCACAGCAACACGTTCGTTTACTCAGTGGCTACTACATCGAAAGCATTGCGCCAAGTATTCTACCCATGAAATCTTGTTAGTCATCACAACAACCTGTGGAATTAGTGTGACCAGTCCCAAAAGTCGGGTCACAGGAGAGGGTAGGTGATCTCCTGAAATCACATATCCAGGAAATGGCCAAGCTGGAATTGGAGGCTGGTTGGCTCCTCAACACACGAATGCAATTTCTTTTGTCATTAGCCTGGTGATTTTCCCTTCAAATAGACACAGTGGATGCTGATTTTGCCTTTATCAGCAGCTGGTCCTGGACCCAGAACTGGAAATCAGTCTTGGGATACAGGGAACTGATGTCAAAGAGGGCAAAACATCTCTTTGATTACTGACTGCGCAGGTCACTTAAAAGAGTGGACGCCTCATCAGAAACACTCAGGTCTGAGAGGACATCTGTTTCTAGGAGTGTAGTGGGTGTAAACAGAATAGGAGCCAGCCTCTCTGCTGGTTGGGGTTTTGTATTTGCTGTTTTGTTTTTCTAACATGATTCTCCACTAAAACCCCCATTTAACATCAAAAGCATTAAAAAAAAATCCTAGGCAAGTCATCAGCCCAGTGGTTAATCAATCCATAAAAATATATCTAGCACCTACTGTGTGTCCAGCATTTCAACCCCATGGTGTTGATTAAAGCGGGAAGCAAGAAGTCACAGCTGCTGAATTTTCACTGTAGCCACCCTGCCCTTTGATGCATCACAAAGGCACATGCTCATCATTCAGTCAGCCATTTGCTGAGGACCTCCTGCCGCTGGGTGCAGCTCTGTGCTGGGTGCTCCAGAATACAGGGAAGGTATAAGGTAGTTTGTTTCACAAAAGGGTTCAAGGCAGCCAAACAATAATACTTGGTTCTGGTTCTTGATAGAGGTTAAAGGTAACAGTGGTTGTTACCAAGAAACATAACTTAGCACTTAGTTGGGGGGGAAAGACTCTAAGTGTTGTAGGGTCCAGGGGATGATTTGGAAGAACTGGGCTGGTCAGGATGGCTTCCTGGAGGAGGCCAGTTTCAGATTGGACCTGAGGAGTGAGGAGGTTTTCATGGGAGGCTGAGGAGCCCAGACTAGCCAGAGCAGAAGGCAGGGGCCAGGAGGGCAGAGGACGTAGGATCCCCAGACTGGGGGACTCATGGTATGATAGCTTCTGAAACATAACTCGTTGTTAGTAATCATTTCCTTTGGGTGGAAGTGAAAGTGTGTTTTCCTTCTCTGCCCAAATCAATGGATGATTAGAGTCTAAGATTCAGAATAAAACCAGTGGTATCTCTCTTTCTCTCTCTTTTTTCATTGTCAATGGCAGGAATTCAGCACCTTTTTTTAGTACCACTTTTTTTGCAGGTGGCAGAAGTACTAATTAGACAGAGCCACTCACAATTTTCCTGGGTGGTTCTGACTCCCAAACTGACAGAAAACACTGTTTGGGCGTTTTAGAGAGAGCACATTCTACTCTTCCCATTGATAAAGTGATTCTTCAAACACGGTGGTCAAAGAAATGGATTTAATAGTTGCTCCATACATATGTATTGGGTGGTGAATTGTTCACTTTACTTTTTCCATATTTAAGAGGGGGCCAACGTTTCCCCCGTGAGAGAGTACAAAAAGAAAACCTAAATGATTGGTAGGATAGGTTGTAAGGAGCATTTATTTTGTTTGAGTGTTAGAGACTTCTTTCACTCACTGAAGCAGGTTCACTAAAGGGAAAATTCAGGAGACTTTTGAGCGAAGGTAGAATCCTGATAGTTCTTTGCGTACACATATTTTTGAGCTGTTTTTGAGAATAAAGAGGTAAAGGGCCTGCCTGCTCCCTGTTTGACTACAGAATCCGCTGGTGCCACTGTCTTTTATCTCCCTCTGAGTTTTCAGTAGAACTTAGGACCAGGACCATGTCATTAGTGTGGTCACTTTGAAGCTCTGAATTGGGCCAGAGGCAGGACATTGACCATCCAGGGCAGGTGACTGCCCTGCTTTGACTGTCTCCAGGATGGAGACCCTCATGCTCTCTGCCCTCTGCCAGGACTCAGGCTGCCCGAGAGGGTGTCACGGTCCACATGGGCTGTGGGGGGAGCACAGCTGGAGGCAGAGGAACCACAGTGCTAAGCCTTTGGCAGCAAAACCCATTTTCATCAGCTAATTAATGAACATGGTCAGATCCAGAGCTTTGTCTGAGGAGTTGCCGTTTATCTCCATATCCCCAAAGCTGAGGCTACCTGTCATGTTCGCAAGCAAAAGGCAGCCCTTTCTCCAGGGGACAAATTCACTATTCTCCCCAAAGACAGAGGTGTCGGGAATGAAGCTCCACACGCTCTTGGCATCTGAGATATTTGAAGTACCTAATGGTTTCAGCTACTTTGGGATATGTGACTGCGTGTTTCATCTTTGTGCTTATCCCTACTAGAATTTGTGAAGCTGCATACTCTTCCTGTGAAGTGGGTCTGGGAGGAGGAATTTGTGAGGTCATGCCCAGTGGAAACATGATTGTCAACACATTGGTCCCAGAGGCTCTGTCCTCAGGGAACCAGAGGCAACAGGGCCTGAACTCAGGGTACCTATTGAATATTTACTAAGGGCCTTAAATATAGCCCAAAGTCTGTGATAAAAATCACCATCTGGTCCAGGTGCATCTTGCTGTAAGAAAATATGATATTTGAAAATTCAAAATGATATAACAGAAGAACTTGCCAGTTTGCATTACAAAAAGGATGCATGGACTTCCCTAAGTGAAGCTTTTCCCTTTGATATTTAATGTGTGGCTGATTTATTAGAAATTCCGTTCATATCCAACTGGTCAGAAACACATTCATTTATTTTTATTTATTTAAGACTTGTCATCTGCTTACTTTCAAGAGGTCTTGAGCAACTTACAGGTTAAAACATGGGGCAAAAGGAGACATTTAGGAAGGAAATAGAACAGACAGAACCCAAAGGGAGGAGGTGGGGTTAGAGGCATCAAGCATACAAGATGAATGGGTTCTACAGTTAGGCTCTCTAAGGGAAAAAAGGGCACATGAGTTAGGTTACCTGATTGTATAAAGGAAGGCACATTTGTATTAGGTAATAAAAGATGTTTTGAATAGAAACTACTTAAAAATCAGAGACTGTTATAAATTGAAGAATGTAGTATTGTTGAGATAAAAGGTTTCTCCTCTAGACTTTGGAGACAAACGTGGAAAAGTATAACACTACAGGCCTGTTATGTTAACATTTTTCACTACTTCTAAACCTTTGAAAAATATTTACCCGACGATTTCATTAAAAAAACATTTCAATCCTTTATAGATTTACTTATTGCCAATTCAGGAAAAGGGCTGCCAATCAGACATGTTTTCTTTAGGTGGCTGTGAATTTTCCTAGAAAGCAAAAGTATCTTCTGGCTAACGTCTAAACCCTTGATAATGTCAATGTAGCTTTAGGTCAATTTCAAAATTAGCCAGAGAGTTCTGGCTAATGTAAAATTTCACTAAAAACAGCTAGAACTTAAACATTAGAAGAAGTGGGTTAGGGAAACCTAGGAGGGCTTGGAGAGAGTCAGAACAATATCTGGGACCTGACATATTTTCATACCAGTCTGCAGACGAATCCTATTAAACTGAACTTAGGGTTTTAAAAGGGTTGCAGATATGACCTCACCCTGATAATCAAGGCTCTTTTTCCTGGGAATCAAGAGCGACATATGGTTGTAGATGTGTATGTGTTCAAAAGCAACAGAAATGTTAGTTGGGGCGACAGTCTATAAAATAATGACATACTACTGATGAACATATCAACAATATCTGGTATTAGCTTAGCACTCACTGTGTGCCAGACACTGTTCTAAGCCATTAACTTTCCTTTTAAAATTGTTTTTTATATTCCTAACAACAAAGGATGTAAAAATTGGTGAATCCCGAGTCTAAAAATTTTAATGCAGACGCATAGAGAGAGGGGCAGGTGCTCTGTCCTCGGTGTGGAATCTGACACAACCTATGGCTAGATGGCAGATAGAGCTGGCTCATTCTGGACACACATCTCAAAACCAGAATCGAAGTTGGATGTTGTGTGGTGCCTTTTTGTGACCTAATCTTATACCCTGGTAAGCTCTGGACATCCCCAGCTGATGGTTGTACCTCTCATGCCAGTGAAGTCTGACCTAAAGGAGACCAGAAGCTCAATTAGAATGAGAGAGAGAAGCCCAAGTGTATTAGTTGGCTATGGAAATACAAATTTCCCCCAAACCGAGCAGCTTAAACAACATCCATTATCTTGCCCAGTGTCTGCGGGTCAGGAATCCAGGAGCTGTATAACTGGGTGGTTCTGGCTCAGGATTTCTCATGCGGCTACAGGAAGACATCATCTGGGGCTGCAGTTATCTCAAGGCTCTGCTAAGGCTGGAGGATTTGCTTCCAAGTTCACTTGCATGGCTGTTGGCTGGGGGCCTCAGCTCCTGGCCATGTGGATCTCTTTATAGGGACGCCTCAAGACATGGCAGCCAGTTTCTCCTTGAATGGCAAGTGATGTGTGTGTGAGAGAGAGTGAGAGCGAGAGAGAGCAAGAGAGAGCACAAGGCAGAAACTGCAATGTCTTTTTTTTTTTTTCTCGGATCAACAATCTAGACCAACAGAAGTTTAATGTGAGAAGGGACCAAGGCTGTGAATACTAGGAGGTAGGATCACTGGGAGACATCTTGGAGGCTGACTACCACAGCAGTCATCTCAGCTTCCGTGGTTTGCAGAGAGGGGACGAGTGGGCACAGTAGGATGTATTTTACTGGATTTCAGGAATTCAGGCTTCTGAAGGTCCCCACAAAGTCAGAGGATATGACATGAGACCCTAAAAGGGAACATGGCTCAAGAACTCTTATTGATAGAATTCTTAATGTATAATTGCCAGTGTTCTTGAAGAAAAATGGTAAGGTGAGAGGTGTTGATGAAAGCAGAGTGGCTATTGGAAAGCTCACCTTGCTGGCAAAGGAGGGGGGGGGGGCTCAGTGTAGTAGAGTCATACAGACCTAATTAAATCTAATTACTGAGGACAGCAAAATTGTATGGATAACAAAAAAAGCTTTTCTTTTCTTTTTTTTTTAAGATTTTATTTATTTGACAGAGAGACAGTGAGAGAGGGAACACAAGCAGGGGGAGTGGGAGAGGGAGAAGCAGGCTTCCCGCGGAGCAGGGAGCCCGATGTGGGGCTCGATCCCAGGACCCTGGGGCCATGACCTGAGCCGTAGGCAGATGCTCAACGACTAAGCCACCCAGGTGCCCCCCAAAAAGCTTTTCTTATTTGACATGAGCAGAAAATCAAGAAAGGACCTGACTGGTGATGGTGGGAAGTTGTCTAATACTAAAAATTTCTGTAAAGCAAACTCTTACTGAATCTATGTACCAGGCAAAGTGCCAGGTGCTGAGGATACAAAGATAATTAAGAAAAGGTTGCTGCCTTCAAGGATCTCCCAGTCTAACAGGAAGACACACACACATATAAACAAGTGCCATTCAGCAGGATCAGTACCATAATGAGATTCAGTGCAGGTAGAGCAGGGACATTAGAAGAGATACTGCCAGTGCTACTCGGGGGCAGGCGGGTCAGGGAAGGCTGTACAGAAGAGATTACACTTGAGCTGAGTCCTGAAGGATGAGCAGGATTTTGCCAAATGAACAATAGGAGGAAGGGCAGGAGAAAAAGAATTGCCAAGCACAGAGGTGTGGGAGCAGAGCAGGCTGAGGAAGCTGCTGGTGCTTCATAAAATTAGAGAAGGGTGGAGAGTGCAGATGGGGTTAGAGAGGCTCTACACTGTGGGTGCACAGGGCAGTGTTGCTCTAAGTGGGGTCCTACATCAGGATCAGTTGGGAGGCTTGTGAAAATGCAGACACCCCCCCCCCCCCCGCCCTCCCGCCCCAGGCCAATCCTATGTCCACACCAGCAGATTGTTGACCTTACCCATTTTCTCTTCTTCCTGGGCTAGACTACATTTCCCAGCTTCATATGCAGTCAGACTATATTTCCCAGCCTCCTTTGCAGTTGGACTACATTTCCCAGCCTCCTTTGCATTTAGACTCTATTTCTCAGTCTTTACAGTTAAGGGCACTTATGTCAATGGAATATGAATGGAAGTAACATGTGCCATTTCCAGACCTGACCCATTAAGATATACCCTGAATATTCTCCATTACCTTGTCCTTTTCTCCATGTTGATGCGGGTGAGCACAGAGACCTTGGAAGCCACGTGTTGAGGATGGCAGGTCAACAACATTGAGGAAGCCCTGAGTCTCTGCATTATTGTTTAGAGAGGGCCACCCACTGATCTGAAACACCAATATTTGAGTTTCGAGAGAATAAGAAACAAAAGTCTATCATTTCTGAGCAGTTGTAAATTTGGGGGTTTGTTTTTGTAGCTAGTGTTACCCTTACTAATACAGCAATTGACTCGGCTTCTGAGAGAGGAATTCTTTGGAGAATCTGCCCTTTTAACAAGTACCCCAGAGAAGTTTGAGAGTCACTGCTGTAGGGCAAAGAGGAACCTACCACTCATGAGTGGCAGACCAAGTAACATGATGTTATTTGCATTTTAGAATGGCAGTGAGAAAGCAGAATTTTACCTCCTCCTTCTTTGCCAAGGCGAGCAATCTACTGACGAAAAAGAAAAAGAAAACTGTGGTAAGAGAAAATTGAAGTTCAAGATGAGTAAAGAGATTATAACAAGCACCAACCTGCTGTAAATGAGCTCAAGTCTCTTGGCCAGGACAAATTACACTCCAGGGAGTAGAGAACTCACCACTGACGCTGTAGAGTCTCTGCTGATAATCTTTAAGAAACATGGAGACTGGGAGAGAAAATGGAACACTTGAGATAGGAAAATGTAGCTTTTCTTAATGGGGAGGGAGGATGATTCTACAAATTCCAAAAGTGGGGCTATCCTATCCACCTCTTTCAGTTGATTACTTAAAGTTGATTTGTGAGCATGTGAAAAATGGGGAATTCTCTAGAAGCCCATGTGGCTTCTTTAAGAGCAAGTCACAACAAGGTAACTATATTCCCAGTTTTGTGATAGGTTTGCTAGATTATCACGTCAGGGAATTGTGTTAGTTATGGTAGAAGCAAAGCATACCTCAGCTCAGTATTTGTCAAGGAATCTCATGAGAAATCTGTGCACAAGACAAAGTAATTGTAACTTCAGCCTGGTGTGTGTAGTAGGTGAATTTAAAATTGTATTATGGCCATACCCGAAGATGCTGATCTATGTCAGTGCAAAAGTAAATTTCTAGTGAAAGGCCGCAGTCGTGGTTCCATCTGATATTTTTACTAGTGGTGCAGACATAGATAACTTAGTGAATACTTAACCAATCTTTAGATGACATGTAGGGAATATATTTGGCCCAACAAGGCCCAAAAATGGGCTTGAGTACCAAGATAGGAGATGAACCAGACCAGTGGTAGGATTGAGCATGTGGGTTCAAACAGTCCCCTGCAGAAGTTCGGGGCTAATAGATGCAGTAACTGCAGTTTGAGAGAAAGATACAGGAACGTGGCACCAAGCAGCACAGCCCAGAATGGACTCAGAGTTTAGCCATGAGGCCTGTGGGCTTAGCTGAGACCTGTCTGTGGTTATCTGAAGGGTGTCAGGAGCAGAGAGGCCCAGGCAGATTTCATAGGGGTCTGATGCACAGATTTCAGGTCCGTGTGAGAATGAACTCCCTACAGCCATCTCAGAGCGGCCCCAAGGGATGGGCTGCTTGGGAGGTAGGAGCGCCTGTCGATGGACATGACCGAGTGGAGAGAGAAAGTCCCTCAGTGGGACATCATGGGAGGGATGAAAGGTGTTTCGCCACAGAAAAATCATGAAGTCCCTCCACATATTAATAACTACTATTACCAGCTGTCATTTTTTGAGAACTTAAAATGTGCCAGGCCCAGTGCTAAGTGGGCTCAAAAGCCCTGTGTTAGGTCCCTTTTGCTGCCATAACAAATTACTACAAAATTAGAGGCTTAAAACAATACAAATGTATTATCTCTCAGTTCTGGAGGTCAGAAGTCCAGAATCAAGTTGTCTGTTGGGCTGCATTCCTTCTGGAGGCTCGAGGGGAGGATCCTTTTTCTTGCCTTTGTTGGCTTCAGGAGCCCATCTGGCTTGCTCGGCTTTTGGCCCCTTCCTGCATCTTTAAAGTTAGTGTAGAATCTGCAAATCTCTGTCTACCCTTCTGTCTATCTTTCTCTCTGCTTCTGGTAACGTATCTCTTCTGATCTTGATCCTCTTACCTCCCTCTCTGAAGGACTCTTGTGGTTACATTATATTGGGCTCACCCAGATAATCTAAATTCAACTCCCCATCTCCCGGTCCTTAGCTTAATCACATCTGTAGAGTTCCTTTTGCCATGTAAGCTACCATATTCATGGGTTTGGGGGAATGGGACAATGACATCTTGTGTGTGTGGGTTATTATTCTGTCGACTACAAGCCCTTTGTATATGGTCTCATTTAATTTGTTCCCTCACTCTCTTGATGGTTTGGGCATTATTTCCACTTAACAGATGGAGAATCAGAACTGCGGGAAGGTTGAGTGATACACCGTGCCAGGGTAAAACAGGGCGGCGGAGATTCGAACTAGGGGCTGACTCTAGAAGCTGGGATTTTAACCACTCTGATGCTGTACTGTACGTAGTATTATTCTTAGAGCCCATAATTCTCAACACTAATAATCACTTTTTTTTAATGGTGTTAATTTAGTGGTGACATTATTGCAGCTTGTTTTTCCAAAATGTCACAGAAGTCAGACATTTCCAGCTAGTATGAAATGTAACTAGCCTCCCTTGCTTTCCCTTCAGCATCCCCCGCTCACAGCAATTCCCCCTCCTGGATTTTGTCACCTTGGGCTTTCTCAGCTACAGGAGTTTGGAACAGTGTTATTTTCTGAATTCAGATCTGACAATCTTTGTCGACTAAAGGTTACACAGCTGCAAAAGTTTGTTTTTAACCCAAAGTAACAGCGTTGTCAGGGAGAGTGTAAAGAGATTCCCCAAAACGCAGGTTAGAAACCTCGTGATTCAGCAAGGCATCAGGAGCACCTCTGCGACGGAGGCATTTAGGTCCCAGGACAGGTGCAAACGCGGCCGCGTCTGGCTGAAACCTGCTGCCCCCGAAACTGGCGCTCAGGCCCTGCAGAGGTGAGCACTGGAGGCATCTGCACAGGCCTTCTGTGCTGGGATGTTTCGTCCAGCATCTGAATATCCACAGCCTTGTCTCCCACGGCAAAACTGAGAGAGAGACAAGCCAGTGCCCTGTTTACAGATGAGACCCTGAGGCTCAGAGCCTGACCAACCCATGGCAGAGACTGGGCCCAAAGTCGAGGGCCCTGGGTTCTCGTCCCGGCTCTGTGACTAGCTGCTGCTCTGGGACAATGAGTGTGACAATGAGCCTGTGATGTCTTTCTCTGGTCATCCTTCTCATATGCTCCCTGTTGACCATCAGGAACTCCACTTGTAGCCCAGTTCTCACTGTGCCCAGCTGGGCCGGCCTGGACCCTGGGTGGGAACTGAGCCCAGCCTCGTTGGAGAGAGGCCTTGGGCACCTGTTGGGGAGGGCGTCCCCGATGACACCTGGAATTGTTTTCCAGCAAGAGAGTCCACTGGGTGCAGGAAAGGCTTGGCTGGGGGCAGAGGCCGTGAACTGACTGGGATGCTGAGCAGGGGCTGGATGGCTGCAGAGGGGGTAAGGGCCTCCAGTCGGTGGAGTTCAGCTCCAGTTCAACTGCTGGGATCCAGCTGGCCCTCCGGGCAGGTTGTTTCTAGATCGTCCACGTGGCAGTGCCATGGCAACTTTCATCAAGTTTATGCTATAAGGGTGGTATTGATTGGGCACCTTAGAGTCTAGAAGGAAAGGTTTTGGACAACTTGTTTATACACTGGGCTGGAAAGGCAGAAACTGTTCTTACTAAATACCTATTTTGTGCCTGGCACTGGCTGGGGTTTTCACTGACCCTGGATCCAAGGAGGAATACAACACAGTTCCTGCCCTCATAGAGGTCCAGTCCACATGCCTGTGGGTGCTAGGCTTTACCAGACAACATAAGGAATAAACAAGGTGGTAATTAATGAAGATAAAAGGAAGTAGCAGGAATAGTAACCCAAGGACTAAACAGAGTGGTAATTAACAAAGATAAAAGGAATTAGCAGGAGTGGCAAGTGAAGAAGTGCTGCGTTTGGGAGTACCCAGGACCCTGTTTTTCTGCCAGAACTCTGGCCTTAGGACAAGAAAGTGCTGCTTTTAGAACATTTCCCAATAGGAGGCTTGATTTCTTAAAAGTAACATTCTGCTGCTCACTTGTGTTCTTTGTTTAGCTTGTGGCCACTAGGACTCTTGGATCTTCTTTTCTCCGTCTTGCCTTTTGTATAGTTGCCATCTTTCCCCAGAATGTTCCCTTCTCAACACTCAACATTCCTCTGACAAAAGAGTGGAAACAGGAAATAATTTTTTAAATGTCCAATTGCTTTTTTCCCCCAAAACAGCTTCATTGAGTTATAATTTATAGACCATAACATTTACCCATTTTAAGTGTGCAATTCAATCAATTTTGGTAAATTTACAGAGATGTGCAACCATCAACCACAAGCAATTTTAGAACATTTCCATCACCAGAGGGAATAATTTAAGGGTACAATGCAAGAAATATGGGTTTATTCAACCTGCTTGAACATGCATTTCTGAAATTATTGTACTTAAAATCTGTCAGCAAATTTTGAGTTACTTCATGGTGTACTTTTGCAAAAAAAGGAAAATGAACTGGAAAGAAGAATCCTGTGCCTGAAATCTTAAGAAACTATTATCCACTTTGTAGATCACCTCATTAATAAACAGATTATTACAAAAGTAATTATTTTAGAGATGGCAACTGCCATTAGCTAATACTATGTTGTTGTCTACTGGGACTTATAAAAAATCTTTTTAATTTGCTCTTCAAAAATCACTTTCTTCAAAAATCATTTATACCCACAAAGCCACTTCAGTCAAGGAAATAAATCTAGGTATGGGCAAACCTTAGTTACCATGGCAAAAACAGCTTTATCTTTTTACCTTTTTAATTTGTTTCCAGTGAGATTTTCTTTTCTCTCCAGAAATCCCTATTTTGTGGGAGGACTTGTCTGGTGAATCCCATCGTTCTGCAAAAGTGTCCACCCCTCTGGTGTGAAAAGCACCCTTCAGTCATCCAATCCTTTAGGGGTGAAGAGTACACTGAATATTGAATGCTTGGATGGTTCCATCTAAATACCCATTTTTGCAAGCCCAATAGTTAGAAAGTTCAGAATCGGTCACTGGCCCCTCCATTAGGCATGCCTTTCCTTTCATGGGCTGATCCCTCTGATAGAGCTTATAGGATAGGGTAAACCCCTTTTCTTCTACTCTTACATTCTGTCCTTGTTATGCTGTAGACCCATCAAATATAGAGAATTGTTTATTCCCAAGCAGAAGAGAAATCCTTCTTCCAATAAAGGTATAGGAAAAGCATGATCTTAGGTTGGAAGCTCTTAAAATGCTCTCAAGTTCTATTTGTGAGAGTATATTGGGGGTTAAATATTATACTGCTGTCTGCTTTTTGTTAGAAAGAGACAAAGTCCCAGAAACAAAATTGCATCAGAGGCTAACTTAGTATTTATTTGTAAGTTTAAAAAGTGAAGTCATTACACATTCAGAGAAGTACACAATATGGAGGATGCCTCCTGATACATTTTTACCTAGTGAACATACTCTGATCAAGATAGAGAACACTGCACACACTCCTAAAGTCTCCTGTGTGCCCTGCCCACCATTATCTCCATAGAGTAGTCAACATCTGTGTTCTATCGAAAATAGATTCGTGTTGCCATATAAATGGAATGACACAGTTCAGGAGATGCCCCACCCCCCACCCTCTTATCCATGGTTTTGCTTTCTGAGGCTTTGCTTTCTGTGGTTTCAGTTGCCCATGCTCACCTGGGGTCTGGAAGCAGATAATCCCTCTGACATAGTCTTAGAAGGTCAATAATAGCTGAATGCTGCATCACAATGCTGGCATCCCACCTCACTTCATCTTATTATGTATCATTTTATTATATCAATCATCACAAGAAGAAGGGTGAGTACAATACAATAAGCTATTTTGTATTGTGTGTGTGTATGTGTGTGTGTGTGTGAGAGAGAGACCACATTCACATAACTTCATTATGTATGTATAGGAAAAGAAACATACTATATGTAGGTTTGGTACTATCCATGGTTTCAGGCATCCACTGGGGGTCTTGGAACATATCCCCTGCAGATAAAGGGGAACTACTGTATGTATCTTTTTGTATCTAACTTTTTTCACTCAACATTAGTGTCTGTGAAATTCATCCATGTTGTTGCCTGTTCAGTTTTTACACTGTTGTATATAATATTCCATTGTAACCACGATATAGTTAGCCTTTCTACTATTGAGGGACATTTGGGTAGTTTCTAGTTTTTATCTACTAGGGAAAGTGTCCCTGTGAACATGTTTCACACATCTTTCCATGCATCTAGGTAGGCATATCTATTAAAGTAGAATTGCTAGGTCATGGGAATGCAATGTTTGGTTTTAGTAAATAGGATAATTAAGACTTTCTAATTCTTCTAGAGTCAATACTTTCAGGTTATGATTTTTTAAAACAGAATTTGTCCATTTCATCTAAATTATAAAATTTATTGGCACAAAGTTATTCATAACATCTTCTCATTGTCTCTTTGATATTTGTATGAATTTCTAGTGATGACACCTTTTCTCATTAGTGGTATTAATAATGTGTTCCTTTTTTTCCTTGATCAATCTTTCTAGGGATTTGTAAATTTTATTAGTCTTTTCAAAGACTCTGTTTTGGGCTTAGTTGGTTTTTCTCTATTCTATATTTTTTCTATTTCATCTATTGCTTATATCTTTATTATTTCTTTCCTTCTAGTTTATTTGCCTTAAATTTGGTGTTCTTTTCTAACTCCTTGAGGTAGTCATTAGATCACTGATTTTCTGCTATTCTTTTTTTTTCTAAAATATACATTTAAGGATATGAATTGTTCCCTTAAGCCTAGTTGAAGTGCTGTGCTACAAATTTTTGACATGTTGCTTCATCATTATTATCCAGTTCAGAGTATTTTCTAATTTGCATGGAAATTTCTAATTTCTGATTTAGTTGTTGAATCATAGGTTATTTAGAAGTGTTATTTAGTAATTTCCAAACATTTGAGGATTTTTAAAGTGTTTCATATTTAGGATTTTTTTTCACACTTGATTAAAAGGACATACTCTTTAAATTTCAACCCTTTGCAATTTATTGAAATCTGCATTATGATTCGGAATATGGTCTATTTTGTTAAATATCCCATGCACACTTGAAAATAATGTCATCCTGTTTTTGTTGGGTTCAGTGTTCTACCTATGCTGGCGAGGTCAAATTTGTTTCTCATGTTGTTGAAGTCCCCTTTATCTTTACTGATTCATTGTCTGATTAGTCTATCAGTTGCTGAAAATGGATTTGAAATCTTCAACTATGCTATTGGATTTACTTGTTTTTCCTTTTAGTTCTGTTTGGGCTCTGCATGTTTTAAGTTTTGTTTTTAGATGCATACACATTTCAGATTATTAAATCTTGCGGCTGAATCAAATTTTTGTTATTGTGAAATGTTCCACTTTATCTCTGGAAATACTTCTTGCCTTAAAGTCTTGCTTTGTCTGATAACAATATAGATAAGCCAGCTTTCTTTTGGTTAGTCTTTCTGTGGCATATTGACTTTCAACATTTATGTGTCCATCTGATGTAAGCAGCATATAGTTGGGTCTTGCTGTTTTGTGTTGTTTTTACCAGTCTGATAGTCTTTTAATTTTAATTGGATAATTGATCCCACTTACATTTATCAAATTCCTGATTTTTTGGTGTTAATTCTATCACCTTACTTGTTTTAAATTTGCTCGATCTGGTTTTTGTTCTTCTTTTATTTCCACTGCCTTCTTTTAATAAAGTGCTTTTCATTATTCTAATTCCTTCTTCTACTAGTGTGTTAGTTATAAATTCTATTATTATTTATTTAGTGTTACCCTAGGGCAGGGGTTGGCATACTTTTTCTGTGGAGAGACAGACAGTAAATATTTTAGGTGTAGAGGGACACTGACTCCCTCTTCCCCCTCTCTCATCTCCCTCCTCCTCCTTCAACTATTCTCTAAAAATGCAAAACCATTCTTAGCTCCCAAGCTGTATAAAATAGGCTGTGGGCTGGATTTGGATGTGGGTGATAGTTTGCCAAACTCTGCTAAAGATATACCATATGCCTTCACAGAATCTATTCTTCAATTAATAATTTTACTACTTCCTAGACAATACATGGACCTTACAACAACTTAATTCCATTTACCCAGTTCCATTCTTCATTTTATGCTATTTTGGTCATGTATTTTACTTCTCTATGTATTTGAAATCCCACAAGACATTATCTACTGTTTTAAAGAGTTAATACTCATTTTGATTTGCTCTTCTATTTACCATTTCTGGTGCTATCTATTGCTTTCTGCATTACTATTCTCCCAAGTAGGATCATGTTATCAGAATAACTTCCTTTAGTATGTCTTTTAATATGTGTCTGTTGATAATACATTTTCTAATTTTTTATTTGCTTGAAATTTTTTTCATATTCGTTTTTAAGGGTATTTCCAGTGGATGTAGAATTCTAGACTGACAGACCCTCAGCCTTTTAGCTCTGTCATTCTATAGGCTTCCAGCTTCTATTGTTTGTGTAGAGTAGGTCTTTTTATTGCACCTTTTGAATTTTTTTCCTCCTCTGGCTATCTTAAGATTTTTCTTTTTATCTTTATTTTTTTGAAGCTTTAGCATAATGTGCCTTTGTGTACTTTTCTTTGATTTTATATGTTTGAGTTTGTTGGTGCTACTTGAATGTATATTCTTGCTTTTTATCTCTTCGAATACTGATTCTGGTCCGTTTCCTCTCTTCTGGGATTCAAATTCCACATATGTTGGTTCTTTTCACTGTGTCTCTTACGCTCTTTTCCCTGTTTCTTTTTCTTTCTCTGTCTCTCTTTTTGTGTAGCTATGTGTACATGTGTTTAATCTTTTTTCTTCTCTTTCAGTTTGATTATTTTTCTACTCACCTATTTTCCAATTTACTAATCCTCTTTTCTGTTGTATCTAATCTGCTGTTAAACCTACCTATTACCTGTTTATTGAATCCTTAATTTTAGTTATCATATTTCTCAGTCCTAGAATTTTTGTTTGCTTCTTTTAAAATAGATTCCAGGTTTCTATCTTTCCATCTATTTGTTTGAACATTAATCCTAGGTTTATAGTCTTTGATAACTACAGTATCTAGGTCATCTATATGTTTTTCTATAGTCTCTCCCTCTATCTCTCTTTTTTAATTTGGTTTTATTTCCTAGCATGCTGCATAAGTTTTGATTGAATACTGGATATTGGGAATGAAGAATTGTTGAGGCTCTGAATAATTTTGCCTTCCTTTGGAGGGGATTTTTTTTTTTTTTTTCATAGCAGACAGAACACCTCGATCCTGTCAGAAATTGAGATTTTTGAAGTTGGATTTTAGGCTTTGTGAGGGCTGGTCTTTGCTGGTTTGTCTCATCTCTTAGGATAATATCCTCTTCATCTGTCTCAATAAGAACCTAGGTTATTTACTGAAATTTCTCCTCCTTGGTGGGCCCTGGACATCAATATTTTTTCTCCTTAGCACTTTGAGACTGCTCAAACTCTGGCTGGTTTTTCAACCTTTTAGAAGCTGTTTACTGCTTAGTTTCTTGGCCGTTTGCCTATCATGTGGAAAGCTTAGGAATGAAACAATTCCTTTAGGGGAAATCAAATGCAGAATGCCTGGCTTATATCTATTTAGGCTCTTTCTCCAGGATAAGAGTTCCCTATGTTCTCGCTGCTTTGGTAGATTTGCACTTCAATTTTTGGCTTCTCAGACCACCTAGGCTGCTACGGTTCTAGGCCAATGTTTCTCCTCTATCTCATTGATACCCCCTGAGAACTGGCAAATGCCTAGAAGGGAAAACATGAAGGAAATTTGGGTTTTACTCATTGCATTTCCCTTTTCTCCAGAACCTTGGGCTCTAAAGTCCTGGCTGCTTTTACTCTCTGGTGACTTTTAACAGTTATTTTATGTACCATATTTAGCTTTTATAGTTGCTCTTGGCCAAAGTCTCCAGAGATTGATTTGTTTGTTTATTCATTTTTGAGTTTTGAGATTCATATTTTATTTACAAGTAAATGAAGAATGTCTCCTGTAAACACTAATTTGGCACAAGAAGAGCAATCTAAAGTAGTTGCTGGCTCCACAGCGATGTGTGAAAGGAGACTATGCCACTGTTCTTTCTGAACAATGATTTTGCCGTTAATAAGGGGGAAAAAAAGGACACGTGATTTCTTCATGTTGCACGTGTGAGAGAATTCAAAATAAAAATGACTTTTCAAAACTCTACAGTCTCTAGTCAAATGTGTGAGGTGACCAGGATGTCAGTTTTGTTCAGTGATAACCCCTGCTCCCCAAGAGCAATGGCCTCTCAGCAATTGACCTAATCCTCATCAAAGGTATCTGCTTGAGGAGTGGAGAGACCCCGATCCTACAGAGCTTGAACTTCCAGCTTGTTCTGCTGTTCTGCCCTTTGTTCTTCTAGGATTTCTTCAACAGATGCTTGCTGGTGGGGTGTGTCACTCTCCTTTCCAAAACTATCTCCCCTAGTAGGACCACATTTCCTCCTCTGACCACAAAAATCCCTTGAGGTATATCACTGTATTTTTTGACCGCATGAGTAAGCTCCACAGTCTGATGTAGCACCAAATTAGCAAATTGATCAATGCTTCTTATAAAACCGATAAGCGTCCTTCCATCTTGAATTAGGACCAAGTGCTTCTTGTCGATGTCCTCGATGAGGCTGGTGGTGCCGGGCGTAGAGTTCATTCTGAGCTGAGATAGGGCTTAGGAGAGAACTCACTCTCCTAAGTCACTAGTCTCTTGGTTGAAGGGCCATTTTCTCAGCAGTGGGCCAGCACGTCCAACACCTCCTTCCTTCTACTGCAGCCGCTGCCTGGGCAGGACCCGGACAGGAACCTGGACCAGGAACAGCATGTCTGTCCTGGCTCTCAGCAGCCAGGCTCTGCTGGAAATGCCTCTAGAGATTTATTTTTAAAAGTGGTTTCCAGGACATGTCCCAGGGCCATTGCACATTTAGCTCTATCTCCTGCATCTTTTTGAGACATCCCCAACTGAGGGCTGGCAAGGTCTTTTGGTTTCTTCAACACCTTCAACAACAAATTATTAAACTCTATTGAATGTAATTTGTAAGTATTAACAATTTTGTATTTTTTAAAAGATTTTATTTATTTATTTATTTGAGAGAGAGAGAGGAGCAGAAGGAGAGGGACCAGCAGACTCCCAGCTGAGTATGGAGCCTGAGGTGGGCATGGAGCCTGAAGTGAGGCTCGATCTCATGACCTTGAGACCATGACTTGAGCCAAAATCAAGAGCCGGACGCTTAACCGACTGAACCACCCAGGTGCCCCAAACTATTTTGTATTTTAAAATTGGGATTAATGTGCCAAGTATGATCATTCTCAATCAGATCACTCAGTTTACTTCAACACTGATTCTCTATGAAATAGTTTACCATCTTTCATTTTATATTGTTGTGAGGCATTCCATTTCAAACTTACACACACACACACACACACACACACACACACACACACTTACTATACATCATGCCTCCTTTGGCCCCTCTGGAAATCCTGACCTGAGGTGATATTCTGACTCTGTTGTTATGTTGCAATATGACCATGGTTGAAGCCTATTTCAATCCCTGGCCCTCAATTACTTTATTTAGAATATGAGGTAGGGGTGGGGAGTGTGATAGGACCAGGCAGGCTCATAGGGTCCTTGCAGCTCTGGTGGTCAGTCTGTCTTCTATGCTTTGATTTGGGGAATCCTTTTTGGAACAGTCGGACACTTAGACTGATCTGAACAATGGATCCTTAGACCGTAGAACTCACTCTCCTAAGGCAGCTAGTCTCTTGGTTGAGGGGCCATTTTCTCTGGGGCCTGGGGGCTGAATGGACAAGCTGGGGCCCTGGGTAGCTGGCCTCCCAGGGAGCCGCACCCTTGTGTGAATGACCAAATGAAAGCAAACATCTTCCACTACATCCAGCCCCCAAAACCTGCACCATTCAACTATCTCAGCCAGGAATTCCACATCGAGAGGTGGTTGCTTCTCAGGCTTGTTCCAAATGTCTCCCTCCTGTTCCTCCTGAATCTTCCATCTTGTAAGAAATAAATAAAGAAGATTAACCCCTCCTTTGCCCAGAGATAGTTTTACCATCTTCCGTGTAGGATTAGTCCCTGTGCTGCCCCAGAGCCTGTTTCCTCCCTCCCCTGCCCAGCTCTGTATCAGGGGATGCTGACCCATGTTGGCTACTTTTCCAGGCTCCCCTGTCAGAGGGCTCTTCTTGCATTTGGTCAAAGAGAGGCACTGGAGGAAGATTGAAGGCAAGAAGAAGGGAGAAGCCAGTGCATTTCTCTCCCTTCCCCTTTGTCTTGAGTTGACTGAGTCCTTGGCAGAGCGTGCAAGTTCCACGGCCCCACCTTCTCAGTGACTGACTTACTGTGGTTCTCAGCCTCTGCTGAGTGACCCCACCCCCAGCTCAGCTAACTTCGTGGCTCTTCTCTGTCCCTCCAGCTGAAGGATGACAGTCATTTCCTGTTGCACTCATCTTTAGGGCACCTTACCACCCGCCGTTGCCTTCCCAGCCTCTCTGTCACGTGGAACACCGCTCAGTGTTATGAAATACCCTGTGTACGCATACTTGGAGGGCTTGCTGTTTCTTGTTTACATCCCAACTAACTGAGTTGCTAAAAACCATACTTCAAACGTCTTTTCCCTTCCTATGTGTATAATATAAGCACCACCGAAACACATTCGCCTTCATTTCCTTTAGCACCTCCTGAAGTAGACAGAATTCATTCGCTCTTTTATTTGTTCAGTCAACGGTGAGGTGAGGCCCTACTCAGTCCCCTCGCCAAGTACTGTGCTAGGGGCTAGAGCAGTGAACAAAACAGGTGATGTGTCTGACTTTGTAGAGCTCACAGCTTTGTGGGCGAGCCTCAAACCCTTAAAATAAAGTGTGTTGAGAATGAGACACTATTGTCACACACGGTCTCAGGGGACAGACAGAATTGGGTTTACCACAGCCCTGCCACTTGCTTCAGGTTATATGAATGCGGGCAAGGTACTTTCCTTCCTATGCCTCAGTTTCCTCTTCTTTAAAAGAGCATGCAGTATCCAGTTCTTGCCTGCCCCAGCCTCTTTCCATGTTCAGTGAGGATGCTAATTCTGCTAACTTCATAGGACTGCTCATGGTTAAATGTGTTGCTATTAGAGAAAGAGACAAACTTACCTCAAAGACTTATTTTTAAAAGCAGCTTCCAGGGGAGCACATATTCAGCATTGCTGAGATTCGGGTCCGGAGAGGTGAGGTGAGGCTAGAAACGCTACAAGATGGGGTGAAGTCCAAAGCTTGGATAGAGACAGTTGCTGGGAGGAGCACCCAACAAACAGAATCACACCCATGGCGGTTTCTGCTGGCAGCTAATCGGTAGCCACACTGGTCTGCCTGCAGGTGGAAGTGGGGGCCCTTCTTTCCTCTTTGCTTGCTGAGACATCACTCCCTCCAGGAGGGACTACTAACTTCTAGCCCAGGCGAGATCTCCCTGTTACATGGCCTCTGTATTTTTCTTGTTATTGTTGTGATCATAGCCATCATCATCATCATATCATCATCACATCATCATCATCATCATCATCATCATCATCATCATCATATCATCATCATCATCATCACATCATCATCACATCATCATCATCATCATCATCACATCATCATCATCACATCATTGCTAACGCTTGTGGAACTGAGCACCCCCCCCACCATGTTCCAAATGTTATGCTATGACTTCTCATGGCAGAGTCTGGGAAGTAGCTCAGTCCTGTGCTCTTGTTATTCAGGAATGTGTGTGTGTGTGTGTGTGTGTGTGTGTGTAAATCTGCATGTGCCACAATAATTTAAAGTCAAAGCAGAACATTTCACATCATCAAAGATTCAAAGTTAGGCTAGGCAGATTATGATTTTAGTATTAATTTTGTTGCAAGTTTTTGAAAATTCTGATTCCATGTAACTTAGAGGTACACATGTACTGGTTATTGTCAGAGTTCAAAGGCTCGGATTCATCACTTGTTCTTCGTTCTCATTCTTGAGGCTGCATGTGGCAAGCTCACGGTGCACTCTCCGCAGCTCTGGACCCATTTTCCTGCCACCCCCTGGCTCCCCTGCTTGACCACGCTCTGGGTCCTTCTGTTGGCTCTATTATATTTTTAGATCCAGATTTAAATGGATCATTTACTTACATTTCACTCACAATTTTTAAGCATCCTATCAACAATATTCTAATAGCATTAAATAACTGCAGAATCTAATAAAAATCAGTCTTAACCTCATTTGAATCTCATTAAGAATAGGACTATTCCTTTTGCTAAATTGTCAGAGATTATTTTATCTGGTTTTGTCTTGTTTGTGTTGTCCAGGAGAGCAGGGGGATAGATGGAATCATAAAATGTGGGTTCACACACTCAAAAACTCTTTTATCCACTTTCTTGTGTTTACAGATGAAGAAACTATAGTCCAAACAAGGGAGGGGACTTTTCCAAAGTCCCACCTGAAACGTGTGGCCATTAAGAACCAGAACTCAGGCCTCCTGCCCCTTACTCTAGTGTCTCCCCTACAAGATCTGGGCTTGGAGCCCAGGCACCGATTTATGGATTTGATGAGCATTTCAGCTATTGAGCAATGACTAATGCATCAGCCAAGCACTCTTTTCCTGAACAAGGCTGGAGCCTTGGGAAGGACACCGGTAGATTTAAAAGATACAGAAGAAGTGACTGCTGCCCTCTGTAAGACTGAAAACCCTCCAGGGATGAGGTTCACATGCAAGCAATGAGCTGTAGCCTCCTTAAATGCTGGCTTGTGGTCACACTGCTCACCCCCTCTTTTCCACATCAGTATGGGGTCGCATTCCTTCCAGTCCTGTTCCGTCCCACAAGGCAGGTACTGACAGAGGCCTCCCATGGCCCCAGTACTGAGACAGGCAGGAGCTGTTTGTCCATTTTAACGAACAACATCTCCAATAAAAGGACTCACTTGGTAGGATTGAGGAGTTCACAGGCAAAGAAAGAAGGGAAAAGGCTCAGGCAGGAAGTCTTTTATGATTTATCAGTGCACAAATACTGGAAAAAGAAAAAAACCCAGGGCTAATATGAATAATTATGCCAGCTTTTGTATAGCACTTTGCAGTTGACGACGTGCTTTTGAATGCATTATGTTATCTCATCACATCAGTGGGAGATTGAGGAAGGGGAGAACAGAGGGGGCTGTCACCTCTGGGGAATCAGCAGCCTCTGTTCCTGGGAGTCCAGCCTGGCTCAGTGGGTGGGCGCTACTGCTGAAGTTATCTTGCTGTGAACATCCCCTCGGAAGTGACCCCGAGTTGCTGTTTTCCCACAGAAACTTTAGCAAGTCTCTCCAGATTATAAACTGGAGTCAGTTCTAGTTTCCCTGCCTGGAACCCCAGTTCTCCTTGAGCCGAATGCTTGGCTGGTGCTGGACGTCCTTCCCGGCCCCTGCAGGCTGCTCTGGGAAGGGCTGGGCTCCGTGCTTGTGCCCTCGGCTGCTGGTAGAGTCCTCCTTCAACACAGCTGGGCCCAGGCTAGGACGAAGGTGCTGCCACAGATGGGACTTTGCCAGGTGGCACAGTCCTGAGATTTCTGCTGCCATGCGTGCCCATCCGTAATAGGTCCTTTAGACACTGTGGGTGGCGAAGGCGCTGAAATGCTATTGCCAAATAGGAGCACGTGCAGGAAAATGTCGCTGTAAAACATTTTTCCAGAACTAGTCTCATCTTGCTTTCCTTCTGGCGGCAGGAAAAACAGCAATGGTAACAAAAACACAAATACTACCACCAGCACGAGCAGTCTTTAACCTTGACAACCGAAGGTAGCATGATTTCTTCTGGCCTGAAGGGTGCCCCTCCCCACACCCCAGTAAATAAACCAATTAAAGTATATACTCTCCTTCAGGTCTGTGACTTCCCCCTCCCCCAATGGGATCTTCTCCCCTTCCTCCTCCTGCCCACTTTCTTAGGAGGGTGCCCAGGCACAGGATGTCTTCACTTCTCCAGCTTTGATGGGCTTGCTGGTCCACCTGCTGACATGCTTGTCCACTTGTCCTGGGGCAGCCTCTGGCCTCACCAGCTCCACCGATGAGGTGCCCACTGCTGGGTGGGGGAGGGGGAGGGACTTGTCTCCTGTGTTGTTGGCTCAGGCAGAGCTCGGCCATTGACCCTGGGGCTTGGCGGAAGGAAGCTTCTCAGTTCCTGACGCAACACTCCTCGGACCACAGGAGATGAGGAGGGAGTGCCATCTTGGGCCACCTGGACACATCCGCAGCCTAATTTACCACCTAATTTACCACCGTGTGCCGTGCTGAACACCTTGTGCAAGAGACAGTTTTTCTGTGGGCACACTGGTTTTCCTGAGATCAGCCCTGGGAAGTCAGGAGTAAGCTGCTGTGTGCGGGGGGATTTCCCTGCACCCCT
The DNA here is from genome assembly GCF_964656455.1 of Halichoerus grypus. Lineage (NCBI taxonomy): Eukaryota > Metazoa > Chordata > Mammalia > Carnivora > Phocidae > Halichoerus > Halichoerus grypus. Next base: position 18,103,471 of record NC_135721.1, on the reverse strand, counting down.
GTCAGGCTGACCCTACCAGTCTCTCTTCTGCCCACAGAAGTTTCAACCTCTGAAGAGAGCCAGAAATTCATGTCTACCCTCCTCACCACACTTTGCCCTCTCTTTTCCAGCCCCTCCACTGGCATTGGAGGATGTTCTACTTCATTTTTCAGGTAGTTGGGAGTTTCTTTATGATGTACCTTGCTTCTCTGCTCTGTGAACTTCTTTGAGACCTTTTCCCACCTTCACTGGGCAACAAGCCTCATTGTTTAGCCAGGCAGGAGGGATGCAGGGAAAAGAAAAAAAACCTGGATTCACAAAATCACATTGGAAGCCATTTCCAAAAAATCATGGTGCTTTTTAACATCAGTGTCGACATGGATTGATGAGCCCCTTGGACAGAGTAATTTGGTCACCTTCTTTGGGTCAGGTCCCTACAGCCCCAGCCCTGCACAGCCAGGCCTCCTCCCCTCTGCATGTGGCCACCAGCCCTAGGAGCAACCTGCAGGCCTTGGGGCACTTTTCCACCCTCAGCTTTCCTTATGGGCCCCGCCCACCTCACACAGAAGTCTGCCAAAAATTGGGCTGGTGAGTACTCTGAATAGAATTTTGGCAAGTGGATAAGGTTTCACATTTACTAAATTTCTGAGTCTCTCTTTTACATGCGCTCAAACTGGGAATCTGGAACATGCACCCTTCGGATATTTTTTTTTAAGTAAAATAACATATTTTGGTTATTTGGGGGGCAAACCTTTTGCCAAACAGATAGAGCCAGAGGTGGTCTGCACCCTGCAATTTGTGCACCCCTTGTAATCTTTTAAAATAAAAATGAATAGTGGGCAGTAAATGCCATGGCTTTATAAGAGTCAGTTATCTTGGGAAATTGGAGTGGGGAGGGGGGTTTGGGGGGCTTTATTTTGGGATAGAATGACACAATTTGTTAACCTGCTCTCTCTTTCCCCCCAAATATCTATATGATTCCAAGCTTGGCAAAGGAGGACGAGGTTTGAGTTCTAACAAAACACACTACAACTTTAAGCCAGCTTGTCCATGTGTTTGCAGAGTGGATGTGGAGTCAGGACAGAGTTCACTTGGGCCTATTGAGGGTTTTCAGGTGGGATCACAGGGTGGTAACGTGTACATATGGCTTCAGGTCAGATTGGATCCCCCTGGTACTCACCTTATTGCTCTGCCTGCTGGAGCCCCACCCTTGCATTCTACGTTGTGTCTACACTGGTCTCCCCACTGCCCCTGCTGGAGTTTTGCTCGGGCCCATTCCCTGCTGGTGGTGTATCATCCGTTCCTCTTCTGAATCTTCCAGGACCCTCTCAGCTTGCCCTCTCTGGCTTGCCCTCCCAGCACCGTCTCCCCATTAGTCCCAGCGACGTCAGATTCTGAATTACTTGGCCTTTGATGTGTGCGGGCATGCTTTGCTTTCAACTTTGCACCTGCCTTCGTCGTAGCCTTCTTTGCTCTTTGGTGTCCCGAAAATGAGGACTGGTTATTCCTCTCTTTGGTTCTGGTGTTGTCCACCTTGGGTCTTGGCTCATCGTCATGATAAGTCATGATAACTGGGTAATGATGGTGTCTTTCTTTTCCACCGTAAGCTAAACCCCAACTGACACTAACTAGTTTGTTTATATCCACGTCACCCCCATCATTCAGAAATGATTGGACAAAGCCACATGTGAACAAACTCTGCTAATTCCTCCTCTCCAGCCTGTGTCTGCCGCCCACACTTCCCCCAAGGCTGAGAGAAGAGGCTGAGTCATTGCGTTTGTAAACAGTGAAAGTTGGAATTATCTTTGCCTCTGGAATGGGAGTCTTGAGAAGCTTTCCCTTTTCACCTAGGTTTTCTGGTAAAATCATGAAAACAGTGTGATTATGCCCCAGAAATCTAGAAATATACCATCTTTCCTCAATGGGCAAATTCTTTAGTCAATGCTGAGTTTTCAGAAAAATAAACCTTGGGAATGTTTCTGCAGATTTTTATTGGGCAAAACCACTGTCTCCCATTAACAGAGTGAGGATGATGGTGGTGGTGGTGGTGGATGTTGGGGGTGAAATGTGGATGGTCAGAACTGGCCAAGCTTCTTCCTTCCCTTTGTCACTCAGTATGGACCCATGGAGCTCCAGTCTCCCCATTTTCCTAAAGTCCAGAGAGTGTCAGTCCTGTCTGTGTTGCTGGTTGGTCATGGTTGAGTTGTCACACCATTTCTGCTGCAGTGGTAATTGATCGACATGCAACCTGACCGCTTGGTAGGAACATTTTCCCCCATGTTGGGGGCTAGCCCACTTGCTACCCTGGGTCTGGCTGGCTGCCCCTTTGCACTCCTCTGGTCAGGGGGATAGGAATGGTTTGTGTTTCTCTATGTGCCAGGTGGAAACAAACCCATGACTGCCTGGAGAAAAAGTTGCTCAGTCAAACCATTTTATTTACATGGCACCAAATGTCCAGAAACATCTGTGAAGTTTTTTCCCTCTCTAAACTGGCAGAATTGGCCTATTGTTTTGGCACCCAGAGGCACAGGGATAAGGAAATGCTTCAGAAGCTTCAGAGATCTCCCCAGGTGATCTCATCCATACCCAGTGCCTTTAAATGCCACCTCTATTGTGACAGTCCCTAATTTGCTTCTCTAGGAAGGACTGTCTCCTCTATCCGATAACCTCTCCAGGGGGGTGTTAAACCATCGGTGTCTCTAACCGAGCTCTTGATGTTACCCCACACTGTTTTTCTTCTCCACTCTTCCCCGTATCCGAAGATGGCCCTATCATTTACCTAGTTCCACAAACCAAATCTGGGAGCCGTCTGTGATTCCTCCTCTTTATGCTTTCATCAGCGAGGCGGGTTGATTCTACTTCCAGAATTTAAGTGAATCTCCTCCCTTCTCTCCAGTGTGACTTGCCTCGCCCTGTCCGTGGCAGGCATCCCTTCCCCGGACGTCCACCGATGCCTCCTACCAGGGCTTCGTGCTTCTTCTCTTGCTCGCCAATCATTGTGCACGCCGCACTGTTTAAAAAACTTGAGTTGGATCCCATTACTCTCTTCTCCAAAACTTTTCACTGAACCCTGTTGTACTGAGAATAAAATCTGAGCTCCTTATCTTTTTATTAAAGATTTATTTATTTATTTTAGAGAGAGAGAGCTTGAGCAGGGGGTGGGGGAGACGGAGAGGGGGAGAGAGAGAAGCAGACTTTGTGCTAGTATATGAATTATATGTCAACAAAGCTGTTAAGATTGATTAAATTCCTGTAAGAGCACCCCTGGCTCTTTGATGAGCGCATGACCGAGCAGGCCAATCAGAGTGGGTTCCTATCAAACGGCAGCTTTGATTGGACCTGGATAATAGCTCCTCCCCCTCTCCTTCCCCCTCCGTCCCTCCCCGCCCCCCCGCCCTTAAAATACTTTCTCAGGATTCTTCTGGGGACCTTGACCAAGAGACAAATTGGACATGGCCTTTATCCTCAAGGAGCTAGGTTTTGTTGGGAGCAGAGCAGGGTGGAAAGGAATATGTAAAGGTTGCACACGGTCAAGACCCAGCATAACTCACTGGGCACAGAGAGGGTATTGTGGGGATTCTGGCAGGAAAAATCATCTCTGTATGGAGAAACCTTTTGCCGCAGCAAATACGGTTTTATGTCTTCATTTTTTTTTTTTTTAAGATTTTATTTATTTGACAGAGAGAGACACAGCAAGAGAGGGAACACAAACAGGGGGAGTGGGAGAGGGAGAAGGAGACCTGGAGCAGGGAGCCACAGAGGCGCCCCTTATTTCTTCATTCTTGTATGAATTTCACAGTCACTGTGCGCGGTGCTGGGGACACAGAGATGAATCAGAGAGTGTCCCCAAGGGGTAGGTGGGGCATCTGGACCAAGTCTGGTGGCCCGGCAGCAGGGTAGGGCTGGAGGCCGAGGGAGACCCCGAGGGGGCTGTTCAGGGGGAGCTTCCTGAGCAGTTAGTGAGTGCTGGAAGGATGAGACTGCGTGGCTTGGCAAAGCAGCTCAGAGGCAGGTGTTTTGCAGAGAGCTCAGATTGGGGCAGGTCACACAGCCTCCCTGAACTGGCACTGGCCTAACAGAGGCAGGTCAGGGGATGGGGCTGTGAACCGCCGGCGGGAGTGGCTTTGAGGCTGGACGGGCTCCCTGGCTGCAGCAAGGTCTTTCCTCAGGCACCGGTGAGATGCCCCTGCTCCCCACAGCCGAGCGGGTGGGTGCCCGCTCCGCTCCCGAGGGATGGCCACGGGTCCCGGCGGGAGAGTCCGCTCTGCAGGGAAGTCTGGCTGGAGAGACGCCAGGCTCTGTGCGGGACGTTTGCCACTAGAGGGAGTGCCACGTCGTTTTCCTTCCCTGGCACTGGGCTCCCAGGGCCGCAAACCGGCCTGGGTGACTGCCAGGGCTTGGGGGTTCCTGGGAAACTCGTTTGCTCTTTTCCTCTTAAAGATTTCTCAAAAGCAGCTGGACTCAAGAATTCTTAGCATTGTTTGGCAGGAGTTTGCAGAACCCTTCAACTGGGGATGCAGCCTCAGGCCTCTTGCAAACCTTGGGTGGCTTTGGCAGGGATTCTGGTCCCAGGAGAAGCTGTCCTTTGCTCTCAGCACTTGAGGACCTGCGAAAAGCAGGGGGCCTCAGTTCAGTTTCCCTGTGGGGAGTCTGGTCTGGCCCTCAGAGCTGCAAAGGGGAAGCCCATGGGTTCTGGGCAGTGGCTCAGCTCTGTGCCACCTGGAAAAGTAGTTTAGTGCCTGGTGGGAGGAAAAAGGATGGGGAATGAGGTGAGGCCAGGTTGGCAGGACGTGTCGCTGCTGTCTGAGACCCGGAGACAGGAGAGCTGGCTCCCAGTATCTCAAACATGGGGCTAGTGGAGCGGATGGGCACCGTGGAGTGGTTAGACCCCAAATTTGGGCAAGAACAGCCCTGCTGTGGCTTTCTTGGCATGGCCCTTAGGTAAAGGGCAGCACATGATGGCTTGTGGATGCCCCTAAACCCTGGCATGAGAGATTCCTATAGGTCCAGGCTGGGCTGGCTTCCTGCGGTGACCAGCTGATGGCTGCTACCTTTAGAGGCCAGGCTAGGACTGAATGAACAGGGTGTCCCAAGAATAAGCCTTCATCTTTGGCCACCACTGACATCGTCACTAAGCTTTTGGACCGCATCCTAAACCTCTTCTGACCCAGGCGCTGCTAAGGGAGCGGGAGGCTTGGAGTCCATTTTCTCCCTCCAGCATTGACTCCTGGGTCTCGTAGATAGTCCCTGGGCATGCAGCAGGGGTGCAAGAGGACAAAGTGGGGGGCCGTGTGCTGCAGGAAGCTGGTGTACCATCTGCAGCGGGAGCAGGTCAGAGCTGGCCTGCTGAGGCTCCTGTCAGTGCTGTGGGGAATGCTGGTGATTACCATGGTTACCCGAGGCTGGAAGCTCTGACAGTCAAAGGCAGAGCAGGAGAAGGATGTCGTCTCCCTGCTCTGAGCCACATGGTTGCCTCTGCCTCCCTGGGAAGGAGTCTCCTGGCAAATATAAGAGCCTGAACCAAAGAAGTTATATTGCCAGGGTTCAGCTGATTCATATAGCATCAATCACCGAGCACTGGGGCCTCTGGGGGCGGCCCTGTCCCAAGCACATTCGGTGGGAGGGAGGCAAAGGAGGTGTCCTCAGTTTGCTCAGTCTTAGGAGGACAGATCCTCGGGGAGCTCAGAGTCAGAGGAAGGAAGCAGTTAGGGGGACGGGTGGAGAGTTCAGCACAGACTCTCGAGGATGGCGCGGGGACTCTCTGGGCCTGTGCTTCCCGTGCCAGCCCGAGGCTGTGCTCACACGCTCTCCAGCCAGGGTGCCTGCTGGGGAGGCAGGTCACCTGCTCTGCGGGTGGTTGGGAGTGCCGGCTCCTGCTGGGTCCTGCTTCCCCATCTGCAAAACGGGGTTAATGGTTACTAATCCCCACCTACTCCAAGTCCGTGGGGAGGATTTTTTAAATGAATACTTTTGTGCATTGAAATGAGACTCAAGTCTTTGGAGAAAAGACCTTATTTGTTATTATCAAAGACTCATTGAGCAGAAATTCCATTTATCCTCTTTGCTACCTCTCCAGTGCCACCTGAACGGAGAACCGTATCACCTCAGTGAGATGGTAGGGCCTGCATAGTGGCCCAAGTCCTAGCCCTGGGGATTTCTGGGGGCCGGGGGAGGCCAGGCAGGGCTTCCTCTGAGCTCGGAGGGGATATTAGGACCGGGAGCGCAGCACGAACTCCAGGTCCACCTGCTACAGCATCAGTCTGAAGGTTCTCAAGGAGGGTGCCTAGCCTGGGCTGTGAGCTGGGGAGAAGGAAGCGGGAACTGGTGGGTGGAGGAGGCCTGCTTTGAAGTTCTTTTTCTGTGGTTCATTATCATTATATGTTCATTTTAAAAATGAGAAAATATAGATATGTAAAAAGAAAGAGCCAGAACGAAGAAAGAAAATTAAATCACTTATGTTAAATTAATTAAATTCTGATACTCAGTTCTGGTAAAGTGTATAACATCGAAGGTCTCCGCAAGTGTCTAAGGGAATGAATGAACTCAGATGACTGTAAAGCGTCTGATAGATATCTCCCAGAGTTTTTAAAAATAAAGATTTTTTTTTTCAGAGAAGTTTTAGGTTCACAGCAATATTGAGTGGAAGGTATAGAGGGGTCCAGTATACCTACTGTGCCTACATGTGCATAGCTTCCCCTGTTAACAACGTCCCCCACTAGAGTGGCACCTTTGTACCATCAATGAGCCTCCACTGACACATCATTATCACCCAAAGCCCACAGATTCCAGTAGCATTCCCTCTGCTGATGTACATTCTGTGGATTTGGACAAACGTATAATGACATGCATCCACCATGAGAGTATCACACAGAGTATTTTCACTGCCCTGAAAATTCTCTGTGCTGCATCCATCAGACATTTCCTTCTCCAGATATATGCACATTGAAACCCCCCCTCCCCCTCCCGGTATTAATATATATGTTTTTTCAAGAGAGGATTATACTATACACACTGCTGTGAAACTTGTTTCCCCTCTGAAAAATGAGATGGGGATGATAAATGTGAAACACCTCCTTCTTGATAATTTGGACTTGACTGCTGAAGTCTCTGTGTTACTCAGACCAGGTCACAAGGCTGAAGGAAGGAAGGAGAAGGACAGGACCTGGGGAAGGACAGAGTCCCTCGAAGGCTGGGTGGGAGAGGAGGCCCAAGAAGGGGAGTGAGTGGTGGGACAGAATGTCCTTCGGTGACACGGTGCAGTCCTTACCACCACCCTCCACAAAAGCTGTGCCGGCCCCCAGTGTCATGACTTCCTTCTCCAGAGCTCCTTGCTCCCTGAGGGAGGTCACTCGCTGAAAAAAAAAGAAAGACTCCGTTGGGGTAGATATATATGTATATTTGTTGGTCAGGCGAGCCTTCCCAGGGCTCACTGCATTCCTAGCAAATCAGCAGGTGTCCCCTCGTGTGTCTGAGGACGCCCCTGCATGTGGGCTCAGGAGAGAGTCCCAATAACTCTTAAGTCTGTACTTGTCCACAGTGCTTTCTCTGCCCGTCTTATCTGTGCTGACAGCTTCTCCTTTATCTCTGAGGGTCTGGATCCCAAAGCTCCTTGACCACTGGGCTGTGCTTGAAGGGCTCTCTACTTCCTCACTAGGCCTCTGGTCTCACGCATCCTATCTGTATGGTCCAGACCCACACATTGGCTCAGGCTGATGGCTTTGGAGAAGGAAGAAGCAGGGCTCTCCCGGCAGAACACCAGCCTGTCAAGCAGCCGGTCACAGTGACATGAGCACAGACGCAGGATGCACTGACCTTTTCCTCCCGGGTCGGACGGGACTCCAGGGGTGTCTGACTGATTGCAGACAGGCTCCAGGCTCCCATTAGGACTCACACCTGGCATTTCCACCTGGAAACAGGTGACTTGGCACACCTGTTGTTCATCACCCAGGGTCTCTTCGCAGCCATTCAGCTGGCTCTGTAGGAAGATGAACTGTTTGTTCCTGAAAATCATGCCTCCTGAAGGCTCTGCTCTTAAAGTTCTGTGAGATCCTATGCTTTTTCTACCTCAGGTGAGGTGCCTGAGGCCTCTGTCGTCCACCCCGTTATCGTCACGTTTCCTCCTGGCTTCGCCTGTGTTGGTGGCAGGGAGCTGCGAGGGAAAGCTGGCTTGTTGGCTGAAAGGCTGGGGCAAGGGGCCTAAATTAATGAAGAGAAACTCAGTTGGGACAAATGTGAAGTTCTCCAGTTAGGCCTTGCCTCCTCAGAGGACTGCACGGTTCCATGCACACTTGCTATCTGTCTCTCCAAGTAGCTTCCAGGAGAGCCAGGACTATGTAGGTCAATTTTGTTTATCACTGTGTCCCCAGCACCTAGTCGGATGCAAGGCATATAATAAGTGTGCCGTAAATAGTTGATTGATGAATGGTTTAGCAACATATGTAAGAATGTCTTGACTCTAGGTGACTCTAAGCTCAATCTGAGTAAGACATATGACCTGTCATTCTCTGGTTGATGCTTGCTCAGAATGAGGGAGTGGACTGGCCCGCTCTGCCTACTCAAATGTTGTTGTTCTGGAGCTCTGAGTGCGGTGCTGGGTTTAGAGCATACATAGCATGTTAACAAAAATGGCACATGCCCGGAAGAGACTCTGACTTGGAACCCTAGGCTTTGAGGAAGATAAACTCCGAGCCTTTCATTGGGGAAGGGAAGGCTTAGGGGATACCTGCAAGCTGTCCACGGGTGTCCGAGGCATTGCCATGCTTAGAAGGACAGGACTCATCCTCTGTGCTTCAAGGGGGCTGCCTTGGAGGCAGTGATCTCTCCATCACTGGAGGTGTTACTAGAAGCTTCCCTTGGTGATCATGTAGGACGAGATGACATTTAAAGTTGTTTTTAGTCTGAAGTGCCCACATATCTATCATGATTTTTTTTTTAATTTTTTTATTGTTATGTTAATCCCCATACATTACATCATTAGTTTTAGATGTAGTGTTCCATGATTCATTGTTTGTGCATAACACCCAGTGCTCCATGCAGAACGTGCCCTCCTCAATACCCATCACCAGGCTAACCCATCCTCCCACCCCCCTCCCCTCTAGAACCCTCAGTTTCTATCATGATTTTGAAATGTTTTTGTTAGGCTGCTCTAACTGGCCTGGGGCAGGTCGGAAGAACAGGCTATTCCTATTTCTTCTTGATTCCTGAGGTAGTTTCTGGCCCTGTAAGGCTGTGTGTGTTTGTGTGTGTGTGTGTGTGTGTGTGTATTTGTGGTGGATTGGATTCTTGTTGAACAAATATTCACTCGATCTTCTCTCTCGCTTCCTCCGTAGGCTGGCACATACTTAACTGCCTCGCTCTCCTTAGGCATGGCCATGGAACCAGTGCACAGAAGTGGGAGTATGCCAAGGCCTTGAATGTTTGATTGCCCTCTGGCACTCCTGCCTCCTCCATGACATGAGTGTACCCTGGGTAGCCACAGCTCCAGAATGAAGAGACATGTGGAGAGCAGAACTGACCCAAGCACAGTTGAGTCCAGCCAACCTGCAGACCCTTGACTGAGAAGCAATAAATGTCTGCTGTAAGCTACTGAGATTTGGGGGTTATTTGTTACACAGCATTATCACAGAAAACCGGACTAACAAGTGTTTGTGGTGTTCTTTACAGAGAACTGCTCCAATCCTCAGGCCTTTTCACAGAGGGCTTCAGGTCTGAGACGCCTGCTCAATGGCATGTCACTGAGGACTTAGGGCTTCATAAACACTTCTCTCCCCCCTTTAGGCTCCTTTCCCTGGCCTCTTCTTCAAGTGTGTATGTCCCACATATACAGGACAATTAACCACATTTACAAAATTCCACCTCCTCGTCCTCCTCTACCAGCCACCTCTGCAGGCTCTCAGAACTGCCTGTCTCTGACATGGCTATTTCTGTTGTGGGAGGACCTCAGCTTTACGGGGAGGATGGAGAGGATGGAGCTCAGAGAGATGGAGGGGCGTCTGAAGCTGCAGCAGCAGGAGAAGGAGCCACCAGCAGGGCCCACTGGAAAGATCGGAGGAGGCATGCAGCTGAGTGCTCACACAACATGAGGATGTCGCAGACACAAACCAGGGTGTTCTCCGTGATGTCAGGTGAGCAGCGACTTAAGTGCCTCTACCTCCAACATACCCAGCACAGACACGCTGAAAGTGGCTTTTAAAATGCCTTTGACTCTTATCTCTCTTGCATCATGCTCTGAAATGAAATCTCAAACACTTTAGTGGGGTTTGATGCAGAGAACTGTAAGCAGATAGAGGTTCAGGCAGAAACAGAACAGGAGTCAAAAACTCATGAATGGGCTTGGAGAAGACAAATAAAATAGCAGAGACATTTATACGGGTCTCCCCTACCTCTCAGAACAAAACAATTATGAGATAAGAGAGGCATGGATGGGAGGAAATTCTTTCATTTTTCACATTGCAAGCTGGAGAGATCCAATAGCCTGTTTATGAAGAACAATAAAGAAGATACATGAACTCAGTAAAGAGGTTGTTACAAATATATTGGGTGGTTTTGAAAGGCCAGGATTTTCTCCCCGCTTTTGGATAAAGCTGTCAGCTGAGTATTAAAAGATTTTTTTTTCTTTGCTTTTTTTTTTGTCTTTTGTTTTTTTTCCCCTAAAAGCAATAACAGGCACCAGCAGTTTGTTACAATTGGCAGAAAGAGTTATCACTTTTATTTAGGATTTGGAAATGCAATCAAAGAAGGGCAGATTGGAGCTTGAATTAAATGAAGCTTAAACAGCAAAGAGAAAAATCTCTGCTGGTCTTTTAAACAAACAAACACAAAAATTACAGCTCTTTGTTGTTAATTTGAGTTATAAAAAATTTGACACTCACACTTGGTATAATAGTGCCAAGCAGAATGGTTGCTACTTTTTTTGTGTTAAGTACTGAATGTTCTGATCACTTTTAAAAGTAAAAACCCATTGTGTTTGGAAACTCTTTAGTGGGACCTAACTTATTTTGTGGGAAATCACAGTGAAGACTCATTCTGTTGGTTTTAGAGGAAATTATTTCTTCCTAGGCTACTTTACAGAGACCAAAAAGTTGGGGGCATCACTTCTGCTTAGCTACCTTTTCACATTTGTTGCGTTTTGTAATTCCTGAATACCAAATGACCTCCTGAGGTTGTGGGAGCTAGGACTTGCCCTCACATAATTATTTCCATTTTGTTTTTGATTCATCCTGATCCAGAGAGTCTTTGTATTATCTAGCAACTTCCTTGTCTGGATCACTGTTCTAAGAATCAGAAGAGAAGCATAAAGTTCCCCTGAGAAGATAAAAGAGATGTCACAGTGGTTGCTCCCCATCTCGGGCATTTTACCCATAGGTCTCTGGACTCATTCAAGATTCTTAAATTGTGGCAAGAGCAGCAGGCTGGTTTTAAAACCCAGAGTGAATTAGAAGTGAAGAGAGGTCCTTCTACGGGCAGGGATTGTGACTACCCGAGATGATAGTAGACTGTCTGGTAATAAGAGACAGAAATATTGCAAAACAGACACAAGCCCACAGAACCCAGCAGTTTGGCTCGATATAGAAAAGGGGTAAATACTTTCCCAAGTATGATGGTTAATTTTATGTGTCAACTTGATGAACCGTGGGGTGCCCATGTGTGTGGTCAGACATTATTCTGGATGTGTTCTGGGCATGTGAAGGTTTGGGGATGAGATTAACATATGGATCAGTAGACTGAGTAAAGCAGATTGCCTTCTTCAACATTGGTGGGTCTCATCCAATCAGTTGAAGGCCCAAATAGGACAAAAAGTCCGGCCTTCCCTTGAAGAAGGAGGAACTCTTTTCTTCCTGACTGTCTTTGAACTGGGACATTGACCTTCTCCTATCTTTGGACTTGGACTCAGACTGGAACTTATACCATCTGCTCTCCTGTTTCTCTGGCTTTTGGGCTTGGAGTAGAACTACACCATTGGCTCTCCTGGGTCTCCAGCTTATCAATTTACAGATCTTGGGAATTAGCCTCTATAACTTCATGAGCCAGTTCCTTAATATTCCTTGTAATACCTCTGTCTCTATCCTTATCTTTCTCTCTTTCTATCATCCTGGTTCTGTCTGGAGAATCCAGGCTAACAAGCCAAGCCTTGCTTGGGTCTTGGGGCTCCCTGTGATTGCACTGACAATGCCCACCCTGTGTCATCAAGGGAAGGTACAGGGCTTATGTCCTCCTTGCCACACAAGTCTCAGATCAGCCGTCCCCTCCACTGGACTCTGCCCAGCACTGGGACCCATGTCTATTCTGTCTGCTCAAGGTCATGGCTAATGGGTGGTTGCAGATTTGAGTGTCACTTGTATACTTCCAGAATACAAGCTCCAAGGGACTCTGAGCAGCTTGCTTTTTTGCTGCCTGCCTGGCCCACACGCAGTGAGTTGTCTCCCACGAACACCGTGGAATAAATGAATGTTCTCTGTACCCTCCCACAATGGTATTGAATAGAAATAGCTGAAGAGTTTTTTAATGGCTAAGTTTTTTTTTTTTTTAAGTGCTAATGTTTAGAGAGAAAACTCTCAGGCTTTCCAAACATGCTTACCTTACCCCCCAGCACCCTTCCTCACCCGTCCCCACACTCCTTAGTACCCTTTAGTGTGAGATGGTGCACAGGGCACTTTTGGTTCTAGCACACGATGTGGTACGAGGAAAGAATGCAAGTAGACTCTGATTTTCTCAATGAGACAATGCCACCATAAGGGTTATATTCCTTATTCATAATTTTTATAGAAGCACTTGATATTTAAATCCTGAAGTATATGTTGGCAAGGAATCAGAGCTACAGTTGAATTTTGCTTCTTCTAGAAGCTTTGGTACATTGGGCAAGTCCCCTAACCTCTGTAGGTCTGTTTCCTCATTAAAGAGGGGAAAATCCCTCCCTCACATGGCAGCTGTGAGGGTTAAACTCAGTAATGTATGGAAAGTACCTTGTTCATTACCTGGCACATAGTAAGTGCTCAATAAATTTTAATTCCCCTTCTCCATTCTCCTTTCTCCAATTCAATCAAGAATTATGATAGATGTGTTTCCTGTTCAGTGTAAAGCTTTTTAAAGTGCATATAAATCAATTAAATAGGGCAATGCAGTAATTGATCATGTAACATTTATTTAAGAGATCCTGGGGAGAGGGGGAGAAGATTAGGGGTTCATGGAAACCGCTAGACAGACCTGAGGAGAGGGCTGCTCAGATGGGGGTCCGGTGACATGGCATGGGCTCTCACTACTATAAATTCTGTGAGAAAGGACAGGGTGGGCTTCAGGGCTGTGACTTACGGCTGACAGTTTATAGGTCAGAGAGTGACCCTGAGTGGTCCTTCTTGCCCCCCGTAGGTAAAAGCAAAATGATCAGAGGAGTCACAGAAATGGCCATCTGACCTGTCTTCTAAGTGCAAGATTTGTGAATTAGTTATCTCTACAATGAGTGTAGAAGGTAAACCAGACTTGACCCGACTGAAATTTCTCACCACTTGTCTGCTGTGAGGAGGGAGGCGTGTTTGCAGGCACCCTTCCCCTCTGGCTGTTTTGAAGCGTGAACTGGGGCTGGAGGTGGGGGGTGAGCGGGGGGCAGGATCCTTGAGGTTTTATTTGGATAACTTTAGGGAATGCCATTACTGGGAGGGAGGAGTGGGATGTGCCACAGACAAATGAAAAGAGAGATTGGGGTCAATAAGGAATGCTCATTCTGTGGCCAGGGAATGGCCTCCAATGTGATTCAGGTTCTAGGCAATCCTGAAAAATCCCTACACCATCTTTTTCCCTCGGGGAGGGCAGAGGGAATTCTGTTTGCTCATGCATAGTTCCTTGCTTCTCTGTACCCTGGTTGCCCCATGTTTTAGAGTGGAATTTGGAGGAGGCATTCCTCAGAAAGAGGAGTGTAATGTGAGGTTGTGTCTGCCATCCTTCCAGATCAGGCTCAAGGACTGTCCCTTCACGAAGCATCCCTTGCCTGCATCATCCTGTGCTCCATCCAGAGGTGAGGCGGGAGCTGTGGTGGGAGGGTAGGACTCTATCTGTCTGTAGTGTTTGAGTGTTGCAGGACAATTATCCCCCCATTCCTTGCATTTTTGCACATCTTGGGAGCAGAGGCACGGATGGCCTTTGTTTCTGACTCTATCTTCTGGGATATTTGTGTAGCAAATAGCCTTGGAAGATACAGACTGGGTCTCCCTCTGCGGGTAAAGAACAGTAGCAGGTATTTTTACTGTCCAGTATAGTGAAGATAATGTCTCCCTCCAGGACAAAATTCAGGCAGGCTTATGCCCATTTTAAAAGGTTTGGTTTCCTAAGCTTGGATCCCCTCAGCAGTGAGGCAAACCCGCTGTGCGTGCAGCATCTGCCTGGGCCCCCCCACACCACCCCCTGCCCCTGGAGTTTGGGCAGGCAAGAACAGCCAAAGCAAATCTGATGCTCATGCTGCTTGCTGAACCCTGAGGAACAGAGTGCTTTTTTTCTGGCCCGGAGTCTCATGCCTTCTACCTGCATCCAGGAAACTGGGACGGGCTAACTTGTTAGCATGTAAGCAGGGTACAACCTGGGACCCTCCACAGCTCTTGCTAGTGAATTTGTCACAGGAGACTAGTGTCTGTCCAGGGCTGGGAGCAAGGCTGTGTCCACTCATAGGAGGCCAGTGCCATGCCTGATAACAGTCTGGACAGCAACTTTCTCAGACAGCTCTTGTGCTCTCTCTCGTTCTCTCTCTTTCTCCCTCTTTCTCCTGGCCTCCCCTGAACCTCCCCCATTAGGATATTTTGCATCTCTGTACCTGGGGAGATGGCTGCAGGTTTTATCTTTCCCTCTCTCCCTGGGGAGAGATCTCTGGGTTCTAGCAAGCTCTGCAAGGAGCCATCCATGTCGAGGCTTCTGGCTTGACTTCTGCCCCCTCCCACTCTGCCGCCGCCCTCCCCTTTCTCCTGCAGGTGTATCCTGGTGCCTCTTCACCTTCTAATCCAGTCCTCCATGGTCCACTTGACCACACGTCTGGCAACACCTCTCGTTGGGTAATTTTCCCACTGTCGGGGAGAGAAGAATGCTCTGCCAGCTTGGAGGGCAGACTTGCTGGAGAAACTTGGGTGAGGCGTGTCCACAGTCCTCCCTGGGCTGTTCATAGTTTGCCTCGGGCGGCAGGAACTTGAGTGCCTGTCTTTGGGGTCAACCGCTGGGAGCCTCTGCTGGGCAGGGCCTGGGTCTGCTTATTCTGTGCACTCCCATCTGGCCCTCCCCCTCTGCCACCCGGTACCTATGTCTGTGTCTGGCATCCAGGGGGGGATGCACAGTGGCTCAGCTGAACAGCTGAAATTGAACCCGATTCAAAGCTGTTCTCTAATAGGCAGGTGGCACTGTCTCTCACTATTTCTTCTCTATTTGTACCCTACATCTTCATTCTTCAAGCTGTGTCGTGCTATAGTACCTTTCTTAATCTGCTCTTGCTGTTGAAATTTACTACTCCTATGATTGTGATCAAGCAATAGACCAACTAGCCTTGGGGAGCATGCCCAGCCATGGGTCTGGTTATGATCACGCTACATAGAGCTCAGAGTCCACCTCTTTGGGATGCCAGGGGAGCAAGTGCAAGGAGCCAAACACAGTGACTCAGTGAGGTACAAGGGGAGTGCCGCAGAGAGCTTAGCAGGCTGGGGAGGGCAGGAAAGGCTTCCCAGGAGAAGGAGGCTCGATGCATCCAGCCCTCAGCATTTGTCTGTAGCAGGCTGGGAATCCCAGAATTTGGCACCATATTTACTTCTTTAGGGAAGCAAGACTTACAATGGTTTTGCATAGATCTGCTTGCACCTTTTTCAGTGTCCAGAAAGATATTTTTGGGTCTTCCCCTCCCCTGAGCCCTTCCTCAGTCATCCCAAAGGACACACAATTGCATTTGCTTAATTTTCTTTTTTTTTTTTTTCCCCACAAGGAGTCATGCATTTCACTTGTTTTAGGTGATAAAAGATCCTCCCTCTTTAATGGATGAATGGAGTGGATTAAGGAATATAAAGAATTCTGGAGGCTTTCTGTCTAGACTATTCTTGCATCCCTCTTAGTATTCACTCATTTAACCTTTTCTTCATCCATCCCTCCATCCACTCATTCATTCATTTGTTCATTCATTCAATTGCCTCTGAATATTACTTAATGAATCCCTACTCTGTGCTGGACTCCAGGCCAGGCCTTGTGCTGGGTGCTAGTAAATAGTGGCAAACAAAATTGGCATGTCCCCACTCTTGGAGAACTTGCAAGCAAATGAGGGAGACAAATCAGTAATCCATGCAAACTGTTATGATGTTCTGCAGGAAAAATGCAGGGTGCTCTGAGAGCAAAGAAATAAGACGGTTTGCCTGAAGTCAGGTGGCCAGAAATGGCCTGGCTATGGAAGTGACATCCCTGCAGAGACCTAAAGAGCAAGCAGAACTAGCTGGGTGATGAGAGGAAGAAAGCATGCTGGGCCGCATATAGCGTGCCGGGCGCTATCATGCAGGGATGTGGTCAGAAGAGCCTAGTCAGTGGAGGAGGCAACAAAGCAAAAACAAAATGTCAAACCAACTCACAAAACAAAGAATTCCTTAATCTCAGGAGGACCTGAGAAATGGGCTGATCGAGGTCTCCCTGTGTGATAGGCATACTGCATTTCTTGTCCCTTTAGCTGGACCCAAGCAGTGGCTCCCCTGGGGGTGAGACCAAGGAGGAGGCCAGTGCTGTGAGACAGGATGATAGAGAATCACAGGTGGTTTTCTAGGCCCCCAGTGATGATGGAGTTCTCATCCCATCACCTCGTACCCTACAATATACAGTTTTGCAAATGCTCTGTCAAACTGCGCTCCCTGGACTCAGCTACCCCTGGCTGAGTCTTTGATGAAGATGGCATCTGCCGCGGAGTTGAGTCTGAATCCCGGCTGCGGGGTTCAGAGGCCAGGACAATTATGACAGAAGTCAGGGGGTAGAAGCCCCTGTCACGCAGGTCATGGTACACGGCTTTTTGCGCCATGGTTGGGAGAAGCTCATTTAACATTTTCTAACATTTTCCCAAGTGAATAAGTGGTCTGTGGGTGCCACAAGAATGCTCATCTGTCAGTTTTGACAATATAACAGAGTGTACATTATTTATGCTAAAAATAGTCTGTACAAAAGATGAGGCTCCCATGGCAGGCACCAATGAAATCCTAAGCTTCTGCCAGACCCCCTTCCCTCAGAGGTGATTGACAAAGTAATTTTCCGCTGTGCTTTACTCAACCAGAGCATACCATGCACACCAGCAGCCTCTGCAGCCTGATGAAATCACTCAGGGCCCGTCTCAAGGCCTCCTCCCCGGGATGGCCCATGGACATATCCCATCTCTGTGGGCCATCTTTAGGATGGTAGAGTCCAGAAAGAAGGGTGACTTTGGTTCAGCACAGAGCGAGGGAACCGGGTGGCCTCCAGGTTGGGGTTGATCATGACCCTCTCCTGTGCCTGGGGAGGGAAAGCGTAGAGGGGAGCACAGATGGGGAAACTGGGCATCCGTGTCCACCTTCTCTGTCTCCATCGGGGTCATGGTTGTAATAGCTGCCATTCATTGAGGGCCCACTCTGTGTCAGCCCTGTGCTGAGTGCTTTATCCTGGTGATCTCATGTCCTCAGCAGGACGTACTACTTACACCAGAGGAACGCTGCTCCAGGACTCAGACAGGAATTAGTCACTCCTGCATGCGTGTCAGAGCCGGGAGCCCAGAGGTCTGATTCTATAAACTGTGGGCTGGATGCCAATTTTTTCCATAGCTTCAAAGTTGGGAGCCGGAGGAGGTGGGGAGGACAGTTTCCAGGGGGGAGAGGACAAACCGAAGAGCTCCAAATGTTTCTTGCACATTTTTTTTAAAAGGCTGATGAAGGCACTTGCTTTTAAATTTAGCCACATCATCCCCAAATCCCTGCAGTGTGTTTTGGATGTAGAAAGTGGGACAGAGAAGCTTCTGTTTCAGTTCATGTGAGAGGAGACCAGCTCAGGCAAGCTCTCTCGGCCCTGCAGCAGCAGAGAACACAGAGCAACACATAGTAGGTGCTTAAGTATTTGTGGAATTAATTCAAGTCCCTAGTTAGGGCTGCACCCTTGCCCTCATGTGTGTGTTTCTAAGGGTGGTGGTAGCTCTCCCATAACCTCATGCGTGCTTGCTGCGTGCCGAATCTCACGTATTCCTGCTAGGTGGGTGTTTGTGACCCGGGATCAGCTGGCAGCTATCTTCAGAAGTGACCTGTCCAATTTACTCAGAGGCTATGACCACAGATCTGAGGCCCTCGAGCACTGGGGACAGGCCAAGATGTGAGGCTGGTCCACATTGCCTCAGGATTTGCTCCTGCTCCGAGCATCTGTAGTTCAGGGTCTCAAGAGAGCCAGAGCGGCAGTATCTTCTTAATGTTGTTTTTGGACAAAAAAGACAGAAGAGAGGCCCCTTCGCTGGCTGTGGGGAAAACCCAGGCCTGATTTTTCCCCTCTTCTTCAGGAGCAAGCTTGTTTGAGGGAGCAGGAGGGCCAGACTTGCTTCCTTCAGAGGCCAGATCTGCCATCGCCCTGTGTTTGTCTGCTGGCCACAGATCACGGCCTGATTGGAACTGACTTTCCCCCGGGCACTCAGTGCAGGTCTATTAGGCTGACAGTCTGTAATGTGCTGGGAGAGGCCCCGAGGTAGCGTTGCTCCCAGGTAGGCCTCTCTCTGCCTTCCTGGGCCATATCAGAGATGCTCCCTGCCACCTGCAGGCTCACTGGCCCACATGAGGCACTGTAGACCAGATCTCTGAGTGCAATGGTCCCTCAGCCTTATTTTCTGCCTCCTGGAGATCCCGGACTATAGGCCACACCCCCTGCCCTGCTAGAAAATGGACCATGCCTGTTTATGGGGCTCTCAATTAGTCACTCACTTAAGGATGCCTATTGTGTCCATGGCCCTGGGCTGGTTGGGCGATGGATTCAGGGATGGAAGGGGCACCCCACCATTTGCTATCTCTGGACAGCCCAGGAGGAAGTTCTAGCCCTTGGTATTGTAGGCACCCTTGTCATCAACTCCAGTAACATCACACTCGGTTCAGGAGACATTTATGTCTGGGGTATCCCAACGGTGCTCCATCTTCCAGAGCATGCATTCAAGGTCTTTTCTAGGGCTTCAGCCAGGAGGAGGTAATTGCATGGACTCCTGTTACTTAAAGCAGCATCAGCATTACCTGGGAGCTTACTAGAAACGCAGGCTCTCCACTCCCATTGCAGACCTACTGGATCAGAATCTGAATTTTAACAAGACCTCAGGGGATTTGGATCCACAGTAAAGTTTGGGATGCCTTGGCATAGACCGTTCTCCACAGGCATGAGGCTCAGGGCTCCAACAGCCCCTGCATAGCCCGTAGCCATTATTAGCTTTTTAGGTGGTACCCATGTTCTCACTGAGGCCTGGAGGTGAGGGACTCATGTCTCTGGCTCTTCTGAGAATTCCGGGACTGAGCATTGACTCCCTTAGCATCTGTCTTTGCGGAGAATGGCTCACACAGAACCACCCCCCTCTTTGGACCCTCACACTCACTTATTTGCAGAAAGGCTTCCAAGATTTTGAATTGAACAAATTAAAAAAATCCCTTAGACTATGCCTGAAGAGATTCAGTTCAAACTTTCCCTTAAACACACACACACACACGCACACACACAGAGAGAGAGAGAGAGAGAGAGAAACAAGTAGGAAAGTCTTTAAAAAAGAGATTACCTATATGATGGTTCTTAACCAGGGTCTGTGGTTGGGGTTTCCAGTGGGGTCTATGAGCCCCTGAGTTAATATACGGAATATGTGTTGATGTGCATTTTCCTTGTGAGAGAGGGTCCATGTTTTTCCAGATTCTGTGACCTAAAAATGTCAAAGAACCCTTGGTCTTGGTCCAAGTGTGTTTCTTGGGATTTATTTAACACCTTGCTGTTGGAGACAAATCAGGGACCAACTGAAGGGCTCTTTATGAAAACAACGTCTGTGCTGTCAGTTAGGCATGACTTTTCTTCCCTCTCTCTGCTCCTCTAAATTTCTCTTTGTTCTTCCTATTCTCTCTATCAAGGGCTATTTTCAGGGCTGATTGGAAATGGAGAGTGGGTCTGGCTGCGCAGCACCAGGAGAGCATGTTTGCCGGAAAAAGCATGGGCTCTAGTTGAGAGCAAAGGCAATTAGCCCTCAGAATTGGCCCATATTCCTTCCTTTCCTTCCTTTTTTTTTTTTAAAACAAGTGAACCAGTGAAGCCATTTCCAGAAAATGGCAAAGAGCAGATTCAGGCCTGCAATTTCCTCATCTCTGCCCAGATGGATGTTCTGGGATGGGCGCCATGTCACCGTGCTCTGGACTGGTTTGGGCGTTCTGGTCTCACGGTCTGATTTTCTCTTCATCCTCCAAGGGCTTTGCTGTGCTATGGGTAGGGGACACTTCTGGGGTAAATCTGCCCCCTGTGGCTGTGAGGCCAGCCCCCCTGGGGAGATGTGAGCCCACCATTCTCAACCCTGTTTGATCCCAACCCCCCTGCTCCTTTAACCCATGTGGCTGCAAGGAAGGGCACTTCTGACATTGACTCTCTAGCCAGAAGCACTTCCAAGGACTCCCAGCCTGGTTCTTACTTCCCAGTTCCTGACTCTGTGGTGGCCTGGCCTCTTTTTTTTTAAGATTTATTTATTTATTAGAGAGAGAGAGAGAGAGCACGAGAAGGGGGAGGGGCAAAGGGAGAGGGAGATAATCTCCAGCAGACTCCCCCATGAGTGCTGAGCCTGACGTGGGGCTCAATCTCATGATCCTGAGATCATGACCTGAGCCGAAATCAAGAGTTGGACACCTAACTGACTGAGCCACCCAATTTTTGGATGCAAATGGCTGGCTCCTTGCTCTTGAAGGCAGAATTGAGTTTTCTATATTTGTGGCATGGCTCTCCTGAGAATGTGGCACTCATTTCTCCCCACCTTTCCCACCTCTTCAAATCTTCCTGGCCACTTCCCCAGCCCTCTTAACCCAACCCCAGTGCCTTGCTAGGCCTTGCCCATTGCAAGGGGAGACTTGGCCAACACAGAGTCTTTGCTTCAGCCCATCAGGTTTACTTACTACCCTCTGGCACACCTGTGATCCCTATGTCTGCATCTTGGCCAACGCATCTGCCACCTTCCTGACCTTTCTCCTCAAATTCTAGCCCTTCCAAATCCCACTTCCTCAGCAATGAGATAGCATTTACCACCTAGGATGTATTTGCCCAACCTCCTGTCAGGCCCGGATTCTTCTTTCACTTGCTTGAGGACCTTCCAGCCTCTGAAGCTCTCTGTGGGAGGGGACTCATTTACTCGACACAGCCTATTCCGTAACTGGGCGATTAGCAAGTCTCTTCATGTTGAATTGAGGTCTGCCTCAGAGGCTTCTCTCCATGGGCACGTGTCTTCTGAGGCTGCATGGTGGGTAGAAGCCCAGGCTTTGGAATCAATAGAGTGGACTTTGAATTTCAATTGCCTTATTTACTGGCTGTGTGACCTCAGGAAAATCACTTCATCTCCCTAAGCGTGAGTTTTCTCATTGTGAACGGGGCTAATAATAATACCTATTTCAGGAGTAGTTGTGAAGATTAAAGATCTTTGAGACACAGAGTGGGTGTGCATTCCAGGAATAGTAGCTCTTGTTACAGTTTTACTTTCTGCTTCCCTTAAATGTCTCGTTTGGCCTTAAATTGTTCTGATTTCATCTCATTTTTCAGGTGTGTGTCTGATCCATTCAATTGGACTAAGCTCTTGGAGGTAGGGCAACATCTTTATCTCTATCTCCACCCCACCGTTTTAGCAGGGGTGGGTGCATGGGTGCACCATACATGCTCGTCAGTCGGTGGTTGACTAGTCCAAAGCAGTAAGAAAACATTTCCTCTGTAAGTATTTGAATTAAAGAAAACTTGTAAATAGTTCAGATTCAACATTGACCAACCAAGTCTGGTGGGTTTGCACCGAATGGGACAGTGATTATTCCCCAAATCACCTCTTCTCTCTCTACATGGCTCTGAAAAGGCCTGAAAGTAGAGCTCAAGGGGCGCCTGGCTAGCTCAGTCAGTAAGAGCTTGTGACTCCTGATCTCAGGGTCATGAGTTGGAGCCCCACGTTGGGCGTAGAGCTTACTTAAAAAGAAATAGTTGTGTAAAAGTAGGCTTCAGTGCCCTGAAGGAGGTGGAGACATTCCAAGTACTGTCTGAAAGAGCACTGCATCCAAAACTGAGGCATCCATCCATGAGTTAGCCTGGCAGCAGGTGATGGCGCTGCCAGTCCAAGAGCCAGGGGAAGATTTTGGGATGCAACCAGCCCCTCCCTGAAGTGGGAGTGGCATGCACAGGGAGCTCTGTGGGGGTAATGCTGGGGGCAGGGTCAGTGGAGAGCCTTGCTCACTGTAGCACCACCGGACCCGGCGGGCTCGTATCAGAAGCAGGTGCAGGGAGCCGAGGGCCTGATCAGTGGTTAGAGGGTACTTGCCTCCAGCTCCCCTTCTATGGCACCATGATCACTGTGGAGCATCTCAAAGGTAACTTCCTGGGCTGTTGAGACACACAGAAATCCAAACTCCGGGGGGAAGCTGCCTCCACCACTGGTCCTGCCACCTAGTTCTGCTGCTGCCCATTTTTCTCCAGGCTCTGGACTGGCTCTAACACTTGTGATGCCTGTGGGATCCTTTGGCCTGAGGTTTATTAGAGTCTGAACCTCTGGGAGTGAGCTTCCCGAGGGAGTGGAGGCTGTGGTTTCACTTCCATGAGATCAAGGCAGACGGTGGGGAGGAAGAAAGTGTGGGGCTTAAGGACTGACTGCTTTAATGAAGAGAACGGATCTTTCCTAGTTTATGTGCCACCCAGGCCTCTTGCAGTGAGTAGGTTTGTATTCAAGGAAAACATTTTATTTTATTTTTTTATTTATTGCAAAGGAAATTGGATCAGGGGAACATTAAAAGTGGGAAGCGAAATGCAGAAAGCAGAACTCTCAGCAAGGCACACCTTCGAGCAAACGCTGCTCACAACCCAAGGAGGGAAGCCGCTCATTAGAATGTGGCTTGCCCTGGGTTCCCGGATGCAAAGTCTCCATCCCTCTCACAGGACTGCCTAAAAGGAAAGGGAAACAGAGCTCAAATTGGGCAGTGGTCCCGAGGAACCAGCCGTGGTCACTGGCCTCACCTGTTACCTGCCTGCCTGGGGAGAGCTTGTTCCCCTGGGCAGTGACATCTTAGCCTAGCCTTTGTGGGGGGAGGCTGGGGAAGGCCCTTCTGCCCACCAAATAAAGGGCACCTGCTAAGGGGGCAAGAACCCCAGCCAGAGGGGCAACCTGAACCCCAGCCAGTTTCTGCCCTCAGCTGCATTGCTTCAGCCCCGTAGTTTATCTTGTGTCAAGGGAAGCTTATAATGATAGAGTGTGCTGGGGAAGCCCTCCTTGGAGAGGGCCTGAGGCAATGGGAGGTCATTCTTAAGGATAAGGAGACTAGACATTGCAAGAGCTCATGCTGTATGGACCAGGTGGGGAAGACCTGGAGGACAGAGCCTCTGGAGTCTCGATGAGGGAGGAGAGGGCAGGAACAATTATAATGCATGGCAGGGCGTTTTCCACTCTTTCTTTATCCACCACCGAATGGAGAATATTACAAGGAGCTCTCAGAGAGTGGGGTAGGCTGCAAGGGGAAGGGCCCTGGGGCTCTGAGTTTTGGTGTTTCAGGAGAGCCACTCGGGAGAGCATCAGACTGTGCATAAGGGGTCATTAGAATCAAATGCTTATTGTGTTCAACCACTGGAATTCGGGGTTGTTTGTTACCCTAGTTAGTGTGTAATGGCTAATATAATGTTGACTCTGCTTCAGACTTAGGAGTGTTAGCCCAGCACTATAGACATGACTCATTCATTCAACAAGCACTTGTGAGTACCAAGCATGTGCTAAGCAGGCAGTGGGGGTGGTCTGATGAGCCCAAGCAAACTGTGGTAGAGAGGACTTCAGAGTAACAGGGGAGGGAAACGAGGATAAAGGCAAAGTCCCACCAAGTTGGGTGAGCCCATGCCGGGCCCAGGTTCCAGGTGAAAGACGTTGACCTTGGTTTGTTCAGCTCCAGGTCTGTACCTATCTGCTCTGCGTGGCAAGGGCTGGGCAGTGTGATTAGTCTTCAGAAATCTCCAGGAGACAAGCAGGCACCAACCTGCCTGATCAGACTTCAGTTTTTACCTGGTGTCTTTGGAAGATGTCACATCCCACAACCAGCAGGTCACCATGGCACCCGGGGCCTGGATCACCCTGAGAGCCAGTCAAGAGAAATGAGTGCAGCTTTCCCCATTTTTTGAATGATAAATGTACCCTGGCTTTACACAGGCAGAGAGAAATGTGCATTAAGGAAAGAGATAACATTATACCTTCTGCACGTTCTGCTGGAAGTGGTGAGGACAGGCCAGGGGAGTGTTTCCAGTGGTCGACCAGGTGCCCGCGCAGAGGCTGCACTGGCTGCAGGCTGCCGAGATGCTGGCACATCTCCCCCCCTGCGCTGCCCACCAGCTTCTCCCAGGGCCACCCCAGGGGCTGCAGCCCATGCATCTTTAATTTTTTCAATTAACAACAATAGAGAACAAATGGAGTGGAGTTTTAATTATTCATAATTCATTTAGGAATAAAATCTTTGTAAACTAAAGGAAGGGAAGGGCCATACTACCTGTTCTTAAAAAAAAAAAAAAAAAGAAGAACATGGACAGAGGAGAGGAAATCTACTTGTTGAGATGATTTTTCCAAAGCTTTCCCTTTGGTCCATGCAGTTAGAGACAAGAGAGGTAAGTGGGAGAGAAGCAGCACCTCCTGTGCTGGGGGGCCAGAGGGCTGCCTTTTATCCCCATCCTGGCCTGGTCACTGATACTCTGTGTGATAGTCCATCTCTGTCCTTCCTGTTCACATGAACTGTCCCTGCCAAAAGGCCTGAACTGAGCAGGGCCACTGGTGTAGAGTCATCTTAGCCTCCCAGTCGGGCTAGGTGCAGGCTTGGGCATAGAAACACTGTCCCAGAGACATGGTCGCAGATATCCCAAGGTGGGCCCTGAGCCATGGTTGCAGGCACAAAGAGAGTCCCTCATCAGACAGACAGACATCATCATAAACCCATGGCATGGGGACGGAGAAGAAATCCCAGATGCCTGATCACAGAGAGCTTGGAACAGCAACAGGCCAGAGACACAACTATGAGAACTGGTACAGGCCGAGGAGCAGACAAAGACAATGGTGGGGAACTGGATGGGGAACAGGGTTTTCTCAGTTACCTCTGGACTGTTACATCAGCCCAAAGCTGAGGAAGGGGCTGCTGAGCACCCCACATTCTAAAGATGGAGTTTGGTAACCACAGGGGCCAGGTATCTCTCCAACAAACCGTGATCCTGACAGTCAGCACCCTCCCCTAACCCCGTCTCCAGCTTCCTTTTTCCATAAAAAGAGCCAGTTAGGGAGAGAAGGGACTTGTTCACGTTGACAGCAGTGCAGGGTTTGTGGAGAGCAGGCTTCGTTTCTACTGCCCACTCCTTCTCCCAGAGCCCTGAGAGAGGAGAGAGGTCTCCAGAGGGTGGCTGGCTGGTGCTGCTGTGTTGGTCCCCCGTGGTCAGGACTGCAGTGGGAGTAAGAGATCTAGGGAGAGTTTGACCCGACCCTTGGAGTTTCAGGGTCTACCTGGCCATAGGGGTTGGTGCCTGCTTGTCTCCTGGAGATTTCTGAAGTCAGGGGTTAAAAGGAGGGGGCTAGGGGAGTATCTTGGTGGAAGAGGATGAGAACAGGGGGTTGTTGCTTGGGGCCGTCTGAGGACAGGAAAGGAGGTTCCTGTGACTCTCTGGGCAGGAGCACGGGGATTAGAACCCAGAGGCCCCAGGGCTGCCCACGTGCCTGCTGCTGTGGCTCAGTGATGCCCCCTGAGGAGAAGTTGGGCTGTGGACTGCTGATGGGGCCCAAGGGAGCTGTCCTCAGTGATGGAGGAAGCTGGCTCCAAGAAAGCCACAGGCACCATCCACCCAACACACGTTAAAGCCACAACCAATAGCCAATGAAGCCAGATGGAGCCGGGGTAAGATCAGGGACACCTCCCCACTGCTGCAGGTGACCAGTCATGGCAGAGGACACCTGACATCTCTCTCATCCCCCACCCTGGCTTCTGTTTCCAGAAGAGAGCAGAGAGGAGGAGGGAGACAGGCCAGTGCCCTCTCTCCCCATCCAGGCAGCCTGCCTGCTCTGGGTTGAAATCAGGTATATCCTGTGGGCTGGACGAGACTTCCAATAACAGAGTGACCAGAGACCCGCAGGATCCGCTCGAGATGTCATTAAATGACAGGGAAGGATTCTGAAAGAGCATGGTTGAAGGCAGCAGTGGAAAAAAATACAGCACTTTCAGGGTTTTATGTCACCGAACTGAGATTGCTCGATGAACCATGGACGACCCAGCTGGAATGCCTTGGTTGTTCACGGTGGGCATCTGTTCTCATCGGCTGCTTCTGGACCAGTAGTTAAATATTCTGAATATCATCCCCATAGACAGGTATAATCACAATGGCAGCAGACATTGACCAAGACAGTTAACAATCAGAAATGACCACAGGTATAATTAAACAATCATAATTTTAGGAATAGGCAATAATTAGGCCCAGGCACATCTCTGGACCTGGAAAGCCATGGGAAGGATCACAGATTCGGTCAGTCTTGGACAGTTTTGGCTCAGACCCAGAGATGTGAAGTAGAAAGGCTTCTGGGCAGGACCAGGGCACAGAATGGGGCGTGGACAGGGTGCACAGACAGGTCCCATAGTCATGGAAGAACAGCACGAACCAAACCTCAAATAAAAACCCACACAGTCATAGACTGTCTCAGACACAGGAACCAAATGCCCTAGACCTTCTCTGCCTGATGCTTTTGGGAGATGGTATTTCAGAGGAATGAGTCTTTTTATATTCTGGGAAATAAAGGAACCTCAGCACTTCAAAGATCTGCCTTTTTTTCCTGGCTCCCTGGGTTCATCCCTTCACTGGGAGGCCATCATGTTTACTCTAGTAAGTATGGCCTGGAGATTTCAAAGACACGTGGGCATGGGTAGTAGGTGCTCTGTGGAGGGGCAGGGAGCCAAGATAAGATGTGGGAGAGGACTTCAGTCTGTGGGTATCATCCCTCATGGATGTGTGAGCAGGCTCTCGTGAGTGGGTGGTGGAGAGCTCTCAGAGAGCCACCACACTTAAGTGGCTTTCTCTAAGGAAGCCCCGTCCCTGGCTTTGCCCAGTCTGGGAACAGTGTCCCAAAGTGATGTCAGGGCTCACCCAAGCCACCTGTTTGTCAACAGCAGTATGTGGAGGAGTTCTTTCAATGAAGGTATTAATAGAGAGGACTCGAGATGAGGGTAATTAAAAGATCCAGAAAAATGGTTACCAGACAGGAAATACAAGCATGACTGATACAACAAATGATGACATATTGGGTTTGGTTACTAATTTTTCTAATTCTTGCTTTCTTAGGTAATAACCTCTGCTCTGATCCAGTTAAAATTCTTCATTCCTCCTGGGTGTTTTGTGCTGTTCACATCCCATCAGCTTTGGATTTTAGAGTTCTGACCTGGAGAAAATTCTCTGTTCCTGCTTCTGCACTTGCTCAGAGGTCCTTTAGGAATGAAATCTTTGCTGTTATATTGCCGAGGGGCTGTGCATCCCTTGAGTCCCCTCTGCACATGGCTATGACCTGCCCTCTTTGGTACCAGATGGTGGCTTCACTGCCTGTTGGCTCGATATTGCAATGCCTCACACCTGCAGGCTCTGTGGTCACTGGATGAATGACTCCATTCTGACTGAAGTCCAAGCTTACAATATATTCCTCATCCAGCAGACATGGTCGTGGTATCAATTCTTGTGCACACCACTGAATATCTTCATTAGCATGAAACACTCAAAGGGTTCCAGTTCAACCATTTTATTTCCAATAATATCTGGACTGCATGCCCACTGGGGTTACTTGTGGATCTGTGACCCCAGCTTCTTGGAACCTTCATTGTGTGCCCTTAGGTCAGGGCCACGACTTGCAGTGAAATCCAGGGCAACGTGTGGAAATCTCTGGTTTTCTGGGACATTGGTTAGCTCCTAATGATTTGCTAGGGATTCCCAGAGGACATTCTTCTCCCTCCAAACTGGTTCTGTAAGTCCAAATGATGCCCTTTGAATCCAAAGTTATTCTAGGGAGCCAGGGAAACATTTATACAGGACAGAGGTGTCTGCATGATTCTGAATGTCAGCGAGCCAGTGAATGCTCTTGAGATGGAGGGCTGCCACTGAAGGTGCGGCCGGGCACCATGAGATTTCCTCAGGCATTTAAGGTTCTGCTTAGAAAGAAGGAAGCCTTTGCTCGTGGCTGAGATCACCCAAGCCTTACCGTTATTATCTGTGAACCGCGTCTGTGCATTGGTGGCATGACTGGAAGATACACCTTGAATGACAAAAACCCAAACTACAAAACCCGAAGCACTTGGGTCACCTGCCCACCTTTGGCATTCCATCCCTCCTCCCCCCACTGTGTCTGGCACAGAGCAAGGCAAGGTAAGCAAGGGAGGACACAAGGGAGATTTTGCTTTCTTTCTGAATCTCTTGCTATGATCTCAATCTCCTTCTCTTCTTGGTTTCCAGGATGCTCCCTTGAGAGGTGCCCCAGACTATGCAACATTATTTATTATATTGATCACCCATAACATCCCCAAAGGCTCGATGTAGAGAGAAGTGACTGGTCCTAATGGCCCAATTAGGTTTATTATCTTCTGGCTCCTGATGTAATGTTTCTGCTGCAGACTGCAGCAAGGGAAAGGAAGCTGGTGGGGGGAAGGAGTCAGAATGGGGAACCTGGGGACCAGAGCTGTGGCTCTTAGCTTTGCTGCCAGCTTACCACATGACCTTGGGTGAGATTTTCCTCCTCATTGATCTTAGTCTCCTAATTCTTTTTTTTTTTTTATTTTTATTTTTTAAAGATTTTATTTATTTGTGAGAGAGAGAATGAGAGACAGAGAGCATGAGAGAGAGAAGGGTCAGAGGGAGAAGCAGACTCCCTGCTGAGCAGGGAGCCTGATGCGGGACTCGATCCAGGGACTCCAGGATCATGACCTGAGCCGAAGGCAGTCGCTTAACCAACTGAGCTACCCAGGCGCCCAGTCTCCTAATTCTAAAAACAATAAAGAACATTTATGGAGGCATGGGGCAGTGGGCTAAATGCATTATGTGAATTATCTCATTGAAATCTCCCCACAAACCTATGAAGTATATACTGTTATTATACCAAGGAGAGGACACTGGGGGTCGGAGAGATTATGTGACTCGCTTGAGTTCTTACTGCTGGGAAGCCAGACGCTGGGTTTGAACCTAAGACGTATGAGTTTAGAGCCACCCTCTGAAGCCCTCCACTCTCCTGCCTCTTCAGCTGCTCTTTGAGAGCCCTGCTAACCTGGTAAGAGAGATAGCACTTGCTGCAAATCCTAATGCTAACCCTATAGCTCCTGCTTCTACATGAGGTCCATGAACATTGCAAAGATACGTCCCATCCTGGGTCCTGTAATTAGGACTCCAGCTAGCCCCTGCGATGTGCTGCTGGAATTCAGAATCCATTTACATTATATTTGCATTTACAGACCTTTAATAAAGATAATATTTACATGTAGAAACATATTTATTTTTTGGTGAGACCAGTTCCCTCTCGTTATGCTTCTTGCCTCCCTACCTTCTGCATTCTAGCCGGCCCAGCAGTGGCCGCTGCCTTCAACCAGCCCCAGAGAGCCTGGCTGGAGCCGAGAATTGGTCCTGTTTGCAGTGCTGGCTGCGTGACATAGAGAGATCGGTGTTTGCAGAACATCACTTTGGAGGTGATGAAGAAGAAGGCAGGGAGATGTGTCTGCCATTCATTTTGGAGGTAGAACCTCAAAGATTTTAGTCAGAGACGTATTGACTGTCATGTGTGCTCAGCCCCGTGCCCGACCTTGCTGATGGAGGATTTCACTTTACTTTGGATTCTGGGAGCCTACCGTTTTCTATCAGGGCCTTCTCTTTCCCTCTTTCCCACCCCATTTGTTGGCTTAAACACCGGAAGCCCAATCCAGGTGCATCAGGCCTGGGACAGTGTTTATGTTTGGCATTCCTGGTATGCTTTGTGTTTGCCCTTTTGCTGTATCCTGCTCTAGTATTAATGCCTCTTGAATTCAGTATGCACATTTATCCAAATAAGGGTGCCCTTTCAAACTGAAAGAGAATCCGAGAGCCCCTGGTGACTGGTGGCTGCTGTGACAGTCCCAGATCTGCAGCCTGGGGCTCTGTAGGGAGAGGGTGGGCGCATTGTCCTGTGTCCCCTGGAGCCCGGAGGTGGGGGCGGGACCAAGGGCTGCCAGGTGCGCTCTAATGATTGTTTTCGCTTAAGAATTTTGGACTCCGCGCTATACAATTTTCATCCTTTTTGCAAAATGGATGATAATTTGGGTCTGTCTTGACTGCCGGTTTTGCATTGCTAATATTGATGGGAGGAGGATTTTACCCAAGTTCTCTTAAAATATGAGAATTTCAGTCCAAAATATGTGAATTTTTAATTGCAAGCCTGGCAGCCCTGGGTGGGTTTTGTGTGCAGCATCTGTTCCTTCCTCCGTGCTCCTCCTGCAGCCTCTGCCTCCCCTCTCTTTTCCTTTCAAGCCTTTTCCTGGGCTGGGGCTGCCCCTGGATTTTCCTCGCGGGGCAGTGCAGACCTTCCCTCGGCGAAGGACCCAGCTCTGCCTCCCGCCTCAGTCCGGGGCCCGCAGCCATGCATCACCTCCGTCTTTACTACAAATGCTATCTTCCAGGGGCTCTTAACCAAGTTGCACACATTTGTCTGGGCTGGGAACCCGGCATCCTGGGCGAGGTCTCGGCCCTCACGCTGCCTTGCGGTTCTGTGTGAAATCTCATTACTGTCAGTTCGGCCATTTTCCCGCTTGAGAAACTAGGCGGTCGGCACGCTCAGATGCCGTTTATTTGTCATGTTTGCATTGCAGGGGCAGCGACTGTTACAGAAACACCCTCTTCTCCTCTGATCCTGCCCACCCCGCTGGCGATCAAACACGGCATGTGTTGGTGCTGTCAGGAAGCCTGAGAATGTACGTTTTTCCTGAGTGCCTTAGCTTTACACAGCAACGTGGTCTGACATTTAAAATTAATCTACGCGGTAAAGTTATTAACGTTTGAATGTTAGCGCTGGAATATCCACAGTGACCTCTCCTCCCGGGCTGGTGTTTGTTTGATAAGGATTCCCAGCCTGTGTCAGAGCCGAGAGCAACCCAGTCGTACTTGCTTTTTATTAATTCTGATGCTGGGTCTCACCTTGGGAGATCTCCAAGAGCTCTAGAGGAGTGCTCTGATTTCTCCGGGAGATAGCCCCACGGGCCAGCCTATGCCACCTAGCCTTCTACTCCCCGGAGGGACAATGAAGACCAACGGGAGAAAAACCAACGGGATTTTTGAGCTGCTGGGGGACACTGTTTTGGGGCTTTAGTTGAACACACAGGTTCTCAAAGTTCTAAGGCATGAGCTCTCTCTCTCTCTCTCTCTCACACATTTCTAGATGTCCAGGAGAGTGTGCTGTTGCATGTCCTGGCTATTGTCGATCAGGGGGCCGATGTCCATCCACGGTGACCGGAGGGAAGACTGGTGTGTCTGGCTATGCCTGTCCACCGCAGGGTTTAAGGTACACCTGTTAACCTCTGGGTGACTTATAATTAATGGAGTTAATTATAATTAATGGAGTTATGAACTAGGCTTAGGGAGCATGTTCACTAACTTCTCCGGCAGGCAAGAGAGTCAAAGCAGGAAAGGCATTCTAGAAGGTGGACCAGCATGATTAAAATACAGGTGAGAAGAAAGGGGCAATAGTGAAAACCTGATTTCGATAGAACAGGGTTTCTGCACGGGAGTGTGAAAATTAGTAAAGGGAATCCTCACTGGAGCGGAGCCTGGAGGTTTGGCGGGGGTACTCTCACACCCTACTGCTCTACCTCAATTGCAAAGCCAACCGGAAGAGACGGACCTCGCAAGTCCGTACTACTTTAGCTACTACTTTACTAACACAGCAGGTGAAAAATAAAGCTTCCTCCGCCCCCAAACAACAGCTCAGCCAATCAGAGGCTGTCACAGCTCAGCCAATGAAAAGCCACTATACTCGGAACTCCCAGTTTACTCCAATAGGCTTTTTGTTTATAAAGAGCCCGCCCACCACCGTGCCGCTATAAAAAAAGGCCTCCTGGCCTTTGTTGGGCATAGTCGCTTGCGGTTTTTGTGGTGGTTCTCTTGCGTTGGGTTATGAGTCGCTGCTATTCCCGAATAAACCCATAATTTTTTTGCTTGTGGACTAAGTGGTGGTTTATCTTTTTTTAAGGTTAAGAGGAGCAATTACAGGATGAGGGCGGAGCGTTTTGCAAGACCCGCTCACAGAGAACCCTAAAGCCAGTCTAAGTGGGGAGTCTTTTGAGGCGCTCTGCGCAAGCAGATGGCATGGTCATAACTGCACTTTCCCGGGATTAATGTGGCAGCAGATTGGAGGATCCGTTGGGGGGGCCGCCCGGAACCAGCCATGTCCAGGTGACGTTCCTGCCATGAGCTTTCTGCCTCCCTAGTCCCTGAGCTCCTCCAGTGCTGTGTTCCTTCCCACCTCTGCCACTCAGACTCCTTCTTCACTCTCAGCCTGCTCCTTAGTGTTCTAGGGTTCTGTCCTCTGGTTACTAGCCTTCTTACTCTGCACCTTGTCTCTGGCAACCTTACCTGCTGTCACAGCCACAACAGCCAGAGGTGTGGTGTCTGCACCTGTGAACCACCCTGGAAGGCTCAGAACTTAGTTCTATGACAAACTTCCTCTGGCTTCAGAGGGTGGCCCGTCCCTGCTCCTCCCGTGTGCTGTCCAGCATGCTTGCACTTCCCCCTTCTTCTTGGATCTGGAACCTTGTTCATAGCCCTTGCATTTCTACCCCCATCCCTATGTTCATAGTCTTTCTATGTCCCTTACGTGCTGTCCTTCCCTTTTATCTCTGCCTGTAGAAATCCTTCTTGGGCCCCAAACAGGTTCACATGTCAGCTGCTCCCCTCTGTGATCTCCATGATCTTTCACTTGCTGAGTTTCAGTTGGGGAGAATGTACTTCTCATTTTTCCAGGGTGGGTATGGGTTAAGGCTCTGTGACGGTGTGGCTCTTCAGGGGACCAGGCAATACCCTGAATATAAGAGGTGGGTCTCACCATAAATGGGGGTCGTACCTCCTGCCCATCATGATTCTATGAGGCAAGACCCTCAGAACAAATGAGACCCCTAGGTGGCTCTCAGAGTGACCGTTATTCCCTGGGAGGGAGTTGGCCGGAGTGGGTGTGTGAACTTCGTGGCCTCAGACTTCCCAAACTCTCCCTCCATGTTTACCCACTTTGTTCTCTCAGCGTGCAGTAGAGACTTTGTGAAGAAGTCATTTCAGCTGAACTTAGGGAGGCCACGGGGAGTGTCTACTGCTCTGGTGACACCAGATGCCCCTGGGCTTGGGGGGGGGGGGTGTGCGTGCAGGGTGAGGCATCCCCGTGGCAGGCAGAGTTGGCAGGTGGCCCGGGTCTCTTCACCAGCCCCCTCCCAAGATCCCTTCTCAGAGCAGACCTTGCAAAAGGCTAAGTGTTGTTTTACTGAAAAGGTGATTCCCTTACAGCAGAATCGATGAGGCTTCTTGAAGATCAGGAGCTGTGTCTTTGTCATCTTATTTGAGCCCAGAGCCCAAGCACTGAGCCTCTCTCAGAGCTGGCTCAATAAATACCTTTCATATTCTTCTCATCTTTCCTCCCTCCCCTCCTTCTCCTGTCCGCAAAAACACACATTTATTGTGGGGTGAATGTAATTGACCAGTTTGCAAGTGAGGGTGTAGGAAGAAATGGAAGTCTGTGCACTTTTGGAGTGGATGGCTGTGTGTGTGTGTGTCGATGTGTGAGCGTGTGAGTACTGATGTGTGAGCATGTATCCGTGTGCCTTGTGTGTGAGTGTACATGTGTGTGTGAGCATGCACGTGTGTGTGTGTTGGTGTGTAGGAGGCAGGGAAACCTGAAAAGAGGTGCCAGGGGGCAGGTTTAATGGCCAGGCGGGGACGGACAGTGAACGACAGCCATCTATCTTCACCATCCAGTTTGTCTCTGTCCTTCAGGCACGGCCCAGGCCTTGGCCAGAGTCTGCTTTTCTGGCCTCTGATCCTGATCTGGCTGACGGGCTGCGGTTGTGAGGAGGGGTTCATTTGGGAGGGAGCAGGTGCTTCCTCTCCCCATGTCCACCAGATCTTCATTTACCAGCACGTTTTGTTTCTGTTTACCAACAGGCACCAGGCAGGCGGCTGTCGCAGGCGTGGCCCTGCCCTCCTCCTTGTGTCCCTCATAAAGACACCAGTGGTGTGACCTCAAGTGTTCCCTGGAGGGAGGGACTGCATTTTCCAGGTAAGGATGGTGACTTCCAGGACCTCTCCTTCCCCCTCAGCACTGAGCGGTGTAAATGCCAGGGCCCCCCCTTAAAAAGAAAAGGTTCTAATATGAGGAAACATCCCTATCCATTTTCATGCTGCTCTGGAAAACATTCAATAAAAATAGCTTTAAGGCTTTAATACTTAACACTTTAACATTTCTCTTACAGCACTGTGACTGAATAAAAAAAAATCCCATTTTGCGTGAAGATAAAATTATTCAAGTTATTATATAAAATATATAACACTCCAGTTATGTATTTATTTATATACATACACAGAAACACACAAAAAGTCATTGAGGTCCAGAATCTACATTGTGTCAGCCATCAGTGGGCTCAACAGGTTCTAAAGCATGGTGACCAGAAGAAAGCCTCGATTCCATTTCAGACCCTGACAACAATCCAGGGACTGGTTCAGTTTTGAAGTTTCCTTTCAAAATGGGAGCTGGTTTTTGTACAGTGCTTATTTATTTATTTATTTATTTAGTTGTGGCACACTGGAGAATAAGGGGGGCCTTGTGAATCCATGCAAGCGTAGCTTGACATGGAGATATGCTAATTAGTTATTTAATGTGGCTATAGTTATTTCCCAAGGAAAAAAAAATCCACAAACACAACAAGTAATTGCTATTAATCTTAATTATTATAATAACCTTCCTATAAACAATAACTGTCTGGCTACCCTATCACGTGTTTATTTCATTACTGACAAGAGAGATCTTTAAAATCTCATGATAAATTAATGCTTTTACCATTAGCTTCAGTATGTTGGCCATGGGGAAGAAAAATGATTGCACAGTTTATAAAGCTGTTGAAAAAATTCTTCCGCTCTAGCTCTAATAGTCTAGATTTCTCATCCTAATATAATTCTTAATTTTTTATTTCCTTTTCTCCAAACTTCTTCCCGATTTGGACTCTTTCTCTGTTTAAATGACTTTTGTTTCCTAATTGCCCTGGGTGAATGCTTGTGTCTGTCTTGTAATGATGTTTACAAGAATCCTCAAAGGGCTTAGTGATTCATCTTTGATACAAATGCCAGTGTTGTTGATGGTTTTTTTTTTTTTTTTTGCCTCAGGCCACAGTAGATCATGCTTAGCCTTGTCTGGAATAACTAGGGGGATGTGTTTATTTAGTACCTCTGTATTTATTATGAACGAACAGAGAGGTTAAGACACCTGCCCAGAGATACCCAGTGAATTAGTTATAGAAACATGACACAATGGACATATGTATGGGTTGCCAAGTGTTGGATTCCAAAATATCACCACCACAACCTGTAGATAAGCAAAGCTGAGTTTATTGCTTATCACAAGAGAGTGCCCGCTGCACAGAGCCTAGTCGCATCTCGCTGGGGGAAGAGCAAAGTTGGAATATTTAATGAAAATTGCAAGTCTAGCTTAAGGTGGGTCTTTTAATGCAGAAGCTCGGTTAGGACTAGGTAAGAATCATGATTCAATAGGTTAGGACTGGTGAGCACACCAAGGTGAGTTTGAGGGGAGGGGTTCAAAGGGTCTTGGGGTATAAACCGCCATTGATGCTTTCTATTCAAGAGTGGAGTCTTCCAGAAAGTTCCTGGTTTGAACAACTTTTACCTTCTGAGTTAGAATGTCCTAGAAAACTAAAGTCATCTTAAGCTGGATAGTGAATTGTGTGTATGGTTTGATTTTACTTTACTGTGTATAGTATTTAGTTATTTATACATTTAGTGATTTTTACTCATCTTTAGATGTTTGTTAATTTTGTACTTATGCCACCAGGCTACTGTCTATTTCATATCAGCTGTGAGCATAGCAGTGAATTCTCCCTCCCCCACCCCAGAGACATTCAACACTTTGAAATAGAATTGCAGCCCCTCTTGACCTTGAGCCTTAAACTCAAAGTTGATCTTCACAGAAATACCTCCCTGTGCAAGAGAAAGCTAGAGTATGGTACTCTAGATGAAATTACTCATTGAGACCCTGTCTTCCTGAACTTGGAGAAACCCATGGGGGATACTTGGGCTAGAGTATTTTGTGCCTGGGTATTTCCAGCCTTTGAACCAGCAGTTCTCAATCAGTGTGTCTTGGTACACTAGAGATAGTCGTGAACCCTTACAGGTGAGCAGCCAGAATAGTGAATAAGGTATAAAATTAACTTGTACAACCCACTGTGGTGGGACAGGAACGGAATGTTGTGTTGTGACACAGTGTAGAGATGGTAGAATTTGTTGCCAGAGTGATAGCATCGGGACACATCTGTGTCATAGAATGATCACATGTTCACTGCAAAATGCAAGTGCTTTGCCTCCTTTACTTGTAAAGGAGCAGGTAAATTGATCTAGTCATGCAGTGATACAATGCCGAAATGAGTAGTGTGACAACTTGCAGGGACTGTAGTCCCTTCAAGTGCCCTGGCAAAAATTCTAACATTTGGAAGTATGCTGTAAACACGAAAATTAGAGAATGCTGCTTCAAACAGTCTGTTAACACATGAGTTAGGGTAACTTTGTTCTCGATGTATACTGTCCCAAACTGTAATGGCTCAACACAATAAAGGTTAACAACACAGTAAAGGTTTATTTCTCTCTCAAGTTACAGTCCACTTTGGGTGCTCCCAGTTGGCAGGTGATGTTTCTCCAAATGGTGCTTCAGGGAATGAGACATTTGCCATCTTTAGGCTCCACCATTGCCTAAGACCTCAGAATCTTCTGCTTCTAGCTAGCAGAAGGGGAAGAGGAGGGTGGAGATGGAGATACCCACTCCTGAAAAACCCCAACCTGAAAGTGGTATACTTCTCGCCCATGCACATTCCTTTGGAAAGAGTGGGAACATATTTAAATGCAAGGGAGGAGCTGGGAAATGCAGTCCCTGGCTTGACAGCTGCCTCCCAGTGACAGTGCCATACAATAGAAGGGGCAGCAGGACTTGGTGGACAGCTAGCGTTTGCTGCCACAGTCTGTCCCAGGGATGCCTGAAGTCTGTGCACACCCTTCTCATACTCTAACCACCCTCCCTTCTCCTCCCCATGCATCCAGCCCAGATTCCTGGAATTTGAACAATTAAGCTTGCGTGTGGCTCATTGTGACCTAGTAAGCAGTGAACCAAAGGACAGGTGATCTGCCCCCCTCTTCCTCCCCACCCAGTGTAAGGAGCAGAGACAGCATATGCACAGCAAACGCTCCCATTCACAAGACGGAGGAGTGGAAGCCACGGCAGACGCTGGTCTGTTGTGGGAAGTCCTGGCCAGCTGTGGGGAAGTTCCTTGATGAGCCCCACTTCTGCTCTCAGGGAGGGACTCTCTTGTCCACTTTTCCCATGGCTCCGCTCCATTCTCTGGAAGGTCTCTCTGCCCATTACCCTTTATCTGGAACACAGCTGATGTGGGCACTGGGGAGTGTTCCCTCCTTGCTTGCTTCTTCCTGGTGCAAGTTGAGGGAGGCTTGAGGAGTCCTTATTAATCACAAGCTTTTTCTTAAGGCCAGGATTACAGTTTTCTCGGTAATGTAATTTTGTCAAAAAGTTAGCAGGCTTCTGATCTTCTTGCTTATTTATGGTTTCATATGCCCATAACTTCACCCAAAGTTCCTTGCTAGATATAATTGTTAAGCCAGCCTTATTTATTTGCTTATTTTCCTTCATGCTTCTGTCTCTCAGCATGAGGGCAGCTACCTTGAGACCATCCAAAACAATAGGTGTGGGTGGGGCGACGGCATCCTTAATTTACTCTGCCACAGGACTGAGGCCTCCTGCCCAACTGAGACATCTGAATGGACCTTTGTGACCTAAAGCTTGTTTCAGTCTTATCTCTTACTGTTTGGGGTGTAGCAGGGGGGGCCTGATTTCTGGGTTCTTTCTATTCCTTTTCATTTTTTGTTTGCAAAGAG
The DNA here is from genome assembly GCF_964656455.1 of Halichoerus grypus. Classification (NCBI taxonomy): domain Eukaryota; kingdom Metazoa; phylum Chordata; class Mammalia; order Carnivora; family Phocidae; genus Halichoerus; species Halichoerus grypus. The sequence continues at coordinate 18,065,119 of NC_135721.1, read as the reverse complement.
GCCACTGTTTTTCCTCAGCTCATACCTTTTTGTTAGCCCTTGTTTATCCCTTTGTTACCCTTGCAGGGAGGAGCAACCCACGCACAGTAACGTGGCTCTTTCCAACCATTTCCTTTAAGCCATAGGCTTAGTAGGCACTTGGCCTGCCTTCTAAGGAATGGCAGTGATAGCCCTGAGTGTTTTGCCACTGCACAGTGTGGGTTTCCATCTTTTCAGCCTCTGGGATCCAGAGCTTTACCACGTGCCGCCCGACCACTAGGGGGACAGCACATCCTTGATATTTTTGTTACTGTGGTACATCACTTGCTCTGCCAAGTCCACCTTCTCTGTGTCACCATCTTCTCGGGCCCCTCCAGACCACACTCTGTCTGAACCCAAGTTTCGGGGCTCCTTGTAGTCTTTCAGACGCTCTTGGCATTTTTGTGATGCGTTTCATTTGATTATTAGTCGCAAATTGTGGGTAATTTTTCAGTTGATCTTTTCTGCTTACAAAGTGTGTCGTTAATTAACACTATAGCTAAGCTGTTGCATTTTGGAAATGAATGGAGACAGACTCTGAGTGTGGGCAGCTCATGACGGCCCAGTTCTGACTGGCTGAATTTCCATGGGGATGGTTTGATTTTCACATCAGTCAGGGGAGGCACATGCATAAGGGGACAGGTTGCAACCACCATTGGTGTAGTGAGATCAGGTGGTACACATTTTCTATGTCATGTAGTACACAGTAGTGTTAAAATTGTTTTCTAGGTAAATAACCTAGAGCATGTCCAGTTCAATGGATAAAATGCCACTGAACATAAAACGTTTATATTTTATGGTTATTGTGGTCCACTTTTTAGTAAGTTGTGTATATTGGAGGTGTGCGACATGATGTTTTGATATACATTGTGAAGTGATTACCACAATTAAGCTAATTAACACATCAATCACCTTGCTTAGTTACCGTGTGTGTGTGTGTGTGTGTGTGTGTGTGTGTGTGTGTGTGTGGTGAGAAACTTAAGATCTATTTTCTCAACAAATGTCAAATGTACAATACAGTATTATTAACTATAGTCTCCAGACTGGACATTAGATCCCCAGAACTCAGTCATCTTATAAGTGAAAATTTGTACCCTTTGACCAACATCTCCCCTTTTCCCCCCACCCCCCAATACCTGGCAACCACCGTTTTACTCTCTGTTTCTATGAGTTCAGCTTTCCGTGTTCACATTTTATAGTTAGGCCAGGAAGATGTTTAGTGAAGTCTAGTTTTATGGTAGAACTTCATATGTTTTTGGAGTCCCACTTAGTTGAACCAGCCAATGTCCAAAGTCTGCTGGGATGGAATTTTTGTCAGTGACTCATGTTACCCAGGTAAGTTGGAGAGACCTGTATTGGTCAGGATGGGCTGTGCTATGCTATGGCAATGAGCACTACCCTCACCTCTCAGTGAGCTGACCTAGAAAAGGTAATTTCTCACATCACTGTCTGACGTGGGTTGACACTGTCTGACGTGCCAGGCTTCTCTGGCAGCTCTGTCTCAAGCAGTGACTAAGGTAGCTGGACCTCTTCCTCCTTGTCATGCTGCCATGAAGGAGAAGGAGAGGGCATGCACAATTGTTCAGGAGTTTAATGGCCAAGACTGAAAATCTTATATATAATTTCTGCCCACAACCCACATCACCTGGCCAAGACTGAAAATCTTATATATAATTTCTGCCCACAACCCACATCACCAACCCACATCACCAACTGCAAGGAAGTCTGGAAAATGTAGGCTTCCCATGGATCTAGGAAGGGGAAATGAGATTAGTGAGCACTGAGCCGGTTTCTGCTTTAGAATCATAATGGCATCCCTCTAAATGTGATGTGGGGAGAGGGAACAAGGCCGAGGGGACATGAAGCGGGGATGGTCCATGTCACAAATCGACCATACAAATGGACTGGCCATAGGAGTGATTGCATGTTGGATATGATGGAATGGGAGAATTCCCACTTTGTGCTGAGCTTCTGAGAGAAAGGTAGAGGGCTGCTTTGACTGGAGTGGGAAGGAGACACAAGAGTCTGTTGCATATGAACCCTTGCTCATGCCTTTCCTCTGACCCTGGTTTTAGTTTTTCCCATTGTGAGAAATTGGTCTTTCACACACTGACACCATTTTGAGCCCGTCAAGTGGTGGCCTCACAGCCATGAGAATGTAGAGATACGTTCTAATGGTTTGCTGGGCTTGGTTTGCCTGTAGCATGTGTGGGGTTAAGATTTCCTCCACTTCCCTTAAATACATCCCTGTTTATTTTCCAAGGTGAGTGCATCATGGCTGCCTGTACAGAGTGCTCTCAAGTGGAAATGGGGCTATTTGGTCATTACTTGGTGAACCTGAGTCCTTCTGGTAACTAAAAGGATATTTAGCCAATAAACACATGTAAAAACCACATCACTAGGGAAATCATTAGGGAAATGAAAATCAAAACCACAATGAGATACCATGTCGCACACATTGGGATGGCTGTTACAAAACACATATATATGTATATATACAAAAGCAACAAGTGTTGGTGAGGATGTGGAGAAATTGGAATCCTTATCTACTGCTGGTGGGAATGTAAAATGGTGTAGCCTCTATAGAAAATGGTATGAAAGTTCCTCAAAAAATTAAAAATAGAATCACCACATGATACAGCAATTCTACTTCTGGGGATATGCCCAAAAGAAATGAAAACAGGGACTCGAGCAGATATTTGTACACCCATGTTCATAACAGTATTATTCACAGTAGCTAAGAAGAGGAAGTGACCTACATATCCATTGCAGTTGAAGGGATAAACAAAATGTGGTGCTTATACACAATGCAATGTTATTCAGCCTTAAAAAGGAGGGATATTCTGACACAGGGTATAGCATGGATGAACTGTGAAGACATTATGCTAAGTGAAATAAACCAGTCATAAAAAGACAAATACTGTATGATACAGTATATGAGATGCTTAAGAGTAGTCAAATCCATACAGACAGAAAGCAGCGTGGTGGGTGCCCGGGGTGGGGGGAGGGGGGGAATGGAGAGTTAGTGTTAGTGGGGTATAGGGTTTCAGTTGGGGAAGATGAAAAAGTTCTGGAGATGGCCGGTGGTGGTGATTCCACAATAATGTGAATGTCCTCAATCCCTTTGAAGTGTACACTCGAAAATGGTTAAAATGGTAAATGTTATATGTATCTTACCACACTTAAAAAAGATATTTCCCTAATTTTCTACCCTCTAAACATGTGTGGAGCCTGAGAGAGGGGAGTTAGGTGGGTTCTGGGTGAGGATGACCTCGAGTGAAGCCGTCCATTTTGGGTTGGTACCCACACATGCAGCTGGCCCATCTGTTAACGGAGCTCAGTCTTTTTCTACTTCGGTCTGAAGGGTATAAGGGTCCCCTCTTGCGTCTGTAGACGTGGCTGAAGGAGAGATGCCAGTGCAGTAGCAGTGGGTCTTGAGCCATCTGCTCCTGCAGCCTCCTGTGCTTGTGATCTGTTTGTGCCTTTCCCAGATGGACCACTTAGATCTTACTGGGGAGTGCTGCTGGGCCCACGTGACCTTAGGACCAGTTCATGGTGGGTGATCTGCCCACGTGGTCTTCTGGAGGCCACAGGAGTGGATTTTCTGTCTCTGCTAGGGCCCAGTGTCACTCCAGAAACTACTTTTCGAGTGGGGTGTATTTCCCTGTTGCAGATGGCACAGTCTTGCTCCAGAACTCCAGGCGACTATGCTGGGACTCTCCTGTTAGAGTTTGCTGTAAATGTCACATGGCATCTTTTCCCCTCCCTTTAACAGAGTGGTAAATCAAGATAGACGAAGGTACGTATCAGGAAAAAAAACAGGTAAAAAAGATGGGGGTGTGGTCTCTTGAGATCAGGACTGGTGGACGGGGGGAGATGAAGAAGGAGATTGCTGTCTCCCTTTCAAGTGTTAGTTCTGTGTGAGTTTTATTCAAATCATGTGTGTATTATTTTGATACAAGTAAGCATTAGTTAAAAACAAATATTATAATCACCTCTTCCCTGTGATCTGGGCATCATTTACTCATGCACTCATGTCAGCCTTTATTCATTTGTTCAGTCATTCAAAAAATATTTCTTGAGCTCCTTTCTCCTCTGGGCCAGACATTGGGCTGGATATAGGTGATGGAGTGGTGAAGGATCATGGTCTCTCACCTTCATATAGTTTGGGGCTTAATTGGAGAACGGACAACCCGGGATGATCAGTGCTGTGTCATATACGAGCGCTGAGAATGGAGTGCCCAGTTCTGGGGAATTTTCTTTTGGTGGCTTATGGAAGAGTACTCCCACCCCCAGTCTTCATTGAGGCCACCCTAACTATGACAGTCCTATGGTTGGAGGGTCTGGGTGTCTTCCTGGATTGGTGTCTCGTGAATTTGCACTGGCAGAGCTGAGCTGGGGGCAACTCTGGGGCACTGTCCTCAGATTCAGATGCTTGCGGACTCTTGCTTGCTCTATGTGCCAGGTGTGGGGAAAGGGCCAGGTAGAGGAGGAAGAATGGACTGAGCCGAGAAGGAGAGACAGCGGGAGGGGGAGAGGTGTGACTGAGGCCACCACTGAGAGGTTGCCAGGGAGGACAAGAGGGACTTGTGTTTTGATATTGTTTTCAAGTCCCATTGAAGTGGTTTCTTCGTTTTTATTTTCCATCTCGATGGAAATTTTGTTATTTTTACACTGTCACAGAACAAATGGAGCTGTGACTTGGAGATCACAATGTATATGGCTGTTTTGGTGTACTTTTGACAGTTCTATCACATTTCTGACAGGCATTACTTTTTTCTCCCCTGGGATATCAGGAGTGGGGAGATGGGCTTCTCAGGTGCTCTGCTTAGGCTCAGGGTGACATCCATGTGTGAAGCCTTGTGGGGTCACGGGGAAGCTTCCAAGAAGCCGGCCCGAGACTGTGGGAACTGTAGGCATGAGGACAGAGCTCCTGTGAAGGGGCAAGCAGGGAGCAAGTGGGGGCAGAGGTAGGCTCTCGGGGCATGGGGTGGTCAGTCTCATCAGCCTCTCAGCAGAAATCCAAGTCACAGTCCTCCCAGGAGGGGAGGAAATCCATGAGCCGAGTGAGGGGTGGCCATGGCAGGTCCTGTGTTGGAGACATGAGAAGAGCAGGTTGATGGTGGGCAGTGAGGTCAGGGGGCATCAGCACCTTCTGCAAAACTGCACGTTAAGGCTGGAACCTCGGCTGTCTGCACGGGGTGTCCTGAATATCCTGGGCCTGGTTTCCCTGGTTTCCTATGGAGTGAGTATATGTGAGACCTGGAGCAGGTAGGGAGGAGGAGGGGGGAAGTCCTAAGGCAAAAAGGTCCCCTTGAAATGCCCACTAAGAAGTGGACTGCTGGAGTGCCACATCTGTGACACTTTCCCTGGTCACCTTGCACCAGTTCAGCTGGTCACTTTCTCCTTTGAATCCTCACTGAAACCCACAAATATTTCTACAACATGCTATCGTAAATAGTAATAATTGCTGATAAAGTGCTTACTACGTGCCAATCTCTTCTGCCTTATTTAACTCCCACAGCCATGCTATGAGGTCGGAACTGAGGCTTACAGAGGTTAGGTTCACTATTTGTATGTTTGTTTCATCTGTACCACTAGGAGCCCATGGCAGGCAGGGGCTGTGTCTTTTTCACCTTTATATACTGGGGCATGAAGCTGCTTGCTTGTTCAGTGATTGAGTATGTGAGCATGTGGACTGAAGTCAGGCACTAGCCCTTCTCTAGAGAAAAGATTGTCCAACTTGATTTCTACTGGTTTTACATCTCATATTCTATGTTCTGAATCTTTCAAGCAGCCTCTTGACCTGTGAGTTGGCCCCTGAGGACTGGAGAGATCTTTCTAAATGCCAGGATGAAGTAGGTTTTCCAGAACCCCTGGAAGGAGAGTCCATCATCAACTGTTGACAAAAGTGTTCAACCCAGAGGAAATCCAGGCCTGAACTTGTCCAGTCTCCAAGGTCTTTAGGAGTGGGGTGGGGTGAGGAATGGCTTCCAGGTCTAAAGAACCATTTCTAATGTTCATGATCATGATATAAAGTTATTTTTAGTCATCTGTCCTTGTGGTCTGGATCTTCCAGAGTGGCCATGCTGTGGCTTGTGGAAACCCCTTTCATTTATTCAACACTAGACTGGATATCCCGTAATGACCAAGCACTGTGCTTAAGGTTCTACAGGGTTTGCATAAGACATGTCAATGTAGGACATGTGCTAAAACACCCTCTTCTCCTAAGAGGAGGCATGGCATAGTGGTTATGTCTAGACTCAAGAACCGGACTGCTTGGGTTCAAGTCCTGCTTCTGACCTGTGCTGGCCATCTGGCCTTGGGAAGATTGCATCTTCTGTGCCTTGTCTTCATCAGTACAGAGAGTCATTTTCATACCATATGAGGTTTTAGCTTTTAAAAAATTTTATTGAAATACAACATACATATAGACAATTGCACAAATATAAGTGTATGGCTGATTGGATTTTCAGAGTGAACACACCCAGAAAACCAGCACCCAGAATGTCTGTAGCACCTCAGAAATCTCCCTCATGCCTCAGAGTCGGGGGAAGGTATACCACTCCCCACCCCAAGGATAACCACAAACCTCACTTCTAACTCCATAAGGTAATGAGTTGTGCCTGTTTGTGAACTTCACGCAGATAGAGTCATACGATAGGTGGTCTTTGTGTTTAGTGTCTTTTCCTCAACATCATGTTTGTGAGATTCCTCCATATTGTTGTATGTAATTGTAGTTACTCATTTCCATTTAATTATTTAATAATTCCCACTTACAGGAAGGTTCCAGTGCCATAGTGCTGCTATGGTACATGTCTTCCGATGCACACACACACACCTTTCTGTTGGGCACATACCCAGGAGTGGAATGGCTGGGTCATAAGGTGTAGGTATGTTCAGCTTTAGTCGATATGCTGGACAGTTTATACAACCAGCATTGGTTGTACAACCAGCAGTGAGGGAAATTCTCAGCTGCCCCATGTCCATATCAACACATGCGATTTTCTTTTTCATTGTAGCCCTTCGGGTGGGTGGAGAGTGGCGCTCATTGGGGGTACAGTTTGCACACCACGAGGTCATTTGCATAATTAGTTACATTGATGTCTGAAGGTCAGTTAGTGTCTGCCCTTCAGAGTGAGCATGTGTCATCGTTAGTCCAAGCTCAGGTGTCTTGGGAGGTGAGGGATGTCCCCAGGCGCCACCTCCCTTCAAGAAGTCACAGTACACATTTCCTGACTCCCCTCTTTCCGCACGAGCTGTGCTGTCTGGGGTTTGAAGTTGTCAGTGATTGCAGCCGATTTCTTGGAACTGAGTGATTGAGGAGTCCAGGATCCCTGGTGACTGAATGATGAGACAGACACTTTGCTTCCCAGAGTCTCTTAATGACTGATTCCCCAGGAGGGATTTCTCCTCTAACTACCCACCTGGCTCCCACTAAGAGCTGGGCAGGGAAGTGCTGGAGCAGGTGCTAAGTTATGATTTAAGGTTTTTCCTCCTAGGATGCTCCAAGCTCAAGTCAGCAATGGGTGCATTCTGTACCCCAATGGTGTCTCCTGCTGCAGAGGCACTGAAGTTAGGAAGGGGCAGGTGAGGGCACCAGGCTTCTGTGGAGAAGGTCACTGTGGCAACTGAGATGGCAGCCTGCTTCCCTGGAGTCCTCCTCCTTCAGGTTTCAAAGACATCCTAAACTCCAGTCCTTCCTTTATCCCTGCACACAGCCAGCAGCCAGGACTGGTCTGTATTATGTTCTGATTCTCTTACACCCATTCTCACAGTCTCTGTCTTGTGCCTGGACTCTTGGAATAGCCTCCAGCTGCTTTCAGAGAGCTCTTTCCAAGAGAACCTGACTGTATTAATTTGCTAGGGCTGCCATAACAAAGTACTGCAGCCTGGGGTCTCTCTGGAGGCTGGAAGTCTAAGATCAAGGATTTGGCAAAGTTGGTTCCCTCCGAGGCCTCTCTCCTTTCTCATAGACGGCTGCCTTCCTTGTGTGTCCTCATGTGGTTGTCCATCTGTGCCTATTTATGGGCCATAATCTCTTCTTATGAAGAATCTGTCATATTGGATTACAACCCACCCATGTGACTTCATTTGACCTTAATCACCTTTTTCCAGGCCTTACCTCCAAATATAGCCAATATTCTGAGGTGCTGGCGGTAGGATTTCAATATACGAATTTGTGGTGGCGGGGGGGACACACAGTTCAGCCAACAATGGTAACGATGCATTTTTCTACATGTGACACATCTCCTCAAACATGATTTTTGTTTCGCTTTTTTGCCTTTGTTCATGCTGTTCTCCTGGTTCTAGGTGCTTCCTTTATCTCTGTCTCCAGAACCTGAGCTCTGTCCCCACGTCCACCAGGGAGCCTTTGGTCCTCACAGACTGCTCTCCATGCACATCTGTCAAAATTTCCATCTGTTCCACCAGACTGAACACTTCATCCCAATTTTCCTCTGTTCTTTGTTGTTTTATAGAGTGTGTTATGTCTATTCAACTTGACTCTGTGCTCCTTGAGGACAGAACTCATGTTTTTCATTCACCTTTGCCTCTATTTCATGTCAGGCATGCAGCTGGTGATAAATACTGTTGCTGATTGGTTAAAAACTGCCTTCCATGTGCCCTGTGAGGAGCTCCCTAAATGCTAAGTGAAATACCTCTTCGGTGGGGTGGAAGGGAGCCGTCACCCTTGACTGGCTTTGGGAGCCTGTGGCAAAGTCATTTTCACCTTAAGAGGCAATGAATTCAGGGACCTGGGAAGGATTTAAACACAAGTCTTAAATTATTTGCTTAGCTTTGATTTTTTATTTTATAAGATTCTGGGCAGAGCTGGGAGCTATTTGCAGAAGGGGTGTGAAAGAGAGATGAAGAGAGAGTGGGTTTACCTAGATGTTGCCTCATAGAAAAATATGTGTGCACTGGGCAGGGTCTTCTCTGGTTCAGAGGCATGAAAAACTCTGGGTTCTGACCCTGGGCTCACTGGAGGGAGATTTGATTTCTGTTCCTGCCTTTTTGTCCCTCTACTGGGGATGCATTGAGCTAAGCCACTGTTGAGAATGGCCCCTCCGAGGAAGCAAAAGAAGATCAGCTATTTATAGGCTGAAGTCAGACATGACCCACCTTTTCAGTCTGTAATTTACAGTATATGATGAGAAAATGAACTTCTATTGCCACAGGAATGTGAAAGGACAGGAGACCGATTTTTCAGCAGCTTGGGGTTTGGCTTCTGCGCTTATGAAATGTCTGTGAAAATGGCCACTTTGCTTTGCCAGAAGACTGCTTTTCCTGGTCCCCAGTCATTGATGCAAAGGGTGCCCATGTCCTGTCTCTCCCAGGGACTGTGGGCATATTCACAGTTGTGTGGATGGTGGGGGGAGGGAAGTTCCTGTAAGAGGGAGGGAGAAAAAGAGGGCCAGGAAGGAATAGCAGGGATACAATGGATTTAAGGCAGTGCTCTGGTTTTTACAAAGCAGAAAGAGTAGTTCCAAGGAGTGGCCTCCCTGGGGGATGGCTTCGATTGACCTCTTGACCAGAATGTTGGCTATTGTTTGGGCTGTAGCTCCTGGCCTGAGTCAGAGCCCTTGAGGAAGCTCAGAGATTGATGATAATTTCCAGCCCTCAACAGACTATTTCTGGAGTTCTCTAAAGAAATGCAAAACTCAGTGTGTGCTCAATCAAGTAACAAACTTTTATCAAATATCGATCATAGGCTCAGCACTGAGCTAGTTGTAAAGGTGAATAAAACACACATGGACTCTGTTCTGAATTTAGGGGGGAGACCATCACCATGTCAGGCCTCCTAGCCCCGTCCATCCCCAAGCCCTGGCATTCAACAGGGTGCTCACTAAGGGAGCCTGTGGACTGCATTTGCATCTTTGCTGGCTCCTGAACTAAAGCCTTGACTCCTAAACTTGCATTTCTGACATAAATCCATGGCATGAAATAAGGTTCTTAAAGAGGTCTTATGGAATAGAATGAGAAGAGATGAGGACAGAACCCTGGGGAAGATCAGCACATGAAGCTAAGCACACAAAGGCAACGGTGAATGAGTAGAAAGAGAGTTAGAAGCAACGAGTCTTAGGGTCTTGAAGTGTGGTTAGCAGAGAGTTTCAAGGAGAGAGGAACCAATAGTTTTAAAAGCAGAAGAAAAAGAATTTGGCAACTGGAAGGTCATAGGTGCCTTCTGGGGCTGTTGCATTAGGAGTGGAAGCAGTTGGTTGAAGAATGAATGGGAGGTGAGGAGGTGTGGACAGAGGATGTGGCCAGAGAGCTCTCTCTATAGGTGTTCATTAGATCAAGCTTTGAATCATGTTATTCAGATCTTCTATAATTTGCTAATTTTTGTTCTCTTTAATGTATTAATTATTGAGAAAGGTGCTAAAATTTCCCATGGTCATTGCTGATTTGTCAACTTCACATGGTAGTTTTGACAACCTTTATATATTTTGCAATTGTATTCTTAGGTGTGAACAATGTTAGAACTGTGATCTTTTCCTGGGACATCATTCTTTTTATCATTGGGTAGTGAATATCTTTGTCTCCAATAATGCTTTTCCCTGAAACTCCATTTTGTCAGGCTTCCTTTGGTTGATCTGTACCTGGTATATCATTTTTCCATCTTCTTACATACAATAGCTGTCTTTTGTTTTGAGTATGTTTCTTATAAACAGCCTAGGTCTATATTTCATTTTTTATCCAATCTGACAGTCTGGGATTTAATAGATTGAGTTTCATCCATCTTATTTCTTGTGATTACTGATATATGTATTCTATTTTTTTCTTTGCTTTGATTTCTCCTCTCCTTTTTGCCTTCTTGGGATAGAAAGCATTTTCTTTATTATTCCTTTTCCCTGCTACTTATTTGGAAGTTACATGTTCTTTTCCTATTTTCCAATGGTCACTTTAAACATAATTTCATATACACTTTACCTAACATCAGAGTTGATCAATTACTCAGTCATCATCCCCCCAAAATGCAAATAATCTAGAAAGTTTTAACTTGGATCATAACCTTCCTTATTATAAATTTCTTTCATCCAGTATTTTTAGTTCAATCTTGATTTTTATGGTCCTCAAATTAATCATGATTTTTTTATTATTTGTATTGTTGTTTACTTTTATGCACATGTTTACTCATTTCCCCCTTCCTTCTTACACCTCACTCTTCTGGCTTCTGTTTCCATTTCCTAATTTTCATCCTTTGTATTTGGAAGTAGAAAATTATTCTTCAGCAAAAGTCTGTTAGCAGTAAGTTTTTTTTTGTCTTTACTGTTATTCTTCAGTGATAACTTAGCAGGGTATAGAAATCCAAGTGGACAGTTACTTTTTTATCAGCTTTTTGAAAATAATATTCTGTTGTCTTCTGTTTTCTTTGGCAGCTGTTAAGACATTTGCTGATATTCTTTGCAGGTAATGTGTCCTTTTCATCTGGTACTGTCTTTGGTGACAATACAAACTGACCCCAGAATGTAGTTTATTGTTAACCTTACAAGAATGTAGTTTATTGTTAATGTTCCAAGAACGTTACCCTGAATTTTATATGATTAATTTTTTTTTGGATGCCTCTTATTGAATTATGGCACAGTTCTACTGGATTAGTAACACATAATTCTACATGTATATTTTTAGATAAAGTTGAGATTCTAGTATTTTATTTTCACTCCTTAATGAATCATCTTGTGAATACCCTGTGGTTTTAAAAGTGGGGTGTGCATAGAATCATCTATTTTAGGAGGCTTGCTATCATCTTAAGAAGCTGGTCTGTGAGGAAAAGGATGTAGGGGGCAGTAGGTATACATTTAATTTTCTAAATATAAGAGAGACTTGACAATTTGTGATCTGTGAAGAACAAACCAAAAGAGAGGTAGAATCTAAATATATGAGGAGAGAAGGAAAAGCTGGTGAACAGGGATTGTGGAAAGCTTGAAAAGGGAGAACTTTTCTTCCTCTGATACGGGGATTCTGTTCCGTCTTTGATTCTTAAGGTTTCAGATCTTTCTTCTGAAGGCTAAGTTCATTCAAGTTACTCTGAATCCCTCCTGCTGTCCTTGACCCTGATCATGTTCTTCCATAACTTTTTTTTTTTTTGCCTAATGAAAAAAGTCAAAGCTTCCAAAATGACATTCAAGGTCCTCTGAGATTCAGACTTTTCTTAAATTAGACCATGGTCTTACCTCTCATTTCACCTTTTCACTTACTCTGGCTAGTGAGATTAGTCAACTTGCTGCTTTCTGAACATGGCCGACATAATCTCATCCCCCCAGTTTTGGTCCTGAGCCCTCTCACCCTGTCAGGCTAGTTCCTTCCCATTTTATCACCTGTCCAGATACCTCTCTTTCAAGGACCAACACATATCTCTCCTATTCTGTGTTTTTCCTTCCCTGATTCTTGGAACTATGCCCCCATAGAGCCTTGGGCCTTTCCTGGGGATAGTTCTCACTGCCTACCTTGTGTTGTTATTAAATACAAGTTTCTTCTACCAGACAAAGAACTTCTGAGGGCAGAAAACATGCCTAAATTTACCTCTGTGATCTTCAGTATATTTCATAATTAGAGATGCCCCCCAGTGGTCATGAATGAATGTAAAAGAGATTTTTATTTACATTAGTATGAAAACTATTGCCAAGAATTATGAGATCTATCTGTTAGCTGGGTGGCCTTCAGGTTTTATGGCAGATGGAACAACTGTAGAGTGTCTGTGAGCCTGACGGCAGGAGTGGCCTCATGCTGGGCTCCCCATTCAGCTCTCACCTATGGAGGGGCCACATAACTCATTCTGCAAACTTGGGTAGCAGAGAAGGACTGAGAGACTTAATTGGGATAACAACCCTGTGGCTTCATTGCAAGAGAGGAGCCCCTTATTTTGCTAACTAGGGAGACATGACCTACCCCAAGGTCCACTCCTGCCTCGAGGTCTCTGGGAGGATGAGTTTGGTTACTGCCCTTCTTTGAGGCTTCTATAAACATGAGGGAGCAAGGAATGGACTAGAATGTCACTAAGGGATATTCTACTCTGGTAGTCTCTGGAGCCATTCCTGATAAGACCTTCTTTGTTGTTTCCCTTTCTTCCTATTGCTTGATAGCTTGACTGCATTTGGTTCTTTTTGTGGTATTCAGAGAGGACTGCCAATTAATCTGTCCACCTGGTCCTAATTAAGAATGACCAAGAGGCTAGACATTCATGATCCTGTAATCAGTTCCTAGAGTTTCTCAAACTTTTCCAAAGGAGTGACACAAAAGCAGTGAGTAGAAGCCCGAGATTGTTCCAGAATCTGACAAAGATGAGGAGGTACCTTTATGATAAAGGCAAGAAGAGCCTGTAAGGTCCAGGGCCTCACTGAATCTGAGGATGCCTTGTCATCTACTTGTAATTCAAAGCTGACAGCTGAGCAGGAACTTTCCAGGAACTTTTGTGAGATCTGATACAGAGTAAAGACTGCAGGAAGGTGTCACAGACTCACACTTTGCCACATTAAAGATAGCAAAGTAGCTTCTGCATTTTTCTCTCCAGGGCTCAGCATGGCCTGGCTAATCAAGGGGTTTGGCAGTATCAGCCACCAAAGACACTTCATTTCCTTGACAACCTCTATGGCATAGGGTGGGTGCAGTCCTTCTCATCATGAACTCCCAAGGAAGGTGGGAGTGAACTTACGTGAATGTGCCCACCACGTCCCAGGACCTGCACCAGGGACCTGACATGCCAGGCGCTCAATACTGGAAGGTTCATGCTCACCCTCCTCCCCTATGAGTTCACGATGAGAACGACAGTATGAAATACACTAAGCTTCTTGACACACAAATTAGAGGCTTTGTTCTAAGAACAGCAAAAGCCACTGCCTGCAAGAGCAACTTCCAGCAGCTTCTCTGTGCCCGGAGTCTGCGTGCAGAGCAAACTGCCCACAGGGGGCAGAGGCATCGGCTGGGGAAATTTTATATCATTAGTGGGGTGGAGTCAGGCCCTCAGCAGCTCAGTGCCCTGCCAGGCCTGCTGAGCAGCCACCCCTTGGTTCGGAGCAAGGCTTTCCACAGCAATTGTTTTCTGCTCTTTTTTCCGAATTGCAAAATGTGTCTGAATGATGGATGGGATTGGGAGGAGCGGTCGTGGGCCTGGACTCTTTGATGCTTCAGCACATTGTGGGTTCCGCAGGGCAGGGATGGCCAGCCACTCAGTTTCTGGGACCCATTCAGTGATCACTCACTAACCCTTTCCTGTGTGCCTGGTAGTTCCTGTGCTGTTGGCTGTCACCCTACCAAGATGGTGCCTTCCCTCAAGGATGCCTTGAGTCTAGTGGGGGAGCCAGAGGTACGCACGGATCTGAGGCAGAATGTGAACAGTGTAGTGCAGTGTGCTCAGTCTTTTCAACATATGTCTCCTGTGGAAAAACATAAATCTTGAAAATTCCTTTAAAGTTTGTGTTTCAAAAGCAATAGAGTGGGGTTTTTTTTTTTTTGGTTTCAAAATATGAAATTATAATATTGAATATATTTTAAAAACTACACATGTCCTCCCTGAGATGTTTTTCAAAATTTTTTATTGAGGTGTAACATGCATATATAGTATATAGTATATGAATTTTTACATACATATGCATTGGTATGAATACCACTCAGATATATATGGAGTATTTCCAGCTCTCCAAGAGGCTCCTTCGTGTCCCTTCCAAGTGAATCCCCCCACCCCACTCACTCAGAAGTAACTACTATTCTAATTTCTGTCAATGTAGATGAGTTTTGCCTTTTCGTGAACTTCATATAAGTATAATCATACGTTTATGATTTGTGTCTGGTTCCTTTGTTCATGTTCCATGTTGCATGAGCAATAGTATATTCTTTTTTACCGCTGGGTACTATTCCATTACATGACCCCACATGATTTATGTGTCCATTCAACTCCTTTGAGAATCACTGGTGTGGTATAAAAAGAGCTGTGTTTGCAGCCAGACGTAGAAAGTCACAACTTCTTTTCCACATGACCCAGAGCCAGTCACTTCAGCTGGCATCTTGGTTTTCTCACTTGTAGAATGGAGGGGGTCATTGTATTTACCGTGTGAGGAGCCAGCGTGGGTGATGCCCCTGGCACATAGTAGGCATTCAGTGGATGGCAGTGAGGATGACAAAGGGATGTCAGAGTTGTGTGTTTGTTGCCTTGGGCGCGCAGAGGCTGAAGAGCTCCCTTTACATGCAGGACATCAAGGGAAGGCCTTAGGCAGGCGTGCGGAGTGGGTTGCACTGTAGTAAGAGGTGCCCTGGGGGAGGGTATCGGGTGAGCAAAGACACAGAGGGCTGAAAATGCAGGGCATGTTGGAGGGACAGCCCTGAGGAGCATACCAAGAGGTGAAGCTGTGAAGTCCTCACACCTGAGGGGCTTCTATGGTAGCTAGGAAGAACACACAGGCAGCAGCGCAAGACTGTGCTTAGGGCCAAAGGAAAACACTGCTGGCCTGAGCTGTTGGAACCAGAGGCAAAGAGATTCTGTGTGCTAGAGAGTTCTAGAAAGCCATCTGGGATAAAGTGGGGCTGGAGCTGGCCTTTGAGTGATGGTGGAGAAGAGGAAGGAGGCGTCTGTTGGCATGGTCAGGAAGGCAGGAGCACAGCCAAGGCTGTGGAAGTGGGAACACTAGAGCAGATTTGGGGGATGACAAAATCTAGCCCCTGATTCCCACCACTGCTACCACTGCCACTCTGGCTAGTATGTTTTGAGCACTTACTGTGTGCCAGACACTGTTAAATAGAACCTAGATATTCTCATTTAATCTTCACGTGGTTAAATGAAGTAGATCCAGTTCTCTCCATTTACAGATGAGGAGACCAAGGTTCAGGGAAATTAACTAGGCTGAGGTTATCTAGCCATTTCCCTCAGGGTTTACTCTTCCTTTTGGGGGAGAGGAAGATAACACATTGCCTCACGTCCCCTGGACAGCTGAGCTAGGGTTTCTGCTGGCAGCTCTTTATCCCTTCTCAGTACCTCAGAACTGGGCAGCCTAATGGGTGGACAGTTGGTTCCAGTCAGGTTGCCCTAAAGGGATTGTGGGTTGGGAGTGCTCCTGAGATGTGTGTGAACAATTTCCATGCTATTTTTTTTTTTTAAAGATTTTATTTATTTATTTGACAGAGAGAGACCCAGCGAGAGAGGGAACACAAGCAGGGGGAGTGGGAGAGGGAGAAGCAGGCTTCCCGCGGAGCAGGGAGCCCAATGCGGGGCTCGATCCCAGGATCAGGACCTGAGCCGAAGGCAGACGCTTAATGACTGAGCCACCCAGGCGCCCCCAATTTCCATGTTCTTGGTAGAGGTTGGGAGTTGGGTCTTTATTTTGCTCGCCTAGCTACTCTGGTCTGTCTCGAGGAGAGAATTTGGGGCAGGGTGTGTTACAGGCTGAATTGTGTTCCCCCCCAAATTCGTGTGTTGTAGTCCTAACCCCAGGTACCTCAGAATGTCACTGTACTTGGACACAGGGTCTTTTAGGAGGCAGTTAAGTTGAAATGAAGTCACTAGGGCAGCCCTAATCCTGTATGACTGGTGTCCTTGTAAGGAGAGGAGATTGGAGCTCAGGCACACACAGAGGAAAGACCATGTGAAGACCCAGGATAGACAACCCAGTTGGTAGACGACCATCTGCCAGCCCAGGAGAGAGGCCTTAGAAGAAACCAAACCTGATGATACCTGGATCTCAGGCATTCAGACTCTCTGACTATGAGAAAATAAATTTGTGTTGTGTAAGCCACAGTCTGTGGGACTTTGTTATTACAGCCCAGCAGATGAATAGGGGGTGTCATTCAAGTGATCTGAAGCTCAGAGGGGAAAACTTAAGGTTTTAATAACAACAACACAATGTTAAACACTGTCAATGTACATTGCATGTGTAAATACTGAAAGGCCATTTTGTGGGTGACATAACTTGGGTATAAACAGGACAACAAATACTGATATTTCTAATCAATAGAGCAGAATTTCTTCGTAAAATCTGCACTGTGCAGGGGTCCCAGGGAGTGTTCAGTTGTGAGTGCTGCCTGGTGATACTAGTTCATCTATAGGTCAGATAAATACAAAATAATTAACCTTAATTTTCCGGCTTATTTTCTGAGAAATGCTTGTGCCCCTTCGGTGGTTGGTTGGGTGCCAGGGGTGGGGGTGGGAGGGGGGTGGGGGTGGGTGGGCTGCAGGAAGGAAGACCTGTAAGAGGCCTCAGGTTCCTTTTCTCAAACATCCTTTGAAATGAGATGTGTCTAGACTCCAGGGGCAGCCGGAGCACGCTCACAGAGGAGATATATCACAGAGATATATATCCCGGGACGGTCATAAAAGTCTCCGCTTGTGATGTGTTTGGGTGAGTTACAGAACCAATAGCTTTGATCAAGTGCCCAGCTGTACTCCATTAGCAGAAGGATAATGAGAACTGAGCCACAAGGGAGGGGCAGAGGGAGGGCAGTGGGGGCGGGGCTGGGGAGGTGCGGTGGGAGGAGCCTGCAGCCTTTGCCTGTCAGAAGCCATTCTCTGAGCTTCCGGGGAGGGGCCTCCCTCGGCAGGGCTGGGGGATCCTGGGGCCAACTCTGAGCAGTAATAACCCCTCCTCTTGGTGCAAGGTGCTTTCACTTGTACCCATCCCAGTTCCTCCTTATAGCAGCTCATGGTGGACAGAGAGTCGGGAAGTGCATGCTCCCTGTGGGGCCGGAAGTTGGGAAGGGGGTGGGATTGGAAGCCCCAAGGTGGTGAAGAGGGAAGGGCAGGGAGAGGGAGGAACCTGCTCTGATCTCAGTGGTACCGGGGCTGTGTGTGCAGGGTTCAGGTTCTGGCACTGTCTTTTTATGCAGGCTTACCCTTGTCTCTCTTTCTGTGTTCCCCTCTGGACTCCTGCTCTGCCTGCCTTCTTTCATCTCGTCCTTGTTTCCTCCTGCTTTCGCTTCCTCACCAGTCTTTCTTTCTTTCTCTTTCTTTTCTTTCTTTCTTTCAGGTTTTATTTCATTTGAGAGAGAAAGAGCACGTGCACGCATGTGCGAGAAAGGGGGGGAGAGGGAGAGGGAGAGAGAGAGGGAGAGAGGGGGTGAGCGCGTGCGCAAAAACAGGGGGAGGGGCAGAGGGAGAGGGAGAAGCGGGCTCCCCGCAGAACAGGGAGCCCAATGCGGGGATCCATCCCAGGACCTTAGGATCATGACCTGAGCCGAAGGCAGACGCTTAACCCACTGAGCCACCCAGGTGCCCCCAACCAGTCTCTTATAGAACTCCTTCCCCTTTCTTCTCTCCCTGTTTTCTTTCCCATTTTCTTCTAATTTTTCTTAATAGCATTAATAATAACTTTTTAGAACTAACCTTCATTGGAATTTAACGTTCAATGCACACCAGTTGTGACTGGGCATCCTGGACATGCTGAAAAGGAGAGAAGAGCCAGTCCTCACAGAGCTGAGAGTCCAGAGTGAACACTGATGATTAAATAAGAAATTATTGTAAGATGAAGTTAGGGTTAGAAGGTCCAAAGAATAACTCTCCTCTTCCTCACCCAAGAGCTGAGCCAACCAACATACAAGATGAGAGGGTAAGCAGATGGCAAATCAAACCGGCACTGAAATTCACAGGAAGCTGTTATAGGAGAATGTAGTTTATACCTTCAGACAAGTGGTCTGCCTGACACTGAACCTCAGAGTTCGTCCAGCTGGTTCACCAATTCCAGCAGCCTGGGCCAGGGCAAGGCTCCATTTGCAACAAGAGAGCCTGCATTCCACTAGAAGCCTCAGGGGATGAGCAAGCAGGCCTGGGATGTGCATCTCACAGGGAACTTGCTCCCAAGAGGGAGAAGGAGGGCTGGGTTACCCAGGTCAGGTGCCCCTTCTTCCCCTCTGTAAGAATCAGTATAAACTCAGCATGGATGAGTGAGGGGTGAAAAGAGGGGCCAGGAGTGTGATGCTAGTGGAAGCTCACCTCCAGAGGAAGAACACACCAGGAGTGGAGAAGTAGCTCCCCACCTCCTCTGCCCTGTGCCGGCAATCACAGCAGGGGTGTGTATATGTTTGTGTTTGAGTGTGTGTGACAGTACATAGGAGGAACCTAACCTCACTTAATTGAGGACGTGACATCTACTCTGAGACTTACAGGATTGCTACCTACCTTGATGTGATAAAGTGTCAGACAAAATTCAGAACAAAGTACGCAAATTTACTTCTCTCTTTCTCCTTCTAACCTTTTTCTTTATAAAACAAAACTCTGGGGAAGTGTCCTATTCAGTTATTCTGTCAACAAATATATATTTAATGCCTATTAAATGCAAGCTACTTTACCTGGCAGGAGAAATAGATTAATAGGATGTGGCTTCTGCCCTCCAGGAGCATTCAGACTGTATGCTGAGTAAGACGTTCTCATAGAGGGCACACATGCGAGGTGGGGCCTGGGGCATTGGTTGCTTGTTGTTGAAACAAAGGAAGAGCTCTAAGTTGGCTACAGGAGGGTTTTATGGGGCTCATTTGGGGAAGAAGGAATTTCTTATTAAGGGGAGGAGCCAAGCCTTATTAAGGGTATTTGAGCCAAGCCTTGAATGGCGAGTAGGATATAAACAGATTAGTCTTTACCTTCTAAGTAGAAAGAATATCATCAGCAAGGACATGGAGGCCATCAAAGGATGGGTATTTGCAGGGATTAGTGAGTAGTCCAGTGTGTCTTCTATACTATAGAGGAAGGAAGAGGTTGGAAACATCAACTTTGAAGAAGAAGTGGGACCCAGACTCTAGAAAGTCAGCATAAGGGTCTGCCCACACTTTGATCAACAGTGCTGATGAAGGTTGCTGAGCAGGAAGCATGATGGATTAGATGGGTGTTTAGAACACTCAGGCCCCTTGCGGTGCTCTTTGGGTTGGAGGGAACAGAACTTGGAGACGGTAGGGATGTTGGAAAGCTTTGGAATAGTCCAGGTTGGAAGTTCTGATCGTCAGCAGTGGAAATGAGGGTGGAGTATGTGGGTAGATTTGAGGGGTTACCCCGTTCTGTGGCTTCCCCAGCAGTGCCCCACTGCTCCCCAGCCTGTGAACACAGAACAGGAAGAAGAAAGGGGGGGCAGCTTCCTCATGATTGGGACCGGTCACGGTAGACTCAGAGGAAGCTCATATGTGTGTGGAGTGCAGGCCCCAGCAAGAGAACACTGTGGAGTCCGATGGGACGGGCTCTCATGCCAGGTCCTGTGTCACCTGGGAGTGGCAGGGTAGTAAAGAGTGGACCCAGCAGGCGGGCCGGTACTCAGTGAGGTCTATGGGCTTCTGTAGGAGCACAAGGGTTGCACGTCCTCACTGTTGGGCTTTGTCTCATCATGTAAATTTAGGGTCCACCGAAGGCAGGAAAATAAGGAGAGCAAGACCCAGAGAGGTAGACTTAAAAACAAATTAATGACATGAAGAAGCTGGATCTGAGCAGCATTCTGAGCCCTGGGTGCGGGTCTCTGCTATAGGTCGTTGTCACCTCCCTCCCGAGGTGCCTGTGTTCCTCCATTATTGCTTGGACTTCATGACTTACTTGTTCTCAGAGAAAAGAGCTTATTAAGTGAAGTGGCTGCCAAGTGTATTTTAAGATGAACAAAGCCTAGATCATTTTTTTTTCTCACCACATACCATACATAATTGTACGAAGGGCAGGATTTATTTGGTTTGTATTACGATTTTTTTCCCTCAAGCTTAATTACAGTGTTAAAAAGGCAACTACAACTTGAAAGAAACAAGCTCTACCGTCATGGAGACCAGCATGACCATTCTGGGTTTGAAACACAGTTTCTTTGTGAAGGGAATTAATTGTATATGAAACTTTGGGGCTTATGTAAAACACATTTTTATGAAAATAAACTTGAACAGTCATTAAAATGAATAGTTGTTTTAAATAAGACTCAAACTGCATGGTGGTGCCAAGGAATTTTAGATGCCTTCTTTATTGGCTTTGTTTTGGGTTCAGCTCTGCATTTTTAAGACAATATCAGGATCCTGGAGGTAAGTCTTGGCTTATATTTGGGAATCAAATGTATAATTCCAATGATAGATTAACAGGGGATGTAAGAAAATGAAAAAGCTTGAATAGTATTTAGGCCTAAATAACTTCATGAATAAATAATTCTGCGTTGGAAAATCCAACATGTTAGCAAGGAAGTGTTGCCTGATAGTGTGGCCTCAGACTAAGTAACCAGTTAATGGAATGCAGCCTTCCAGCTTTGGGACAGTTCTTGGGCAACGTGTAGATCAGAAATGTGAGTGATGACCCCCAATTTCTCCTCTGCCAGCATTGACACAGGATGTCTCTGGCTTAGAGATCTGTATGGTTCAGGGATGAGTCTAGAGCTGAGCTCTCAGCAAGTAGTTTAGTGGAAACTGGAGCTTAAACAAGCTCCTCCTTGGGGGAGGAGGCAGGGGTTATACACCTTTGTGCCTGGTATTCTGCTGCTCTCTCTGCACCTCTCTACTTTTGCTGGGAAGGTGGTTTTTGAGCAGCACTGCTCAGTAGTGTGAACTCAACTCCTGTTCTGGGGCAGATGGGAAAGTGACATCCTTTTTAATTGGTGGGAACTTGGGCTCATGTCTCCAGTCCTTGGAAGAATGCCTCACTGTTTCCACACCCCAACCACCCACACACATGTGGTCCCTACCCCACTAAATCACTAGCATTTCTCCTCTCCTTAAGGGTGTGTTTTCCTCCCTGCACTAAGATCCTCATGGTTATTTAGATAAAAACTTGCATAAGAAAAAAGAAGGAAAGGTCTTAGAACTGTATGTAAGGATGTACAGGAAGAATGTCCTCATCTGGCTTTGTATCAAGGTACATAATTTGATTGATGGTACATTGATCTCAATTCTAGAACAGGCAAAGACACCATTTTGTATTTCCTTTCGGGTTCTATTGAGTTCTCAGTGATGCACCATCTCCTCCTATAGATCAGTACCCTTCTCTACTCACTTCTCTGATTCCCTTCTTATAGTTCTTCCCTGGTTTAAACAGAGACATTTGGGGCAGTCTGAGGCCTCCAGACTAGTGGCAATTTGTATAATGAAGTGAGGGAGGTCATACCTTTCAGGCAGCAGAAAGTTTCCAGGGAGGTGTCTCCTGCAGCCTCCAGGTGCCAGTGTGAGCTGCTCTAAGAAGGTCTTGTCTTCTGCAGAGTGTGCTGGATGCACCGTTACCACTACCGGCCTCTGGGCATATTCCTCTGACAACTTTTCTCCCTTCTACCCACATGGTAAAAGTGTTTGTGGACTGTGGTGTAATGGTATCAGACACATTGTTCCCATGGCAATGATAGCCAGGCCCCTTGGAATAGTGAAGCTGCTTAGGTGGCTTTCCCTTAACGGTAGATGCGGGGCTGACCTCCACATCCCTATAGTCATCTTCCAGAGAGTGAGGACCAGGTAGGCTCTATGTTCTGTATGGAGAGGGACCCAGGGCAAGGCAGGGAACATTTTGGGTGCCTGGAAAGACTTGTGCAATGATTTATTTTTCATGGTGGAAACACATTCAGACCTAGATGTTCTGAAGTGCGTTTTGGTCTGGCCCCCAAATTCGTGACTGGAAACATGGAGGCTTGACATTTCCCTTCCCTTTCAGTGGCATGGCTCAGTGAATCAATTCAAACCCATTAAGATTTCAGAATGACAGGAGGAGAAAATCCTTCTAGTGAACACTCTTAGGATACTGTGACCGAACACCATTTCCTTAGACCTGGACCATTTTCTCGTTTTGAAAATCCCATCAATTGCAATCCCCTCCTCGAGGCTGAGCATCTGGTTTTTACTTTCCTATTTCTTGACTCAAAAGCCTACAGCAAAGGCTCGTAGATATATGAATTACATACTTGTTAGTAACACCATGTTGCCCCATGTTTAAGAGGTAACATGGAAAGAGTTTTCAATTTTTCTGGGTTTATAAATCTAAAGAGATAATTATCCTTCAAAGGAGTGGGGGTGGCCACTGGGGTCAGGAAACTCGGCATGCAGACCTGGGCTCTGCTCCCAACTAGTCTTATGATTTGTGTTTATAGGAGTCTCAAGTGAAATTGTGTGTGTGTGCCTCTGTGTGTGTGTGTGTGTGTGTGTGTGTGTGTGTGTGTGTGATGTCTTAAGCAAACTAGTTTTCTGTGGGAGCACAATTGAATTTTTAAAAATCTAAATGAAGCACATCTTCTCCAGGAGCGCATCTGTTGCACAGAGTGAGGCCCATTCCATCAATACAGTTGCCTGCAGAGCAATGAAGTCATCCCCATCTAATTCCTGAAACCAGAAATGAGGATAACAGGCCAGTATTAAATATTAAAGTTTTTCACATTTTGCTGTTCTCTTCCAGAGAACACAAAGAGCACTGACATATTTCTGGAGCTCAGGTGGATAGCTAATGGACTGGAGGAGCTTTCAACTCAACTGGAGCGATACATAAAGAGAAAACTTAATTACAGTTAGGATTCCGTGGGTTAACTGGGTAAGCAAGTAGCGTCTGTATTTCATAGCATCTAAGACACTATTGATTTTAAGATGCACCATTATTTTATGTACCTCTGAGGAAAAAAGTACTGCCAATTAAACTATGACCACAATGCTTTATAGCTTAGAATTGTAATTCTGCCTTATTGAAAGAGCTCTTTAAGGTTTGTGTAGATACTTGTGCATACATTAAAATGAAAATACAAGCAAAATATGTTGGTTGCAGTATTCCTCACCGGTCTTCACAAGATGGGCTCTTCTCATGGACTCTGATTTAGAGTTGCTGGAGTCTGTGGTTCTCCAGGCAACGCTGCCCTCCGTGACATTAAGAGCAAGGATTATGAGCATTTCTTCCCAGACCACTACACCATCGGTCTGGGCTTTTCTTTCTAGACCCAGACACACATTTACAAGTTCTAGAGCTGGTGTTTTCTTGATCTTACCAGAAGGTAAGAATCCAGGATTCATTTTTTCCCCCCTCAAATGCTCCTTAAATGGTTTGGGGATTAAAAGACCAAGTTTGTAATTATGTAACCTTGCCACCAGGACAGCAACCAAGTGTGCTCATGTGTGGACAGTGACAATGCTATAACTTCCATCTTGCTTGACAACAATTGAAAGATACCACCACCAACACCATGAGGGCTGCCCTGATGAGTTGCTTCCTACTTCTTATTTCCTTCTTCCCTAATCTCAGCCATTATTTGTAGAACAGTCTCAGGTATAACTTATTCAATTCGGTGCATGGATGAGGATGCCTCATGTTCTCAATGGCCAAGCCCTATATGATTATTACGTGGAAATGGGAAGTAGAAGAGAGGGTGGAGCCTAGATTCTTGCTTTTGAGGATCAGTGACGGCACTCAGTAGTAACATGGAGCTCAGGGAATGATCCAGCTTCAACAGCTCCTGCTCATGAGGTCCTGCTCCAGTACCCTTGCTGTGCTGACACAGTGGCCCATACTTAGCTCTGTCACAGCATGCTCCATGCTGTGTGGCATATCTCTGTGTAGGTGGCCATTGTGATCTTGAGAGCAGCAACCATTATCTATTCATCTTTGTAACCCAGTGCATAGTGCAATGCCCAGGCTTTAGTAGACTTTGGATGAAGGTTTGCCAAAAGAATGAGAGTGGAAAAAAGGATGTAGGAAATGCTCAGAGGCAGGGAAATGTCAGCCAGATTTAGAGAAGATGGGGTCTTACTGCTTGAGATGGAGGATGTGTGACAGGAAGCAGTGGAAAGTTGGAGCAGGAGGTTAGGCTGGCATGGGAGGGCTTTGAGTGCTAGCAGGAAGAAGATCGGCTACACAGAACCTGACAAAGACTATTTCAGAGCCCCTGTGTGTAATCCAACGCATATGTTACATCACAGATGACAGTATGTGTGGCAAAATGAATTGGTCAGTATTAACCATATATAGGGTGAGGTTGTTTAAATAGAGAAACTCATTCTCTTTAGTCAAGTAGGTTATTTTCAAATAGTAACATTCATTCATTCATTCATTCATTCAATTAAGATTAATATGATGGCCATGGAGCAAGTATTGAGGACATGTGGATGCATAATTTGTGCCTTGAAGGAGATTACATATGTGAATATGTAACTTTGGATACATAAATATATAAGGTATATGTAGGATTCTGTGTATTCTATTCAGACTGCATTGGGGGAACTGAGGAGGGATTGTTTTTACATGGATGGGTCAAAGGAAATTCCACAGGGCCAAGATGATTTTTAAGATATTTATGACCAAGACATAGATAATTGTCCTCTGTAGAAGTATTCCCACAGAGATTGGTATCCCCTGACAAAAAGGGTTCTGTGGTTAATTATTAAGTTGAGAAAATGGAGTATAGTCTGTCCCCATCTTGAATTCACAGTGTGTGTGAATGCATTACAGCTCCTTCATGATCAGCAATAAAAACAAACAACAAACAAAATGCCAGCTTATTTGGTTTAATCTCCCATTTTTCCAAACTGAGTTGAACACTGCACCTTTCTATGGTGAAACACCTATTAATATTTTAATATTTTAACACCTATTAATATATCACACCTATTAATATCTTTGCATTATAGTTCAGGAAACATGACTGCTGCTGATTTGGATGGAGACTTGACTGAAGGCATTGAGCACCGGATATCCTTTCCAATACTGTGAATTTCTGTTCTTATTGTTCTCACAAAGAATTGATATTTGTTATATGTGTGTGAACGCATGTGTTCATAGGCATGGTTTGTGCCTTTAGTGTCCAAAATTCTTTTAGCAGAGACCAAAAAATATATGGCTTCTGCCTCAAAAAGCCATGTGACTTTTTGTGGGAATGGCTGTTGTATTGATATCACCTGTTATTACACTAAAAATGCAAATGATGTTTATGAACTAGTTTGGAGACTGGAAAAATGTGTATGCTTTGGACATCGTCCTTAGTACTTCTGTAGAATAAGGGCTTCTAAGACATTCTGATTAGTTGCAATGTTTTCTTAGACCTTAGTTTTTTTATTTTTTTTATTTTTATTTTTTTATTGTTATGTTAATCCCCATACATTACATCATTAGTTTTAGATGTAGTGTTCCATGATTCATTGTTTGTGCATAACACCCAGTGCTCCATGCAGAACATGCCCTCCTCAATACCCATCACCAGGCTAACCCATCCTCCCACCCCCCTCCCCTCTAGAACCCTCAGTTTGTTTTTCAGAGTCCATCGTCTCTCATGGTTCGTCTACCCCTCCGATTTCCCCCCTTCATTCTTCCCCTCCTGCTATCTTCTTCTTCTTCTTTTTTTTTTTCCTTAACATATATTGCATTATTTGTTTCAGAGGTACAGATCTGAGATTCAACAGTCTTGCACAATTCACAGCGCTTACCAGAGCACATACCCTCCCCAGTGTCTATCACCCAGTCACCCCATCCATCCCACCTCAACCCCCACTCCAGCAACCCTCAGTTTGTTTCCTGAGATTAAGAATTCCTTATATCAGTGAGGTCATATGATACATGTCTTTCTCTGTTTGACTTATTTCGCTCAGCATAATACCCTCCAGTTCCATCCACGTCGTTGCAAATGGCAAGATCTCATTCCTTTTGATGGCTGCATAATATTCCATTGTATATATATACCACTTCTTCTTTATCCATTCATCTGTCGATGGACATCTTGGCTCTTTCCACTGTTTGGCTATTGTGGACATTGCTGCTATAAACATCGGGGTGCACATACGCTTTCGGATCCCTACTTCTGTATCTTTGGGGTAAATACCCAGTAGTGTAATTGCTGGATCATATGGTAGCTCTATTTTCAACTTTTTGAGGAACCTCCGTACTGTTTTCCAGAGTGGCTGCACCAGCTTGCATTCCCACCAACCAGTGTAGGAGGGTGCCCCTTCCTCTGCATCCCCGCCAGCATCTGTCATTTCCTGACTTGTTAATTTTAGCCATTCTGACTGGTATGAGGTGGTATCTCATTGAGGTTTTGATTTGGATTTCCCTGATGCCGAGCGATATTGAACTCTTTTTCATGTGTCTGTTGGCCATTTGGATGTCTTCTTTGGAAAAATGTCTGTTCATGTCTTCTGCCCATTTCTTGATTGGATTCTTTGTTCTTTGGGTGTTGAGTTTGATAAGTTCTTTATAGATTTTGGATACTAGCCCTTTATCTGATATGTCATTTGCAAATATCTTCTCCCATTCTGTCGGTTGTCTTTTGGTTTTGTTGACTGTTTCCTTTGCTTTGCAAAAGCTTTTTATCTTGATAAAGTCCCAATAGTTCATTTTTACCCTTGCTTCCCTTGCCTTTGGCGATGTTTCTAGGAAGAAGTTGCTGCGGCTGAGGTCGAAGAGGTTGCTGCCTGTGTTCTCCTTTAGGATTTTGATGGACTCCTGTCTCACATTGAGGTCTTTCAACCATTTGGAGTCTATTTTTGTGTGTGGTGTAAGGAAATGGTCCAGTTTCATTCTTCTGCATGTGGCTATCCAATTTTCCCAACACCATTTGTTGAAGAGACTGTCTTTTTTCCATTGGACATTTCTTTCCTGCTTTGTCAAAGATTAGTTGACCATAGAGTTGAGGGTCCATTTCTGGGCTCTCTGTTCTGTTCCATTGATCTATGTGTCTGTTTTTGTGCCAGTACCATACTGTCTTGATGATGACAGCTTTGTAATAGAGCTGGAAGTCTGGAATTGTGATGCTGCCAGCTTTGCTTTTCTTTTTCAACATTCCTCTGGCTATTCGGGGTCCTTTCTGGTTCCATACAAATTTTAGGATTATTTGTTCCATTTCTTTGAAAAAAGGGGATGGTATTTTGATGGGGATTGCATTGAATGTGTAGATTGCTCTAGGTAGCATTGACATCTTCACAATATTTGTTCTTCCAATCCATGAGCATGGAACGTTTTTCCATTTCTTTGTGTCTTCCTCAGTTTCTTTCATGAGTACTTTATAGTTTTCTGAGTACAGACTCTTTGCCTCCTTGGTTAGATTTATTCCTAGGTATCTTATGGTTTTGGGTGCAATTGTAAATGGGATCGACTCCTTAATTTCTCTTTCTTCTGTCTTGTTGCTGGTGTATAGGAATGCCACTGATTTCTGTGCATTGATTTTATATCCTGCCACTTTACTGAATTCCTATATGAGTTCTAGCAGTTTTGGGGTGGAGTCTTTTGGGTTTTCAACATAAAGTATCATATCATCTGCAAAGAGTGAGAGTTTGACTTCTTCTTTGCCAATTTGGATGCCTTTTATTTCTTTTTGTTGTCTGATTGCTGTGGCTAGGACTTCTAATACTATGTTGAATAGCAGTGGTGACAGTGGACATCCCTGCCGCGTTCCTGACCTTAGGGGGAAAGCTCTCAGTTTTTCCCCATTGAGAATGATACTTGCTGTAGGTTTTTCATAGATGGCTTTTATGATATTGAGGTATGTACCCTCTATGCCTATACTCTGGAGAGTTTTGATCAAGAAAGGATGCTGTACTTTGTCAAATGCTTTTTCTGCATCTATTGAGAGGATCATATGATTCTTGTTCTTTCTTTTGTTCATGTATTGTATCACGTTGATTGATTTGCGGATGTTGAACCAAACTTGCAGCCCAGGGATAAATCCCACTTGGTCGTGGTGAATAATCCTTTTAATGTACTGTTGGATCCTATTGGCTAGTATTTTGGTGAGAATTTTTGCATCCATGTTCATCAGGGATATTGGTCTGTAGTTCTCCTTTTTGATGGGGTCTTTGTCTGGTTTGGGGATCAAGGTAATGGTGGCCTCATAAAATGAGTTTGGAAGTTTTCCTTCCATTCTATTTTTTGGAACAGTTTCAGAAGAATAGGTATTAATTCTTCTTTAAATGTTTGGTAGAATTCCCATGGGAAGCCATCTGGCCCTGGGCTCTTGTTGGTTGGGAGATTTTTGATGACTGCTTCAATTTCCTTGGTGGTTATAGGTCTGTTCAGGTTTTCTATTTCTTCCTGGTTCAGTTTTGGTAGTTGATACATCTCTAGGAATGCATCCATTTCTTCCAGGTTATCTAATTTGCTGGCATAGAGTTGTTCATAATATGTTCTTATAATTGTTTGTATTTCTTTGGTGTTGGTTGTGATCTCTCCTCTTTCATTCATGATTTTGTTGATTTGGGTCATTTCTCTTTTCTTTTTGATAAGTCTGGCCAGGGGTTTATCAATCTTGTTAATTCTTTCAAAGAACCAGCTCATAGTTTCATTGATCTGTTCTACTGTTCTTTTAGTTTCTATTTCATTGATTTCTGCTCTGATCTTTATTATTTCTCTTCTCCTGCTGGGTTTAGGCTTTATTTGCTGTTCTTTCTCCAGCTCCTTTAGGTGTAGGGTTAGGTTGTGTATTTGAGACCTTTCTTGTTTCTTGAGAAAGGCTTGTATTGCTATATACTTTCCTCTTAGGACTGCCTTTGCTGCATCCCAAAGATTTTGAATAGTTGTGTTTTCATTTTCATTGGTTTCCATGAATTTTTAAAATTCTTCTTTAATTTCCTGGTTGACCCATTCATTCTTTAGTAGGATGCTCTTTAGCCTTCATGTATTTGAGTTCTTTCCGACTTTCCTCTTGTGATTGAGTTCTAGTTTCAAAGCACTGTGGTCTGAAAATAGGCAGGGAATGATCCCAATCTTTTGGTACCAGTTGAGACCTGATTTATGACCTAGGATGTGATCTATTCTGGAGAATGTTCCATGGGTACTAGAGAAGAATGTGTATTCCGTTGCTTTGGGATGGAATGTTCTGAATATGTCTGTGAAGTCCATTTGGTCCAGTGTGTCATTTAAAGTCTTTATTTCCTTGTTGATCTTTTGCTTAGACAATCTGTCCATTTCAGTGAGGGCGGTGTTAAAGTCCCCCACTATTATTGTATTGTTGTCAATGTGTTTCTTTGCTTTTGTTATTAATTGCCTTATATAATTGGCCGCTCCCATGTTAGGGGCATAGATATTTACAATTGTTAGATCTTCTTGTTGGATAGACCCTTTAAGTAGGATATAGTGTCCTTCCTCATCTCTTATTACAGTCTTTGGTTTAAAATCTAATTTGTCTGATATAAGGATTGCCACCCCAGGTTTCTTTTGGTGTCCATTAGCATGGTAAATGGTTTTCCACCCCCTCACTTTCAATCTGGGGGTGTCTTTGGGTCTAAAATGAGTCTCTTGCAGACAGCATATTGATGGCTCTTGTTTTTTAATCCAATCTGATAGCCTGTGTCTTTTGATTGGGGCATTTAGCCCATTTACATTCAGGGTAACTATTGAAAGATAGGAATTTAGTGCCATTGTATTGCCTGTAAGGTGACTGTTACTGTATATTGTCTGTGTTCCTTTCTGGTCAATGTTGCTTTCAGGCTCTCTCTTTGCTTAGAGGACCCCTTTCAAGATTTCTTGTAGGGCTGGTTTCGTGTTTGCAAATTCCTTTAGTTTTTGTTTGTCCTGGAAGCTTTTTATCTCTCCTTCAATTTTCAATGACAGCCTAGCTGGATATAGTATTCTTGGCTGCATATTTTTCTCATTTAGTGCTCTGAATATATCCTGCCAGTCCTTTCTGGCCTGCCAGGTCTCTGTGGATAGGTCTGTTGCCAGTCTAATATTTCTACCATTGTAGGTTACATATCTCTTCTCCCGAGTTGCTTTCAGGATTTTCTCTTTGTCTCTGAGACTCATAAGTTTTACTATTAGATGTCGGGGTGTTGACCTATTTTTATTGATTTTGAGAGGGGTTCTCTGTTCTTCCTGGATTTTGATGCGTGTTTCCTTCCCCAAAATTAGTGAAGTTCTCTGCTATAATTTGCTCCATTATACCTTCTGCCCCTCTGTCTCTTTCTTCTTCTTTTGGGATCCCAATTATTCTAATGTTGTTTCGACTTATGGTATCGCTTATGTCTCGAATTCTGCCCTCGTGATCCAGTAGTTGTTTATCTCTCTTTTTCTCAGCCTCTTTATTTTCCATCATTTGGTCTTCTATCTCACTGATTCTCTCTTCTGCCTCATTTATCCTAGCAGTTAGCACCCCCATATTTGATTGCACCTCATTAATAGCCTTTTTGATTTCTACTTGGTTAGATTTTAGTTCTTTTACTTCTCCAGAAAGGGTTTCTCTAATAACTTCCATGCTTTTTTCAAGCCCAGCTAGTATCTTTAAAGTGATGATTCTGACTCTAGATCTGACATCGTACTAATGTCCGTATTGAGTAGGTCCCTGGCAGTCGGTACTACCTCTTGTTCTTTTTGTTGAGGTGATTTTTTCCATCTTGTCATTTTGTCCAGAGGAGAATAGATTAATGAGAGAACAAAATGCTAACAGGGTAACAACATTCCCAGAAAATATACTCTAAACAAATCAGAAAAGACTTGAAGCAGTGGGAAAAGAAAGGGAAAGAGAGAAAAAAGAAAAAGAAAAAAAAAGGAAAAGAAAAAGATAAAGATAAAAACAAACAAAAACAGAACAAAACAAAAAAAACCAATGTGATCAAATATGATCAGGCTGGTATATAGATCAGTGCCACACACTAGATTTTGGGTGTATTTGGTCTGTTAGAAGAAAGTGCCTCCCAAAATTTTAAAGAAAGAAAAACTTATGTATGTACAAAAATAAGGGTTGATATGATGAAGGGATGGAATATGACTGTAAAGATGGAAATTATAAAAAATTTTATAAAAGGAATTGATAAGAAGTTGTTTGAAAAAAGAAAGAAGAGGATTAAAAAAAAAAAGAAAAAAGGGAGAGAATGTGATCAGGCAGGGCAGTAGAAAAAAACCATACAATAGAGATTTAGGGTATATTTTGATCTGTTAGAAGAAACTATCTCAAAATTTTAAAGAGAGAACAACTTATATATATATGCCAAAAATACAGGTAACTACTACGAAGGGATAGAATATGACTCTAAAAATGAAAAATAAAAATGAAAAATAAAAATGTTTTTTTTAAAAAAATGAAAAATAAAAATGTTTTTTTTAAAAAAAAATGTTTTTTTTAAAAAAATGCGTGGGGAAGGAAACACGCATCAATTGATTGATAAGATGTTGGTTGAAAAAGAAAAATTCAAAAAAAAAACAAAAAAAAAGACAGTTAAAAAAAAATTAACTTTGAAAGACTAAAGAATCATGGTAAAAAAGCCATGAATTCTATGTGCATTATTCCCCTAGCGCTGGGGTTCTGCCGTTCTCATTGATCAGTAAACTTGGTCTTGGCTGGCTGTTCTCGCTGATCTTCTGGGGGAGGGGCCTGTTGCCGTGGTTTCCAAATGTCTTTGCCGGAGGCGGAATTGCCCCACCCTTGCCCGGTCCGGGCTAAGTAATCTGCTCGGGTTTGCTCTCCGGAGCTTTTGTTCCCTTCAAGCTTTCCGTACAGCTTTGGAGGCAGAGAGTGAAAATGGTGGCTTCCCAATCTCTGCCTCAGAGGACCCGAGAACTCGGGCCCCGCTCCTCAGTGAGCCCCCAGAGAAAAGCTGCCAGTCACTCTCATTTCCCCGGTCTCCGGCCACACTCTGTGCTCACCCGGCCTGTGACCGCGTGTTTCTATCTCTGGCACCCGACCCCGTGTGGAGTCTCCAAACCCAGCAGATTCCTGCGGTGCGCTCCCGCACCTCTCGTCCCGGGGGAAGAAGGTGAGTCTCCCCGGATCTGCCGCTTGTTGGGTCCCTGCTGGAGGAGCAGGGGCCTGACTGTGCCGCTGATCACGGTTTATGGCAACCCCGAGCTGAGAGCCCGCGCCTGGGCTCCATCTCTGCAGCCGGCTTCCCTGCTCTGATACCTGGGAGCTCTGCCGCACTCAGGCACCCCTGGTCTTTCTGTGACCCCGAGGGTCCTGAGACCACACTGTCCCACGAGGGTTCCATCCCCCGCTTAGCCACCGGAGTGACGTCCTTTAGCAGAGCAGACTTCTAAAAGTTCCGATTTTGTGCTCCGGGGCTCTATCACTTGCCAGAAGCGGCTGACGGAGGCCCCTCCCCCACCGTCTATCCTCCTGAATATCGCCTCAGATTCACTTCTCCACACGTCCTACCTTCCAGAAAGTGGTCGCTTTTCTCTTCAGAGAGTTGTTGCTCTTCTTTTCTTCGATCTCCTGTTGAGTTCGTAGGTGTTCAGATTGGTTTGATCCCTATCCAGCTGAATTCCTGAGAGGAGACGAAATTGGGGTCTCCTACTCCTCCGCCATCTTGCTCCGCCCCCCTAGACCTTAGTTTTATATGTAATTTTGGTACGAATGCAGAAATCACTTGTCAAATTACCTGGAGATTTTTTCATCTCAGTGGCTGAATATGTAAAGCTCAAAGCAAAAAGGACCCCTATTGTTATAATGAAAAAGTTCAGTTTTAACTGAGCGATAAAAATAAATGTTCACCAATAAACTTTATTGTGTCCAGAAGGTTTGAAATGACTTTTGCCATTTGATCCACCGGTATCCTGGATTAGGACATCCCCATCAAACATGTCTGCCAAGTGAAATCTCATATACCAAACCCATATTTCCAGTTTAACCAAAAATATATTCTGATCATAGACTCACAGGCAGTGTTCAATTTATATTGATTGGTTGATTAGTTGTCTGAGAGCACTATAATATGGCCATGGTCATCCCTAGTCTTCCCAGTACCTAGTCCCCTCCTTTTACTCCATGAATAGACCATAGCAGAGTTTAGCAAAGCATTGCAGCCCATGACCAGAAAAACATGACAAGTGGTTGCTTTGTGGTCATTTGAGACATGGCTTCAGGGCTGACACGATTTCCTTTGCATGTATTTGGGTCAAGAGAGGGCTTTTGAGAAGTATGTGTTAAATAAATGAATGAGTGAACGAATGAATGCATGCCAGGTCGCCTTCAGCAATGTTCTGACTTGAGCTTTTTATACATTAGAGGGCAGATCTGTGGATTTCTGAGCAGGACAGCATTCTCTCCTTGACTTACACATTCATCGTAAACCTGACCAGATGATGCTCCGCGAGTCCTCAGCATAGCTAGACCTGAAAACATTTTTTCTCCCCGCCCCCCCCCCCCCAAGTGTGTTCCCTTCACAACCCTCCAGCCAAGCCCACTCAGTCTGGGAGAGGTGCCAGGAGGGAGGAGTCAGGGAGCATGCCTTAAAAGGCATCTAAGGGTAATGAGAAAAACACATCTCGCTGCGCACACAGCTCGTTCTGCCTCTGCTGCCTGTGTGAGCTTGTGGGAGAGGCTGAAAAGCACATTCTTTAAAATCCTGGCCCTTAAGAGGAATGCATTTTGGGCTGAAATGTCAGTTTGGCTCTGCCCTGACCGCAGGACAGTTCCTTTATTGCTGACTTTTTGACATGGTAAAACCCAGCCCCTTCCCTTCCACTCTGGGGATGGTTCCTAGAACTGATGAAATTTCAACTGTATTGGATTTTTATCACAATTCAAGGATTTTACAAATTGCATTTCTATCCTTCCTTTTTGGCTTCCCCCCCACCACTCCTGTCTCAAAACCACATCTTATCTGAACCAGTGGCATTAGATGTC